>NC_137659.1:26112636-26712636 GCF_963422515.1 Blennius ocellaris | reverse complement strand
ACAAAGAAAGCAAGTTTCACCAGCAGTGTAAAACAAAGAGCTTCTCCTGTCTGTGCCAGCAGGGGTGTGAGCCTGTCGTCTCTGACACCTTAGCACCTCTCTCAATGCACTCAAGGGGGAGGTGAATGAAATGTTGAGGCAAAGGCCCAGCAAGAATGCGGGCCCAGAATCACTGTCTCCCCGTCCACCTCCAGGACTCTGAGACGTACAGGAAAGATTGTGGATGATATCTCACAGCCCGCTCAATCTGCTGGAGCCACTGCCCTGTGGCCGGAGGACGCACTGATATGTGGAGGTCAATGGCTGACTTGGAGATATGTGGTTGTTTGTGTGTGTCGTCAGAATTCCTATGTTTTCTCATGGTTTTCCCTGAAAAATGGCAGAAAAACTGAAAACGACCCTGGAAGCCATTTTGAAAAAGGAGTGTTTTCACTGGCTCGGACTGCTGTTGCCGTGTAAACACCCCGAAACGCAACAGAAGATTGTGGTTTTCACCTGAAAACCATGTTGTGTGAGCGGCGCGTGGACAACTCGTCCATGGATAACTCGTCCACAAAACTGCAAACTTGGACAACTCGTCTACAGGATGCTGGACAACTCGTCCACGACAAGCTTTGTCAGCATTACTGATTCGAAGGATTCCATTTTAATATATATTTAACACATTTGGAAGGATAACTAACTGTATCTGACACAAAAACATCAGATGTATCAACATATGTGACACAATAATGACGTTGAAACGCCACTTCATAGGTGACGTCTTTGAGTGATGCGTCCAGGTGCTGGTTAACGTGTCGGAAGCTGCTTTGTGACACGTTAAGGAGCTGCGGGGCTCGTACAGTTTTCCACATGACATGTTTTTTCAGCAGTACAGTGGTCCCTCGTTTATCGTGGGGGTTACGTTCTAAAAATAACCCGCAAGAAGCGAAATCCAGGAAGTCAACTCTTTTTATTTTACAAGTATTATATATGTTTCAAGGCTGTAAAACATTCCCTCACATTTCTCTCTTGTTTACGCTCAATTTTGGGATGTTTTGCAATCTCCTATTGGACCAGCAGCTTACATGTGGCTCAAACACAATGCCCATTACAACAATATCACTACGCAAGTAAAAATAGTGCCGACTTTAAACATTGGTTTAAAAGAAAACAAACTGCCGGAATACAATAGAAGAACTTTTGACGTCTTTCTCATGACTAATATATCTTGGTAACAATGTAAAGATGTTACCTGTTGGATTAAGATCCTTGTGCCCTCCCCATTCCTGTGCCTTCCCCTTCATGTGACTTATTCCTCCTACGTAAATAGCCTGCGATTACTGCAAAAAGCGTCCAAATGAAGCATCACCAACAAAGATCCAAGCAACCTTGAATTCACATTTCTCTCTTGTTTAAGCTCAATTTTGGGATGTTTTGCAATCTCCTATTGGACCAGCAGCTTACATGTGGCTCAAACACAATGCCCATTACAACAATACCACTACGCAAGTAAAAATAGTGCCGACTTTAAACATTGGTTTAAACAAAAACAAACTGCCGGATCACAATAGAAGAACTTTTGACGTCTTTCTCATGACTAATATATCTTGGTAACAATGCCCATAACAACAATGTCATTACGCAAGTAATGACGTGTCGCCTCCCACAAGGACAACATCATCCTGAAGTTCGCAGATGACACCGCTGTGATCGGACGCATCACAGGGGATGATGAAGCGGCTTACAGGAGGGAGGTGGCTGGTCTAGTGGCTTGGTGTGAGGACAACAACCTCTCCCTTAACACAGACAAGACAAAGGAGATGATAGTGGACAGGAGGAAGGAGAGGAGACCTCATCATCCACTGTCTATCCGGGAGCTTGAGATGGAGAGGGTGAGCAGCTTCAAATACCTGGGTGTCCACATCAGCGAGGACCTCGCCTGGACATTCAACACCACACAGGTGGTCAAGAGGGCCCAACAACGACTGTACTTCCTGAGGAGGCTGAAGAAATAGGGCATGTCTCCCAGGATACTCAAGAACTTCTCCAGCTGTGTGGTTGAGGGCACCTTAACCAGCTGCATCACAGCCTGGTACGGCAACACTACTGTGGCGGACCGCAGTCGCCTGCAGAGAGTGGTTAAGACAGCCGAGAAGATCACCAGAACACCACTGCCCTCTCTGCAGAGCATCTACCAGCACAGATGTTACCTGTTGGATTAAGAACCTTGTGCCCTCCCCATTCCTGTGCCTTCCCCTTCATGTGACTTATTCCTCCTACGTAAATAGCCTGCGATTACTGCAAAAAGTGTCCAAATGAAGCATCACCAACAAATATTCAAGCAACCATAAAAAGTAGCCAAAATGACTGTTGCACGCATATTGTTGTGCAGAATTCCTTAAATGGGCGTGGCTCAATGTCTGACTGGGACTTGTGGTAACGGTGGATCCTGTGCACCTTTTAGCTCAGACCCATTGTGGTATCGCTTCTCGGCCTTTTGGCTAAGATCAAGTGTAGTATCTGTTCTTATCAGTTTAATATCTGATATGTCCCCTATCTGGGGACTGTATATTAAATTGATTTTTGGAACAGGGAGATGGAATAGGAGCTTGCTCTGTCCACTCCACGCATCGACCTGGTATTGCAGTTCATCTGGGAATGGTGCACCCTCCTCTGCTGTTGAAGGAAACCTCAATAGTTGTTGGTAGAAGGAGTTTGCTCAAAGTGGAACAAAGAAAGCAAGTTTCACCAGCAGTGTAAAACAAAGAGCTTCTCCTGTCTGTGCCAGCAGGGGTGTGAGCCTGTCGTCTCTGACACCTTAGCACCTCTCTCAATGCACTCAAGGGGGAGGTGAATGAAATGTTGAGGCAAAGGCCCAGCAAGAATGCGGGCCCAGAATCACTGTCTCCCCGTCCACCTCCAGGACTCTGAGACGTACAGGAAAGATTGTGGATGATATCTCACAGCCCGCTCAATCTGCTGGAGCCACTGCCCTGTGGCCGGAGGACGCACTGATATGTGGAGGTCAATGGCTGACTTGGAGATATGTGGTTGTTTGTGTGTGTCGTCAGAATTCCTATGTTTTCTCATGGTTTTCCCTGAAAAATGGCAGAAAAACTGAAAACGACCCTGGAAGCCATTTTGAAAAAGGAGTGTTTTCACTGGCTCGGACTGCTGTTGCCGTGGAAACACCCCGAAACGCAACAGAAGATTGTGGTTTTCACCTGAAAACCATGTTGTGTGAGCGGCGCGTGGACAACTCGTCCATGGACAACTCGTCCACAAAACTGCAAACTTGGACAACTCGTCCACGACAAGCTTTGTCAGCATTACTGATTCGAAGGATTCCATTTTAATATATATTTAACACATTTGGAAGGATAACTAACTGTATCTGACACAAAAACATCAGATGTATCAACATATGTGACACAATAATGACGTTGAAACGCCACTTCATAGGTGACGGCTTTGAGTGATGCGTCCAGGTGCTGGTTAACGTGTCGGAAGCTGCTTTGTGACACGTTAAGGAGCTGCGGGGCTCGTACAGTTTTCCACATGACATGTTTTTTCAGCAGTACAGTGGTCCCTCGTTTATCGTGGGGGCTACGTTCTAAAAATAACCCGCAAGAAGCGAAATCCAGGAAGTCAACTCTTTTTATTTTACAAGTATTATATATGTTTCAAGGCTGTAAAACATTCCCTCACATTTCTCTCTTGTTTACGCTCAATTTTGGGATGTTTTGCAATCTCCTATTGGACCAGCAGCTTACATGTGGCTCAAACACAATGCCCATTACAACAATATCACTACGCAAGTAAAAATAGTGCCGTCTTTAAACATTGGTTTAAACAAAAACAAACTGCCGGATCACAATAGAAGAACTTTTGACACTTTCTCATGACTAATATATCTTGGTAACAATGCCCATAACAACAATGTCATTACGCAAGTAATGACGTGTCGCCTCCCACAAGGACAACATCATCCTGAAGTTCGCAGATGACACCGCTGTGATCGGACGCATCACAGGGGATGATGAAGCGGCTTACAGGAGGGAGGTGGCTGGTCTAGTGGCTTGGTGTGAGGACAACAACCTCTCCCTTAACACAGACAAGACAAAGGAGATGATAGTGGACAGGAGGAAGGAGAGGAGACCTCATCATCCACTGTCTATCCGGGAGCTTGAGATGGAGAGGGTGAGCAGCTTCAAATACCTGGGTGTCCACATCAGCGAGGACCTCGCCTGGACATTCAACACCACACAGGTGGTCAAGAGGGCCCAACAACGGCTGTACTTCCTGAGGAGGCTGAAGAAATAGGGCATGTCTCCCAGGATACTCAAGAACTTCTACAGGTGTGTGGTTGAGGGCACCTTAACCAGCTGCATCACAGCCTGGTACGGCAACACTACTGTGGCGGACCGCAGTCGCCTGCAGAGAGTGGTTAAGACAGCCGAGAAGATCACCAGAACACCACTGCCCTCTCTGCAGAGCATCTACCAGCACAGATGTTACCTGTTGGATTAAGAACCTTGTGCCCTCCCCATTCCTGTGCCTTCCCCTTCATGTGACTTATTCCTCCTACGTAAATAGCCTGCGATTACTGCAAAAAGTGTCCAAATGAAGCATCACCAACAAATATTCAAGCAACCATAAAAAGTAGCCAAAATGACTCTTGCGCGCATATTGTTGTGCAGAATTCCTTAAATGGGCGTGGCTCAATGTCTGACTGGGACTTGTGGTAACGGTGGATCCTGTGCGCCTTTTAGCTCAGACCCATTGTGGTATCGCTTCTCGGCCTTTTGGCTAAGATCAAGTGTAGTATCTGTTCTTATCAGTTTAATATCTGATATGTCCCCTATCTGGGGACTGTATATTAAATTGATTTTTGGAACAGGGAGATGGAATAGGAGCTTGCTCTGTCCACTCCACGCATCGACCTGGTATTGCAGTTCATCTGGGAATGGTGCATCCTCCTCTGCTGTTGAAGGAAACCTCAATAGTTGTTGGTAGAAGGAGTTTGCTCAAAGTGGAACAAAGAAAGCAAGTTTCACCAGCAGTGTAAAACAAAGAGCTTCTCCTGTCTGTGCCAGCAGGGGTGTGAGCCTGTCGTCTCTGACACCTTAGCACCTCTCTCAATGCACTCAAGGGGGAGGTGAATGAAATGTTGAGGCAAAGGCCCAGCAAGAATGCGGGCCCAGAATCACTGTCTCCCCGTCCACCTCCGGGACTCTGAGACGTACAGGAAAGATTGTGGATGATATCTCACAGCCCGCTCAATCTGCTGGAGCCACTGCCCTCTGGCCGGAGGACGCACTGATATGTGGAGGTCAATGGCTGACTTGGAGATATGTGGTTGTTTGTGTGTGTCGTCAGAATTCCTATGTTTTCTCATGGTTTTCCCTGAAAAATGGCAGAAAAACTGAAAACGACCCTGGAAGCCATTTTGAAAAAGGAGTGTTTTCACTGGCTTGGACTGCTGTTGCCGTGTAAACACCCCGAAACGCAACAGAAGATTGTGGTTTTCACCTGAAAACCATGTTGTGTGAGCGGCGCGTGGACAACTCGTCCATGGATAACTCGTCCACAAAACTGCAAACGTGGACAACTCGTCTACAGGATGCTGGACAACTCGTCTACAGGATGCTGGACAACTCGTCCACGACAAGCTTTGTCAGCATTACTGATTCGAAGGATTCCATTTTAATATATATTTAACACATTTGGAAGGATAACTAACTGTATCTAACACAAAAACATCAGATGTATCAACATATGTGACACAATAATGACGGTGAAACGCCACTTCATAGGTGACGGCTTTGAGTGATGCGTCCAGGTGCTGGTTAACGTGTCGGAAGCTGCTTTGTGACACGTTAAGGAGCTGTGGGGCTCGTACAGTTTTCCACATGACATGTTTTTTCAGCAGTACAGTGGTCCCTCGTTTATCGTGGGGGTTACATTCTAAAAATAACCCACAAGAAGCGAAATCCAGGAAGTCAACTCTTTTTATTTTACAAGTATTATATATGTTTCAAGGCTGTAAAACATTCCCTCACATTTCTCTCTTGTTTACGCTCAATTTTGGGATGTTTTGCAATCTCCTCTTGGACCAGCAGCTTACATGTGGCTCAAACACAATGCCCATTACAACAATATCACTACGCAAGTAAAAATAGTGCCGACTTTAAACATTGGTTTAAAAGAAAACAAACTGCCGGAATACAATAGAAGAACTTTTGACGTCTTTCTCATGACTAATATATCGTGGTAACAATGCCCATAACAACAATGTCATTACGCAAGTAATGACGTGTCGCCTCCCACAAGGACAACATCATCCTGAAGTTCGCAGATGACACCGCTGTGATCGGACGCATCACAGGGGATGATGAAGCGGCTTACAGGAGGGAGGTGGCTGGTCTAGTGGCTTGGTGTGAGGACAACAACCTCTCCCTTAACACAGACAAGACAAAGGAGATGATAGTGGTGAAATTTGACACGGACGGAGCGGGAAAGACAAACTGGCCAGACGTAGTAGGGAAAGTCAGACAACGACTAGGATTCTGGGGACTTAGAGGACTGACCATGGAAGGAAAGGTTTTAATCATCAAAGCTGTGATTTTACCTTTGCTTTTATTGATCGGCTCTGTTTTTATGCCCCCGAGGAGCGTGCTGTTAGACCTGGACCGGGCCATGTTTTACTTTTTATGGGGCTCAAAGTGGGAAAGGGTAAGAAGAGAAATAATTAAAAAGCCAAAAGAGAAAGGAGGAAAAGGAGTCCCGGATTTCTACTTAACACTGGGAAGTTTTTACACGGCACAGCATATGGCTATTGCCACGGACCCCTCCAGGAACCCAAAGACAAGTGCAATGTCTCGTTTCTGGATGGGGTCCTACCTCCGAAAACTCAAGATTTTACCTACCGATCTTAAAGTACCAGTGTCTTTTAACCTGCCACCGGCCTATGGTTTTATCAAGACATTTCTTAAACATTTGAACCTGGAACAGGAGGAGTTGCAGATTTTAACTAACCACAGATGTCTGATCTCTGTTGTGCAGGAACGGGAACCAGTGAGTCCAGTGCGCGGGCTCGCACTCGGTGAGCCCTCCACAGTTTGGCGCAACGTGAACCATCCTGTTCTCCCAAACAGACTCCGGGACCTGTCATGGCTGGTGGCTCACGAGGTTCTCCCAGTCAGAGCCGTCATGCACTCCCGAGGAATGGCGGCGCACTCAACTTGCCCCCGGCCTGGTTGTGGCGCTCCTGAGTCGGTGAGGCACCTCCTCTGGGAGTGCAGCGCTGCCGTAGACCAGTGGGCAACGGCCGGCTCCTTGCAATTCCCGTACTTGCCAGCAGGGGAGGTCCTTACAGCACAGCTGGTGCTATACGGGGTGAGCCAAAAGGTCAGGACAAAGGAAGACTTTGCAAAGATGTGGCTCACCCTGGCCGCCATCAAAGACGCCACCTGGACCTCCAGAAACCTGCTGGTGAGAAGGCATAGGCAGATCCCCCCCGTGGCTGTGATCCAGATGGCCGCAGCGACGGTCCGGGAGGTGGAAGCTGCAGGCGGCAGGCCGAGGACACAGCCACAAAGAAGAATCGCCTCCCTGCCCATTCGGACGAAGGAGCCGGAGCCTCACAAGAAAAGGTCAAGGCAGCGGCGGCCTGGCTCTCCGGGTGTGTCTGGAGGGAAGGAGCACGAGGGAGAGGACCTCCTCTGAGCACCATGGCAGAACCCCGAGAGACCAAATGTTTGGGAGAACAGGATGAGTTCCCCTTGATAGGGACTCACTGCTCTCCTGCACCACAGAATAGACTTTTAAAACTGAATGCACTTCCTTTTAGTGACTTTTACAATGATAGGCACTTTTTGTATTCCTCATGTTTCATCATTTTACTCAACAGGTCTTGTTTTAGTCATGAATATCTATTTATTTAAACTATTGTATTTATGATATTTTAAACAAACTTATACCTTCTTTGTTTTTGTGTCGAATGACGAATGAAGAAACTGACCTGTAAAATGTGCCAATAAAATCTTGTAAAAGAAAAAAAATCTGTTCTTATCAGTTTAATATCTGATATGTCCCCTATCTGGGGACTGTATATTAAATTGATTTTTGGAACAGGGAGATGGAATAGGAGCTTGCTCTGTCCACTCCACGCATCGACCTGGTATTGCAGTTCATCTGGGAATGGTGCATCCTCCTCTGCTGTTGAAGGAAACCTCAATAGTTGTTGGTAGAAGGAGTTTGCTCAAAGTGGAACAAAGAAAGCAAGTTTCACCACCAGTGTAAAACAAAGAGCTTCTCCTGTCTGTGCCAGCAGGGGTGTGAGCCTGTCGTCTCTGACACCTTAGCACCTCTCTCAATGCACTCAAGGGGGAGGTGAATGAAATGTTGAGGCAAAGGCCCAGCAAGAATGCGGGCCCAGAATCACTGTCTCCCCGTCCACCTCCAGGACTCTGAGACGTACAGGAAAGATTGTGGATGATATCTCACAGCCCGCTCAATCTGCTGGAGCCACTGCCCTGTGGCCGGAGGACGCACTGATATGTGGAGGTCAATGGCTGACTTGGAGATATGTGGTTGTTTGTGTGTGTCGTCAGAATTCCTATGTTTTCTCATGGTTTTCCCTGAAAAATGGCAGAAAAACTGAAAACGACCCTGGAAGCCATTTTGAAAAAGGAGTGTTTTCACTGGCTCGGACTGCTGTTGCCGTGGAAACACCCCGAAACGCAACAGAAGATTGTGGTTTTCACCTGAAAACCATGTTGTGTGAGCGGCGCGTGGACAACTCGTCCATGGATAACTCGTCCACAAAACTGCAAACGTGGACAACTCGTGTACAGGATGCTGGACAACTCGTCCACGACAAGCTTTGTCAGCATTACTGATTCGAAGGATTCCATTTTAATATATATTTAACACATTTGGAAGGATAACTAACTGTATCTGACACAAAAACATCAGATGTATCAACATATGTGACACAATAATGACGTTGAAACGCCACTTCATAGGTGACGGCTTTGAGTGATGCGTCCAGGTGCTGGTTAACGTGTCGGAAGCTGCTTTGTGACACGTTAAGGAGCTGCGGGGCTCGTACAGTTTTCCACATGACATGTTTTTTCAGCAGTACAGTGGTCCCTCGTTTATCGTGGGGGTTACGTTCTAAAAATAACCCGCAAGAAGCGAAATCCAGGAAGTCAACTCTTTTTATTTTACAAGTATTATATATGTTTCAAGGCTGTAAAACATTCCCTCACATTTCTCTCTTGTTTAAGCTCAATTTTGGGATGTTTTGCAATCTCCTATTGGACCAGCAGCTTACATGTGGCTCAAACACAATGCCCATTACAACAATATCATTACGCAAGTAAAAATAGTGCCGACTTTAAACATTGGTTTAAACAAAAACAAACTGCCGGATCACAAAAGGAGAACTTTGGCACTCTCCTGATCATGCTTTCTGGGCTGGTCCCTCCAACCAACGCCAGGCGGGTAATCTGAAAACAGAGGGAAAATGTTGAGTGCTAAAGTGTACAGTGTGCCATGTCAAATGAGAACACATTTGAAAGCATACATTTAGTACATTTCTGCAGTGACATAAAGGCATGATGATCGTCTAGTTTAATCATTACGTGAAACTTTGGCTGAATCGCTGCTCCACACGGCCTCGGCCATCCGCCACCGGAGCCGACAGAACCTCAAGCTCTGGAGATCCGTACCCAGCGAGGACTGGCTCCTTTTCTGTTCTCTGTGTTTGTTAAATAAACTCTCCAGTGCATACGTCTGTCTCCAGCTGCTTTATCTGACCTGAGCCTCCGAAGTTGCACCGTAACAGTAATCGCATCATGTCTATTATGTATTGGCTGTGCAAGCTTTACATCGTTTGACATTTTATTTTTTACGTGTTGGAAAATGTTGGGCAGAATGGACACACAGGCCTACATCTTTTATTTGATGTTTGGCAGCATTGAAATAGATTTAAATTGAATAAAGCATTCAATGGCATAACAAACTTTGTGGCATGGTAAAAGCCGGTGCATTTTCTGAAGTAATTGCCAAATACACTGCTGACTAAATAACAATTATGGAAATGACCACCATTGTGGGAATTGTCAGAAATGCCCGCACAATGAAAACCATGGTTGTACTATGGCCGTAAAGTGTTTCATGAATTGAGCCCAATATTTCTCTGCCAAAAACTCCCTACAATTTCAGACATAAGGAAATACACAATACCATCTTCTGCCGGACTGTTTCCTCCTTCAGTGCAGTTTCAGCCTCATCAAACTGCTCCTCGGTGGTCAGTGGCAGCACCACAGGGAAGTGGTCTTCCCTCTGCAAGACAGGTTCATTTGTTGCTCTTGGAACCTCAACATGTGGCATTTCTGACAGCCTTTTAACAATTTGTTTTAGAGGTTGGTGTGGCTTACGCAAAAGATGCTTTATTTGACCAAGATAATTCTCAAAAGGGAATCCTGAAACATTATCTAGCGGTCCAAATTGTTTGTATTCATCAGCTAAATGTATAAGCTGGTGAACACTGAACACAATCTCATTCCTACCATACAACTGTCCAAAGTGTCCCACAAAGGAAATCATCAAGTTATGTGCAAATTCAACCATTTGGCCAGAAAGTCCAGGAGACAACAACAAATACATGGCCACTGAAAATAACATAAAGTTGCCATATAACTCACTGGGAAGGCAGTCCTTCGGCACAACAGGACCCCAGTATAACATGAAGGATCGGAGTTCAGTAGCTTTCCAACGATCAAGCTCATTCAAACCTCTTGGCTTGCGGTTGAATTCACATGGGGTATGGGAGTGTAACAGCAGCAGTCTGCTTGATATACTGTTCACAGTTTGTGAAGGAAGCCTATAGGCTAGATTGCCCTTTAACCACAAATTCAACAGTTTTCTCATCAACCCAAGACAACAGAGGTGCATATAATCTATTGGGATTGAAGAAACCATCTTTATGACCCCTGTTAAAGGACTGAGTTTCTGTTTCAAGTGGTGTTGCTCATCAATCATATCACAATAACTCGAGTCCGTCCTCAGCCTGACATTAGTTTCAGGATATGTCATTTTGTTGTTCATCCACACACCCTCTTGATCACACTTGTCGCACCCTGAATAACCATTATGTGACTTAATATTCTTAACAAAGGCTCTGGCAGGAGCATCACACACAAATGAGGAAACCTGTACACTCAATAGCTTACCATTATAAACAATGCCATTAGCCAGTACATTTGTAAGGTCATTAACAAACATCTTCAAATACTCAGCTACACACTTTGGCTTGCTTAGACCACTAAATATACCTACAATAAATGGGGACTTGGTGTAATCACATTTCAGGATTGCAAGTATAGGCCAGAATTGAAGTCTTGAACTTCTAAAGAGAGGGAGGCCATCTATGTTGAATTGCAAAGTAAGAGTTGCGAGGTTAACTGGTGAACTCAGACATTTCAACCGTGAAATTATTCCTTGCACCAACCCAAAGTGATCGTATTCGCCACCTTGTATTTGAGTGGTTGCAACATGAGATTGTGTTCAAAGCAGAGTCCTTGCATCTTTAGGGAGCTTAGGGTGAAATATCTTTAAGATGGACAGCAGAGCAGACAAAGCAACCAGACTGATTGAGTAGGATGTTGCCCAATATCTTAGACTACTTATGAGCAGATCTGGACTAGGCGGATGCTCACCATCACTGTCAGAGTCAGAAGAGTCATCATCATATGCAAGATAATCTTCCATTTGCATACGATCTGGTTCAACGTTCTTTCCAGCTACACTGCCGTCTGTATGATCAATTTCCATGTGTACATAATCCAGCTCAAAACCATTGACAACTGCACTGCCGTCAATATAATTTTCCAAGGGTACATGGGATGTTGTTGGTGCATCGTGTGAGATTGTGATGGGAGGTGCCCTATTTACAGAGGGGTATACATCTTCCCTTTGATTATTCAGAGCTTCCTCATATTCCTCAAGGATTTCTGCCTCCACCTCCCTTAGAGCTTTAATGACTCTACGTCTTTTAGACCAATAAGAGGCCATCCTAACCAATTTAGAGCTGATTTTTTCTAAAAATGACTTCAAAAAGCTAATGTTAAAAGCTACAAGTTCTAATCTGAATAAATCTAAAAATACATTCACTATATGTAAAGCAAATAATAAAACAGGTTCGAACAATATGGTATGAAAGGTGCTGCTATTACTTGGCCAAGTTTAATGTACAGTAGTCCTCTTGTAAAACTGTAAAGAGAGGAAAACAAATATGAACACATATACATATTTTATATTTGTATGTCCATGTGTATATATACATGACACTGCTGACAGAGCAGCTTAAAAGCCTTAACATATTCGCTGCCTCGTCTGCTGACTTCATGCAGGTCGCGGGTGGTTCATGCTGATGGCCCCATTCTGGACTCACTTTGCATTGCTCAAGATGGAGGATCCATGCACAGCCGGCAGCTCAGGCCATGCGGTCAAACATTTGGCTGCACGTGCACTAACAAAGTAGGGCCGCACTTTAGGCCGTGCAAAGTGTGGCCCTACACCCTTCCTCCCACGTGCTCCAACAAAGTAGGGCCGCATGGCCTGAGCTGCCGACTGCGCATGGATCCTCCGTCTTCCCGTCAGAACAATCACAAATTAAAAGCCAATAAAGATACCCAGACGGCTAAACTCCTACAATGAAACCCAAACTACTTTAGGAAAGATGGAGAACACTGGGCAACAGAAGTGGGGATATTTCCGTTCATGTTATGAAACGAAGTGAGTCCAGAGTGGAGCATGGCCATCATGAACCACCCGCGGCCTACGCCATGGCCATGCAGACGAGCATTGCGGTGTGTCAAGCCACGTGGCTTAACACACAGCAATGCTCGTCTGCATGGCCATGGCGTTGCCCCCCCCACCCGACTTTCCCACCGGAACTCTCCGGACACCGGGACCACAGTGTTCGTTAGCAGTTGGGACAGTTGTCGACCGCATGTAACGTTTGAGTTTCTACGATTTACGTTACGAGGGCGAGTTTAGCTAGCTGGCGAACAGCACATCGCTCCTACCTTTTTTTTTTTTTTATGAAACCGGGCAATAAAACTTTGCAAGCAAATACGCTCATGACACGTATTTAACCTTAATGTTATACGGTGACTCAAGACAATTATTACGCTGAAATGCTGACAATGAAATATCCTCTTACCTTCCGAAATGATGCTGTGACCGCGCGCAACAATTCCTTCGCAGCAATGAGACCTCTTCTCCCGCAGCGAGCACACCTGATTCTACCCACAATGCAAAGCGCGCATGACGAGATCACGTGCGTTCTCACGATAATGAACATCGCGGGGCGGCGACATTAAGCTGCAATCTCCAGACAGTTTCCAGCCGTCTGCGAAGCACAATGTGTGTGTGTGTGTGTGTGTGTGTGTCTGTGTGTGTGTGTGTGTGTGTGTGTGTGTGTGTGTGTGTTGAATCTTTGAACTGAACAATTTTACAGGACAAATGATTTTACACCAAATGTATAGTTTGTGGTCCTCATGGAGGCCATATACCAGATGCTCTGAGGTGTGCAGGCGCCTCAGTAGGTGGAGCAGCTGCCTAAAACTGCTACTGCCTTGATCTCATGACATTTTCATTGCCAGCAAATGGTCAAATATAAACCACATCATGAAGAAAATATATTATAAAATGATATGAATAATATTTCGATTTGGTGTTCCGTATGGGTGAAAATATTCAGAATCCCTAAATATCTGTTTTTGGATTCGGTCTAGAATATGGACGTCTCTAAAGCATATTTTTGTTGATATGCACCATATCTGGTCAAATACGAACCCACTATGTGGCATGAAGACAAAATATTGTATACAGTAAACATTTTGAAGTTCGTCAGTATGTTCTATTAAGCCGGCCGAACATACTGACGAACTTCAAAATAGATATGGCCATATCTAATCACACATTTTGTTTCTGGAATATGGATCAAATACATGGCATATCATAATATGTTAATTATACAGTCTATATTAGATTAATGTATCCCATAAACCGCTATAGATTTTCCAATGCATATGGTTGTGTTGACACATCTCATCAAATACGGATTAAGTATACAGCTCCTTATGACTATGATGCAATGCGCAATACAAAAATATAATGATACTCTAATTTGAGTAGAATAATTGCAAGATTTGCAAAAGTATACCATATCAAAGTTCAACCTTGTGAAAGTTGACCTTGATTTTAAGGCACTTCTGGACCGGACACTAAATTCATGTCAGTTGTACCTGGTGAGTCACAGTCATCAGAATCTGCCCTCCATTTGTCTCAGTGTCATTTCTCGGCCTTTTAAGCCATAAGTAATAACAATAATAAAAAGTATCAGCAGCCCACATTGAAACCATGTCACATCAATGTAGAGATATTCAACATTGAAAATGCAACATCTATACAATGTCATATCAACGTAGGGAAATTCAACATTGAAAATGCAACATCTATACAATGTCATATCAACGTAGGGAAATTCAACATTGAAAATGCAACATCTATACAATGTCATATCAACGTAGGGAAATTCAACATTGAAAATGCAACATCTATACAATGTCAAATCAATGACAATTCTTCAATTGTTGAAATAGTAACTGTAATTAAACATTGAAACAACATCGCTTTTTCAACCTCAACCAAAAATAACCAATCTGACCAAAATCCAACGTTGAATCAATGCCTTTTGCTATCTGGGTCAATGTCTGACTGGGACTTGTGGTAACGGTGGATCCTGTGCGCCTTTTAGCTCAGACCCATTGTGGTATCGCTTCTCGGCCTTTTGGCTAAGATCAAGTGTAGTATCTGTTCTTATCAGTTTAATATCTGATATGTCCCCTATCTGGGGACTGTATATTAAATTGATTTTTGGAACAGGGAGATGGAATAGGAGCTTGCTCTGTCCACTCCACGCATCGACCTGGTATTGCAGTTCATCTGGGAATGGTGCACCCTCCTCTGCTGTTGAAGGAAACCTCAATAGTTGTTGGTAGAAGGAGTTTGCTCAAAGTGGAACAAAGAAAGCAAGTTTCACCAGCAGTGTAAAACAAAGAGCTTCTCCTGTCTGTGCCAGCAGGGGTGTGAGCCTGTCGTCTCTGACACCTTAGCACCTCTCTCAATGCACTCAAGGGGGAGGTGAATGAAATGTTGAGGCAAAGGCCCAGCAAGAATGCGGGCCCAGAATCACTGTCTCCCCGTCCACCTCCAGGACTCTGAGACGTACAGGAAAGATTGTGGATGATATCTCACAGCCCGCTCAATCTGCTGGAGCCACTGCCCTGTGGCCGGAGGACGCACTGATATGTGGAGGTCAATGGCTGACTTGGAGATATGTGGTTGTTTGTGTGTGTCGTCAGAATTCCTATGTTTTCTCATGGTTTTCCCTGAAAAATGGCAGAAAAACTGAAAACGACCCTGGAAGCCATTTTGAAAAAGGAGTGTTTTCACTGGCTCGGACTGCTGTTGCCGTGGAAACACCCCGAAACGCAACAGAAGATTGTGGTTTTCACCTGAAAACCATGTTGTGTGAGCGGCACGTGGACAACTCGTCCATGGATAACTCGTCCACAAAACTGCAAACGTGGACAACTCGTCTACAGGATGCTGGACAACTCGTCCACGACAAGCTTTGTCAGCATTACTGATTCGAAGGATTCCATTTTAATATATATTTAACACATTTGGAAGGATAACTAACTGTATCTGACACAAAAACATCAGATGTATCAACATATGTGACACAATAATGACGTTGAAACGCCACTTCATAGGTGACGGCTTTGAGTGATGCGTGCTGGTTAACGTGTCGGAAGCTGCTTTGTGACACGTTAAGGAGCTGCGGGGCTCGTACAGTTTTCCACATGACATGTTTTTTCAGCAGTACAGTGGTCCCTCGTTTATCGTGGGGGTTACGTTCTAAAAACAACCCGCAAGAAGCGAAATCCAGGAAGTCAACTCTTTTTATTTTACAAGTATTATATATGTTTCAAGGCTGTAAAACATTCCCTCACATTTCTCTCTTGTTTAAGCTCAATTTTGGGATGTTTTGCAATCTCCTATTGGACCAGCAGCTTACATGTGGCTCAAACACAATGCCCATTACAACAATATCATTACGCAAGTAAAAATAGTGCCGACTTTAAACATTGGTTTAAACAAAAGCAAACTGCCGGATTACAATAGAAGAACTTTTGACGTCTTTCTCATGACTAATATATCTTGGTAACAATGTAAAGATGTTACCTGTTGGATTAAGAACCTTGTGCCCTCCCCATTCCTGTGCCTTCCCCTTCATGTGACTTATTCCTCCTACGTAAATAGCCTGCGATTACTGCAAAAAGTGTCCAAATGAAGCATCACCAACAAATATCCAAGTAACCTTGAATTCACATTTCTATCTTGTTTAAGCTCAATTTTGGGATGTTTTGCAATCTCCTATTGGACCAGCAGCTTACATGTGGCTCAAACACAATGCCCATTACAACAATATCACTACGCAAGTAAAAATAGTGCCGACTTTAAACATTGGTTTAAACAAAAACAAACTGCCGGATCACAATAGAAGAACTTTTGACGTCTTTCTCATGACTAATATATCTTGGTAACAATGCCCATAACAACAATGTCATTATGCAAGTAATGACGTGTCGCCTCCCACAAGGACAACATCATCCTGAAGTTCGCAGATGACACCGCTGTGATCGGACGCATCACAGGGGATGATGAAGCGGCTTACAGGAGGGAGGTGGCTGGTCTAGTGGCTTGGTGTGAGGACAACAACCTCTCCCTTAACACAGACAAGACAAAGGAGATGATAGTGGACAGGAGGAAGGAGAGGAGACCTCATCATCCACTGTCTATCCGGGAGCTTGAGATGGAGAGGGTGAGCAGCTTCAAATACCTGGGTGTCCACATCAGCGAGGACCTCGCCTGGACATTCAACACCACACAGGTGGTCAAGAGGGCCCAACAACGGCTGTACTTCCTGAGGAGGCTGAAGAAATAGGGCATGTCTACCAGGATACTCAAGAACTTCTACAGCTGTGTGGTTGAGGGCACCTTAACCAGCTGCATCACAGCCTGGTACGGCAACACTACTGTGGCGGACCGCAGTCGCCTGCAGAGAGTGGTTAAGACAGCCGAGAAGATCACCAGAACACCACTGCCCTCTCTGCAGAGCATCCACCAGCACAGATGTTACCTGTTGGATTAAGATCCTTGTGCCCTCCCCATTCCTGTGCCTTCCCCTTCATGTGACTTATTCCTCCTACGTAAATAGCCTGCGATTACTGCAAAAAGTGTCCAAATGAAGCATCACCAACAAATATTCAAGCAACCATAAAAAGTAGCCAAAATGACTCTTGCACGCATATTGTTGTGCAGAATTCCTTAAATGGGCGTGGCTCAATGTCTGACTGGGACTTGTGGTAACGGTGGATCCTGTGTGCCGTTTAACTCAGATCCATTGTGGTATCGCTTCTCGGCCTTTTGGCTAAGATCAAGTGTAGTATCTGTTCTTATCAGTTTAATATCTGATATGTTCCCTATCTGGGGACTGTATATTAAATTGATTTTTGGAACAGGGAGATGGAATAGGAGCTTGCTACGTCCACTCCACGCATCGACCTGGTATTGCAGTTCATCTGGGAATGGTGCACCCTCCTCTGCTGTTGAAGGAAACCTCAATAGTTGTTGGTAGAAGGAGTTTGCTCAAAGTGGAACAAAGAAAGCAAGTTTCACCAGCAGTGTAAAACAAAGAGCTTCTCCTGTCTGTGCCAGCAGGGGTGTGAGCCTGTCGTCTCTGACACCTTAGCACCTCTCTCAATGCACTCAAGGGGGAGGTGAATGAAATGTTGAGGCAAAGGCCCAGCAAGAATGCGGGCCCAGAATCACTGTCTCCCCGTCCACCTCCAGGACTCTGAGACGTACAGGAAAGATTGTGGATGATATCTCACAGCCCGCTCAATCTGCTGGAGCCACTGCCCTGTGGCCGGAGGACGCACTGATATGTGGAGGTCAATGGCTGACTTGGAGATATGTGGTTGTTTGTGTGTGTCGTCAGAATTCCTATGTTTTCTCATGGTTTTCCCTGAAAAATGGCAGAAAAACTGAAAACGACCCTGGAAGCCATTTTGAAAAAGGAGTGTTTTCACTGGCTCGGACTGCTGTTGCCGTGGAAACACCCCGAAACGCAACAGAAGATTGTGGTTTTCACCTGAAAACCATGTTGTGTGAGCGGCGCGTGGACAACTCGTCCATGGATAACTCGTCCACAAAACTGCAAACTTGGACAACTCGTCTACAGGATGCTGGACAACTCGTCCACGACAAGCTTTGTCAGCATTACTGATTCGAAGGATTCCATTTTAATATATATTTAACACATTTGGAAGGATAACTAACTGTATCTGACACAAAAACATCAGATGTATCAACATATGTGACACAATAATGACGTTGAAACGCCACTTCATAGGTGACGGCTTTGAGTGATGCGTCCAGGTGCTGGTTAACGTGTCGGAAGCTGCTTTGTGACACGTTAAGGAGCTGCGGGGCTCGTACAGTTTTCCACATGACATGTTTTTTCAGCAGTACAGTGGTCCCTCGTTTATCGTGGGGGTTACGTTCTAAAAATAACCCGCAAGAAGCGAAATCCAGGAAGTCAACTCTTTTTATTTTACAAGTATTATATATGTTTCAAGGCTGTAAAACATTCCCTCACATTTCTCTCTTGTTTACGCTCAATTTTGGGATGTTTTGCAATCTCCTATTGGACCAGCAGCTTACATGTGGCTCAAACACAATGCCCATTACAACAATATCACTACGCAAGTAAAAATAGTGCCGACTTTAAACATTGGTTTAAAAGAAAACAAACTGCCGGAATACAATAGAAGAACTTTTGACGTCTTTCTCATGACTAATATATCTTGGTAACAATGTAAAGATGTTACCTGTTGGATTAAGATCCTTGTGCCCTCCCCATTCCTGTGCCTTCCCCTTCATGTGACTTATTCCTCCTACGTAAATAGCCTGCGATTACTGCAAAAAGCGTCCAAATGAAGCATCACCAACAAAGATCCAAGCAACCTTGAATTCACATTTCTCTCTTGTTTAAGCTCAATTTTGGGATGTTTTGCAATCTCCTATTGGACCAGCAGCTTACATGTGGCTCAAACACAATGCCCATTACAACAATACCACTACGCAAGTAAAAATAGTGCCGACTTTAAACATTGGTTTAAACAAAAACAAACTGCCGGATCACAATAGAAGAACTTTTGACGTCTTTCTCATGACTAATATATCTTGGTAACAATGCCCATAACAACAATGTCATTACGCAAGTAATGACGTGTCGCCTCCCACAAGGACAACATCATCCTGAAGTTCGCAGATGACACCGCTGTGATCGGACGCATCACAGGGGATGATGAAGCGGCTTACAGGAGGGAGGTGGCTGGTCTAGTGGCTTGGTGTGAGGACAACAACCTCTCCCTTAACACAGACAAGACAAAGGAGATGATAGTGGACAGGAGGAAGGAGAGGAGACCTCATCATCCACTGTCTATCCGGGAGCTTGAGATGGAGAGGGTGAGCAGCTTCAAATACCTGGGTGTCCACATCAGCGAGGACCTCGCCTGGACATTCAACACCACACAGGTGGTCAAGAGGGCCCAACAACGACTGTACTTCCTGAGGAGGCTGAAGAAATAGGGCATGTCTCCCAGGATACTCAAGAACTTCTCCAGCTGTGTGGTTGAGGGCACCTTAACCAGCTGCATCACAGCCTGGTACGGCAACACTACTGTGGCGGACCGCAGTCGCCTGCAGATAGTGGTTAAGACAGCCGAGAAGATCACCAGAACACCACTGCCCTCTCTGCAGAGCATCTACCAGCACAGATGTTACCTGTTGGATTAAGAACCTTGTGCCCTCCCCATTCCTGTGCCTTCCCCTTCATGTGACTTATTCCTCCTACGTAAATAGCCTGCGATTACTGCAAAAAGTGTCCAAATGAAGCATCACCAACAAATATTCAAGCAACCATAAAAAGTAGCCAAAATGACTGTTGCACGCATATTGTTGTGCAGAATTCCTTAAATGGGCGTGGCTCAATGTCTGACTGGGACTTGTGGTAACGGTGGATCCTGTGCACCTTTTAGCACAGACCCATTGTGGTATCGCTTCTCGGCCTTTTGGCTAAGATCAAGTGTAGTATCTGTTCTTATCAGTTTAATATCTGATATGTCCCCTATCTGGGGACTGTATATTAAATTGATTTTTGGAACAGGGAGATGGAATAGGAGCTTGCTCTGTCCACTCCACGCATCGACCTGGTATTGCAGTTCATCTGGGAATGGTGCACCCTCCTCTGCTGTTGAAGGAAACCTCAATAGTTGTTGGTAGAAGGAGTTTGCTCAAAGTGGAACAAAGAAAGCAAGTTTCACCAGCAGTGTAAAACAAAGAGCTTCTCCTGTCTGTGCCAGCAGGGGTGTGAGCCTGTCGTCTCTGACACCTTAGCACCTCTCTCAATGCACTCAAGGGGGAGGTGAATGAAATGTTGAGGCAAAGGCCCAGCAAGAATGCGGGCCCAGAATCACTGTCTCCCCGTCCACCTCCAGGACTCTGAGACGTACAGGAAAGATTGTGGATGATATCTCACAGCCCGCTCAATCTGCTGGAGCCACTGCCCTGTGGCCGGAGGACGCACTGATATGTGGAGGTCAATGGCTGACTTGGAGATATGTGGTTGTTTGTGTGTGTCGTCAGAATTCCTATGTTTTCTCATGGTTTTCCCTGAAAAATGGCAGAAAAACTGAAAACGACCCTGGAAGCCATTTTGAAAAAGGAGTGTTTTCACTGGCTCGGACTGCTGTTGCCGTGGAAACACCCCGAAACGCAACAGAAGATTGTGGTTTTCACCTGAAAACCATGTTGTGTGAGCGGCGCGTGGACAACTCGTCCATGGATAACTCGTCCACAAAACTGCAAACGTGGACAACTCGTCTACAGGATGCTGGACAACTCGTCCACGACAAGCTTTGTCAGCATTACTGATTCGAAGGATTCCATTTTAATATATATTTAACACATTTGGAAGGATAACTAACTGTATCTGACACAAAAACATCAGATGTATCAACATATGTGACACAATAATGACGTTGAAACGCCACTTCATAGGTGACGGCTTTGAGTGATGCGTGCTGGTTAACGTGTCGGAAGCTGCTTTGTGACACGTTAAGGAGCTGCGGGGCTCGTACAGTTTTCCACATGACATGTTTTTTCAGCAGTACAGTGGTCCCTCGTTTATCGTGGGGGTTACGTTCTAAAAACAACCCGCAAGAAGCGAAATCCAGGAAGTCAACTCTTTTTATTTTACAAGTATTATATATGTTTCAAGGCTGTAAAACATTCCCTCACATTTCTCTCTTGTTTAAGCTCAATTTTGGGATGTTTTGCAATCTCCTATTGGACCAGCAGCTTACATGTGGCTCAAACACAATGCCCATTACAACAATATCATTACGCAAGTAAAAATAGTGCCGACTTTAAACATTGGTTTAAACAAAAGCAAACTGCCGGATTACAATAGAAGAACTTTTGACGTCTTTCTCATGACTAATATATCTTGGTAACAATGTAAAGATGTTACCTGTTGGATTAAGAACCTTGTGCCCTCCCCATTCCTGTGCCTTCCCCTTCATGTGACTTATTCCTCCTACGTAAATAGCCTGCGATTACTGCAAAAAGTGTCCAAATGAAGCATCACCAACAAATATCCAAGTAACCTTGAATTCACATTTCTATCTTGTTTAAGCTCAATTTTGGGATGTTTTGCAATCTCCTATTGGACCAGCAGCTTACATGTGGCTCAAACACAATGCCCATTACAACAATATCACTACGCAAGTAAAAATAGTGCCGACTTTAAACATTGGTTTAAACAAAAACAAACTGCCGGATCACAATAGAAGAACTTTTGACGTCTTTCTCATGACTAATATATCTTGGTAACAATGCCCATAACAACAATGTCATTATGCAAGTAATGACGTGTCGCCTCCCACAAGGACAACATCATCCTGAAGTTCGCAGATGACACCGCTGTGATCGGACGCATCACAGGGGATGATGAAGCGGCTTACAGGAGGGAGGTGGCTGGTCTAGTGGCTTGGTGTGAGGACAACAACCTCTCCCTTAACACAGACAAGACAAAGGAGATGATAGTGGACAGGAGGAAGGAGAGGAGACCTCATCATCCACTGTCTATCCGGGAGCTTGAGATGGAGAGGGTGAGCAGCTTCAAATACCTGGGTGTCCACATCAGCGAGGACCTCGCCTGGACATTCAACACCACACAGGTGGTCAAGAGGGCCCAACAACGGCTGTACTTCCTGAGGAGGCTGAAGAAATAGGGCATGTCTACCAGGATACTCAAGAACTTCTACAGCTGTGTGGTTGAGGGCACCTTAACCAGCTGCATCACAGCCTGGTACGGCAACACTACTGTGGCGGACCGCAGTCGCCTGCAGAGAGTGGTTAAGACAGCCGAGAAGATCACCAGAACACCACTGCCCTCTCTGCAGAGCATCCACCAGCACAGATGTTACCTGTTGGATTAAGATCCTTGTGCCCTCCCCATTCCTGTGCCTTCCCCTTCATGTGACTTATTCCTCCTACGTAAATAGCCTGCGATTACTGCAAAAAGTGTCCAAATGAAGCATCACCAACAAATATTCAAGCAACCATAAAAAGTAGCCAAAATGACTCTTGCACGCATATTGTTGTGCAGAATTCCTTAAATGGGCGTGGCTCAATGTCTGACTGGGACTTGTGGTAACGGTGGATCCTGTGTGCCGTTTAACTCAGATCCATTGTGGTATCGCTTCTCGGCCTTTTGGCTAAGATCAAGTGTAGTATCTGTTCTTATCAGTTTAATATCTGATATGTTCCCTATCTGGGGACTGTATATTAAATTGATTTTTGGAACAGGGAGATGGAATAGGAGCTTGCTACGTCCACTCCACGCATCGACCTGGTATTGCAGTTCATCTGGGAATGGTGCACCCTCCTCTGCTGTTGAAGGAAACCTCAATAGTTGTTGGTAGAAGGAGTTTGCTCAAAGTGGAACAAAGAAAGCAAGTTTCACCAGCAGTGTAAAACAAAGAGCTTCTCCTGTCTGTGCCAGCAGGGGTGTGAGCCTGTCGTCTCTGACACCTTAGCACCTCTCTCAATGCACTCAAGGGGGAGGTGAATGAAATGTTGAGGCAAAGGCCCAGATAGAATGCGGGCCCAGAATCACTGTCTCCCCGTCCACCTCCAGGACTCTGAGACGTACAGGAAAGATTGTGGATGATATCTCACAGCCCGCTCAATCTGCTGGAGCCACTGCCCTGTGGCCGGAGGACGCACTGATATGTGGAGGTCAATGGCTGACTTGGAGATATGTGGTTGTTTGTGTGTGTCGTCAGAATTCCTATGTTTTCTCATGGTTTTCCCTGAAAAATGGCAGAAAAACTGAAAACGACCCTGGAAGCCATTTTGAAAAAGGAGTGTTTTCACTGGCTCGGACTGCTGTTGCCGTGGAAACACCCCGAAACGCAACAGAAGATTGTGGTTTTCACCTGAAAACCATGTTGTGTGAGCGGCGCGTGGACAACTCGTCCATGGATAACTCGTCCACAAAACTGCAAACTTGGACAACTCGTCTACAGGATGCTGGACAACTCGTCCACGACAAGCTTTGTCAGCATTACTGATTCGAAGGATTCCATTTTAATATATATTTAACACATTTGGAAGGATAACTAACTGTATCTGACACAAAAACATCAGATGTATCAACATATGTGACACAATAATGACGTTGAAACGCCACTTCATAGGTGACGGCTTTGAGTGATGCGTCCAGGTGCTGGTTAACGTGTCGGAAGCTGCTTTGTGACACGTTAAGGAGCTGCGGGGCTCGTACAGTTTTCCACATGACATGTTTTTTCAGCAGTACAGTGGTCCCTCGTTTATCGTGGGGGTTACGTTCTAAAAATAACCCGCAAGAAGCGAAATCCAGGAAGTCAACTCTTTTTATTTTACAAGTATTATATATGTTTCAAGGCTGTAAAACATTCCCTCACATTTCTCTCTTGTTTACGCTCAATTTTGGGATGTTTTGCAATCTCCTATTGGACCAGCAGCTTACATGTGGCTCAAACACAATGCCCATTACAACAATATCACTACGCAAGTAAAAATAGTGCCGACTTTAAACATTGGTTTAAAAGAAAACAAACTGCCGGAATACAATAGAAGAACTTTTGACGTCTTTCTCATGACTAATATATCTTGGTAACAATGTAAAGATGTTACCTGTTGGATTAAGATCCTTGTGCCCTCCCCATTCCTGTGCCTTCCCCTTCATGTGACTTATTCCTCCTACGTAAATAGCCTGCGATTACTGCAAAAAGCGTCCAAATGAAGCATCACCAACAAAGATCCAAGCAACCTTGAATTCACATTTCTCTCTTGTTTAAGCTCAATTTTGGGATGTTTTGCAATCTCCTATTGGACCAGCAGCTTACATGTGGCTCAAACACAATGCCCATTACAACAATACCACTACGCAAGTAAAAATAGTGCCGACTTTAAACATTGGTTTAAACAAAAACAAACTGCCGGATCACAATAGAAGAACTTTTGACGTCTTTCTCATGACTAATATATCTTGGTAACAATGCCCATAACAACAATGTCATTACGCAAGTAATGACGTGTCGCCTCCCACAAGGACAACATCATCCTGAAGTTCGCAGATGACACCGCTGTGATCGGACGCATCACAGGGGATGATGAAGCGGCTTACAGGAGGGAGGTGGCTGGTCTAGTGGCTTGGTGTGAGGACAACAACCTCTCCCTTAACACAGACAAGACAAAGGAGATGATAGTGGACAGGAGGAAGGAGAGGAGACCTCATCATCCACTGTCTATCCGGGAGCTTGAGATGGAGAGGGTGAGCAGCTTCAAATACCTGGGTGTCCACATCAGCGAGGACCTCGCCTGGACATTCAACACCACACAGGTGGTCAAGAGGGCCCAACAACGGCTGTACTTCCTGAGGAGGCTGAAGAAATAGGGCATGTCTCCCAGGACACTCAAGAACTTCTACAGCTGTGTGGTTGAGGGCACCTTAACCAGCTGCATCACAGCCTGGTACGGCAACACTACTGTGGCGGACCGCAGTCGCCTGCAGAGAGTGGTTAAGACAGCCGAGAAGATCACCAGAACACCACTGCCCTCTCTGCAGAGCATCTACCAGCACAGATGTTACCTGTTGGATTAAGAACCTTGTGCCCTCCCCATTCCTGTGCCTTCCCCTTCATGTGACTTATTCCTCCTACGTAAATAGCCTGCGATTACTGCAAAAAGTGTCCAAATGAAGCATCACCAACAAATATTCAAGCAACCATAAAAAGTAGCCAAAATGACTCTTGCACGCATATTGTTGTGCAGAATTCCTTAAATGGGCGGTGCTCAATGTATGACTGCGACTTGTGGTAACGGTGGATCCTGTGCGCCTTTTAGCTCAGACCCATTGTGGTATCGCTTCTCGGCCTTTTGGCTAAGACTGCGGTCACCTCCACTGGGTGGTGGAATCGTTTGCCTGTTGTGGCATTGATTACACTGTTCTCGGAGGATATTTTTTTTTTTTCTTACTGTACAGGGAATTTTCTTTTGCAACTTGTTTGTAGTTGAGATTCTTGTCAGTGGAAAACCTGTTTTACTGTAGACTGAGGGGAGCTGTTTTCATAGCTTTCTTCAGTCTGCTTTTACCTTTTCATTGTTATCCTTTAAAGTTAATATATAAATTCTTACTGTTTTATTGTAATTTATTGGTGTTTTAAACCCCTTTTAGCTGGTGGTGCCTCCAAAATGTCGGCCAGCCATGCCGGCATGAGGAGGCACCACAGCGTGCGTTTTACCTTTTTAGAAAAAGATGGGAAATTGGTCACCATGTCACGCCTTGATTTTTCCAGGAAGCTTGTGCAGGGCGTGCTCGGCTTTTCCCCGACAGACCTGAATTGTGTCCTGACCCTGCCCTTCAACAAAGGATTTGATGTAAGTTTTTGCTCTGCCGCACTCCTACGACAGTTCTGGTCCCGTTTTGAAAATGTGAAACCCCAGTTTTCTGTGTTCAATGTGGAGAAGCTTTCTGACAATGCGCTTAAAACCGTCATTGTGAGGATGTTCAATGAAACTGTGAATGCAGAAGACATCTGTGCATGGCTGGGAAGATACTGCACTGTTAAAGGCCAGGCTACCAAGGTGAGGGATGAAGACGGTATCTGGAATTGTGCTTGGAGGGTCCCCATTCAACAATGGCAGGACCCCCAGGGCTTCCAGGGCCTGAAGCATCTCCCGCCCATGATAGTCCTTGGGGAAAACAGGGGCTATATACATTACCAGGGCCAGCCCAAGCTCTGCCGTAAGTGTGGTCAGCATGGCCACCTGGCTGAAGCCTGTGAGCTGGTCGTCTGTAGGAAGTGCAGAGAAATTGGTCACACCTTTGAGGAGTGTACTAATGGCAGAAGGTGCAATCTTTGTGGAGACACAAACCACCTCTTCAGAGATTGCCCCAAATCCTTTGCCAACAAGTTGAAGGCAGCAAAATGGGCGGAAAGTGAGAAAAGTGACGGACACGAGGAACAGGTGAAAGAGATAATTGAAGAGGCGGGTATTGTGAACCCAGATCCTCCATCCACTACTGTGGTTGGAGGAGAAGGATCAGTTGAGGTTGAAGGGGAGGGGCCTGTAAAGAGCTCCTCAGGTGAACCTGATGGAGTCAACGAGGACATGCAGGCAGCAGGTGGAGCTGGTTCCAGTGGTGAGGAAAGCCAGGGATCCAGCGAGGATGCCCCCCTCCCCAATGCCCAACAACCCAAGAGACCGGCATCAGAATTGTCCTCCGGGTCCCCCCGGGGCTCGGAGAAGAGGGGAAGAGTTGAGGTCTCCTCAGGCAGTTCATCTGCGGAGGAACTCAGAGTCTTCCCTTCCGATTCACCCAATGAGGTTTCTTTTCTTTCAATTGCTCTGCAATCAACCCCAAAGGGCTCAAAAATGAACTGCAGGTTGCAGGAGAGACCAACTCCCAGAGCCCGAACGGGGAACAGAGCTCAAACCCTTCACACCTCACCAGTGGAAGTGAAGGAAGAGCTCTGTTCACAAGTGATCACTTAGTCACTGATTTTAATGATTTTATAATGTCTTTTTTGTAGTCTTTTAAAATGTCCTACTTGTTGTTTTTAACCATACTCATGACTCTCACCTTCTCTACTGTCAATGTGAGAAGTGTGAAGTCTAGAGTTAGAGCCCAGAGTGTTTTATCCTTTTTATCTTCCTTTAAGTCCGATGTGTTTTTATTACAAGAATGTGCAATACCTTTTTTAAAATCTTATAAACAGTGGGAGGACATGTGGCCACTCCAGTCAATATGGAGTGGATCGAACAGCAATAAAAATGACGGAGTGGCCATTTTAATAAATAATCCTCAGATCTTGGTGAAGGGCAGCACTGTGGTGAGAGACGGTAGGGCACTTTTAACACATTTGACTTTTATGGGTAAGGATTTTAGGCTCTTGAATATTTATGGTTTTAATGACAAAAACGACAGGTACGACCTTTTAGAGGACTTGCAGTCCCACATGCTAGGACGAGTGCCACTAATTTTAGGAGGTGATTTTAATTGTATTTTAACAAGAAAGGACAGGAGAAGAACAGGCGAGGATTTTAAAATAGATAAGACATCGGTTTTATTGCAGGCTCTATGCAGGGATTTTAAACTACAAGACTGTTTTAAGACCATGCATCCCAGAGAGGAGGGCTTCACTTGGTTCAGTAGTGACAGCACCAGAGCCTCTCGCATAGACTACCTTTTTACACGTGACTGCCCGCCAACCGATGCTACATTGAGCCCTGTTTTCTTCTCCGATCACCTCCTCCTGTCTTGCACCCTTTCACTGTCTTCTGGTGTGACTGTAGGAAGAGGTCTGTGGAAGCTCAACTGCTCCCTGCTGGAGGACAACAATGTTGTCAGCCAGTACAGGGAGCGGTACAGAGAGTGGCAGACCCTTCAAGACATGTACCATTCACGGGCACAGTGGTGGGAAATGGTGAAGGGAAAGACACAGACTTTTTTTAAACAAGTAGGCAAAAAGAAAAAAGCCACAGAAAACAGACGCATGATGGGACTGCAAAAAAGACTACAGAGATATTTTAAACTGGCACAATATGGTTTGGATTTTAGTGAAGAAATTAAACAAATCAAAAAGGAAATGTCCTTTTTAGCAGAAATAAAGAGTAAGGGAATCATTTTAAGAAGCCGCGAAAGAGAACTGGAGGAAGGAGAAAAATGCACCAGGTACTTTTTTAAGAAAATTTTAAATAAAGGGAGATCCATGATTAAACTAAAAAAAAGAGATGGTTCCATAACAAATTCAAATGAAGAATGTATGGAGGAGGTTGAATGGTTTTATGAAAATTTATATCAAAATAAAACCGTAAACAGTGAAGCAATGAGCAAAGTTTTAAATTTTATAGAGAAAACAATTGATGACAGTGTGCTTTTAACCCAAGATTTTACCTTTTTAGAGTTAAATAAATGTATGAATGGTTTTAAAAAAGGCAAGTCCCCTGGACAAGACGGACTTCCTTTTGAATTTTATTTAACTTTTTGGGACATTTTAGCACCTGACTTGCTCACTGTTTTTAAGGACTTTGATAAACATGACCAACTTCCAGACAGTTTTAAAGTAGGGATAGTGACTCTTCTCCATAAAGACAAAGACAAGACTGACTTGAGAAACTGGAGACCTATCACTCTTTTAAACTTTGACTGTAAACTTTTTAGTAAACTTTTATCATCACGAATGTCCTTGTTTTTAAAAGACCTGATTCACCCGGATCAAGCCTGTGCCATCCCGGGGAGGAAGATCACCGACAGCCTCCTGCTGATCAGAGACACCATCTGTTTTGCGAGAGACAGGAACATCCGGCTGGTAGTCCTAAATTTAGATTTTGAAAAAGCCTTTGATCGGGTCTCGCACCAGTACCTTTTCAAGGTGCTGCAAAAAATGGGATTCCCAGAAAGGTTTCTAGCTTGGGTGGGATTGCTGTACCGGGACATCAGCAGCAGATTTGTGGTTAACGGGCATTTGACAAAAGCAGTGAAAATCAACTGCGGTGTCCGTCAGGGCTGTCCGTTATCTGCCCTCCTCTACGTGGCGTGTGTGGAACCGCTGGCACAGATCTTGAGAAGGGACCAACGAATCAATGGGGTGAGTATCCCAGGGAGCGGGGGACTTGCCACCAAATGTGTTTTATACATGGACGACGTGAACATTTTATGCACCGACCTTTTATCAGTCAACAGGACCCTGGACGTGACGGACTTTTATGGACAGGCCTCTGGGTCGAAACTGAACCGAGACAAGACCCAAGCCCAGTTTTACGGACCGTGGACGGCGACTGAGACGACTGGACTTCCCCTGACCGTGACCCAGACTGAACCAAAAATACTGGGGGTGAAATTTGACACGGACGGAGCGGGAAAGACAAACTGGCCAGACGTAGTAGGGAAAGTCAGACAACGACTAGGATTCTGGGGACTTAGAGGACTGACCATGGAAGGAAAGGTTTTAATCATCAAAGCTGTGATTTTACCTTTGCTTTTATTGATCGGCTCTGTTTTTATGCCCCCGAGGAGCGTGCTCTTAGACCTGGACCGGGCCATGTTTTACTTTTTATGGGGCTCAAAGTGGGAAAGGGTAAGAAGAGAAATAATGAAAAAGCCAAAAGAGAAAGGAGGAAAAGGAGTCCCGGACTTCTATTTAACACTGGGAAGTTTTTACACGGCACAGCATATGGCTATTGCCACGGACCCCTCCAGGAACCCAAAGACAAGTGCAATGTCTCGTTTCTGGATGGGGTCCTACCTCCGAAAACTCAAGATTTTACCCACCGATCTTAAAGTACCAGTGTCTTTTAACCTGCCACCGGCCTATGGTTTTATCAAGACATTTCTTAAACATTTGAACCTGGAACAGGAGGAGTTGCAGATTTTAACTAACCACAGATGTCTGATCTCTGTTGTGCAGGAACGGGAACCAGTGAGTCCAGTGCGCGGGCTCGCACTCGGTGAGCCCTCCACAGTTTGGCGCAACGTGAACCATCCTGTTCTCCCAAACAGACTCCGGGACCTGTCATGGCTGGTGGCTCACGAGGTTCTCCCAGTCAGAGCCGTCATGCACTCCCGAGGAATGGCGGCGCACTCAACTTGCCCCCGGCCTGGTTGTGGCGCTCCTGAGTCGGTGAGGCACCTCCTCTGGGAGTGCAGCGCTGCCGTAGACCAGTGGGCAACGGCCGGCTCCTTGCAATTCCCGTACTTGCCAGCAGGGGAGGTCCTTACAGCACAGCTGGTGCTATACGGGGTGAGCCAAAAGGTCAGGACAAAGGAAGACTTTGCAAAGATGTGGCTCACCCTGGCCGCCATCAAAGACGCCACCTGGACCTCCAGAAACCTGCTGGTGAGAAGGCATAGGCAGATCCCCCCCGTGGCTGTGATCCAGATGGCGGCAGCGACGGTCCGGGAGGTGGAAGCTGCAGGCGGCAGGCCGAGGACACAGCCACAAAGAAGAATCGCCTCCCTGCCCATTCGGACGAAGGAGCCGGAGCCTCACAAGAAAAGGTCAAGGCAGCGGCGGCCTGGCTCTCCGGGTGTGTCTGGAGGGAAGGAGCACGAGCCTCTGAGCACCATGGCAGAACCCCGAGAGAACAAATGTTTGGGAGAACAGGATGAGTTCCCCTTGATAGGGACTCACTGCTCTCCTGCACAACAGAATAGACTTTTAAAACTGAATGCACTTCCTTTTAGTGACTTTTACAATGATAGGCACTTTTTGTATTCCTCATGTTTCATAATTTTACTCAACAGGTCTTGTTTTAATCATGAATATCTATTTATTTAAACTATTGTATTTATGATATTTTAAACAAAAACTTATACCCTCTTTGTTTTTGTGTCGAATGAAGAATGAAGAAACTGACCTGTAAAATGTGCCAATAAAATCTTGTAAAAGAAAAAAAAAAAATCTGTTCTTATCAGTTTAATATCTGATATGTCCCCTATCTGGGGACTGTATATTAAATTGATTTTTGGAACAGGGAGATGGAATAGGAGCTTGCTCTGTCCACTCCACGCATCGACCTGGTATTGCAGTTCATCTGGGAATGGTGCACCCTCCTCTGCTGTTGAAGGAAACCTCAATAGTTGTTGGTAGAAGGAGTTTGCTCAAAGTGGAACAAAGAAAGCAAGTTTCACCAGCAGTGTAAAACAAAGAGCTTCTCCTGTCTGTGCCAGCAGGGGTGTGAGCCTGTCGTCTCTGACACCTTAGCACCTCTCTCAATGCACTCAAGGGGGAGGTGAATGAAATGTTGAGGCAAAGGCCCAGCAAGAATGCGGGCCCAGAATCACTGTCTCCCCGTCCACCTCCAGGACTCTGAGACGTACAGGAAAGATTGTGGATGATATCTCACAGCCCGCTCAATCTGCTGGAGCCACTGCCCTGTGGCCGGAGGACGCACTGATATGTGGAGGTCAATGGCTGACTTGGAGATATGTGGTTGTTTGTTCGTGTCATCAGAATTCCTATGTTTTCTCATGGTTTTCCCTGAAAAATGGCAGAAAAACTGAAAACGACCCTGGAAGCCATTTTGAAAAAGGAGTGTTTTCACTGGCTCGGACTGCTGTTGCCGTGGAAACACCCCGAAACGCAACAGAAGATTGTGGTTTTCACCTGAAAACCATGTTGTGTGGGCGGCGCGTGGACAACTCGTCCATGGATAACTCGTCCACAAAACTGCAAACTTGGACAACTCGTCTACAGGATGCTGGACAACTCGTCCACGACAAGCTTTGTCAGCATTACTGATTCGAAGGATTCCATTTTAATATATATTTAACACATTTGGAAGGATAACTAACTGTATCTGACACAAAAACATCAGATGTATCAACATATGTGACACAATAATGACGTTGAAACGCCACTTCATAGGTGACGGCTTTGAGTGATGCGTCCAGGTGCTGGTTAACGTGTCGGAAGCTGCTTTGTGACACGTTAAGGAGCTGCGGGGCTCGTACAGTTTTCCACATGACATGTTTTTTCAGCAGTACAGTGGTCCCTCGTTTATCGTGGGGGTTACGTTCTAAAAATAACCCGCAAGAAGCGAAATCCAGGAAGTCAACTCTTTTTATTTTACAAGTATTATATATGTTTCAAGGCTGTAAAACATTCCCTCACATTTCTCTCTTGTTTACGCTCAATTTTGGGATGTTTTGCAATCTCCTATTGGACCAGCAGCTTACATGTGGCTCAAACACAATGCCCATTACAACAATATCACTACGCAAGTAAAAATAGTGCCGACTTTAAACATTGGTTTAAAAGAAAACAAACTGCCGGAATACAATAGAAGAACTTTTGACGTTGAATCAACCTTGTTTCAACCATGTTATCAACATTGATAAATTACTATTAAAAGGCCATTTCAGCACTTTTAACATTCCTTTATTTTTTAATGCGTCAAATAAAGCCAAAATAATCACTTTAATCTCCATTTAGCGAAGTTCCACAGGGATCATGCCAAAGTCATCCAGTAGTGACATCACTGCACTGAAGGGAAGCGATGTCACTGCTGGAAAACCAAGTTTGGAGCAACTGCAGAACTTTAAAACCAAATAGAATCACGTGATTATTTCTTACAATCATAAAATACAGGGGAAGGGTGAAACATTCTGAAGTGGTTCATTAAGTATGCGTACAGCAGTGGCTCTCAAACAGTTTATACAGACTTCAATGTACATACTCCAAAATTGATTATAATTATGCCATTAAAAGGTAAATATTTGAAAATAAGTAGAGTGCTTGCAGATTAAATTTTTTTTTTTTTTTTAAGGAAACCAAGGTTGAGAACAGTTGCTTTACTTGCTGTCAGGCTGGGACTGGAAGCAGGACTCAGGTGCAGAGGATATCAGTAAAATGAGTTTTATTAAAACCAAAAATCCACAGTTGTGGAAAAAAAAGGACAACTCAACATGAGGTAGGGGTGGGGAGACAAGGGGGCGAACATCAGCTTGTAGTCCCCATGGAACGCGCCACGCCACCACTCCTCTCAGGTGCATAGCGCAGCCACTTCTGCATTGCACCCTCGTACTGCTTTTCAGTCAGCCTCCGGTCAAACTGACGAGCAGCCGCTGTGAGAAAGAAAGAAGGAAACACGGTACTTGTTATAAAAGCAGCAATGCACGCTACAAGTTCTAATCTGAATAAATGTAAAAATACATTCACTATATGTAAAGCAAATAATAAAACAGGTTCGAACAATATGGTATGAAAGGTGCTGCTATTACTTGGCCAAGTTTAATGTACAGGAGTCCTCTTGTAAAACTGTAAAGAGAGGAAAACAAATATGAACACATATACATATTTTATATTTGTATGTCCATGTGTATATATACATGACACTGCTGACAGAGCAGCTTAAAAGCCTGAACATATTCGCTGCCTCGTCTGCTGACTTCATGCAGGTCGCGGGTGGTTCATGCTGATGGCCCCATTCTGGACTCACTTTGCATTGCTCAAGATGGAGGATCCATGCACAGCCGGCAGCTCAGGCCATGCGGTCAAACATTTGGCTGCACGTGCACTAACAAAGTAGGGCCGCACTTTAGGCCGTGCAAAGTGTGGCCCTACACCCTTCTTCCCACGTGCTCCAACAAAGTAGGGCCGCATGGCCTGAGCTGCCGACTGCGCATGGATCCTCCGTCTTCCCGTCAGAACAATCACAAATTAAAAGCCAATAAAGATACCCAGACGGCTAAACTCCTACAATGAAACCCAAACTACTTTAGGAAAGATGGAGAACACTGGGCAACAGAAGTGGGGATATTTCCGTTCATGTTATGAAACGAAGTGAGTCCAGAGTGGAGCATGGCCATCATGAACCACCCGCGGCCTACGCCATGGCCATGCAGACCAGCATTGCGGTGTGTCAAGCCACGTGGCTTAACACACCGCAATGCTGGTCTGCATGGCCATGGCGTTGCCCCCCCACCCCCGACTTTCCCACCGGAACTCTCCGGACACCGGGACCACAGTGTTCGTTAGCAGTTGGGACAGTTGTCGACCGCATGTAACGTTTGAGTTTCTACGATTTACGTTACGAGGGCGAGTTTAGCTAGCTGGCGAACAGCACATCGCTCCTACCTTTTTTTTTTTTTATGAAACCGGGCAATAAAACTTTGCAAGCAAATACGCTCATGACACGTATTTACCCTTAATGTTATACGGTGACTCAAGACAATTATTATGCTGAAATGCTGACAATGAAATATCCTCTTACCTTCCGAAATGATGCTGTGACCGCGCGCAACAATTCCTTCGCAGCAATGAGACCTCTTCTCCCGCAGCGACCACACCTGATTCTACCCACAATGCAAAGCGCGCATGACGAGATCACGTGCGTTCTCACGATAATGAACATCGCGGGGCGGCGACATTAAGCTGCAATCTCCAGACAATTTCCAGCCGTCTGCGAAGCACAATGTGTGTGTGTGTGTGTGTGTGTGTGTGTGTGTGTGTGTGTGTGTGTGTGTGTGTGTGTGTGTGTGTGTGTGTGTGTGTGTGTGTGTGTGTGTGTTGAATCTTTGAACTGAACAATTTTACAGGACAAATGATTTGACACCAAATGTCTAGTTTGTGGTCCTCATGGAGGCCATATACCAGATGCTCTGAGGTGTGCAGGCGCCTCAGTAGGTGGAGCAGCTGCCTAAAACTGCTACTGCCTTGATCTCATGACATTTTCATTGCCAGCAAATGGAGCCTGGTCAAATATAAACCACATCATGAAGAAAATATATTATAAAATGATATGAATAATATTTCGATTTGGTGTTCCGTATGGGTGAAAATATTCAGAATCCCTAAATATCTGTTTTTGGATTCGGTCTAGAATATGGACGTCTCTAAAGCATATTTTTGTTGATATGCACCATATCTGGTCAAATACGAACCCACTATGTGACATGAAGACAAAATATTGTATACAGTAAACATTTTGAAGTTCGTCAGTATGTTCTATTAAGCCGGCCGAACATACTGACGAACTTCAAAATAGATATGGCCATATCTAATCACACATTTTGTTTCTGGAATATGGATCAAATACATGGCATATCATAATATGTTAATTATACAGTCTATATTAGATTAATGTATCACTCAAAGCCATAAACCGCTATAGATTTTCCAATGCATATGGTTGTGTTGACACATCTCATCAAATACGGATGAAGTATACAGCTCCTTATGACTATGATGCAATGCGCAATACAAAAATATAATGATACTCTAATTTGAGTAGAATAATTGCAAGATTTGCAAAAGTATACCATATCAAAGTTCAACCTTGTGAAAGTTGACCTTGATTTTAAGGCACTTCTGGACCGGACACTAAATTCATGTCAGTTGTACCTGGTGAGTCACAGTCATCAGAATCTGCCCTCCATTTGTCTCAGTGTCATTTCTTGGCCTTTTAAGCCATAAGTAATAACAATAATAAAAAGTATCAGCAGCCCACATTGAAACCATGTCACATCAATGTAGAGATATTCAACATTGAAAATGCAACATCTATACAATGTCAAATCAATGACAATTCTTCAATTGTTGAAATAGTAACTGTAATTAAACATTGAAACAACATCGCTTTTTCAACCTCAACCAAAAATAACCAATCTGACCAAAATCCAACGTTGAATCAATGCCTTTTGCTATCTGGGTCAATGTCTGACTGGGACTTGTGGTAACGGTGGATCCTGTGCGCCTTTTAGCTCAGACCCATTGTGGTATCGCTTCTCGGCCTTTTGGCTAAGACTGCGGTCACCTCCATTGGGTGGTGGAATTGTTTGCCTGTTGTGGCATTGATTACACTGTTCTTGGAGGACTTTTATTTTTTCTTATTGTACAAGATATTTTCATTTGCAACTTGTTTGTAGTTGGAATTTTTGTCTTTAAGAAAACCTGTTTTACTGTAGACTGAGGGAGCTCTTTTCATAGCTTTCTTCAGTCTTTTTACTTTTTTATAGTTGTCTTTTAAAGTTAATATATTTATTCTTACTGTTTTATTGTAATTTATTGGTGTTTTAAACCCCTTTTAGCTGGTGGTGCCTCCAAAATGTCGGCCAGCCATGCCGGCATGAGGAGGCACCACAGCGTGCGTTTTACCTTTTTAGAAAAAGATGGGAAATTGGTCACCATGTCACGCCTTGATTTTTCCAGGAAGCTTGTGCAGGGCGTGCTCGGCTTTTCCCCGACAGACCTGAATTGTGTCCTGACCCTGCCCTTCAACAAAGGTTTCGATGTAAGTTTTTGCTCTGCCGCACTCCTACGACAGTTCTGGTCCCGGTTTGAAAATGTGAAACCCCAGTTTTCTGTGTTCAATGTGGAGAAGCTTTCTGACAATGCGCTTAAAACCGTCATTGTCAGGATGTTCAATGAAACTGTGAATGCAGAAGACATCTGTGCATGGCTGGGAAGATACTGCACTGTTAATGGCCAGGCTACCAAGGTGAGGGATGAAGACGGTATCTGGAATTGTGCTTGGAGGGTCCCCATTCAACAATGGCAGGACCCCCAGGGCTTCCAGGGCCTGAAGCATCTCCCGCCCATGATAGTACTTGGGGAAAACAGGGGCTATATACATTACCAGGGCCAGCCCAAGCTCTGCCGTAAGTGTGGTCAGCATGGCCACCTGGCTGAAGCCTGTGAGCTGGTCGTCTGTAGGAAGTGCAGAGAAATTGGTCACACCTTTGAGGAGTGTACTAATGGCAGAAGGTGCAATCTTTGTGGAGACACAAACCACCTCTTCAGAGATTGCCCCAAATCCTTTGCCAACAAGTTGAAGGCAGCAAAATGGGCGGAAAGTGAGAAAAGTGACGGACACGAGGAACAGGTGCAAGAGATAATTGAAGAGGCGGGTATTGTGAACCCAGATTCTCCATCCACTACTGTGGTTGGAGGAGAAGGATCAGTTGAGGTTGAAGGGGAGGGGCCTGTAAAGAGCTCCTCAGGTGAACCTGATGGAGTCAACGAGGACATGCAGGCAGCAGGTGGAGCTGGTTCCAGTGGTGAGGAAAGCCAGGGATCCAGCGAGGATGCCCCCCTCCCCAATGCCCAATAACCCAAGAGACCGGCATCAGAATTGTCCTCCGGGTCCCCCCGGGGCTCGGAGAAGAGGGGAAGAGTTGAGGTCTCCTCAGGCAGTTCATCTGCGGAGGAACTCAAAGTCTTCCCTTCCGATTCACCCAATGAGGTTTCTTTTCTTTCAATTGCTCTGCAATCAACCCCAAAGGGCTCAAAAATGAACTGCAGGTTGCAGGAGAGACCAACTCCCAGAGCCCGAACGGGGAACAGAGCTCAAACCCTTCACACCTCACCAGTGGAAGTGAAGGAAGAGCTCTGTTCACAAGTGATCACTTAGTCACTGATTTTAATGATTTTATAATGTCTTTTTTGTAGTCTTTTAAAATGTCCTACTTGTTGTTGTTAACCATACTCATGACTCTCACCTTCTCTACTGTCAATGTGAGAAGTGTGAAGTCTAGAGTTAGAGCCCAGAGTGTTTTATCCTTTTTATCTTCCTTTAAGTCCGATGTGTTTTTACTACAAGAATGTGCAATACCTTTTTTAAAATCTTACAAACAGTGGGAGGACATGTGGCCACTCCAGTCAATATGGAGTGGATCCAACAGCAATAAAAATGACGGAGTGGCCATTTTAATAAATAATCCTCAGATCTTGGTGAAGGGCAGCACTGTGATGAGAGACGGTAGGGCACTTTTAACACATTTGACTTTTATGGGTAAGGATTTTAGGCTCTTGAATATTTATGGTTTTAATGACAAAAACGACAGGTACGACCTTTTAGAGGACTTGCAGTCCCACATGCTAGGACGAGTGCCACTCATTTTAGGAGGTGATTTTAATTGTATTTTAACAAGAAAGGACAGGAGAAGAACAGGCGAGGATTTTAAAATAGATAAGACATCGGTTTTATTGCAGGCTCTATGCAGGGATTTTAAACTACAAGACTGTTTTAAGACCATGCATCCCAGAGAGGAGGGCTTCACTTGGTTCAGTAGTGACAGCACCAGAGCCTCTCGCATAGACTACCTTTTTACACGTGACTGCCCGCCAACCGATGCTACATTGAGCCCTGTTTTCTTCTCCGATCACCTCCTCCTGTCTTGCACCCTTTCACTGTCTTCTGGTGTGACTGTAGGAAGAGGTCTGTGGAAGCTCAACTGCTCCCTGCTGGAGGACAACAATGTTGTCAGCCAGTACAGGGAGCGGTACAGAGAGTGGCAGACCCTTCAAGACATGTACCATTCACGGGCACAGTGGTGGGAAATGGTGAAGGGAAAGACACAGACTTTTTTTAAACAAGTAGGCAAAAAGAAAAAAGCCACAGAAAACAGACGCATGATGGGACTGCAAAAAAGACTACAGAGATATTTTAAACTAATACAATATGGTTTGGATTTTAGTGAAGAAATTAAACAAATCAAAAAGGAAATGTCCTTTTTAGCAGAAATAAAAAGTAAGGGAATCATTTTAAGAAGCCGCGAAAGAGAACTGGAGGAAGGAGAAAAATGCACAAGATACTTTTTTAAGAAAATTTTAAATAAAGGGAGATCCATGATGAAACTAAAAAAAAGAGATGGTTCCATAACAAATTCAAATGAAGAATGTATGGAGGAGGTTGAATGGTTTTATGAAAATTTATATCAAAATAAACTTGTAAACAGTGATGCAATGAGCAAAGTTTTAAATTTTATAGAGAAAACAATTGATGACAGTGTGCTTTTAACCCAAGATTTTACCTTTTTAGAGTTAAATAAATGTATGAATGGTTTTAAAAAAGGCAAGTCCCCTGGACAAGATGGACTTCCTTTTGAATTTTATTTAACTTTTTGGGACATTTTAGCACCTGACTTGCTCACTGTTTTTAAGGACTTTGATAAACATGACCAACTTCCAGACAGTTTTAAAGTAGGGATAGTGACTCTTCTTCATAAAGACAAAGACAAGACTGACTTGAGAAACTGGAGACCTATCACTCTTTTAAACTTTGACTGTAAACTTTTTAGTAAACTTTTATCTTCACGAATGTCCTTGTTTTTAAAAGACCTGATTCACCCGGATCAAGCCTGTGCCATCCCGGGGAGGAAGATCACCGACAGCCTCCTGCTGATCAGAGACACCATCTGTTTTGCGAGAGACAGGAACATCCGGCTGGTAGTCCTAAATTTAGATTTTGAAAAAGCCTTTGATCGGGTCTCGCACCAGTACCTTTTCAAGGTGCTGCAAAAAATGGGATTCCCAGAAAGGTTTCTAGCTTGGGTGGGATTGCTGTACCGGGACATCAGCAGCAGATTTGTGGTTAACGGGCATTTGACAAAAGCAGTGAAAATCAACTGCGGTGTCCGTCAGGGCTGTCCGTTATCTGCCCTCCTCTACGTGGCGTGTGTGGAACCGCTGGCACAGATCTTGAGAAGGGACCAACGAATCAATGGGGTGAGTATCCCAGGGAGCGGGGGACTTGCCACCAAATGTGTTTTATACATGGACGACGTGAACATTTTATGCACCGACCTTTTATCAGTCAACAGGACCCTGGACGTGACGGACTTTTATGGACAGGCCTCTGGGTCGAAACTGAACCGAGACAAGACCCAAGCCCAGTTTTACGGACCGTGGACGGCGACTGAGACGACTGGACTTCCCCTGACCGTGACCCAGACTGAACCAAAAATACTGGGGGTGAAATTTGACACGGACGGAGCGGGAAAGACAAACTGGCCAGACGTAGTAGGGAAAGTCAGACAACGACTAGGATTCTGGGGACTTAGAGGACTGACCATGGAAGGAAAGGTTTTAATCATCAAAGCTGTGATTTTACCTTTGCTTTTATTGATCGGCTCTGTTTTTATGCCCCCGAGGAGCGTGCTCTTAGACCTGGACCGGGCCATGTTTTACTTTTTATGGGGCTCAAAGTGGGAAAGGGTAAGAAGAGAAATAATGAAAAAGCCAAAAGAGAAAGGAGGAAAAGGAGTCCCGGACTTCTATTTAACACTGGGAAGTTTTTACACGGCACAGCATATGGCTATTGCCACGGACCCCTCCAGGAACCCAAAGACAAGTGCAATGTCTCGTTTCTGGATGGGGTCCTACCTCCGAAAACTCAAGATTTTACCCACCGATCTTAAAGTACCAGTGTCTTTTAACCTGCCACCGGCCTATGGTTTTATCAAAACATTTCTTAAACATTTGAACCTGGAACAGGAGGAGTTGCAGATTTTAACTAACCACAGATGTCTGATCTCTGTTGTGCAGGAACGGGAACCAGTGAGTCCAGTGCGCGGGCTCGCACTCGGTGAGCCCTCCACAGTTTGGCGCAACGTGAACCATCCTGTTCTCCCAAACAGACTCCGGGACCTGTCATGGCTGGTGGCTCACGAGGTTCTCCCAGTCAGAGCCGTCATGCACTCCCGAGGAATGGCGGCGCACTCAACTTGCCCCCGGCCTGGTTGTGGCGCTCCTGAGTCGGTGAGGCACCTCCTCTGGGAGTGCAGCGCTGCCGTAGACCAGTGGGCAACGGCCGGCTCCTTGCAATTCCCGTACTTGCCAGCAGGGGAGGTCCTTACAGCACAGCTGGTGCTATACGGGGTGAGCCAAAAGGTCAGGACAAAGGAAGACTTTGCAAAGATGTGGCTCACCCTGGCCGCCATCAAAGACGCCACCTGGACCTCCAGAAACCTGCTGGTGAGAAGGCATAGGCAGATCCCCCCCGTGGCTGTGATCCAGATGGCGGCAGCGACGGTCCGGGAGGTGGAAGCTGCAGGCGGCAGGCCGAGGACACAGCCACAAAGAAGAATCGCCTCCCTGCCCATTCGGACGAAGGAGCCGGAGCCTCACAAGAAAAGGTCAAGGCAGCGGCGGCCTGGCTCTCCGGGTGTGTCTGGAGGGAAGGAGCACGAGCCTCTGAGCACCATGGCAGAACCCCGAGAGAACAAATGTTTGGGAGAACAGGATGAGTTCCCCTTGATAGGGACTCACTGCTCTCCTGCACAACAGAATAGACTTTTAAAACTGAATGCACTTCCTTTTAGTGACTTTTACAATGATAGGCACTTTTTGTATTCCTCATGTTTCATAATTTTACTCAACAGGTCTTGTTTTAATCATGAATATCTATTTATTTAAACTATTGTATTTATGATATTTTAAACAAAAACTTATACCCTCTTTGTTTTTGTGTCGAATGAAGAATGAAGAAACTGACCTGTAAAATGTGCCAATAAAATCTTGTAAAAGAAAAAAAAAAAATCTGTTCTTATCAGTTTAATATCTGATATGTCCCCTATCTGGGGACTGTATATTAAATTGATTTTTGGAACAGGGAGATGGAATAGGAGCTTGCTCTGTCCACTCCACGCATCGACCTGGTATTGCAGTTCATCTGGGAATGGTGCACCCTCCTCTGCTGTTGAAGGAAACCTCAATAGTTGTTGGTAGAAGGAGTTTGCTCAAAGTGGAACAAAGAAAGCAAGTTTCACCAGCAGTGTAAAACAAAGAGCTTCTCCTGTCTGTGCCAGCAGGGGTGTGAGCCTGTCGTCTCTGACACCTTAGCACCTCTCTCAATGCACTCAAGGGGGAGGTGAATGAAATGTTGAGGCAAAGGCCCAGCAAGAATGCGGGCCCAGAATCACTGTCTCCCCGTCCACCTCCAGGACTCTGAGACGTACAGGAAAGATTGTGGATGATATCTCACAGCCCGCTCAATCTGCTGGAGCCACTGCCCTGTGGCCGGAGGACGCACTGATATGTGGAGGTCAATGGCTGACTTGGAGATATGTGGTTGTTTGTGTGTGTCGTCAGAATTCCTATGTTTTCTCATGGTTTTCCCTGAAAAATGGCAGAAAAACTGAAAACGACCCTGGAAGCCATTTTGAAAAAGGAGTGTTTTCACTGGCTCGGACTGCTGTTGCCGTGGAAACACCCCGAAACGCAACAGAAGATTGTGGTTTTCACCTGAAAACCATGTTGTGTGAGCGGCGCGTGGACAACTCGTCCATGGATAACTCGTCCACAAAACTGCAAACTTGGACAACTCGTCTACAGGATGCTGGACAACTCGTCCACGACAAGCTTTGTCAGCATTACTGATTCGAAGGATTCCATTTTAATATATATTTAACACATTTGGAAGGATAACTAACTGTATCTGACACAAAAACATCAGATGTATCAACATATGTGACACAATAATGACGTTGAAACGCCACTTCATAGGTGACGGCTTTGAGTGATGCGTCCAGGTGCTGGTTAACGTGTCGGAAGCTGCTTTGTGACACGTTAAGGAGCTGCGGGGCTCGTACACTTTTCCACATGACATGTTTTTTCAGCAGTACAGTGGTCCCTCGTTTATCGTGGGGGTTACGTTCTAAAAATAACCCGCAAGAAGCGAAATCCAGGAAGTCAACTCTTTTTATTTTACAAGTATTATATATGTTTCAAGGCTGTAAAACATTCCCTCACATTTCTCTCTTGTTTACGCTCAATTTTGGGATGTTTTGCAATCTCCTATTGGACCAGCAGCTTACATGTGGCTCAAACACAATGCCCATTACAACAATATCACTACGCAAGTAAAAATAGTGCCGACTTTAAACATTGGTTTAAAAGAAAACAAACTGCCGGAATACAATAGAAGAACTTTTGACGTTGAATCAACCTTGTTTCAACCATGTTATCAACATTGATAAATTACTATTAAAAGGCCATTTCAGCACTTTTAACATTCCTTTATTTTTTAATGCGTCAAATAAAGCCAAAATAATCACTTTAATCTCCATTTAGTGAAGTTCCACAGGGACCATGCCAAAGTCATCCAGTAGTGACATCACTGCACTGAAGGGAAGCGATGTCACTGCTGGAAAACCAAGTTTGGAGCAACTGCAGAACTTTAAAACCAAATAGAATCACGTGATTATTTCCTACAATCATAAAATACAGGGGAAGGGTGAAACATTCTGAAGTGGTTCATTAAGTATGCGTACAGCAGTGGCTCTCAAACAGTTTATACAGACTTCAATGTACATACTCCAAAATTGATTATAATTATGCCATTAAAAGGTAAATATTTGAAAATAAGTAGAGTGCTTGCAGATTACATTTTTTTTTTTTTTTTTAAGGAAACCAAGGTTGAGAACAGTTGCTTTACTTGCTGTCAGGCTGGGACTGGAAGCAGGACTCAGGTGCAGAGGATATCAGTAAAATGAGTTTTATTAAAACCAAAAATCCACAGTTGTGGAAAAAAAAGGACAACTCAACATGAGGTAGGGGTGGGGAGACAAGGGGGCGAACATCAGCTTGTAGTCCCCATGGAACGCGCCACGCCACCACTCCTCTCAGGTGCATAGCGCAGCCACTTCTGCATTGCACCCTCGTACTGCTTTTCAGTCAGCCTCCGGTCAAACTGACGAGCAGCCGCTGTGAGAAAGAAAGAAGGAAACACGGTACTTGTTATAAAAGCAGCAATGCACGCTACAAGTTCTAATCTGAATAAATCTAAAAATACATTCACTATATGTAAAGCAAATAATAAAACAGGTTCGAACAATATGGTATGAAAGGTGCTGCTATTACTTGGCCAAGTTTAATGTACAGGAGTCCTCTTGTAAAACTGTAAAGAGAGGAAAACAAATATGAACACATATACATATTTTATATTTGTATGTCCATGTGTATATATACATGACACTGCTGACAGAGCAGCTTAAAAGCCTGAACATATTCGCTGCCTCGTCTGCTGACTTCATGCAGGTCGCGGGTGGTTCATGCTGATGGCCCCATTCTGGACTCACTTTGCATTGCTCAAGACGGAGGATCCATGCACAGCCGGCAGCTCAGGCCATGCGGTCAAACATTTGGCTGCACGTGCACTAACAAAGTAGGGCCGCACTTTAGGCCGTGCAAAGTGTGGCCCTACACCCTTCCTCCCACGTGCTCCAACAAAGTAGGGCCGCATGGCCTGAGCTGCCGACTGCGCATGGATCCTCCGTCTTCCCGTCAGAACAATCACAAATTAAAAGCCAATAAAGATACCCAGACGGCTAAACTCCTACAATGAAACCCAAACTACTTTAGGAAAGATGGAGAACACTGGGCAACAGAAGTGGGGATATTTCCGTTCATGTTATGAAACGAAGTGAGTCCAGAGTGGAGCATGGCCATCATGAACCACCCGCGGCCAACGCCATGGCCATGCAGACGAGCATTGCGGTGTGTCAAGCCACGTGGCTTAACACACCGCAATGCTGGTCTGCATGGCCATGGCGTTGCCCCCCCCACCCGACTTTCCCACCGGAACTCTCCGGACACCGGGACCACAGTGTTCGTTAGCAGTTGGGACAGTTGTCGACCGCATGTAACGTTTGAGTTTCTACGATTTACGTTACGAGGGCGAGTTTAGCTAGCTGGCGAACAGCACATCGCTCCTACCTTTTTTTTTTTTTTTTATGAAACCGGGCAATGAAACTTTGCAAGCAAATACGCTCATGACACGTATTTAACCTTAATGTTATACGGTGACTCAAGACAATTATTATGCTGAAATGCTGACAATGAAATATCCTCTTACCTTCCGAAATGATGCTGTGACCGCGCGCAACAATTCCTTCGCAGCAATGAGACCTCTTCTCCCGCAGCGACCACACCTGATTCTACCCACAATGCAAAGCGCGCATGACGAGATCATGTGCGTTCTCACGATAACGAACATCGCGGGGCGGCGACATTAAGCTGCAATCTCCAGACAGTTTCCAGCCGTCTGCGAAGCACAATGTGTGTGTGTGTGTGTGTGTGTGTGTGCGTGTGTGCGTGTGTGTGTGTGTGTGTGTGTGTGTGTGTGTGTGTGTGTGTGTGTGTGTGTGTGTTGAATCTTTGAACTGAACAATTTTACAGGACAAATGATTTGACACCAAATGTATAGTTTGTGGTCCTCATGGAGGCCATATACCAGATGCTCTGAGGTGTGCAGGCGCCTCAGTAGGTGGAGCAGCTGCCTAAAACTGCTACTGCCTTGATCTCATGAGATTTTCATTGCCAGCAAATGGAGCCTGGTCAAATATAAACCACATCATGAAGAAAATATATTATAAAATGATATGAATAATATTTTGATTTGGTGTTCCGTATGGGTGAAAATATTCAGAATCCCTAAATATCTGTTTTTGGATTCGGTCTAGAATATGGACGTCTCTAAAGCATATTTTTGTTGATATGCACCATATCTGGTCAAATACGAACCCACTATGTGACATGAAGACAAAATATTGTATACAGTAAACATTTTGAAGTTCGTCAGTATGTTCTATTAAGCCGGCCGAACATACTGACGAACTTCAAAATAGATATGGCCATATCTAATCACACATTTTGTTTCTGGAATATGGATCAAATACATGGCATATCATAATATGTTAATTATACAGTCTATATTAGATTAATGTATCACATAAACCGCTATAGATTTTCCAATGCATATGGTTGTGTTGACACATCTCATCAAATACGGATGAAGTATACAGCTCCTTATGACTATGATGCAATGCGCAATACAAAAATATAATGATACTCTAATTTGAGTAGAATAATTGCAAGATTTGCAAAAGTATACCATATCAAAGTTCAACCTTGTGAAAGTTGACCTTGATTTTAAGGCACTTCTGGACCGGACACTAAATTCATGTCAGTTGTACCTGGTGAGTCACAGTCATCAGAATCTGCCCTCCATTTGTCTCAGTGTCATTTCTCGGCCTTTTAAGCCATAAGTAATAACAATAATAAAAAGTATCAGCAGCCCACATTGAAACCATGTCACATCAATGTAGAGATATTCAACATTGAAAATGCAACATCTATACAATGTCATATCAACGTAGGGAAATTCAACATTGAAAATGCAACATCTATACAATATCAAATCAATGACAATTCTTCAATTGTTGAAATAGTAACTGTAATTAAACATTGAAACAACATCGCTTTTTCAACCTCAACCAAAAATAACCAATCTGACCAAAATCCAACGTTGAATCAATGCCTTTTGCTATCTGGGTCAATGTCTGACTGGGACTTGTGGTACCGGTGGATCCTGTGCGCCTTTTAGCTCAGACCCATTGTGGTATCGCTTCTCGGCCTTTTGGCTAAGATCAAGTGTAGTATCTGTTCTTATCAGTTTAATATCTGATATGTCCCCTATCTGGGGACTGTATATTAAATTGATTTTTGGAACAGGGAGATGGAATAGGAGCTTGCTCTGTCCACTCCACGCATCGACCTGGTATTGCAGTTCATCTGGGAATGGTGCACCCTCCTCTGCTGTTGAAGGAAACCTCAAGAGTTGTTGGTAGAAGGAGTTTGCTCAAAGTGGAACAAAGAAAGCAAGTTTCACCAGCAGTGTAAAACAAAGAGCTTCTCCTGTCTGTGCCAGCAGGGGTGTGAGCCTGTCGTCTCTGACACCTTAGCACCTCTCTCAATGCACTCAAGGGGGAGGTGAATGAAATGTTGAGGCAAAGGCCCAGCAAGAATGCGGGCCCAGAATCACTGTCTCCCCGTCCACCTCCAGGACTCTGAGACGTACAGGAAAGATTGTGGATGATATCTCACAGCCCGCTCAATCTGCTGGAGCCACTGCCCTGTGGCCGGAGGACGCACTGATATGTGGAGGTCAATGGCTGACTTGGAGATATGTGGTTGTTTGTGTGTGTCGTCAGAATTCCTATGTTTTCTCATGGTTTTCCCTGAAAAATGGCAGAAAAACTGAAAACGACCCTGGAAGCCATTTTGAAAAAGGAGTGTTTTCACTGGCTCGGACTGCTGTTGCCGTGGAAACACCCCGAAACGCAACAGAAGATTGTGGTTTTCACCTGAAAACCATGTTGTGTGAGCGGCGCGTGGACAACTCGTCCATGGATAACTCGTCCACAAAACTGCAAACTTGGACAACTCGTCTACAGGATGCTGGACAACTCGTCCACGACAAGCTTTGTCAGCATTACTGATTCGAAGGATTCCATTTTAATATATATTTAACACATTTGGAAGGATAACTAACTGTATCTGACACAAAAACATCAGATGTATCAACATATGTGACACAATAATGACGTTGAAACGCCACTTCATAGGTGACGGCTTTGAGTGATGCGTCCAGGTGCTGGTTAACGTGTCGGAAGCTGCTTTGTGACACGTTAAGGAGCTGCGGGGCTCGTACAGTTTTCCACATGACATGTTTTTTCAGCAGTACAGTGGTCCCTCGTTTATCGTGGGGGTTACGTTCTAAAAATAACCCGCAAGAAGCGAAATCCAGGAAGTCAACTCTTTTTATTTTACAAGTATTATATATGTTTCAAGGCTGTAAAACATTCCCTCACATTTCTCTCTTGTTTACGCTCAATTTTGGGATGTTTTGCAATCTCCTATTGGACCAGCAGCTTACATGTGGCTCAAACACAATGCCCATTACAACAATATCACTACGCAAGTAAAAATAGTGCCGACTTTAAACATTGGTTTAAAAGAAAACAAACTGCCGGAATACAATAGAAGAACTTTTGACGTTGAATCAACCTTGTTTCAACCATGTTATCAACATTGATAAATTACTAATAAAAGGCCATTTCAGCACTTTTAACATTCCTTTATTTTTTAATGCGTCAAATAAAGCCAAAATAATCACTTTAATCTCCATTTAGTGAAGTTCCACAGGGATCATGCCAAAGTCATCCAGTAGTGACATCACTGCACTGAAGGGAAGCGATGTCACTGCTGGAAAACCAAGTTTGGAGCAACTGCAGAACTTTAAAACCAAATAGAATCACGTGATTATTTCCTACAATCATAAAATACAGGGGAAGGGTGAAACATTCTGAAGTGGTTCATTAAGTATGCGTACAGCAGTGGCTCTCAAACAGTTTATACAGACTTCAATGTACATACTCCAAAATTGATTATAATTATGCCATTAAAAGGTAAATATTTGAAAATAAGTAGAGTGCTTGCAGATTAAATTTTTTTTTTTTTTTTTAAGGAAACCAAGGTTGAGAACAGTTGCTTTACTTGCTGTCAGGCTGGGACTGGAAGCAGGACTCAGGTGCAGAGGATATCAGTAAAATGAGTTTTATTAAAACCAAAAATCCACAGTTGTGGAAAAAAAAGGACAACTCAACATGAGGTAGGGGTGGGGAGACAAGGGGGCGAACATCAGCTTGTAGTCCCCATGGAACGCGCCACGCCACCACTCCTCTCAGGTGCATAGCGCAGCCACTTCTGCATTGCACCCTCGTACTGCTTTTCAGTCAGCCTCCGGTCAAACTGACGAGCAGCCGCTGTGAGAAAGAAAGAAGGAAACACGGTACTTGTTATAAAAGCAGCAATGCACGCTACAAGTTCTAATCTGAATAAATCTAAAAATACATTCACTATATGTAAAGCAAATAATAAAACAGGTTCGAACAATATGGTATGAAAGGTGCTGCTATTACTTGGCCAAGTTTAATGTACAGGAGTCCTCTTGTAAAACTGTAAAGAGAGGAAAACAAATATGAACACATATACATATTTTATATTTGTATGTCCATGTGTATATATACATGACACTGCTGACAGAGCAGCTTAAAAGCCTGAACATATTCGCTGCCTCGTCTGCTGACTTCATGCAGGTCGCGGGTGGTTCATGCTGATGGCCCCATTCTGGACTCACTTTGCATTGCTCAAGATGGAGGATCCATGCACAGCCGGCAGCTCAGGCCATGCGGTCAAACATTTGGCTGCACGTGCACTAACAAAGTAGGGCCGCACTTTAGGCCGTGCAAAGTGTGGCCCTACACCCTTCCTCCCACGTGCTCCAACAAAGTAGGGCCGCATGGCCTGAGCTGCCGACTGCGCATGGATCCTCCGTCTTCCCGTCAGAACAATCACAAATTAAAAGCCAATAAAGATACCCAGACGGCTAAACTCCTACAATGAAACCCAAACTACTTTAGGAAATATGGAGAACACTGGGCAACAGAAGTGGGGATATTTCCGTTCATGTTATGAAACGAAGTGAGTCCAGAGTGGAGCATGGCCATCATGAACCACCCGCGGCCTACGCCATGGCCATGCAGACCAGCATTGCGGTGTGTCAAGCCACGTGGCTTAACACACCGCAATGCTGGTCTGCATGGCCATGGCGTTGCCCCCCCCACCCGACTTTCCCACCGGAACTCTCCGGACACCGGGACCACAGTGTTCGTTAGCAGTTGGGACAGTTGTCGACCGCATGTAACGTTTGAGTTTCTACGATTTACGTTACGAGGGCGAGTTTAGCTAGCTGGCGAACAGCACATCGCTCCTACCTTTTTTTTTTTTTATGAAACCGGGCAATAAAACTTTGCAAGCAAATACGCTCATGACACGTATTTACCCTTAATGTTATACGGTGACTCAAGACAATTATTATGCTGAAATGCTGACAATGAAATATCCTCTTACCTTCCGAAATGATGCTGTGACCGCGCGCAACAATTCCTTCGCAGCAATGAGACCTCTTCTCCCGCAGCGACCACACCTGATTCTACCCACAATGCAAAGCGCGCATGACGAGATCACGTGCGTTCTCACGATAATGAACATCGCGGGGCGGCGACATTAAGCTGCAATCTCCAGACAGTTTCCAGCCGTCTGCGAAGCACAATGTGAACCCGTGTGTGTGTGTGTGTGCGTGTGTGTGTGTGTGTGTGTGTGCGTGTGTGTTGAATCTTTGAACTGAACAATTTTACAGGACAAATGATTTTACACCAAATGTATAGTTTGTGGTCCTCATGGAGGCCATATACCAGATGCTCTGAGGTGTGCAGGCGCCTCAGTAGGTGGAGCAGCTGCCTAAAACTGCTACTGCCTTGATCTCATGACATTTTCATTGCCAGCAAATGGAGCCTGGTCAAATATAAACCACATCATGAAGAAAATATATTATAAAATGATATGAATAATATTTCGATTTGGTGTTCCGTATGGGTGAAAATATTCAGAATCCCTAAATATCTGTTTTTGGATTCGGTCTAGAATATGGACGTCTCTAAAGCATATTTTTGTTGATATGCACCATATCTGGTCAAATACGAACCCACTATGTGACATGAAGACAAAATATTGTATACAGTAAACATTTTGAAGTTCGTCAGTATGTTCTATTAAGCCGGCCGAACATACTGACGAACTTCAAAATAGATATGGCCATATCTAATCACACATTTTGTTTCTGGAATATGGATCAAATACATGGCATATCATAATATGTTAATTATACAGTCTATATTAGATTAATGTATCACATAAACCGCTATAGATTTTCCAATGCATATGGTTGTGTTGACACATCTCATCAAATACGGATGAAGTATACAGCTCCTTATGACTATGATGCAATGCGCAATACAAAAATATAATGATACTCTAATTTGAGTAGAATAATTGCAAGATTTGCAAAAGTATACCATATCAAAGTTCAACCTTGTGAAAGTTGACCTTGATTTTAAGGCACTTCTGGACCGGACACTAAATTCATGTCAGTTGTACCTGGTGAGTCACAGTCATCAGAATCTGCCCTCCATTTGTCTCAGTGTCATTTCTCGGCCTTTTAAGCCATAAGTAATAACAATAATAAAAAGTATCAGCAGCCCACATTGAAACCATGTCACATCAATGTAGAGATATTCAACATTGAAAATGCAACATCTATACAATGTCATATCAATGACAATTCTTCAATTGTTGAAATAGTAACTGTAATTAAACATTGAAACAACATCGCTTTTTCAACCTCAACCAAAAATAACCAATCTGACCAAAATCCAACGTTGAATCAATGCCTTTTGCTATCTGGGTCAATGTCTGACTGGGACTTGTGGTAACGGTGGATCCTGTGCGCCTTTTAGCTCAGACCCATTGTGGTATCGCTTCTCGGCCTTTTGGCTAAGATCAAGTGTAGTATCTGTTCTTATCAGTTTAATATCTGATATGTCCCCTATCTGGGGACTGTATATTAAATTGATTTTTGGAACAGGGAGATGGAATAGGAGCTTGCTCTGTCCACTCCACGCATCGACCTGGTATTGCAGTTCATCTGGGAATGGTGCACCCTCCTCTGCTGTTGAAGGAAACCTCAATAGTTGTTGGTAGAAGGAGTTTGCTCAAAGTGGAACAAAGAAAGCAAGTTTCACCAGCAGTGTAAAACAAAGAGCTTCTCCTGTCTGTGCCAGCAGGGGTGTGAGCCTGTCGTCTCTGACACCTTAGCACCTCTCTCAATGCACTCGAGGGGGAGGTGAATGAAATGTTGAGGCAAAGGCCCAGCAAGAATGCGGGCCCAGAATCACTGTCTCCCCGTCCACCTCCAGGACTCTGAGACGTACAGGAAAGATTGTGGATGATATCTCACAGCCCGCTCAATCTGCTGGAGCCACTGCCCTGTGGCCGGAGGACGCACTGATATGTGGAGGTCAATGGCTGACTTGGAGATATGTGGTTGTTTGTGTGTGTCGTCAGAATTCCTATGTTTTCTCATGGTTTTCCCTGAAAAATGGCAGAAAAACTGAAAACGACCCTGGAAGCCATTTTGAAAAAGGAGTGTTTTCACTGGCTCGGACTGCTGTTGCCGTGGAAACACCCCGAAACGCAACAGAAGATTGTGGTTTTCACCTGAAAACCATGTTGTGTGAGCGGCGCGTGGACAACTCGTCCATGGATAACTCGTCCACAAAACTGCAAACTTGGACAACTCGTCTACAGGATGCTGGACAACTCGTCCACGACAAGCTTTGTCAGCATTACTGATTCGAAGGATTCCATTTTAATATATATTTAACACATTTGGAAGGATAACTAACTGTATCTGACACAAAAACATCAGATGTATCAACATATGTGACACAATAATGACGTTGAAACGCCACTTCATAGGTGACGGCTTTGAGTGATGCGTCCAGGTGCTGGTTAACGTGTCGGAAGCTGCTTTGTGACACGTTAAGGAGCTGCGGGGCTCGTACAGTTTTCCACATGACATGTTTTTTCAGCAGTACAGTGGTCCCTCGTTTATCGTGGGGGTTACGTTCTAAAAATAACCCGCAAGAAGCGAAATCCAGGAAGTCAACTCTTTTTATTTTACAAGTATTATATATGTTTCAAGGCTGTAAAACATTCCCTCACATTTCTCTCTTGTTTACGCTCAATTTTGGGATGTTTTGCAATCTCCTATTGGACCAGCAGCTTACATGTGGCTCAAACACAATGCCCATTACAACAATATCACTACGCAAGTAAAAATAGTGCCGACTTTAAACATTGGTTTAAAAGAAAACAAACTGCCGGATTACAATAGAAGAACTTTTGACATCTTTCTCATGACTAATATATCTTGGTAACAATGTACAGATGTTACCTGTTGGATTAAGAACCTTGTGCCCTCCCCATTCCTGTGCCTTCCCCTTCATGTGACTTATTCCTCCTACGTAAATAGCCTGCGATTACTGCAAAAAGCGTCCAAATGAAGCATCACCAACAAATATCCAAGCAACCTTGAATTCACATTTCTCTCTTGTTTAAGCTCAATTTTGGGATGTTTTGCAATCTCCTATTGGACCAGCAGCTTACATGTGGCTCAAACACAATGCCCATTACAACAATATCATTACGCAAGTAAAAATAGTGCCGACTTTAAACATTGGTTTAAACAAAAACAAACTGCCAGATTACAAAAGGAGAACTTTTGACGTTGAATCAACCTTGTTTCAACCATGTTATCAACATTGATAAATTACTATTAAAAGGCCATTTCAGCACTTTTAACATTCCTTTATTTTTTAATGCGTCAAATAAAGCCAAAATAATCACTTTAATCTCCATTTAGTGAAGTTCCACAGGGATCATGCCAAAGTCATCCAGTAGTGACATCACTGCACTGAAGGGAAGCGATGTCACTGCTGGAAAACCAAGTTTGGAGCAACTGCAGAACTTTAAAACCAAATAGAATCACGTGATTATTTCTTACAATCATAAAATACAGGGGAAGGGTGAAACATTCTGAAGTGGTTCATTAAGTATGCGTACAGCAGTGGCTCTCAAACAGTTTATACAGACTTCAATGTACATACTCCAAAATTGATTATAATTATGCCATTAAAAGGTAAATATTTGAAAATAAGTAGAGTGCTTGCAGATTAAATTTTTTTTTTTTTTTTTAAGGAAACCAAGGTTGAGAACAGTTGCTTTACTTGCTGTCAGGCTGGGACTGGAAGCAGGACTCAGGTGCAGAGGATATCAGTAAAATGAGTTTTATTAAAACCAAAAATCCACAGTTGTGGAAAAAAAAGGACAACTCAACATGAGGTAGGGGTGGGGAGACAAGGGGGCGAACATCAGCTTGTAGTCCCCATGGAACGCGCCACGCCACCACTCCTCTCAGGTGCATAGCGCAGCCACTTCTGCATTGCACCCTCGTACTGCTTTTCAGTCAGCCTCCGGTCAAACTGACGAGCAGCCGCTGTGAGAAAGAAAGAAGGAAACACGGTACTTGTTATAAAAGCAGCAATGCACGCTACAAGTTCTAATCTGAATAAATCTAAAAATACATTCACTATATGTAAAGCAAATAATAAAACAGGTTCGAACAATATGGTATGAAAGGTGCTGCTATTACTTGGCCAAGTTTAATGTACAGGAGTCCTCTTGTAAAACTGTAAAGAGAGGAAAACAAATATGAACACATATACATAATTTATATTTGTATGTCCATGTGTATATATACATGACACTGCTGACAGAGCAGCTTAAAAGCCTGAACATATTCGCTGCCTCGTCTGCTGACTTCATGCAGGTCGCGGGTGGTTCATGCTGATGGCCCCATTCTGGACTCACTTTGCATTGCTCAAGATGGAGGATCCATGCACAGCCGGCAGCTCAGGCCATGCGGTCAAACATTTGGCTGCACGTGCACTAACAAAGTAGGGCCGCACTTTAGGCCGTGCAAAGTGTGGCCCTACACCCTTCCTCCCACGTGCTCCAACAAAGTAGGGCCGCATGGCCTGAGCTGCCGACTGCGCATGGATCCTCCGTCTTCCCGTCAGAACAATCACAAATTAAAAGCCAATAAAGATACCCAGACGGCTAAACTCCTACAATGAAACCCAAACTACTTTAGGAAAGATGGAGAACACTGGGCAACAGAAGTGGGGATATTTCCGTTCATGTTATGAAACGAAGTGAGTCCAGAGTGGAGCATGGCCATCATGAACCTCCCGCGGCCTACGCCATGGCCATGCAGACGAGCATTGCGGTGTGTCAAGCCACGTGGCTTAACACACCGCAATGCTCGTCTGCATGGCCATGGCGTTGCCCCCCCCACCCGACTTTCCCACCGGAACTCTCCGGACACCGGGACCACAGTGTTCGTTAGCAGTTGGGACAGTTGTCGACCGCATGTAACGTTTGAGTTTCTACGATTTACGTTACGAGGGCGAGTTTAGCTAGCTGGCGAACAGCACATCGCTCCTACCTTTTTTTTTTTTTTATGAAACCGGGCAATAAAACTTTGCAAGCAAATACGCTCATGTCACGTATTTAACCTTAATGTTATACGGTGACTCAAGACAATTATTATGCTGAAATGCTGACAATGAAATATCCTCTTACCTTCCGAAATGATGCTGTGACCGCGCGCAACAATTCCTTCGCAGCAATGAGACCTCTTCTCCCGCAGCGACCACACCTGATTCTACCCACAATGCAAAGCGCGCATGACGAGATCACGTGCGTTCTCACGATAATGAACATCGCGGGGCGGCGACATTAAGCTGCAATCTCCAGACAGTTTCCAGCCGTCTGCGAAGCACAATGTGAACCCGTGTGTGTGTGTGTGTGTGTGTGTGTGCGTGCGTGTGGTTGAATCTTTGAACTGAACAATTTTACAGGACAAATGATTTGACACCAAATGTCTAGTTTGTGGTCCTCATGGAGGCCATATACCAGATGCTCTGAGGTGTGCAGGCGCCTCAGTAGGTGGAGCAGCTGCCTAAAACTGCTACTGCCTTGATCTCATGACATTTTCATTGCCAGCAAATGGAGCCTGGTCAAATATAAACCACATCATGAAGAAAATATATTATAAAATGATATGAATAATATTTCGATTTGGTGTTCCGTATGGGTGAAAATATTCAGAATCCCTAAATATCTGTTTTTGGATTCGGTCTAGAATATGGACGTCTCTAAAGCATATTTTTGTTGATATGCACCATATCTGGTCAAATACGAACCCACTATGTGACATGAAGACAAAATATTGTATACAGTAAACATTTTGAAGTTCGTCAGTATGTTCTATTAAGCCGGCCGAACATACTGACGAACTTCAAAATAGATATGGCCATATCTAATCACACATTTTGTTTCTGGAATATGGATCAAATACATGGCATATCATAATATGTTAATTATACAGTCTATATTAGATTAATGTATCACATAAACCGCTATAGATTTTCCAATGCATATGGTTGTGTTGACACATCTCATCAAATACGGATGAAGTATACAGCTCCTTATGACTATGATGCAATGCGCAATACAAAAATATAATGATACTCTAATTTGAGTAGAATAATTGCAAGATTTGCAAAAGTATACCATATCAAAGTTCAACCTTTTGAAAGTTGACCTTGATTTTAAGGCACTTCTGGACCGGACACTAAATTCATGTCAGTTGTACCTGGTGAGTCACAGTCATCAGAATCTGTCCTCCATTTGTCTCAGTGTCATTTCTTGGCCTTTTAAGCCATAAGTAATAACAATAATAAAAAGTATCAGCAGCCCACATTGAAACCATGTCACATCAATGTAGAGATATTCAACATTGAAAATGCAACATCTATACAATGTCATATCAATGACAATTCTTCAATTGTTGAAATAGTAACTGTAATTAAACATTGAAACAACATCGCTTTTTCAACCTCAACCAAAAATAACCAATCTGACCAAAATCCAACGTTGAATCAATGCCTTTTGCTATCTGGGTCAATGTCTGACTGGGACTTGTGGTAACGGTGGATCCTGTGCGCCTTTTAGCTCAGACCCATTGTGGTATCGCTTCTCGGCCTTTTGGCTAAGATCAAGTGTAGTATCTGTTCTTATCAGTTTAATATCTGATATGTCCCCTATCTGGGGACTGTATATTAAATTGATTTTTGGAACAGGGAGATGGAATAGGAGCTTGCTCTGTCCACTCCACGCATCGACCTGGTATTGCAGTTCATCTGGGAATGGTGCACCCTCCTCTGCTGTTGAAGGAAACCTCAATAGTTGTTGGTAGAAGGAGTTTGCTCAAAGTGGAACAAAGAAAGCAAGTTTCACCAGCAGTGTAAAACAAAGAGCTTCTCCTGTCTGTGCCAGCAGGGGTGTGAGCCTGTCGTCTCTGACACCTTAGCACCTCTCTCAATGCACTCAAGGGGGAGGTGAATGAAATGTTGAGGCAAAGGCCCAGCAAGAATGCGGGCCCAGAATCACTGTCTCCCCGTCCACCTCCAGGACTCTGAGACGTACAGGAAAGATTGTGGATGATATCTCACAGCCCGCTCAATCTGCTGGAGCCACTGCCCTGTGGCCGGAGGACGCACTGATATGTGGAGGTCAATGGCTGACTTGGAGATATGTGGTTGTTTGTGTGTGTCGTCAGAATTCCTATGTTTTCTCATGGTTTTCCCTGAAAAATGGCAGAAAAACTGAAAACGACCCTGGAAGCCATTTTGAAAAAGGAGTGTTTTCACTGGCTCGGACTGCTGTTGCCGTGGAAACACCCCGAAACGCAACAGAAGATTGTGGTTTTCACCTGAAAACCATGTTGTGTGAGCGGCGCGTGGACAACTCGTCCATGGATAACTCGTCCACAAAACTGCAAACTTGGACAACTCGTCTACAGGATGCTGGACAACTCGTCCACGACAAGCTTTGTCAGCATTACTGATTCGAAGGATTCCATTTTAATATATATTTAACACATTTGGAAGGATAACTAACTGTATCTGACACAAAAACATCAGATGTATCAACATATGTGACACAATAATGACGTTGAAACGCCACTTCATAGGTGACGGCTTTGAGTGATGCGTCCAGGTGCTGGTTAACGTGTCGGAAGCTGCTTTGTGACACGTTAAGGAGCTGCGGGGCTCGTACAGTTTTCCACATGACATGTTTTTTCAGCAGTACAGTGGTCCCTCGTTTATCGTGGGGGTTACGTTCTAAAAATAACCCGCAAGAAGCGAAATCCAGGAAGTCAACTCTTTTTATTTTACAAGTATTATATATGTTTCAAGGCTGTAAAACATTCCCTCACATTTCTCTCTTGTTTACGCTCAATTTTGGGATGTTTTGCAATCTCCTATTGGACCAGCAGCTTACATGTGGCTCAAACACAATGCCCATTACAACAATATCACTACGCAAGTAAAAATAGTGCCGACTTTAAACATTGGTTTAAAAGAAAACAAACTGCCGGATTACAATAGAAGAACTTTTGACATCTTTCTCATGACTAATATATCTTGGTAACAATGTACAGATGTTACCTGTTGGATTAAGAACCTTGTGCCCTCCCCATTCCTGTGCCTTCCCCTTCATGTGACTTATTCCTCCTACGTAAATAGCCTGCGATTACTGCAAAAAGCGTCCAAATGAAGCATCACCAACAAATATCCAAGCAACCTTGAATTCACATTTCTCTCTTGTTTAAGCTCAATTTTGGGATGTTTTGCAATCTCCTATTGGACCAGCAGCTTACATGTGGCTCAAACACAATGCCCATTACAACAATATCATTACGCAAGTAAAAATAGTGCCGACTTTAAACATTGGTTTAAACAAAAACAAACTGCCAGATTACAAAAGGAGAACTTTTGACGTTGAATCAACCTTGTTTCAACCATGTTATCAACATTGATAAATTACTATTAAAAGGCCATTTCAGCACTTTTAACATTCCTTTATTTTTTAATGCGTCAAATAAAGCCAAAATAATCACTTTAATCTCCATTTAGTGAAGTTCCACAGGGATCATGCCAAAGTCATCCAGTAGTGACATCACTGCACTGAAGGGAAGCGATGTCACTGCTGGAAAACCAAGTTTGGAGCAACTGCAGAACTTTAAAACCAAATAGAATCACGTGATTATTTCTTACAATCATAAAATACAGGGGAAGGGTGAAACATTCTGAAGTGGTTCATTAAGTATGCGTACAGCAGTGGCTCTCAAACAGTTTATACAGACTTCAATGTACATACTCCAAAATTGATTATAATTATGCCATTAAAAGGTAAATATTTGAAAATAAGTAGAGTGCTTGCAGATTAATTTTTTTTTTTTTTTTAAGGAAACCAAGGTTGAGAACAGTTGCTTTACTTGCTGTCAGGCTGGGACTGGAAGCAGGACTCAGGTGCAGAGGATATCAGTAAAATGAGTTTTATTAAAACCAAAAATCCACAGTTGTGGAAAAAAAAGGACAACTCAACATGAGGTAGGGGTGGGGAGACAAGGGGGCGAACATCAGCTTGTAGTCCCCATGGAACGCGCCACGCCACCACTCCTCTCAGGTGCATAGCGCAGCCACTTCTGCATTGCACCCTCGTACTGCTTTTCAGTCAGCCTCCGGTCAAACTGACGAGCAGCCGCTGTGAGAAAGAAAGAAGGAAACACGGTACTTGTTATAAAAGCAGCAATGCACGCTACAAGTTCTAATCTGAATAAATCTAAAAATACATTCACTATATGTAAAGCAAATAATAAAACAGGTTCGAACAATATGGTATGAAAGGTGCTGCTATTACTTGGCCAAGTTTAATGTACAGGAGTCCTCTTGTAAAACTGTAAAGAGAGGAAAACAAATATGAACACATATACATAATTTATATTTGTATGTCCATGTGTATATATACATGACACTGCTGACAGAGCAGCTTAAAAGCCTGAACATATTCGCTGCCTCGTCTGCTGACTTCATGCAGGTCGCGGGTGGTTCATGCTGATGGCCCCATTCTGGACTCACTTTGCATTGCTCAAGATGGAGGATCCATGCACAGCCGGCAGCTCAGGCCATGCGGTCAAACATTTGGCTGCACGTGCACTAACAAAGTAGGGCCGCACTTTAGGCCGTGCAAAGTGTGGCCCTACACCCTTCCTCCCACGTGCTCCAACAAAGTAGGGCCGCATGGCCTGAGCTGCCGACTGCGCATGGATCCTCCGTCTTCCCGTCAGAACAATCACAAATTAAAAGCCAATAAAGATACCCAGACGGCTAAACTCCTACAATGAAACCCAAACTACTTTAGGAAATATGGAGAACACTGGGCAACAGAAGTGGGGATATTTCCGTTCATGTTATGAAACGAAGTGAGTCCAGAGTGGAGCATGGCCATCATGAACCTCCCGCGGCCTACGCCATGGCCATGCAGACGAGCATTGCGGTGTGTCAAGCCACGTGGCTTAACACACCGCAATGCTCGTCTGCATGGCCATGGCGTTGCCCCCCCCACCCGACTTTCCCACCGGAACTCTCCGGACACCGGGACCACAGTGTTCGTTAGCAGTTGGGACAGTTGTCGACCGCATGTAACGTTTGAGTTTCTACGATTTACGTTACGAGGGCGAGTTTAGCTAGCTGGCGAACAGCACATCGCTCCTACCTTTTTTTTTTTTTTATGAAACCGGGCAATAAAACTTTGCAAGCAAATACGCTCATGTCATGTATTTAACCTTAATGTTATACGGTGACTCAAGACAATTATTATGCTGAAATGCTGACAATGAAATATCCTCTTACCTTCCGAAATGATGCTGTGACCGCGCGCAACAATTCCTTCGCAGCAATGAGACCTCTTCTCCCGCAGCGACCACACCTGATTCTACCCACAATGCAAAGCGCGCATGACGAGATCACGTGCGTTCTCACGATAATGAACATCGCGGGGCGGCGACATTAAGCTGCAATCTCCAGACAATTTCCAGCCGTCTGCGAAGCACAATGTGAACCCGTGTGTGTGTGTGTGTGTGTGTGTGTGCGTGCGTGTGGTTGAATCTTTGAACTGAACAATTTTACAGGACAAATGATTTTACACCAAATGTCTAGTTTGTGGTCCTCATGGAGGCCATATACCAGATGCTCTGAGGTGTGCAGGCGCCTCAGTAGGTGGAGCAGCTGCCTAAAACTGCTACTGCCTTGATCTCATGAGATTTTCATTGCCAGCAAATGGAGCCTGGTCAAATATAAACCACATCATGAAGAAAATATATTATAAAATGATATGAATAATATTTCGATTTGGTGTTCCGTATGGGTGAAAATATTCAGAATCCCTAAATATCTGTTTTTGGATTCGGTCTAGAATATGGACGTCTCTAAAGCATATTTTTGTTGATATGCACCATATCTGGTCAAATACGAACCCACTATGTGACATGAAGACAAAATATTGTATACAGTAAACATTTTGAAGTTCGTCAGTATGTTCTATTAAGCCGGCCGAACATACTGACGAACTTCAAAATAGATATGGCCATATCTAATCACACATTTTGTTTCTGGAATATGGATCAAATACATGGCATATCATAATATGTTAATTATACAGTCTATATTAGATTAATGTATCACATAAACCGCTATAGATTTTCCAATGCATATGGTTGTGTTGACACATCTCATCAAATACGGATGAAGTATACAGCTCCTTATGACTATGATGCAATGCGCAATACAAAAATATAATGATACTCTAATTTGAGTAGAATAATTGCAAGATTTGCAAAAGTATACCATATCAAAGTTCAACCTTGTGAAAGTTGACCTTGATTTTAAGGCACTTCTGGACGGGACACTAAATTCATGTCAGTTGTACCTGGTGAGTCACAGTCATCAGAATCTGCCCTCCATTTGTCTCAGTGTCATTTCTCGGCCTTTTAAGCCATAAGTAATAACAATAATAAAAAGTATCAGCAGCCCACATTGAAACCATGTCACATCAATGTAGAGATATTCAACATTGAAAATGCAACATCTATACAATGTCATATCAATGACAATTCTTCAATTGTTGAAATAGTAACTGTAATTAAACATTGAAACAACATCGCTTTTTCAACCTCAACCAAAAATAACCAATCTGACCAAAATCCAACGTTGAATCAATGCCTTTTGCTATCTGGGTCAATGTCTGACTGGGACTTGTGGTAACGGTGGATCCTGTGCGCCTTTTAGCTCAGACCCATTGTGGTATCGCTTCTCGGCCTTTTGGCTAAGATCAAGTGTAGTATCTGTTCTTATCAGTTTAATATCTGATATGTCCCCTATCTGGGGACTGTATATTAAATTGATTTTTGGAACAGGGAGATGGAATAGGAGCTTGCTCTGTCCACTCCACGCATCGACCTGGTATTGCAGTTCATCTGGGAATGGTGCACCCTCCTCTGCTGTTGAAGGAAACCTCAAGAGTTGTTGGTAGAAGGAGTTTGCTCAAAGTGGAACAAAGAAAGCAAGTTTCACCAGCAGTGTAAAACAAAGAGCTTCTCCTGTCTGTGCCAGCAGGGGTGTGAGCCTGTCGTCTCTGACACCTTAGCACCTCTCTCAATGCACTCAAGGGGGAGGTGAATGAAATGTTGAGGCAAAGGCCCAGCAAGAATGCGGGCCCAGAATCACTGTCTCCCCGTCCACCTCCAGGACTCTGAGACGTACAGGAAAGATTGTGGATGATATCTCACAGCCCGCTCAATCTGCTGGAGCCACTGCCCTGTGGCCGGAGGACGCACTGATATGTGGAGGTCAATGGCTGACTTGGAGATATGTGGTTGTTTGTGTGTGTCGTCAGAATTCCTATGTTTTCTCATGGTTTTCCCTGAAAAATGGCAGAAAAACTGAAAACGACCCTGGAAGCCATTTTGAAAAAGGAGTGTTTTCACTGGCTCGGACTGCTGTTGCCGTGGAAACACCCCGAAACGCAACAGAAGATTGTGGTTTTCACCTGAAAACCATGTTGTGTGAGCGGCGCGTGGACAACTCGTCCATGGATAACTCGTCCACAAAACTGCAAACTTGGACAACTCGTCTACAGGATGCTGGACAACTCGTCCACGACAAGCTTTGTCAGCATTACTGATTCGAAGGATTCCATTTTAATATATATTTAACACATTTGGAAGGATAACTAACTGTATCTGACACAAAAACATCAGATGTATCAACATATGTGACACAATAATGACGTTGAAACGCCACTTCATAGGTGACGGCTTTGAGTGATGCGTCCAGGTGCTGGTTAACGTGTCGGAAGCTGCTTTGTGACACGTTAAGGAGCTGCGGGGCTCGTACAGTTTTCCACATGACATGTTTTTTCAGCAGTACAGTGGTCCCTCGTTTATCGTGGGGGTTACGTTCTAAAAATAACCCGCAAGAAGCGAAATCCAGGAAGTCAACTCTTTTTATTTTACAAGTATTATATATGTTTCAAGGCTGTAAAACATTCCCTCACATTTCTCTCTTGTTTACGCTCAATTTTGGGATGTTTTGCAATCTCCTATTGGACCAGCAGCTTACATGTGGCTCAAACACAATGCCCATTACAACAATATCACTACGCAAGTAAAAATAGTGCCGACTTTAAACATTGGTTTAAAAGAAAACAAACTGCCGGATTACAATAGAAGAACTTTTGACATCTTTCTCATGACTAATATATCTTGGTAACAATGTACAGATGTTACCTGTTGGATTAAGAACCTTGTGCCCTCCCCATTCCTGTGCCTTCCCCTTCATGTGACTTATTCCTCCTACGTAAATAGCCTGCGATTACTGCAAAAAGCGTCCAAATGAAGCATCACCAACAAATATCCAAGCAACCTTGAATTCACATTTCTCTCTTGTTTAAGCTCAATTTTGGGATGTTTTGCAATCTCCTATTGGACCAGCAGCTTACATGTGGCTCAAACACAATGCCCATTACAACAATATCATTACGCAAGTAAAAATAGTGCCGACTTTAAACATTGGTTTAAACAAAAACAAACTGCCAGATTACAAAAGGAGAACTTTTGACGTTGAATCAACCTTGTTTCAACCATGTTATCAACATTGATAAATTACTATTAAAAGGCCATTTCAGCACTTTTAACATTCCTTTATTTTTTAATGCGTCAAATAAAGCCAAAATAATCACTTTAATCTCCATTTAGTGAAGTTCCACAGGGATCATGCCAAAGTCATCCAGTAGTGACATCACTGCACTGAAGGGAAGCGATGTCACTGCTGGAAAACCAAGTTTGGAGCAACTGCAGAACTTTAAAACCAAATAGAATCACGTGATTATTTCTTACAATCATAAAATACAGGGGAAGGGTGAAACATTCTGAAGTGGTTCATTAAGTATGCGTACAGCAGTGGCTCTCAAACAGTTTATACAGACTTCAATGTACATACTCCAAAATTGATTATAATTATGCCATTAAAAGGTAAATATTTGAAAATAAGTAGAGTGCTTGCAGATTAAATTTTTTTTTTTAAGGAAACCAAGGTTGAGAACAGTTGCTTTACTTGCTGTCAGGCTGGGACTGGAAGCAGGACTCAGGTGCAGAGGATATCAGTAAAATGAGTTTTATTAAAACCAAAAATCCACAGTTGTGGAAAAAAAAGGACAACTCAACATGAGGTAGGGGTGGGGAGACAAGGGGGCGAACATCAGCTTGTAGTCCCCATGGAACGCGCCACGCCACCACTCCTCTCAGGTGCATAGCGCAGCCACTTCTGCATTGCACCCTCGTACTGCTTTTCAGTCAGCCTCCGGTCAAACTGACGAGCAGCCGCTGTGAGAAAGAAAGAAGGAAACACGGTACTTGTTATAAAAGCAGCAATGCACGCTACAAGTTCTAATCTGAATAAATCTAAAAATACATTCACTATATGTAAAGCAAATAATAAAACAGGTTCGAACAATATGGTATGAAAGGTGCTGCTATTACTTGGCCAAGTTTAATGTACAGGAGTCCTCTTGTAAAACTGTAAAGAGAGGAAAACAAATATGAACACATATACATAATTTATATTTGTATGTCCATGTGTATATATACATGACACTGCTGACAGAGCAGCTTAAAAGCCTGAACATATTCGCTGCCTCGTCTGCTGACTTCATGCAGGTCGCGGGTGGTTCATGCTGATGGCCCCATTCTGGACTCACTTTGCATTGCTCAAGATGGAGGATCCATGCACAGCCGGCAGCTCAGGCCATGCGGTCAAACATTTGGCTGCACGTGCACTAACAAAGTAGGGCCGCACTTTAGGCCGTGCAAAGTGTGGCCCTACACCCTTCCTCCCACGTGCTCCAACAAAGTAGGGCCGCATGGCCTGAGCTGCCGACTGCGCATGGATCCTCCGTCTTCCCGTCAGAACAATCACAAATTAAAAGCCAATAAAGATACCCAGACGGCTAAACTCCTACAATGAAACCCAAACTACTTTAGGAAATATGGAGAACACTGGGCAACAGAAGTGGGGATATTTCCGTTCATGTTATGAAACGAAGTGAGTCCAGAGTGGAGCATGGCCATCATGAACCTCCCGCGGCCTACGCCATGGCCATGCAGACCAGCATTGCGGTGTGTCAAGCCACGTGGCTTAACACACCGCAATGCTCGTCTGCATGGCCATGGCGTTGCCCCCCCCACCCGACTTTCCCACCGGAACTCTCCGGACACCGGGACCACAGTGTTCGTTAGCAGTTGGGACAGTTGTCGACCGCATGTAACGTTTGAGTTTCTACAATTTACGTTACGAGGGCGAGTTTAGCTAGCTGGCGAACAGCACATCGCTCCTACCTTTTTTTTTTTTTTATGAAACCGGGCAATAAAACTTTGCAAGCAAATACGCTCATGTCACGTATTTAACCTTAATGTTATACGGTGACTCAAGACAATTATTATGCTGAAATGCTGACAATGAAATATCCTCTTACCTTCCGAAATGATGCTGTGACCGCGCGCAACAATTCCTTCGCAGCAATGAGACCTCTTCTCCCGCAGCGACCACACCTGATTCTACCCACAATGCAAAGCGCGCATGACGAGATCACGTGCGTTCTCACGATAATGAACATCGCGGGGCGGCGACATTAAGCTGCAATCTCCAGACAGTTTCCAGCCGTCTGCGAAGCACAATGTGAACCCGTGTGTGTGTGTGTGTGTGTGTGTGTGCGTGCGTGTGGTTGAATCTTTGAACTGAACAATTTTACAGGACAAATGATTTTACACCAAATGTCTAGTTTGTGGTCCTCATGGAGGCCATATACCAGATGCTCTGAGGTGTGCAGGCGCCTCAGTAGGTGGAGCAGCTGCCTAAAACTGCTACTGCCTTGATCTCATGACATTTTCATTGCCAGCAAATGGAGCCTGGTCAAATATAAACCACATCATGAAGAAAATATATTATAAAATGATATGAATAATATTTCGATTTGGTGTTCCGTATGGGTGAAAATATTCAGAATCCCTAAATATCTGTTTTTGGATTCGGTCTAGAATATGGACGTCTCTAAAGCATATTTTTGTTGATATGCACCATATCTGGTCAAATACGAACCCACTATGTGACATGAAGACAAAATATTGTATACAGTAAACATTTTGAAGTTCGTCAGTATGTTCTATTAAGCCGGCCGAACATACTGACGAACTTCAAAATAGATATGGCCATATCTAATCACACATTTTGTTTCTGGAATATGGATCAAATACATGGCATATCATAATATGTTAATTATACAGTCTATATTAGATTAATGTATCACATAAACCGCTATAGATTTTCCAATGCATATGGTTGTGTTGACACATCTCATCAAATACGGATGAAGTATACAGCTCCTTATGACTATGATGCAATGCGCAATACAAAAATATAATGATACTCTAATTTGAGTAGAATAATTGCAAGATTTGCAAAAGTATACCATATCAAAGTTCAACCTTGTGAAAGTTGACCTTGATTTTAAGGCACTTCTGGACCGGACACTAAATTCATGTCAGTTGTACCTGGTGAGTCACAGTCATCAGAATCTGCCCTCCATTTGTCTCAGTGTCATTTCTCGGCCTTTTAAGCCATAAGTAATAACAATAATAAAAAGTATCAGCAGCCCACATTGAAACCATGTCACATCAATGTAGAGATATTCAACATTGAAAATGCAACATCTATACAATGTCATATCAACGTAGGGAAATTCAACATTGAAAATGCAACATCTAAACAATGTCAAATCAATGACAATTCTTCAATTGTTGAAATAGTAACTGTAATTAAACATTGAAACAACATCGCTTTTTCAACCTCAACCAAAAATAACCAATCTGACCAAAATCCAACGTTGAATCAATGCCTTTTGCTATCTGGGTCAATGTCTGACTGGGACTTGTGGTAACGGTGGATCCTGTGCGCCTTTTAGCTCAGACCCATTGTGGTATCGCTTCTCGGCCTTTTGGCTAAGATCAAGTGTAGTATCTGTTCTTATCAGTTTAATATCTGATATGTCCCCTATCTGGGGACTGTATATTAAATTGATTTTTGGAACAGGGAGATGGAATAGGAGCTTGCTCTGTCCACTCCACGCATCGACCTGGTATTGCAGTTCATCTGGGAATGGTGCACCCTCCTCTGCTGTTGAAGGAAACCTCAATAGTTGTTGGTAGAAGGAGTTTGCTCAAAGTGGAACAAAGAAAGCAAGTTTCACCAGCAGTGTAAAACAAAGAGCTTCTCCTGTCTGTGCCAGCAGGGGTGTGAGCCTGTCGTCTCTGACACCTTAGCACCTCTCTCAATGCACTCAAGGGGGAGGTGAATGAAATGTTGAGGCAAAGGCCCAGCAAGAATGCGGGCCCAGAATCACTGTCTCCCCGTCCACCTCCAGGACTCTGAGACGTACAGGAAAGATTGTGGATGATATCTCACAGCCCGCTCAATCTGCTGGAGCCACTGCCCTGTGGCCGGAGGACGCACTGATATGTGGAGGTCAATGGCTGACTTGGAGATATGTGGTTGTTTGTGTGTGTCGTCAGAATTCCTATGTTTTCTCATGGTTTTCCCTGAAAAATGGCAGAAAAACTGAAAACGACCCTGGAAGCCATTTTGAAAAAGGAGTGTTTTCACTGGCTCGGACTGCTGTTGCCGTGGAAACACCCCGAAACGCAACAGAAGATTGTGGTTTTCACCTGAAAACCATGTTGTGTGAGCGGCGCGTGGACAACTCGTCCATGGATAACTCGTCCACAAAACTGCAAACTTGGACAACTCGTCTACAGGATGCTGGACAACTCGTCCATGACAAGCTTTGTCAGCATTACTGATTCGAAGGATTCCATTTTAATATATATTTAACACATTTGGGAGGATAACTAACTGTATCTGCCACAAAAACATCAGATGTATCAACATATGTGACACAATAATGACGTTGAAACGCCACTTCATAGGTGACGGCTTTGAGTGATGCGTCCAGGTGCTGGTTAACGTGTCGGAAGCTGCTTTGTGACACGTTAAGGAGCTGCGGGGCTCGTACAGTTTTCCACATGACATGTTTTTTCAGCAGTACAGTGGTCCCTCGTTTATCGTGGGGGTTACGTTCTAAAAATAACCCGCAAGAAGCGAAATCCAGGAAGTCAACTCTTTTTATTTTACAAGTATTATATATGTTTCAAGGCTGTAAAACATTCCCTCACATTTCTCTCTTGTTTACGCTCAATTTTGGGATGTTTTGCAATCTCTTATTGGACCAGCAGCTTACATGTGGCTCAAACACAATGCCCATTACAACAATATCACTACGCAAGTAAAAATAGTGCCGACTTTAAACATTGGTTTAAAAGAAAACAAACTGCCGGATCACAATAGAAGAACTTTTGACGTCTTTCTCATGACTAATATATCTTGGTAACAATGTAAAGATGTTACCTGTTGGATTAAGATCCTTGTGCCCTCCCCATTCCTGTGCCTTCCCCTTCATGTGACTTATTCCTCCTACGTAAATAGCCTGCGATTACTGCAAAAAGTGTCCAAATGAAGCATCACCAACAAATATCCAAGCAACCTTGAATTCACATTTCTATCTTGTTTAAGCTCAATTTTGGGATGTTTTGCAATCTCCTATTGGACCAGCAGCTTACATGTGGCTCAAACACAATGCCCATTACAACAATATCACTACGCAAGTAAAAATAGTGCCGACTTTAAACATTGGTTTAAACAAAAACAAACTGCCGGATCACAATAGAAGAACTTTTGACGTCTTTCTCATGACTAATATATCTTGGTAACAATGCCCATAACAACAATGTCATTACGCAAGTAATGACGTGTCGCCTCCTTCAAGGACAACATCATCCTGAAGTTCGCAGATGACACCGCTGTGATCGGACGCATCACAGGGGATGATGAAGCGGCTTACAGGAGGGAGGTGGCTGGTCTAGTGGCTTGGTGTGAGGACAACAACCTCTCCCTTAACACAGACAAGACAAAGGAGATGATAGTGGACAGGAGGAAGGAGAGGAGACCTCATCATCCACTGTCTATCCGGGAGCTTGAGATGGAGAGGGTGAGCAGCTTCAAATACCTGGGTGTCCACATCAGCGAGGACCTCGCCTGGACATTCAACACCACACAGGTGGTCAAGAGGGCCCAACAACGGCTGTACTTCCTGAGGAGGCTGAAGAAATAGGGCATGTCTCCCAGGACACTCAAGAACTTCTCCAGCTGTGTGGTTGAGGGCACCTTAACCAGCTGCATCACAGCCTGGTACGGTAACCCTACTGTGGCGGACCGCAGTCGCCTGCAGAGAGTGGTTAAGACAGCCGAGAAGATCACCAGAACACCACTGCCCTCTCTGCAGAGCATCTACCAGCACAGATGTTACCTGTTGGATTAAGAACCTTGTGCCCTCCCCATTCCTGTGCCTTCCCCTTCATGTGACTTATTCCTCCTACGTAAATAGCCTGCGATTACTGCAAAAAGTGTCCAAATGAAGCATCACCAACAAATATTCAAGCAACCATAAAAAGTAGCCAAAATGACTCTTGCACGCATATTGTTGTGCAGAATTCCTTAAATGGGCGTGGCTCAATGTCTGACTGGGACTTGTGGTAACGGTGGATCCTGTGCGCCTTTTAGCTCAGACCCATTGTGGTATCGCTTCTCGGCCTTTTGGCTAAGACTGCGGTCACCTCCATTGGGTGGTGGAATTGTTTGCCTGTTGTGGCATTGATTACACTGTTCTTGGAGGATATTTATTTTTTCTTATTGTACAAGGAATTTTCATTTGCAACTTGTTTGTAGTTGGAATTTTTGTCTTTAAGAAAACCTGTTTACTGTAGACTGAGGGGAGCTGTTTTCATAGCTTTCTTCAGTCTTTTTACTTTTTTATAGTTGTCTTTTAAAGTTAATATATTTATTCTTACTGTTTTATTGTAATTTATTGGTGTTTTAAACTCCTTTTAGCTGGTGGTGCCTCCAAAATGTCGGCCAGCCATGCCGGCATGAGGAGGCACCACAGCGTGCGTTTTACCTTTTTAGAAAAAGATGGGAAATTGGTCACCATGTCACGCCTTGATTTTTCCAGGAAGCTTGTGCAGGGCGTGCTCGGCTTTTCCCCGACAGACCTGAATTGTGTCCTGACCTTGCCGTTCAACAAAGGATTTGATGTAAGTTTTTGCTCTGCCGCACTCCTACGACAGTTCTGGTCCCGTTTTGAAAATGTGAAACCCCAGTTTTCTGTGTTCAATGTGGAGAAGCTTTCTGACAATGCGCTTAAAACCGCCATTGTCAGGATGTTCAATGAAACTGTGAATGCAGAAGACATTTGTGCATGGCTGGGAAGATACTGCACTGTTAAAGGCCAGGCTACCAAGGTGAGGGATGAAGACGGTATCTGGAATTGTGCTTGGAGGGTCCCCATTCAACAATGGCAGGACCCCCAGGGCTTCCAGGGCCTGAAGCATCTCCCGCCCATGATAGTCCTTGGGGAAAACAGGGGCTATATACATTACCAGGGCCAGCCCAAGCTCTGCCGTAAGTGTGGTCAGCATGGCCACCTGGCTGAAGCCTGTGAGCTGGTCGTCTGTAGGAAGTGCAGAGAAATTGGTCACACCTTTGAGGAGTGTACTAATGGCAGAAGGTGCAATCTTTGTGGAGACACAAACCACCTCTTCAGAGATTGCCCCAAATCCTTTGCCAACAAGTTGAAGGCAGCAAAATGGGCGGAAAGTGAGAAAAGTGACGGACACGAGGAACAGGCGAAAGAGATAATTGAAGAGGCGGGTATTGTGAACCCAGATCCTCCATCCACTACTGTGGTTGGAGGAGAAGGATCAGTTGAGGTTGAAGGGGAGGGGCCTGTAAAGAGCTCCTCAGGTGAACCTGATGGAGTCAACGAGGACATGCAGGCAGCAGGTGGAGCTGGTTCCAGTGGTGAGGAAAGCCAGGGATCCAGCGAGGATGCCCCCCTCCCCAATGCCCAACAACCCAAGAGACCGGCATCAGAATTGTCCTCCGGGTCCCCCCGGGGCTCGGAGAAGAGGGGAAGAGTTGAGGTCTCCTCAGGCAGTTCATCTGCGGAGGAACTCAGAGTCTTCCCTTCCGATTCACCCAATGAGGTTTCTTTTCTTTCAATTGCTCTGCAATCAACCCCAAAGGGCTCAAAAATGAACTGCAGGTTGCAGGAGAGACCAACTCCCAGAGCCCGAACGGGGAACAGAGCTCAAACCCTTCACACCTCACCAGTGGAAGTGAAGGAAGAGCTCTGTTCACAAGTGATCACTTAGTCACTGATTTTAATGATTTTATAATGTCTTTTTTGTAGTCTTTTAAAATGTCCTACTCGTTGTTTTTAACCATACTCATGACTCTCACCTTCTCTACTGTCAATGTGAGAAGTGTGAAGTCTAGAGTTAGAGCCCAGAGTGTTTTATCCTTTTTATCTTCCTTTAAGTCTGATGTGTTTTTATTACAAGAATGTGCAATACCTTTTTTAAAATCTTACAAACAGTGGGAGGACATGTGGCCACTCCAGTCAATATGGAGTGGATCCAACAGCAATAAAAATGACGGAGTGGCCATTTTAATAAATAATCCTCAGATCTTGGTGAAGGGCAGCACTGTGGTGAGAGACGGTAGGGCACTTTTAACACATTTGACTTTTATGGGTAAGGATTTTAGGCTCTTGAATATTTATGGTTTTAATGACAAAAACGACAGGTACGACCTTTTAGAGGACTTGCAGTCCCACATGCTAGGACGAGTGCCACTAATTTTAGGAGGTGATTTTAATTGTATTTTAACAAGAAAGGACAGGAGAAGAACAGGCGAGGATTTTAAAATAGATAAGACATCGGTTTTATTGCAGGCTCTATGCAGGGATTTTAAACTACAAGACTGTTTTAAGACCATGCATCCCAGAGAGGAGGGCTTCACTTGGTTCAGTAGTGACAGCACCAGAGCCTCTCGCATAGACTACCTTTTTACACGTGACTGCCCGCCAACCGATGCTACATTGAGCCCTGTTTTCTTCTCCGATCACCTCCTCCTGTCTTGCACCCTTTCACTGTCTTCTGGTGTGACTGTAGGAAGAGGTCTGTGGAAGCTCAACTGCTCCCTGCTGGAGGACAACAATGTTGTCAGCCAGTACAGGGAGCGGTACAGAGAGTGGCAGACCCTTCAAGACATGTACCATTCACGGGCACAGTGGTGGGAAATGGTGAAGGGAAAGACACAGACTTTTTTTAAACAAGTAGGCAAAAAGAAAAAAGCCACAGAAAACAGACGCATGATGGGACTGCAAAAAAGACTACAGAGATATTTTAAACTGACACAATATGGTTTGGATTTTAGTGACGAAATTAAACAAATCAAAAAGGAAATGTCCTTTTTAGCAGAAATAAAGAGTAAGGGAATCATTTTAAGAAGCCGAGAAAGAGAACTGGAGGAAGGAGAAAAATGCACAAGATACTTTTTTAAGAAAATTTTAAATAAAGGAAGATCCATGATTAAACTAAAAAAAAGAGATGGTTCCATAACAAATTCAAATGAAGAATGTATGGAGGAGGTTGAATGGTTTTATGAAAATTTATATCAAAATAAAACTGTAAACAGTGAAGCAATGAGCGAAGTTTTAAATTTTATAGAGAAAACAATTGATGACAGTGTGCTTTTAACCCAAGATTTTACCTTTTTAGAGTTAAATAAATGTATGAATGGTTTTAAAAAAGGTAAGTCCCCTGGACAAGATGGACTTCCTTTTGAATTTTATTTAACTTTTTGGGACATTTTAGCACCTGACTTGCTCACTGTTTTTAAGGACTTTGATAAACATGACCAACTTCCAGACAGTTTTAAAGTAGGGATAGTGACTCTTCTCCATAAAGACAAAGACAAGACTGACTTGAGAAACTGGAGACCTATCACTCTTTTAAACTTTGACTGTAAACTTTTTAGTAAACTTTTATCATCACGAATGTCCTTGTTTTTAAAAGACCTGATTCACCCGGATCAAGCCTGTGCCATCCCGGGGAGGAAGATCACCGACAGCCTCCTGCTGATCAGAGACACCATCTGTTTTGCGAGAGACAGGAACATCCGGCTGGTAGTCCTAAATTTAGATTTTGAAAAAGCCTTTGATCGGGTCTCGCACCAGTACCTTTTCAAGGTGCTGCAAAAAATGGGATTCCCAGAAAGGTTTCTAGCTTGGGTGGGATTGCTGTACCGGGACATCAGCAGCAGATTTGTGGTTAATGGGCATTTGACAAAAGCATTGAAAATCAACTGCGGTGTCCGTCAGGGCTGTCCGTTATCTGCCCTCCTCTACGTGGCGTGTGTGGAACCGCTGGCACAGATCTTGAGAAGGGACCAACGAATCAATGGGGTGAGTATCCCAGGGAGCGGGGGACTTGCCACCAAATGTGTTTTATACATGGACGACGTGAACATTTTATGCACCGACCTTTTATCAGTCAACAGGACCCTGGACGTGACGGACTTTTATGGACAGGCCTCTGGGTCGAAACTGAACCGAGACAAGACCCAAGCCCAGTTTTACGGACCGTGGACGGCGACTGAGACGACTGGACTTCCCCTGACCGTGACCCAGACTGAACCAAAAATACTGGGGGTGAAATTTGACACGGACGGAGCGGGAAAGACAAACTGGCCAGACGTAGTAGGGAAAGTCAGACAACGACTAGGATTCTGGGGACTTAGAGGACTGACCATGGAAGGAAAGGTTTTAATCATCAAAGCTGTGATTTTACCTTTGCTTTTATTGATCGGCTCTGTTTTTATGCCCCCGAGGAGCGTGCTCTTAGACCTGGACCGGGCCATGTTTTACTTTTTATGGGGCTCAAAGTGGGAAAGGGTAAGAAGAGAAATAATGAAAAAGCCAAAAGAGAAAGGAGGAAAAGGAGTCCCGGATTTCTATTTAACACTGGGAAGTTTTTACACGGCACAGCATATGGCTATTGCCACGGACCCCTCCAGGAACCCAAAGACAAGTGCAATGTCTCGTTTCAGGATGGGGTCCTACCTCCAAAAACTCAAGATTTTACCCACCGATCTTAAAGTACCAGTGTCTTTTAACCTGCCACCGGCCTATGGTTTTATCAAGACATTTCTTAAACATTTGAACCTGGAACAGGAGGAGTTGCAGATTTTAACTAACCACAGATGTCTGATCTCTGTTGTGCAGGAACGGGAACCAGTGAGTCCAGTGCGCGGGCTCGCACTCGGTGAGCCCTCCACAGTTTGGCGCAACGTGAACCATCCTGTTCTCCCAAACAGACTCCGGGACCTGTCATGGCTGGTGGCTCACGAGGTTCTCCCAGTCAGAGCCGTCATGCACTCCCGAGGAATGGCGGCGCACTCAACTTGCCCCCGGCCTGGTTGTGGCGCTCCTGAGTCGGTGAGGCACCTCCTCTGGGAGTGCAGCGCTGCCGTAGACCAGTGGGCAACGGCCGGCTCCTTGCAATTCCCGTACTTGCCAGCAGGGGAGGTCCTTACAGCACAGCTGGTGCTATACGGGGTGAGCCAAAAGGTCAGGACAAAGGAAGACTTTGCAAAGATGTGGCTCACCCTGGCCGCCATCAAAGACGCCACCTGGACCTCCAGAAACCTGCTGGTGAGAAGGCATAGGCAGATCCCCCCCGTGGCTGTGATCCAGATGGCGGCAGCGACGGTCCGGGAGGTGGAAGCTGCAGGCGGCAGGCCGAGGACACAGCCACAAAGAAGAATCGCCTCCCTGCCCATTCGGACGAAGGAGCCGGAGCCTCACAAGAAAAGGTCAAGGCAGCGGCGGCCTGGCTCTCCGGGTGTGTCTGGAGGGAAGGAGCACGAGCCTCTGAGCACCATGGCAGAACCCCGAGAGAACAAATGTTTGGGAGAACAGGATGAGTTCCCCTTGATAGGGACTCACTGCTCTCCTGCACAACAGAATAGACTTTTAAAACTGAATGCACTTCCTTTTAGTGACTTTTACAATGATAGGCACTTTTTGTATTCCTCATGTTTCATAATTTTACTCAACAGGTCTTGTTTTAATCATGAATATCTATTTATTTAAACTATTGTATTTATGATATTTTAAACAAAAACTTATACCCTCTTTGTTTTTGTGTCGAATGAAGAATGAAGAAACTGACCTGTAAAATGTGCCAATAAAATCTTGTAAAAGAAAAAAAAAAAATCTGTTCTTATCAGTTTAATATCTGATATGTCCCCTATCTGGGGACTGTATATTAAATTGATTTTTGGAACAGGGAGATGGAATAGGAGCTTGCTCTGTCCACTCCACGCATCGACCTGGTATTGCAGTTCATCTGGGAATGGTGCACCCTCCTCTGCTGTTGAAGGAAACCTCAATAGTTGTTGGTAGAAGGAGTTTGCTCAAAGTGGAACAAAGAAAGCAAGTTTCACCAGCAGTGTAAAACAAAGAGCTTCTCCTGTCTGTGCCAGCAGGGGTGTGAGCCTGTCGTCTCTGACACCTTAGCACCTCTCTCAATGCACTCAAGGGGGAGGTGAATGAAATGTTGAGGCAAAGGCCCAGCAAGAATGCGGGCCCAGAATCACTGTCTCCCCGTCCACCTCCAGGACTCTGAGACGTACAGGAAAGATTGTGGATGATATCTCACAGCCCGCTCAATCTGCTGGAGCCACTGCCCTGTGGCCGGAGGACGCACTGATATGTGGAGGTCAATGGCTGACTTGGAGATATGTGGTTGTTTGTGTGTGTCGTCAGAATTCCTATGTTTTCTCATGGTTTTCCCTGAAAAATGGCAGAAAAACTGAAAACGACCCTGGAAGCCATTTTGAAAAAGGAGTGTTTTCACTGGCTCGGACTGCTGTTGCCGTGGAAACACCCCGAAACGCAACAGAAGATTGTGGTTTTCACCTGAAAACCATGTTGTGTGAGCGGCGCGTGGACAACTCGTCCATGGATAACTCGTCCACAAAACTGCAAACTTGGACAACTCGTCTACAGGATGCTGGACAACTCGTCCACGACAAGCTTTGTCAGCATTACTGATTCGAAGGATTCCATTTTAATATATATTTAACACATTTGGAAGGATAACTAACTGTATCTGACACAAAAACATCAGATGTATCAACATATGTGACACAATAATGACGTTGAAACGCCACTTCATAGGTGACGGCTTTGAGTGATGCGTCCAGGTGCTGGTTAACGTGTCGGAAGCTGCTTTGTGACACGTTAAGGAGCTGCGGGGCTCGTACACTTTTCCACATGACATGTTTTTTCAGCAGTACAGTGGTCCCTCGTTTATCGTGGGGGTTACGTTCTAAAAATAACCCGCAAGAAGCGAAATCCAGGAAGTCAACTCTTTTTATTTTACAAGTATTATATATGTTTCAAGGCTGTAAAACATTCCCTCACATTTCTCTCTTGTTTACGCTCAATTTTGGGATGTTTTGCAATCTCCTATTGGACCAGCAGCTTACATGTGGCTCAAACACAATGCCCATTACAACAATATCACTACGCAAGTAAAAATAGTGCCGTCTTTAAACATTGGTTTACAAGAAAACAAACTCCCGGATTGCAATAGAAAAACTTTTGACGTCTTTCTCATGACTAATATATCTTGGTAACAATGTAAAGATGTTACCTGTTGGATTAAGATCCTTGTGCCCTCCCCATTCCTGTGCCTTCCCCTTCATGTGACTTATTCCTCCTACGTAAATAGCCTGCGATTACTGCAAAAAGCGTCCAAATGAAGCATCACCAACAAATATCCAAGCAACCTTGAATTCACATTTCTCTCTTGTTTAAGCTCAATTTTGGGATGTTTTGCAATCTCCTATTGGACCAGCAGCTTACATGTGGCTCAAACACAATGCCCATTACAACAATATCACTACGCAAGTAAAAATAGTGCCGACTTTAAACATTGGTTTAAACAAAAACAAACTGCCGGATCACAATAGAAGAACTTTTGACGTCTTTCTCATGACTAATATATCTTGGTAACAATGCCCATAACAACAATGTCATTACGCAAGTAATGACGTGTCGCCTCCCACAAGGACAACATCATCCTGAAGTTCGCAGATGACACCGCTGTGATCGGACGCATCACAGGGGATGATGAAGCGGCTTACAGGAGGGAGGTGGCTGGTCTAGTGGCTTGGTGTGAGGACAACAACCTCTCCCTTAACACAGACAAGACAAAGGAGATGATAGTGGACAGGAGGAAGGAGAGGAGACCTCATCATCCACTGTCTATCCGGGAGCTTGAGATGGAGAGGGTGAGCAGCTTCAAATACCTGGGTGTCCACATCAGCGAGGACCTCGCCTGGACATTCAACACCACACAGGTGGTCAAGAGGGCCCAACAACGGCTGTACTTCCTGAGGAGGCTGAAGAAATAGGGCATGTCTCCCAGGACACTCAAGAACTTCTACAGCTGTGTGGTTGAGGGCACCTTAACCAGCTGCATCACCGCCTGGTACGGCAACACTACTGTGGCGGACCGCAGTCGCCTGCAGAGAGTGGTTAAGACAGCCGAGAAGATCACCAGAACACCACTGCCCTCTCTGCAGAGCATCTACCAGCACAGATGTTACCTGTTGGATTAAGAACCTTGTGCCCTCCCCATTCCTGTGCCTTCCCCTTCATGTGACTTATTCCTCCTACGTAAATAGCCTGCGATTACTGCAAAAAGTGTCCAAATGAAGCATCACCAACAAATATTCAAGCAACCATAAAAAGTAGCCAAAATGACTCTTGCACGCATATTGTTGTGCAGAATTCCTTAAATGGGCGTGGCTCAATGTCTGACTGGGACTTGTGGTAACGGTGGATCCTGTGCGCCTTTTAGCTCAGACCCATTGTGGTATCGCTTCTCGGCCTTTTGGCTAAGATCAAGTGTAGTATCTGTTCTTATCAGTTTAATATCTGATATGTCCCCTATCTGGGGACTGTATATTAAATTGATTTTTGGAACAGGGAGATGGAATAGGAGCTTGCTCTGTCCACTCCACGCATCGACCTGGTATTGCAGTTCATCTGGGAATGGTGCACCCTCCTCTGCTGTTGAAGGAAACCTCAATAGTTGTTGGTAGAAGGAGTTTGCTCAAAGTGGAACAAAGAAAGCAAGTTTCACCAGCAGTGTAAAACAAAGAGCTTCTCCTGTCTGTGCCAGCAGGGGTGTGAGCCTGTCGTCTCTGACACCTTAGCACCTCTCTCAATGCACTCAAGGGGGAGGTGAATGAAATGTTGAGGCAAAGGCCCAGCAAGAATGCGGGCCCAGAATCACTGTCTCCCCGTCCACCTCCAGGACTCTGAGACGTACAGGAAAGATTGTGGATGATGTCTCACAGCCCGCTCAATCTGCTGGAGCCACTGCCCTGTGGCCGGAGGACGCACTGATATGTGGAGGTCAATGGCTGACTTGGAGATATGTGGTTGTTTGTGTGTGTCGTCAGAATTCCTATGTTTTCTCATGGTTTTCCCTGAAAAATGGCAGAAAAACTGAAAACGACCCTGGAAGCCATTTTGAAAAAGGAGTGTTTTCACTGGCTCGGACTGCTGTTGCCGTGGAAACACCCCGAAACGCAACAGAAGATTGTGGTTTTCACCTGAAAACCATGTTGTGTGAGCGGCGCGTGGACAACTCGTCCATGGATAACTCGTCCACAAAACTGCAAACTTGGACAACTCGTCTACAGGATGCTGGACAACTCGTCCACGACAAGCTTTGTCAGCATTACTGATTCGAAGGATTCCATTTTAATATATATTTAACACATTTGTAAGGATAACTAACTGTATCTGACACAAAAACATCAGATGTATCAACATATGTGACACAATAATGACGGTGAAACGCCACTTCATAGGTGACGGCTTTGAGTGATGCGTCCAGGTGCTGGTTAACGTGTCGGAAGCTGCTTTGTGACACGTTAAGGAGCTGCGGGGCTCGTACAGTTTTCCACATGACATGTTTTTTCAGCAGTACAGTGGTCCCTCGTTTATCGTGGGGGTTACGTTCTAAAAATAACCCGCAAGAAGCGAAATCCAGGAAGTCAACTCTTTTTATTTTACAAGTATTATATATGTTTCAAGGCTGTAAAACATTCCCTCACATTTCTCTCTTGTTTACGCTCAATTTTGGGATGTTTTGCAATCTCCTATTGGACCAGCAGCTTACATGTGGCTCAAACACAATGCCCATTACAACAATATCACTACGCAAGTAAAAATAGTGCCGTCTTTAAACATTGGTTTACAAGAAAACAAACTCCCGGATTGCAATAGAAGAACTTTTGACGTCTTTCTCATGACTAATATATCTTGGTAACAATGTAAAGATGTTACCTGTTGGATTAAGATCCTTGTGCCCTCCCCATTCCTGTGCCTTCCCCTTCATGTGACTTATTCCTCCTACGTAAATAGCCTGCGATTACTGCAAAAAGCGTCCAAATGAAGCATCACCAACAAATATCCAAGCAACCTTGAATTCACATTTCTCTCTTGTTTAAGCTCAATTTTGGGATGTTTTGCAATCTCCTATTGGACCAGCAGCTTACATGTGGCTCAAACACAATGCCCATTACAACAATATCACTACGCAAGTAAAAATAGTGCCGACTTTAAACATTGGTTTAAACAAAAACAAACTGCCGGATCACAATAGAAGAACTTTTGACGTCTTTCTCATGACTAATATATCTTGGTAACAATGCCCATAACAACAATGTCATTACGCAAGTAATGACGTGTCGCCTCCCACAAGGACAACATCATCCTGAAGTTCGCAGATGACACCGCTGTGATCGGACGCATCACAGGGGATGATGAAGCGGCTTACAGGAGGGAGGTGGCTGGTCTAGTGGCTTGGTGTGAGGACAACAACCTCTCCCTTAACACAGACAAGACAAAGGAGATGATAGTGGACAGGAGGAAGGAGAGGAGACCTCATCATCCACTGTCTATCCGGGAGCTTGAGATGGAGAGGGTGAGCAGCTTCAAATACCTGGGTGTCCACATCAGCGAGGACCTCGCCTGGACATTCAACACCACACAGGTGGTCAAGAGGGCCCAACAACGGCTGTACTTCCTGAGGAGGCTGAAGAAATAGGGCATGTCTCCCAGGACACTCAAGAACTTCTACAGCTGTGTGGTTGAGGGCACCTTAACCAGCTGCATCACCGCCTGGTACGGCAACACTACTGTGGCGGACCGCAGTCGCCTGCAGAGAGTGGTTAAGACAGCCGAGAAGATCACCAGAACACCACTGCCCTCTCTGCAGAGCATCTACCAGCACAGATGTTACCTGTTGGATTAAGAACCTTGTGCCCTCCCCATTCCTGTGCCTTCCCCTTCATGTGACTTATTCCTCCTACGTAAATAGCCTGCGATTACTGCAAAAAGCGTCCAAATGAAGCATCACCAACAAATATCCAAGCAACCTTGAATTCACATTTCTCTCTTGTTTAAGCTCAATTTTGGGATGTTTTGCAATCTCCTATTGGACCAGCAGCTTACATGTGGCTCAAACACAATGCCCATTACAACAATATCACTACGCAAGTAAAAATAGTGCCGACTTTAAACATTGGTTTAAACAAAAACAAACTGCCGGATCACAATAGAAGAACTTTTGACGTCTTTCTCATGACTAATATATCTTGGTAACAATGCCCATAACAACAATGTCATTACGCAAGTAATGACGTGTCGCCTCCCACAAGGACAACATCATCCTGAAGTTCGCAGATGACACCGCTGTGATCGGACGCATCACAGGGGATGATGAAGCGGCTTACAGGAGGGAGGTGGCTGGTCTAGTGGCTTGGTGTGAGGACAACAACCTCTCCCTTAACACAGACAAGACAAAGGAGATGATAGTGGACAGGAGGAAGGAGAGGAGACCTCATCATCCACTGTCTATCCGGGAGCTTGAGATGGAGAGGGTGAGCAGCTTCAAATACCTGGGTGTCCACATCAGCGAGGACCTCGCCTGGACATTCAACACCACACAGGTGGTCAAGAGGGCCCAACAACGGCTGTACTTCCTGAGGAGGCTGAAGAAATAGGGCATGTCTCCCAGGACACTCAAGAACTTCTACAGCTGTGTGGTTGAGGGCACCTTAACCAGCTGCATCACCGCCTGGTACGGCAACACTACTGTGGCGGACCGCAGTCGCCTGCAGAGAGTGGTTAAGACAGCCGAGAAGATCACCAGAACACCACTGCCCTCTCTGCAGAGCATCTACCAGCACAGATGTTACCTGTTGGATTAAGAACCTTGTGCCCTCCCCATTCCTGTGCCTTCCCCTTCATGTGACTTATTCCTCCTACGTAAATAGCCTGCGATTACTGCAAAAAGTGTCCAAATGAAGCATCACCAACAAATATTCAAGCAACCATAAAAAGTAGCCAAAATGACTCTTGCACGCATATTGTTGTGCAGAATTCCTTAAATGGGCGTGGCTCAATGTCTGACTGGGACTTGTGGTAACGGTGGATCCTGTGCGCCTTTTAGCTCAGACCCATTGTGGTATCGCTTCTCGGCCTTTTGGCTAAGATCAAGTGTAGTATCTGTTCTTATCAGTTTAATATCTGATATGTCCCCTATCTGGGGACTGTATATTAAATTGATTTTTGGAACAGGGAGATGGAATAGGAGCTTGCTCTGTCCACTCCACGCATCGACCTGGTATTGCAGTTCATCTGGGAATGGTGCACCCTCCTCTGCTGTTGAAGGAAACCTCAATAGTTGTTGGTAGAAGGAGTTTGCTCAAAGTGGAACAAAGAAAGCAAGTTTCACCAGCAGTGTAAAACAAAGAGCTTCTCCTGTCTGTGCCAGCAGGGGTGTGAGCCTGTCGTCTCTGACACCTTAGCACCTCTCTCAATGCACTCAAGGGGGAGGTGAATGAAATGTGGAGGCAAAGGCCCAGCAAGAATGCGGGCCCAGAATCACTGTCTCCCCGTCCACCTCCAGGACTCTGAGACGTACAGGAAAGATTGTGGATGATATCTCACAGCCCGCTCAATCTGCTGGAGCCACTGCCCTGTGGCCGGAGGACGCACTGATATGTGGAGGTCAATGGCTGACTTGGAGATATGTGGTTGTTTGTGTGTGTCGTCAGAATTCCTATGTTTTCTCATGGTTTTCCCTGAAAAATGGTAGAAAAACTGAAAACGACCCTGGAAGCCATTTTGAAAAAGGAGTGTTTTCACTGGCTCGGACTGCTGTTGCCGTGTAAACACCCCGAAACGCAACAGAAGATTGTGGTTTTCACCTGAAAACCATGTTGTGTGAGCGGCGCGTGGACAACTCGTCCATGGATAACTCGTCCACAAAACTGCAAACTTCGACAACTCGTCTACAGGATGCTGGACAACTCGTCCACGACAAGCTTTGTCAGCATTACGGATTCGAAGGATTACATTTTAATATATATTTAACACATTTGGAAGGATAACTAACTGTATCTGACACAAAAACATCAGATGTATCAACATATGTGACACAATAATGACGTTGAAACGCCACTTCATAGGTGACGGCTTTGAGTGATGCGTCCAGGTGCTGGTTAACGTGTCGGAAGCTGCTTTGTGACACGTTAAGGAGCTGCGGGGCTCGTACAGTTTTCCACATGACATGTTTTTTCAGCAGTACAGTGGTCCCTCGTTTATCGTGGGGGTTACGTTCTAAAAATAACCCGCAAGAAGCGAAATCCAGGAAGTCAACTCTTTTTATTTTACAAGTATTATATATGTTTCAAGGCTGTAAAACATTCCCTCACATTTCTCTCTTGTTTACGCTCAATTTTGGGATGTTTTGCAATCTCCTATTGGACCAGCAGCTTACATGTGGCTCAAACACAATGCCCATTACAACAATATCACTACGCAAGTAAAAATAGTGCCGACTTTAAACATTGGTTTACAAGAAAACAAACTGCCGGAATACAATAGAAGAACTTTTGACGTTGAATCAACCTTGTTTCAACCATGTTATCAACATTGATAAATTACTATTAAAAGGCCATTTCAGCACTTTTAACATTCCTTTATTTTTTAATGCGTCAAATAAAGCCAAAATAATCACTTTAATCTCCATTTAGTGAAGTTCCACAGGGATCATGCCAAAGTCATCCAGTAGTGACATCACTGCACTGAAGGGAAGCGATGTCACTGCTGGAAAACCAAGTTTGGAGCAACTGCAGAACTTTAAAACCAAATAGAATCACGTGATTATTTCTTACAATCATAAAATACAGGGGAAGGGTGAAACATTCTGAAGTGGTTCATTAAGTATGCGTACAGCAGTGGCTCTCAAACAGTTTATACAGACTTCAATGTACATACTCCAAAATTGATTATAATTATGCCATTAAAAGGTAAATATTTGAAAATAAGTAGAGTGCTTGCAGATTAAATTTTTTTTTTTTTTTTTAAGGAAACCAAGGTTGAGAACAGTTGCTTTACTTGCTGTCAGGCTGGGACTGGAAGCAGGACTCAGGTGCAGAGGATATCAGTAAAATGAGTTTTATTAAAACCAAAAATCCACAGTTGTGGAAAAAAAAGGACAACTCAACATGAGGTAGGGGTGGGGAGACAAGGGGGCGAACATCAGCTTGTAGTCCCCATGGAACGCGCCACGCCACCACTCCTCTCAGGTGCATAGCGCAGCCACTTCTGCATTGCACCCTCGTACTGCTTTTCAGTCAGCCTCCGGTCAAACTGACGAGCAGCCGCTGTGAGAAAGAAAGAAGGAAACACGGTACTTGTTATAAAAGCAGCAATGCACGCTACAAGTTCTAATCTGAATAAATCTAAAAATACATTCACCATATGTAAAGCAAATAATAAAACAGGTTCGAACAATATGGTATGAAAGGTGCTGCTATTACTTGGCCAAGTTTAATGTACAGGAGTCCTCTTGTAAAACTGTAAAGAGAGGAAAACAAATATGAACACATACATATTTTATATTTGTATGTCCATGTGTATATATACATGACACTGCTGACAGAGCAGCTTAAAAGCCTGAACATATTCGCTGCCTCGTCTGCTGACTTCATGCAGGTCGCGGGTGGTTCATGCTGATGGCCCCATTCTGGACTCACTTTGCATTGCTCAAGATGGAGGATCCATGCACAGCCGGCAGCTCAGGCCATGCGGTCAAACATTTGGCTGCACGTGCACTAACAAAGTAGGGCCGCACTTTAGGCCGTGCAAAGTGTGGCCCTACACCCTTCCTCCCACGTGCTCCAACAAAGTAGGGCCGCATGGCCTGAGCTGCCGACCGCGCATGGATCCTCCGTCTTCCCGTCAGAACAATCACAAATTAAAAGCCAATAAAGATACCCAGACGGCTAAACTCCTACAAATAAACCCAAATACTTTAGGAAAGATGGAGAACACTGGGCAACAGAAGTGGGGATATTTCCGTTCATGTTATGAAACGAAGTGAGTCCAGAGTGGAGCATGGCCATCATGAACCACCCGCGGCCTACGCCATGGCCATGCAGACCAGCATTGCGGTGTGTCAAGCCACGTGGCTTAACACACCGCAATGCTCGTCTGCATGGCCATGGCGTTGCCCCCCCCACCCGACTTTCCCACCGGAACTCTCCGGACACCGGGACCACAGTGTTCGTTAGCAGTTGGGACAGTTGTCGACCGCATGTAACGTTTGAGTTTCTACGATTTACGTTACGAGGGCGAGTTTAGCTAGCTGGCGAACAGCACATCGCTCCTACCTTTTTTTTTTTTTTATGAAACCGGGCAATAAAACTTTGCAAGCAAATACGCTCATGTCACGTATTTAACCTTAATGTTATACGGTGACTCAAGACAATTATTATGCTGAAATGCTGACAATGAAATATCCTCTTACCTTCCGAAATGATGCTGTGACCGCGCGCAACAATTCCTTCGCAGCAATGAGACCTCTTCTCCCGCAGCGACCACACCTGATTCTACCCACAATGCAAAGCGCGCATGACGAGATCACGTGCGTTCTCACGATAATGAACATCGCGGGGCGGCGACATTAAGCTGCAATCTCCAGACAGTTTCCAGCCGTCTGCGAAGCACAATGTGAACCCGTGTGTGTGTGTGTGTGTGTGTGTGTGTGTGTGTGTGTTGAATCTTTGAACTGAACAATTTTACAGGACAAATGATTTTACACCAAATGTATAGTTTGTGGTCCTCATGGAGGCCATATACCAGATGCTCTGAGGTGTGCAGGCGCCTCAGTAGGTGGAGCAGCTGCCTAAAACTGCTACTGCCTTGATCTCATGAGATTTTCATTGCCAGCAAATGGAGCCTGGTCAAATATAAACCACATCATGAAGAAAATATATTATAAAATGATATGAATAATATTTCGATTTGGTGTTCCGTATGGGTGAAAATATTCAGAATCCCTAAATATCTGTTTTTGGATTCGGTCTAGAATATGGACGTCTCTAAAGCATATTTTTGTTGATATGCACCATATCTGGTCAAATACGAACCCACTATGTGACATGAAGACAAAATATTGTATACAGTAAACATTTTGAAGTTCGTCAGTATGTTCTATTAAGCCGGCCGAACATACTGACGAACTTCAAAATAGATATGGCCATATCTAATCACACATTTTGTTTCTGGAATATGGATCAAATACATGGCATATCATAATATGTTAATTATACAGTCTATATTAGATTAATGTATCACATAAACCGCTATAGATTTTCCAATGCATATGGTTGTGTTGACACATCTCATCAAATACGGATTAAGTATACAGCTCCTTATGACTATGATGCAATGCGCAATACAAAAATATAATGATACTCTAATTTGAGTAGAATAATTGCAAGATTTGCAAAAGTATACCATATCAAAGTTCAACCTTGTGAAAGTTGACCTTGATTTTAAGGCACTTCTGGACGGGACACTAAATTCATGTCAGTTGTACCTGGTGAGTCACAGTCATCAGAATCTGCCCTCCATTTGTCTCAGTGTCATTTCTCGGCCTTTTAAGCCATAAGTAATAACAATAATAAAAAGTATCAGCAGCCCACATTGAAACCATGTCACATCAATGTAGAGATATTCAACATTGAAAATGCAACATCTATACAATGTCATATCAACGTAGGGAAATTCAACATTGAAAATGCAACATCTATACAATGTCAAATCAATGACAATTCTTCAATTGTTGAAATAGTAACTGTAATTAAACATTGAAACAACATCGCTTTTTCAACCTCAACCAAAAATAACCAATCTGACCAAAATCCAACGTTGAATCAATGCCTTTTGCTATCTGGGTCAATGTCTGACTGGGACTTGTGGTAACGGTGGATCCTGTGCGCCTTTTAGCTCAGACCCATTGTGGTATCGCTTCTCGGCCTTTTGGCTAAGATCAAGTGTAGTATCTGTTCTTATCAGTTTAATATCTGATATGTCCCCTATCTGGGGACTGTATATTAAATTGATTTTTGGAACAGGGAGATGGAATAGGAGCTTGCTCTGTCCACTCCACGCATCGACCTGGTATTGCAGTTCATCTGGGAATGGTGCACCCTCCTCTGCTGTTGAAGGAAACCTCAATAGTTGTTGGTAGAAGGAGTTTGCTCAAAGTGGAACAAAGAAAGCAAGTTTCACCAGCAGTGTAAAACAAAGAGCTTCTCCTGTCTGTGCCAGCAGGGGTGTGAGCCTGTCGTCTCTGACACCTTAGCACCTCTCTCAATGCACTCAAGGGGGAGGTGAATGAAATGTTGAGGCAAAGGCCCAGCAAGAATGCGGGCCCAGAATCACTGTCTCCCCGTCCACCTCCAGGACTCTGAGACGTACAGGAAAGATTGTGGATGATATCTCACAGCCCGCTCAATCTGCTGGAGCCACTGCCCTGTGGCCGGAGGACGCACTGATATGTGGAGGTCAATGGCTGACTTGGAGATATGTGGTTGTTTGTGTGTGTCGTCAGAATTCCTATGTTTTCTCATGGTTTTCCCTGAAAAATGGCAGAAAAACTGAAAACGACCCTGGAAGCCATTTTGAAAAAGGAGTGTTTTCACTGGCTCGGACTGCTGTTGCCGTGGAAACACCCCGAAACGCAACAGAAGATTGTGGTTTTCACCTGAAAACCATGTTGTGTGAGCGGCGCGTGGACAACTCGTCCATGGATAACTCGTCCACAAAACTGCAAACTTGGACAACTCGTCTACAGGATGCTGGACAACTCGTCCACGACAAGCTTTGTCAGCATTACTGATTCGAAGGATTCCATTTTAATATATATTTAACACATTTGTAAGGATAACTAACTGTATCTAACACAAAAACATCAGATGTATCAACATATGTGACACAATAATGACGGTGAAACGCCACTTCATAGGTGACGGCTTTGAGTGATGCGTCCAGGTGCTGGTTAACGTGTCGGAAGCTGCTTTGTGACACGTTAAGGAGCTGCGGGGCTCGTACAGTTTTCCACATGACATGTTTTTTCAGCAGTACAGTGGTCCCTCGTTTATCGTGGGGGTTACGTTCTAAAAATAACCCGCAAGAAGCGAAATCCAGGAAGTCAACTCTTTTTATTTTACAAGTATTATATATGTTTCAAGGCTGTAAAACATTCCCTCACATTTCTCTCTTGTTTACGCTCAATTTTGGGATGTTTTGCAATCTCCTATTGGACCAGCAGCTTACATGTGGCTCAAACACAATGCCCATTACAACAATATCACTACGCAAGTAAAAATAGTGCCGTCTTTAAACATTGGTTTACAAGAAAACAAACTCCCGGATTGCAATAGAAGAACTTTTGACGTCTTTCTCATGACTAATATATCTTGGTAACAATGTAAAGATGTTACCTGTTGGATTAAGATCCTTGTGCCCTCCCCATTCCTGTGCCTTCCCCTTCATGTGACTTATTCCTCCTACGTAAATAGCCTGCGATTACTGCAAAAAGCGTCCAAATGAAGCATCACCAACAAATATCCAAGCAACCTTGAATTCACATTTCTCTCTTGTTTAAGCTCAATTTTGGGATGTTTTGCAATCTCCTATTGGACCAGCAGCTTACATGTGGCTCAAACACAATGCCCATTACAACAATATCACTACGCAAGTAAAAATAGTGCCGACTTTAAACATTGGTTTAAACAAAAACAAACTGCCGGATCACAATAGAAGAACTTTTGACGTCTTTCTCATGACTAATATATCTTGGTAACAATGCCCATAACAACAATGTCATTACGCAAGTAATGACGTGTCGCCTCCCACAAGGACAACATCATCCTGAAGTTCGCAGATGACACCGCTGTGATCGGACGCATCACAGGGGATGATGAAGCGGCTTACAGGAGGGAGGTGGCTGGTCTAGTGGCTTGGTGTGAGGACAACAACCTCTCCCTTAACACAGACAAGACAAAGGAGATGATAGTGGACAGGAGGAAGGAGAGGAGACCTCATCATCCACTGTCTATCCGGGAGCTTGAGATGGAGAGGGTGAGCAGCTTCAAATACCTGGGTGTCCACATCAGCGAGGACCTCGCCTGGACATTCAACACCACACAGGTGGTCAAGAGGGCCCAACAACGGCTGTACTTCCTGAGGAGGCTGAAGAAATAGGGCATGTCTCCCAGGACACTCAAGAACTTCTACAGCTGTGTGGTTGAGGGCACCTTAACCAGCTGCATCACCGCCTGGTACGGCAACACTACTGTGGCGGACCGCAGTCGCCTGCAGAGAGTGGTTAAGACAGCCGAGAAGATCACCAGAACACCACTGCCCTCTCTGCAGAGCATCTACCAGCACAGATGTTACCTGTTGGATTAAGAACCTTGTGCCCTCCCCATTCCTGTGCCTTCCCCTTCATGTGACTTATTCCTCCTACGTAAATAGCCTGCGATTACTGCAAAAAGTGTCCAAATGAAGCATCACCAACAAATATTCAAGCAACCATAAAAAGTAGCCAAAATGACTCTTGCACGCATATTGTTGTGCAGAATTCCTTAAATGGGCGTGGCTCAATGTCTGACTGGGACTTGTGGTAACGGTGGATCCTGTGCGCCTTTTAGCTCAGACCCATTGTGGTATCGCTTCTCGGCCTTTTGGCTAAGATCAAGTGTAGTATCTGTTCTTATCAGTTTAATATCTGATATGTCCCCTATCTGGGGACTGTATATTAAATTGATTTTTGGAACAGGGAGATGGAATAGGAGCTTGCTCTGTCCACTCCACGCATCGACCTGGTATTGCAGTTCATCTGGGAATGGTGCACCCTCCTCTGCTGTTGAAGGAAACCTCAATAGTTGTTGGTAGAAGGAGTTTGCTCCAAGTGGAACAAAGAAAGCAAGTTTCACCAGCAGTGTAAAACAAAGAGCTTCTCCTGTCTGTGCCAGCAGGGGTGTGAGCCTGTCGTCTCTGACACCTTAGCACCTCTCTCAATGCACTCAAGGGGGAGGTGAATGAAATGTTGAGGCAAAGGCCCAGCAAGAATGCGGGCCCAGAATCACTGTCTCCCCGTCCACCTCCAGGACTCTGAGACGTACAGGAAAGATTGTGGATGATATCTCACAGCCCGCTCAATCTGCTGGAGCCACTGCCCTGTGGCCGGAGGACGCACTGATATGTGGAGGTCAATGGCTGACTTGGAGATATGTGGTTGTTTGTGTGTGTCGTCAGAATTCCTATGTTTTCTCATGGTTTTCCCTGAAAAATGGCAGAAAAACTGAAAACGACCCTGGAAGCCATTTTGAAAAAGGAGTGTTTTCACTGGCTCGGACTGCTGTTGCCGTGGAAACACCCCGAAACGCAACAGAAGATTGTGGTTTTCACCTGAAAACCATGTTGTGTGAGCGGCGCGTGGACAACTCGTCCATGGATAACTCGTCCACAAAACTGCAAACTTGGACAACTCGTCTACAGGATGCTGGACAACTCGTCCACGACAAGCTTTGTCAGCATTACTGATTCCAAGGATTCCATTTTAATATATATTTAACACATTTGGAAGGATAACTAACTGTATCTGACACAAAAACATCAGATGTATCAACATATGTGACACAATAATGACGTTGAAACGCCACTTCATAGGTGACGGCTTTGAGTGATGCGTCCAGGTGCTGGTTAACGTGTCGGAAGCTGCTTTGTGACACGTTAAGGAGCTGCGGGGCTCGTACAGTTTTCCACATGACATGTTTTTTCAGCAGTACAGTGGTCCCTCGTTTATCGTGGGGGTTACGTTCTAAAAATAACCCGCAAGAAGCGAAATCTAGGAAGTCAACTCTTTTTATTTTACAAGTATTATATATGTTTCAAGGCTGTAAAACATTCCCTCACATTTCTCTCTTGTTTACACTCAATTTTGGGATGTTTTGCAATCTCCTATTGGACCAGCAGCTTACATGTGGCTCAAACACAATGCCCATTACAACAATATCACTACGCAAGTAAAAATAGTGCCGACTTTAAACATTGGTTTAAACAAAAACAAACTGTCGGATCACAAAAGTAGAACTTTTGACATCTTTCTCATGACTAATATATCTTGGTAACAATGTAAAGATGTTACCTGTTGGATTAAGAACCTTGTGCCCTCCCCATTCCTGTGCCTTCCCCTTCATGTGACTTATTCCTCCTACGTAAATAGCCTGCGATTACTGCAAAAAGTGTCCAAATGAAGCATCACCAACAAATATTCAAGCAACCATAAAAAGTAGCCAAAATGACTCTTGCACGCATATTGTTGTGCAGAATTCCTTAAATGGGCGTGGCTCAATGTCTGACTGGGACTTGTGGTACCGGTGGATCCTGTGCGCCTTTTAGCTCAGACCCATTGTGGTATCGCTTCTCGGCCTTTTGGCTAAGATCAAGTGTAGTATCTGTTCTTATCAGTTTAATATCTGATATGTCCCCTATCTGGGGACTGTATATTAAATTGATTTTTGGAACAGGGAGATGGAATAGGAGCTTGCTCTGTCCACTCCACGCATCGACCTGGTATTGCAGTTCATCTGGGAATGGTGCACCCTCCTCTGCTGTTGAAGGAAACCTCAATAGTTGTTGGTAGAAGGAGTTTGCTCCAAGTGGAACAAAGAAAGCAAGTTTCATCAGCAGTGTAAAACAAAGAGCTTCTCCTGTCTGTGCCAGCAGGGGTGTGAGCCTGTCGTCTCTGACACCTTAGCACCTCTCTCAATGCACTCAAGGGGGAGGTGAATGAAATGTTGAGGCAAAGGCCCAGCAAGAATGCGGGCCCAGAATCACTATCTCCCCGTCCACCTCCAGGACTCTGAGGCGTACAGGAAAGATTGTGGATGATATCTCACAGCCCGCTCAATCTGCTGGAGCCACTGCCCTGTGGCCGGAGGACGCACTGATATGTGGAGGTCAATGGCTGACTTGGAGATATGTGGTTGTTTGTGTGTGTCGTCAGAATTCCTATGTTTTCTCATGGTTTTCCCTGAAAAATGGCAGAAAAACTGAAAACGACCCTGGAAGCCATTTTGAAAAAGGAGTGTTTTCACTGGCTCGGACTGCTGTTGCCGTGGAAACACCCCGAAACGCAACAGAAGATTGTGGTTTTCACCTGAAAACCATGTTGTGTGAGCGGCGCGTGGACAACTCGTCCATGGATAACTCGTCCACAAAACTGCAAACTTGGACAACTCGTCTACAGGATGCTGGACAACTCGTCCACGACAAGCTTTGTCAGCATTACTGATTCCAAGGATTCCATTTTAATATATATTTAACACATTTGGAAGGATAACTAACTGTATCTGACACAAAAACATCAGATGTATCAACATATGTGACACAATAATGACGTTGAAACGCCACTTCATAGGTGACGGCTTTGAGTGATGCGTCCAGGTGCTGGTTAACGTGTCGGAAGCTGCTTTGTGACACGTTAAGGAGCTGCGGGGCTCGTACAGTTTTCCACATGACATGTTTTTTCAGCAGTACAGTGGTCCCTCGTTTATCGTGGGGGTTACGTTCTAAAAATAACCCGCAAGAAGCGAAATCTAGGAAGTCAACTCTTTTTATTTTACAAGTATTATATATGTTTCAAGGCTGTAAAACATTCCCTCACATTTCTCTCTTGTTTACACTCAATTTTGGGATGTTTTGCAATCTCCTATTGGACCAGCAGCTTACATGTGGCTCAAACACAATGCCCATTACAACAATATCACTACGCAAGTAAAAATAGTGCCGACTTTAAACATTGGTTTAAACAAAAACAAACTGTCGGATCACAAAAGTAGAACTTTTGACATCTTTCTCATGACTAATATATCTTGGTAACAATGTAAAGATGTTACCTGTTGGATTAAGAACCTTGTGCCCTCCCCATTCCTGTGCCTTCCCCTTCATGTGACTTATTCCTCCTACGTAAATAGCCTGCGATTACTGCAAAAAGTGTCCAAATGAAGCATCACCAACAAATATTCAAGCAACCATAAAAAGTAGCCAAAATGACTCTTGCACGCATATTGTTGTGCAGAATTCCTTAAATGGGCGTGGCTCAATGTCTGACTGGGACTTGTGGTACCGGTGGATCCTGTGCGCCTTTTAGCTCAGACCCATTGTGGTATCGCTTCTCGGCCTTTTGGCTAAGATCAAGTGTAGTATCTGTTCTTATCAGTTTAATATCTGATATGTCCCCTATCTGGGGACTGTATATTAAATTGATTTTTGGAACAGGGAGATGGAATAGGAGCTTGCTCTGTCCACTCCACGCATCGACCTGGTATTGCAGTTCATCTGGGAATGGTGCACCCTCCTCTGCTGTTGAAGGAAACCTCAATAGTTGTTGGTAGAAGGAGTTTGCTCCAAGTGGAACAAAGAAAGCAAGTTTCATCAGCAGTGTAAAACAAAGAGCTTCTCCTGTCTGTGCCAGCAGGGGTGTGAGCCTGTCGTCTCTGACACCTTAGCACCTCTCTCAATGCACTCAAGGGGGAGGTGAATGAAATGTTGAGGCAAAGGCCCAGCAAGAATGCGGGCCCAGAATCACTGTCTCCCCGTCCACCTCCAGGACTCTGAGACGTACAGGAAAGATTGTGGATGATATCTCACAGCCCGCTCAATCTGCTGGAGCCACTGCCCTGTGGCCGGAGGACGCACTGATATGTGGAGGTCAATGGCTGACTTGGAGATATGTGGTTGTTTGTGTGTGTCGTCAGAATTCCTATGTTTTCTCATGGTTTTCCCTGAAAAATGGCAGAAAAACTGAAAACGACCCTGGAAGCCATTTTGAAAAAGGAGTGTTTTCACTGGCTCGGACTGCTGTTGCCGTGGAAACACCCCGAAACGCAACAGAAGATTGTGGTTTTCACCTGAAAACCATGTTGTGTGAGCGGCGCGTGGACAACTCGTCCATGGATAACTCGTCCACAAAACTGCAAACTTGGACAACTCGTCTACAGGATGCTGGACAACTCGTCCACGACAAGCTTTGTCAGCATTACGGATTCGAAGGATTCCATTTTAATATATATTTAACACATTTGGAAGGATAACTAACTGTATCTGACACAAAAACATCAGATGTATCAACATATGTGACACAATAATGACGTTGAAACGCCACTTCATAGGTGACGGCTTTGAGTGATGCGTCCAGGTGCTGGTTAACGTGTCGGAAGCTGCTTTGTGACACGTTAAGGAGCTGCGGGGCTCGTACAGTTTTCCACATGACATGTTTTTTCAGCAGTACAGTGGTCCCTCGTTTATCGTGGGGGTTACGTTCTAAAAATAACCCGCAAGAAGCGAAATCCAGGAAGTCAACTCTTTTTATTTTACAAGTATTATATATGTTTCAAGGCTGTAAAACATTCCCTCACATTTCTCTCTTGTTTACGCTCAATTTTGGGATGTTTTGCAATCTCCTATTGGACCAGCAGCTTACATGTGGCTCAAACACAATGCCCATTACAACAATATCACTACGCAAGTAAAAATAGTGCCGACTTTAAACATTGGTTTAAAAGAAAACAAACTGCCGGAATACAATAGAAGAACTTTTGACGTTGAATCAACCTTGTTTCAACCATGTTATCAACATTGATAAATTACTATTAAAAGGCCATTTCAGCACTTTTAACATTCCTTTATTTTTTAATGCGTCAAATAAAGCCAAAATAATCACTTTAATCTCCATTTAGTGAAGTTCCACAGGGACCATGCCAAAGTCATCCAGTAGTGACATCACTGCACTGAAGGGAAGCGATGTCACTGCTGGAAAACCAAGTTTGGAGCAACTGCAGAACTTTAAAACCAAATAGAATCACGTGATTATTTCTTACAATCATAAAATACAGGGGAAGGGTGAAACATTCTGAAGTGGTTCATTAAGTATGCGTACAGCAGTGGCTCTCAAACAGTTTATACAGACTTCAATGTACATACTCCAAAATTGATTATAATTATGCCATTAAAAGGTAAATATTTGAAAATAAGTAGAGTGCTTGCAGATTAAATTTTTTTTTTTAAGGAAACCAAGGTTGAGAACAGTTGCTTTACTTGCTGTCAGGCTGGGACTGGAAGCAGGACTCAGGTGCAGAGGATATCAGTAAAATGAGTTTTATTAAAACCAAAAATCCACAGTTGTGGAAAAAAAAGGACAACTCAACATGAGGTAGGGGTGGGGAGACAAGGGGGTGAACATCAGCTTGTAGTCCCCATGGAACGCGCCACGCCACCACTCCTCTCAGGTGCATAGCGCAGCCACTTCTGCATTGCACCCTCGTACTGCTTTTCAGTCAGCCTCCGGTCAAACTGACGAGCAGCCGCTGTGAGAAAGAAAGAAGGAAACACGGTACTTGTTATAAAAGCAGCAATGCACGCTACAAGTTCTAATCTGAATAAATCTAAAAATACATTCACTATATGTAAAGCAAATAATAAAACAGGTTCGAACAATATGGTATGAAAGGTGCTGCTATTACTTGGCCAAGTTTAATGTACAGGAGTCCTCTTGTAAAACTGTAAAGAGAGGAAAACAAATATGAACACATATACATATTTTATATTTGTATGTCCATGTGTATATATACATGACACTGCTGACAGAGCAGCTTAAAAGCCTTAACATATTCGCTGCCTCGTCTGCTGACTTCATGCAGGTCGCGGGTGGTTCATGCTGATGGCCCCATTCTGGACTCACTTTGCATTGCTCAAGATGGAGGATCCATGCACAGCCGGCAGCTCAGGCCATGCGGTCAAACATTTGGCTGCACGTGCACTAACAAAGTAGGGCCGCACTTTAGGCCGTGCAAAGTGTGGCCCTACACCCTTCCTCCCACGTGCTCCAACAAAGTAGGGCCGCATGGCCTGAGCTGCCGACTGCGCATGGATCCTCCGTCTTCCCGTCAGAACAATCACAAATTAAAAGCCAATAAAGATACCCAGACGGCTAAACTCCTACAATGAAACCCAAACTACTTTAGGAAATGTGGAGAACACTGGGCAACAGAAGTGGGGATATTTCCGTTCATGTTATGAAACGAAGTGAGTCCAGAGTGGAGCATGGCCATCATGAACCACCCGCGGCCTACGCCATGGCCATGCAGACGAGCATTGCGGTGTGTCAAGCCACGTGGCTTAACACACCGCAATGCTCGTCTGCATGGCCATGGCGTTGCCCCCCCCACCCGACTTTCCCACCGGAACTCTCCGGACACCGGGACCACAGTGTTCGTTAGCAGTTGGGACAGTTGTCGACCGCATGTAACGTTTGAGTTTCTACGATTTACGTTACGAGGGCGAGTTTAGCTAGCTGGCGAACAGCACATCGCTCCTACCTTTTTTTTTTTTTTATGAAACCGGGCAATAAAACTTTGCAAGCAAATACGCTCATGACACGTATTTAACCTTAATGTTATACGGTGACTCAAGACAATTATTATGCTGAAATGCTGACAATGAAATATCCTCTTACCTTCCGAAATGATGCTGTGACCGCGCGCAACAATTCCTTCGCAGCAATGAGACCTCTTCTCCCGCAGCGACCACACCTGATTCTACCCACAATGCAAAGCGCGCATGACGAGATCACGTGCGTTCTCACGATAATGAACATCGCGGGGCGGCGACATTAAGCTGCAATCTCCAGACAGTTTCCAGCCGTCTGCGAAGCACAATGTGAACCCGTGTGTGTGTGTGTGTGCGTGTGTGTGTGTGTGTGTGTGTGTGTGTGTGTGTGTGTGTGTGTGTGTTGAATCTTTGAACTGAACAATTTTACAGGACAAATGATTTTACACCAAATGTCTAGTTTGTGGTCCTCATGGAGGCCATATACCAGATGCTCTGAGGTGTGCAGGCGCCTCAGTAGGTGGAGCAGCTGCCTAAAACTGCTACTGCCTTGATCTCATGAGATTTTCATTGCCAGCAAATGGTCAAATATAAACCACATCATGAAGAAAATATATTATAAAATGATATGAATAATATTTCGATTTGGTGTTCCGTATGGGTGAAAATATTCAGAATCCCTAAATATCTGTTTTTGGATTCGGTCTAGAATATGGACGTCTCTAAAGCATATTTTTGTTGATATGCACCATATCTGGTCAAATACGAACCCACTATGTGACATGAAGACAAAATATTGTATACAGTAAACATTTTGAAGTTCGTCAGTATGTTCTATTAAGCCGGCCGAACATACTGACGAACTTCAAAATAGATATGGCCATATCTAATCACACATTTTGTTTCTGGAATATGGATCAAATACATGGCATATCATAATATGTTAATTATACAGTCTATATTAGATTAATGTATCACATAAACCGCTATAGATTTTCCAATGCATATGGTTGTGTTGACACATCTCATCAAATACGGATGAAGTATACAGCTCCTTATGACTATGATGCAATGCGCAATACAAAAATATAATGATACTCTAATTTGAGTAGAATAATTGCAAGATTTGCAAAAGTATACCATATCAAAGTTCAACCTTGTGAAAGTTGACCTTGATTTTAAGGCACTTCTGGACGGGACACTAAATTCATGTCAGTTGTACCTGGTGAGTCACAGTCATCAGAATCTGCCCTCCATTTGTCTCAGTGTCATTTCTCGGCCTTTTAAGCCATAAGTAATAACAATAATAAAAAGTATCAGCAGCCCACATTGAAACCATGTCACATCAATGTAGAGATATTCAACATTGAAAATGCAACATCTATACAATGTCATATCAACGTAGGGAAATTCAACATTGAAAATGCAACATCTATACAATGTCAAATCAATTACAATTCTTCAATTGTTGAAATAGTAACTGTAATTAAACATTGAAACAACATCGCTTTTTCAACCTCAACCAAAAATAACCAATCTGACCAAAATCCAACGTTGAATCAATGCCTTTTGCTATCTGGGTCAATGTCTGACTGGGACTTGTGGTAACGGTGGATCCTGTGCGCCTTTTAGCTCAGACCCATTGTGGTATCGCTTCTCGGCCTTTTGGCTAAGATCAAGTGTAGTATCTGTTCTTATCAGTTTAATATCTGATATGTCCCCTATCTGGGGACTGTATATTAAATGGATTTTTGGAACAGGGAGATGGAATAGGAGCTTGCTCTGTCCACTCCACGCATCGACCTGGTATTGCAGTTCATCTGGGAATGGTGCACCCTCCTCTGCTGTTGAAGGAAACCTCAATAGTTGTTGGTAGAAGGAGTTTGCTCAAAGTGGAACAAAGAAAGCAAGTTTCACCAGCAGTGTAAAACAAAGAGCTTCTCCTGTCTGTGCCAGCAGGGGTGTGAGCCTGTCGTCTCTGACACCTTAGCACCTCTCTCAATGCACTCAAGGGGGAGGTGAATGAAATGTTGAGGCAAAGGCCCAGCAAGAATGCGGGCCCAGAATCACTGTCTCCCCGTCCACCTCCAGGACTCTGAGACGTACAGGAAAGATTGTGGATGATATCTCACAGCCCGCTCAATCTGCTGGAGCCACTGCCCTGTGGCCGGAGGACGCACTGATATGTGGAGGTCAATGGCTGACTTGGAGATATGTGGTTGTTTGTGTGTGTCGTCAGAATTCCTATGTTTTCTCATGGTTTTCCCTGAAAAATGGCAGAAAAACTGAAAACGACCCTGGAAGCCATTTTGAAAAAGGAGTGTTTTCACTGGCTCGGACTGCTGTTGCCGTGTAAACACCCCGAAACGCAACAGAAGATTGTGGTTTTCACCTGAAAACCATGTTGTGTGAGCGGCGCGTGGACAACTCGTCCATGGATAAGTCGTCCACAAAACTGCAAACTTGGACAACTCGTCTACAGGATGCTGGACAACTCGTCCACGACAAGCTTTGTCAGCATTACTGATTCGAAGGATTCCATTTTAATATATATTTAACACATTTGGAAGGATAACTAACTGTATCTGACACAAAAACATCAGATGTATCAACATATGTGACACAATAATGACGTTGAAACGCCACTTCATAGGTGACGGCTTTGAGTGATGCGTCCAGGTGCTGGTTAACGTGTCGGAAGCTGCTTTGTGACACGTTAAGGAGCTGCGGGGCTCGTACAGTTTTCCACATGACATGTTTTTTCAGCAGTACAGTGGTCCCTCGTTTATCGTGGGGGTTACATTCTAAAAACAACCCGCAAGAAGCGAAATCCAGGAAGTCAACTCTTTTTATTTTACAAGTATTATATATGTTTCAAGGCTGTAAAACATTCCCTCACATTTCTCTCTTGTTTACGCTCAATTTTCGGATGTTTTGCAATCGCCCATTACAACAATATCACTACGCAAGTAAAAATAGTGCCGACTTTAAACATTGGTTTAAAAGAAAACAAACTGCCGGATCACAATAGAAGAACTTTTGACGTCTTTCTCATGACTAATATATCTTGGTAACAATGTAAAGATGTTACCTGTTGGATTAAGAACCTTGTGCCCTCCCCATTCCTGTGCCTTCCCCTTCATGTGACTTATTCCTCCTACGTAAATAGCCTGCCATTACTGCAAAAAGCGTCCAAATGAAGCATCACCAACAAATATCCAAGCAACCTTGAATTCACATTTCTCTCTTGTTTAAGCTCAATTTTGGGATGTTTTGCAATCTCCTATTGGACCAGCAGCTTACATGTGGCTCAAACACAATGCCCATTACAACAATATCATTACGCAAGTAAAAATAGTGCCGACTTTAAACATTGGTTTACAAGAAAAACAAACTGCCGGATCACAATAGAAGAACTTTTGACGTCTTTCTCATGACTAATATATCTTGGTAACAATGCCCATAACAACAATGTCATTACGCAAGTAATGACGTGTCGCCTCCCACAAGGACAACATCATCCTGAAGTTCGCAGATGACACCGCTGTGATCGGACGCATCACAGGGGATGATGAAGCGGCTTACAGGAGGGAGGTGGCTGGTCTAGTGGCTTGGTGTGAGGACAACAACCTCTCCCTTAACACAGACAAGACAAAGGAGATGATAGTGGACAGGAGGAAGGAGAGGAGACCTCATCATCCACTGTCTATCCGGGACCTTGAGATGGAGAGGGTGAGCAGCTTCAAATACCTGGGTGTCCACATCAGCGAGGACCTCGCCTGGACATTCAACACCACACAGGTGGTCAAGAGGGCCCAACAACGGCTGTACTTCCTGACGAGGCTGAAGAAATAGGGCATGACTCCCAGGATACTCAAGAACTTCTACAGCTGTGTGGTTGAGGGCACCTTAACCAGCTGCATCACAGCCTGGTACGGCAACACTACTGTGGCGGACCGCAGTCGCCTGCAGAGAGTGGTTAAGACAGCCGAGAAGATCACCAGAACACCACTGCCCTCTCTGCAGAGCATCTACCAGCACAGATGTTACCTGTTGGATTAAGAACCTTGTGCCCTCCCCATTCCTGTGCCTTCCCCTTCATGTGACTTATTCCTCCTACGTAAATAGCCTGCGATTACTGCAAAAAGTGTCCAAATGAAGCATCACCAACAAAAATTCAAACAACCATAAAAAGTAGCCAAAATGACTCTTGCACGCATATTGTTGTGCAGAATTCCTTAAATGGGCGTGGCTCAATGTATGACTGGGACTTGTGGTAACGGTGGATCCTGTGCGCCTTTTAGCTCAGACCCATTGTGGTATCGCTTCTCGGCCTTTTGGCTAAGATCAAGTGTAGTATCTGTTCTTATCAGTTTAATATCTGATATGTCCCCTATCTGGGGACTGTATATTAAATTGATTTTTGGAACAGGGAGATGGAATAGGAGTTTGCTCTGTCCACTCCACGCATCGACCTGGTATTGCAGTTCATCTGGGAATGGTGCACCCTCCTCTGCTGTTGAAGGAAACCTCAATAGTTGTTGGTAGAAGGAGTTTGCTCAAAGTGGAACAAAGAAAGCAAGTTTCACCAGCAGTGTAAAACAAAGAGCTTCTCCTGTCTGTGCCAGCAGGGGTGTGAGCCTGTCGTCTCTGACACCTTAGCACCTCTCTCAATGCACTCAAGGGGGAGGTGAATGAAATGTTGAGGTAAAGGCCCAGCAAGAATGCGGGCCCAGAATCACTGTCTCCCCGTCCACCTCCAGGACTCTGAGACGTACAGGAAAGATTGTGGATGATATCTCACAGCCCGCTCAATCTGCTGGAGCCACTGCCCTGTGGCCGGAGGACGCACTGATATGTGGAGGTCAATGGCTGACTTGGAGATATGTGGTTGTTTGTGTGTGTCGTCAGAATTCCTATGTTTTCTCATGGTTTTCCCTGAAAAATGGCAGAAAAACTGAAAACGACCCTGGAAGCCATTTTGAAAAAGGAGTGTTTTCACTGGCTCGGACTGCTGTTGCCGTGGAAACACCCCGAAACGCAACAGAAGATTGTGGTTTTCACCTGAAAACCATGTTGTGTGAGCGGCGCGTGGATAACTCGTCCATGGATAACTCGTCCACAAAACTGCAAACTTGGACAACTCGTCTACAGGATGCTGGACAACTCGTCCACGACAAGCTTTGTCAGCATTACTGATTCGAAGGATTCCATTTTAATATATATTTAACACATTTGGAAGGATAACTAACTGTATCTGACACAAAAACATCAGATGTATCAACATATGTGACACAATAATGACGTTGAAACGCCACTTCATAGGTGACGGCTTTGAGTGATGCGTCCAGGTGCTGGTTAACGTGTCGGAAGCTGCTTTGTGACACGTTAAGGAGCTGCGGGGCTCGTACAGTTTTCCACATGACATGTTTTTTCAGCAGTACAGTGGTCCCTCGTTTATCGTGGGGGTTACGTTCTAAAAATAACCCGCAAGAAGCGAAATCCAGGAAGTCAACTCTTTTTATTTTACAAGTATTATATATGTTTCAAGGCTGTAAAACATTCCCTCACATTTCTCTCTTGTTTACGCTAAATTTTGGGATGTTTTGCAATCTCCTATTGGACCAGCAGCTTACATGTGGCTCAAACACAATGCCCATTACAACAATATCACTACGCAAGTAAAAATAGTGCCGACTTTAAACATTGGTTTACAAGAAAAACAAACTGCCGGATCACAAAAGGAGAACTTTTGACGTCTTTCTCATGACTAATATATCTTGGTAACAATGTAAAGATGTTACCTGTTGGATTAAGAACCTTGTGCCCTCCCCATTCCTGTGCCTTCCCCTTCATGGGACTTATTCCTCCTACGTAAATAGCCTGCGATTACTGCAAAAAGTGTCCAAATGAAGCATCAACAACAAATATTCAAGCAACCATAAAAAGTAGCCAAAATGACTCTCGCACGCATATTGTTGTGCAGAATTCCTTAAATGGGCGTGGCTCAATGTCTGACTGGGACTTGTGGTAACGGTGGATCCTGTGCGCCTTTTAGCTCAGACCCATTGTGGTATCGCTTCTCGGCCTTTTGGCTAAGATCAAGTGTAGTATCTGTTCTTATCAGTTTAATATCTGATATGTCCCCTATCTGGGGACTGTATATTAAATGGATTTTTGGAACAGGGAGATGGAATAGGAGCTTGCTCTGTCCACTCCACGCATCGACCTGGTATTGCAGTTCATCTGGGAATGGTGCACCCTCCTCTGCTGTTGAAGGAAACCTCAATAGTTGTTGGTAGAAGGAGTTTGCTCAAAGTGGAACAAAGAAAGCAAGTTTCACCAGCAGTGTAAAACAAAGAGCTTCTCCTGTCTGTGCCAGCAGGGGTGTGAGCCTGTCGTCTCTGACACCTTAGCACCTCTCTCAATGCACTCAAGGGGGAGGTGAATGAAATGTTGAGGCAAAGGCCCAGCAAGAATGCGGGCCCAGAATCACTGTCTCCCCGTCCACCTCCAGGACTCTGAGACGTACAGGAAAGATTGTGGATGATATCTCACAGCCCGCTCAATCTGCTGGAGCCACTGCCCTGTGGCCGGAGGACGCACTGATATGTGGAGGTCAATGGCTGACTTGGAGATATGTGGTTGTTTGTGTGTGTCGTCAGAATTCCTATGTTTTCTCATGGTTTTCCCTGAAAAATGGCAGAAAAACTGAAAACGACCCTGGAAGCCATTTTGAAAAAGGAGTGTTTTCACTGGCTCGGACTGCTGTTGCCGTGGAAACACCCCGAAACGCAACAGAAGATTGTGGTTTTCACCTGAAAACCATGTTGTGTGAGCGGCGCGTGGATAACTCGTCCATGGATAACTCGTCCACAAAACTGCAAACTTGGACAACTCGTCTACAGGATGCTGGACAACTCGTCCACGACAAGCTTTGTCAGCATTACTGATTCGAAGGATTCCATTTTAATATATATTTAACACATTTGGAAGGATAACTAACTGTATCTGACACAAAAACATCAGATGTATCAACATATGTGACACAATAATGACGTTGAAACGCCACTTCATAGGTGACGGCTTTGAGTGATGCGTCCAGGTGCTGGTTAACGTGTCGGAAGCTGCTTTGTGACACGTTAAGGAGCTGCGGGGCTCGTACAGTTTTCCACATGACATGTTTTTTCAGCAGTACAGTGGTCCCTCGTTTATCGTGGGGGTTACGTTCTAAAAATAACCCGCAAGAAGCGAAATCCAGGAAGTCAACTCTTTTTATTTTACAAGTATTATATATGTTTCAAGGCTGTAAAACATTCCCTCACATTTCTCTCTTGTTTACGCTAAATTTTGGGATGTTTTGCAATCTCCTATTGGACCAGCAGCTTACATGTGGCTCAAACACAATGCCCATTACAACAATATCATTACGCAAGTAAAAATAGTGCCGACTTTAAACATTGGTTTACAAGAAAAACAAACTGCCGGATCACAAAAGGAGAACTTTTGACATCTTTCTCATGACTAATATATCTTGGTAACAATGTAAAGATGTTACCTGTTGGATTAAGAACCTTGTGCCCTCCCCATTCCTGTGCCTTCCCCTTCATGTGACTTATTCCTCCTACGTAAATAGCCTGCGATTACTGCAAAAAGTGTCCAAATGAAGCATCACCAACAAATATTCAAGCAACCATAAAAAGTAGCCAAAATGACTCTTGCACGCATATTGTTGTGCAGAATTCCTTAAATGGGCGTGGCTCAATGTCTGACTGGGACTTGTGGTAACGGTGGATCCTGTGCGCCTTTTAGCTCAGACCCATTGCGGTATCGCTTCTCGGCCTTTTGGCTAAGATCAAGTGTAGTATCTGTTCTTATCAGTTTAATATCTGATATGTCCCCTATCTGGGGACTGTATATTAAATTGATTTTTGGAACAGGGAGATGGAATAGGAGCTTGCTCTGTCCACTCCACGCATCGACCTGGTATTGCAGTTCATCTGGGAATGGTGCACCCTCCTCTGCTGTTGAAGGAAACCTCAATAGTTGTTGGTAGAAGGAGTTTGCTCCAAGTGGAACAAAGAAAGCAAGTTTCACCAGCAGTGTAAAACAAAGAGCTTCTCCTGTCTGTGCCAGCAGGGGTGTGAGCCTGTCGTCTCTGACACCTTAGCACCTCTCTCAATGCACTCAAGGGGGAGGTGAATGAAATGTTGAGGCAAAGGCCCAGCAAGAATGCGGGCCCAGAATCACTGTCTCCCCGTCCACCTCCAGGACTCTGAGACGTACAGGAAAGATTGTGGATGATATCTCACAGCCCGCTCAATCTGCTGGAGCCACTGCCCTGTGGCCGGAGGACGCACTGATATGTGGAGGTCAATGGCTGACTTGGAGATATGTGGTTGTTTGTGTGTGTCGTCAGAATTCCTATGTTTTCTCATGGTTTTCCCTGAAAAATGGCAGAAAAACTGAAAACGACCCTGGAAGCCATTTTGAAAAAGGAGTGTTTTCACTGGCTCGGACTGCTGTTGCCGTGGAAACACCCCGAAACGCAACAGAAGATTGTGGTTTTCACCTGAAAACCATGTTGTGTGAGCGGCGCGTGGACAACTCGTCCATGGATAACTCGTCCACAAAACTGCAAACTTGGACAACTCGTCTACAGGATGCTGGACAACTCGTCCACGACAAGCTTTGTCAGCATTACTGATTCCAAGGATTCCATTTTAATATATATTTAACACATTTGGAAGGATAACTAACTGTATCTGACACAAAAACATCAGATGTATCAACATATGTGACACAATAATGACGTTGAAACGCCACTTCATAGGTGACGGCTTTGAGTGATGCGTCCAGGTGCTGGTTAACGTGTCGGAAGCTGCTTTGTGACACGTTAAGGAGCTGCGGGGCTCGTACAGTTTTCCACATGACATGTTTTTTCAGCAGTACAGTGGTCCCTCGTTTATCGTGGGGGTTACGTTCTAAAAATAACCCGCAAGAAGCGAAATCCAGGAAGTCAACTCTTTTTATTTTACAAGTATTATATATGTTTCAAGGCTGTAAAACATTCCCTCACATTTCTCTCTTGTTTACACTCAATTTTGGGATGTTTTGCAATCTCCTATTGGACCAGCAGCTTACATGTGGCTCAAACACAATGCCCATTACAACAATATCACTACGCAAGTAAAAATAGTGCCGACTTTAAACATTGGTTTAAACAAAAACAAACTGTCGGATCACAAAAGTAGAACTTTTGACATCTTTCTCATGACTAATATATCTTGGTAACAATGTAAAGATGTTACCTGTTGGATTAAGAACCTTGTGCCCTCCCCATTCCTGTGCCTTCCCCTTCATGTGACTTATTCCTCCTACGTAAATAGCCTGCGATTACTGCAAAAAGTGTCCAAATGAAGCATCACCAACAAATATTCAAGCAACCATAAAAAGTAGCCAAAATGACTCTTGCACGCATATTGTTGTGCAGAATTCCTTAAATGGGCGTGGCTCAATGTCTGACTGGGACTTGTGGTACCGGTGGATCCTGTGCGCCTTTTAGCTCAGACCCATTGTGGTATCGCTTCTCGGCCTTTTGGCTAAGATCAAGTGTAGTATCTGTTCTTATCAGTTTAATATCTGATATGTCCCCTATCTGGGGACTGTATATTAAATTGATTTTTGGAACAGGGAGATGGAATAGGAGCTTGCTCTGTCCACTCCACGCATCGACCTGGTATTGCAGTTCATCTGGGAATGGTGCACCCTCCTCTGCTGTTGAAGGAAACCTCAATAGTTGTTGGTAGAAGGAGTTTGCTCCAAGTGGAACAAAGAAAGCAAGTTTCATCAGCAGTGTAAAACAAAGAGCTTCTCCTGTCTGTGCCAGCAGGGGTGTGAGCCTGTCGTCTCTGACACCTTAGCACCTCTCTCAATGCACTAAAGGGGGAGGTGAATGAAATGTTGAGGCAAAGGCCCAGCAAGAATGCGGGCCCAGAATCACTGTCTCCCCGTCCACCTCCAGGACTCTGAGACGTACAGGAAAGATTGTGGATGATATCTCACAGCCCGCTCAATCTGCTGGAGCCACTGCCCTGTGGCCGGAGGACGCACTGATATGTGGAGGTCAATGGCTGACTTGGAGATATGTGGTTGTTTGTGTGTGTCGTCAGAATTCCTATGTTTTCTCATGGTTTTCCCTGAAAAATGGCAGAAAAACTGAAAACGACCCTGGAAGCCATTTTGAAAAAGGAGTGTTTTCACTGGCTCGGACTGCTGTTGCCGTGGAAACACCCCGAAACGCAACAGAAGATTGTGGTTTTCACCTGAAAACCATGTTGTGTGAGCGGCGCGTGGACAACTCGTCCATGGATAACTCGTCCACAAAACTGCAAACTTGGACAACTCGTCTACAGGATGCTGGACAACTCGTCCACGACAAGCTTTGTCAGCATTACTGATTCCAAGGATTCCATTTTAATATATATTTAACACATTTGGAAGGATAACTAACTGTATCTGACACAAAAACATCAGATGTATCAACATATGTGACACAATAATGACGTTGAAACGCCACTTCATAGGTGACGGCTTTGAGTGATGCGTCCAGGTGCTGGTTAACGTGTCGGAAGCTGCTTTGTGACACGTTAAGGAGCTGCGGGGCTCGTACAGTTTTCCACATGACATGTTTTTTCAGCAGTACAGTGGTCCCTCGTTTATCGTGGGGGTTACGTTCTAAAAATAACCCGCAAGAAGCGAAATCCAGGAAGTCAACTCTTTTTATTTTACAAGTATTATATATGTTTCAAGGCTGTAAAACATTCCCTCACATTTCTCTCTTGTTTAAGCTCAATTTTGGGATGTTTTGCAATCTCCTATTGGACCAGCAGCTTACATGTGGCTCAAACACAATGCCCATTACAACAATATCACTACGCAAGTAAAAATAGTGCCGACTTTAAACATTGGTTTAAAAGAAAACAAACTGCCGGAATACAATAGAAGAACTTTTGACGTTGAATCAACCTTGTTTCAACCATGTTATCAACATTGATAAATTACTATTAAAAGGCCATTTCAGCACTTTTAACATTCCTTTATTTTTTAATGCGTCAAATAAAGCCAAAATAATCACTTTAATCTCCATTTAGTGAAGTTCCACAGGGACCATGCCAAAGTCATCCAGTAGTGACATCACTGCACTGAAGGGAAGCGATGTCACTGCTGGAAAACCAAGTTTGGAGCAACTGCAGAACTTTAAAACCAAATAGAATCACGTGATTATTTCTTACAATCATAAAATACAGGGGAAGGGTGAAACATTCTGAAGTGGTTCATTAAGTATGCGTACAGCAGTGGCTCTCAAACAGTTTATACAGACTTCAATGTACATACTCCAAAATTGATTATAATTATGCCATTAAAAGGTAAATATTTGAAAATAAGTAGAGTGCTTGCAGATTAAATTTTTTTTTTTAAGGAAACCAAGGTTGAGAACAGTTGCTTTACTTGCTGTCAGGCTGGGACTGGAAGCAGGACTCAGGTGCAGAGGATATCAGTAAAATGAGTTTTATTAAAACCAAAAATCCACAGTTGTGGAAAAAAAAGGACAACTCAACATGAGGTAGGGGTGGGGAGACAAGGGGGTGAACATCAGCTTGTAGTCCCCATGGAACGCGCCACGCCACCACTCCTCTCAGGTGCATAGCGCAGCCACTTCTGCATTGCACCCTCGTACTGCTTTTCAGTCAGCCTCCGGTCAAACTGACGAGCAGCCGCTGTGAGAAAGAAAGAAGGAAACACGGTACTTGTTATAAAAGCAGCAATGCACGCTACAAGTTCTAATCTGAATAAATCTAAAAATACATTCACTATATGTAAAGCAAATAATAAAACAGGTTCGAACAATATGGTATGAAAGGTGCTGCTATTACTTGGCCAAGTTTAATGTACAGGAGTCCTCTTGTAAAACTGTAAAGAGAGGAAAACAAATATGAACACATATACATATTTTATATTTGTATGTCCATGTGTATATATACATGACACTGCTGACAGAGCAGCTTAAAAGCCTGAACATATTCGCTGCCTCGTCTGCTGACTTCATGCAGGTCGCGGGTGGTTCATGCTGATGGCCCCATTCTGGACTCACTTTGCATTGCTCAAGATGGAGGATCCATGCACAGCCGGCAGCTCAGGCCATGCGGTCAAACATTTGGCTGCACGTGCACTAACAAAGTAGGGCCGCACTTTAGGCCGTGCAAAGTGTGGCCCTACACCCTTCCTCCCACGTGCTCCAACAAAGTAGGGCCGCATGGCCTGAGCTGCCGACTGCGCATGGATCCTCCGTCTTCCCGTCAGAACAATCACAAATTAAAAGCCAATAAAGATACCCAGACGGCTAAACTCCTACAATGAAACCCAAACTACTTTAGGAAATGTGGAGAACACTGGGCAACAGAAGTGGGGATATTTCCGTTCATGTTATGAAACGAAGTGAGTCCAGAGTGGAGCATGGCCATCATGAACCACCCGCGGCCTACGCCATGGCCATGCAGACCAGCATTGCGGTGTGTCAAGCCACGTGGCTTAACACACCGCAATGCTCGTCTGCATGGCCATGGCGTTGCCCCCCCCACCCGACTTTCCCACCGGAACTCTCCGGACACCGGGACCACAGTGTTCGTTAGCAGTTGGGACAGTTGTCGACCGCATGTAACGTTTGAGTTTCTACGATTTACGTTACGAGGGCGAGTTTAGCTAGCTGGCGAACAGCACATCGCTCCTACCTTTTTTTTTTTTTTATGAAACCGGGCAATAAAACTTTGCAAGCAAATACGCTCATGACACGTATTTAACCTTAATGTTATACGGTGACTCAAGACAATTATTATGCTGAAATGCTGACAATGAAATATCCTCTTACCTTCCGAAATGATGCTGTGACCGCGCGCAACAATTCCTTCGCAGCAATGAGACCTCTTCTCCCGCAGCGACCACACCTGATTCTACCCACAATGCAAAGCGCGCATGACGAGATCACGTGCGTTCTCACGATAATGAACATCGCGGGGCGGCGACATTAAGCTGCAATCTCCAGACAGTTTCCAGCCGTCTGCGAAGCACAATGTGAACCCGTGTGTGTGTGTGTGTGCGTGTGTGTGTGTGTGTGTGTGTGTGTGTGTGTGTGTGTGTGTGTGTGTGTGTGTGTGTTGAATCTTTGAACTGAACAATTTTACAGGACAAATGATTTTACACCAAATGTATAGTTGGTGGTCCTCATGGAGGCCATATACCAGATGCTCTGAGGTGTGCAGGCGCCTCAGTAGGTGGAGCAGCTGCCTAAAACTGCTACTGCCTTGATCTCATGAGATTTTCATTGCCAGCAAATGGTCAAATATAAACCACATCATGAAGAAAATATATTATAAAATGATATGAATAATATTTCGATTTGGTGTTCCGTATGGGTGAAAATATCCAGAATCCCTAAATATCTGTTTTTGGATTCGGTCTAGAATATGGACGTCTCTAAAGCATATTTTTGTTGATATGCACCATATCTGGTCAAATACGAACCCACTATGTGACATGAAGACAAAATATTGTATACAGTAAACATTTTGAAGTTCGTCAGTATGTTCTATTAAGCCGGCCGAACATACTGACAAACTTCAAAATAGATATGGCCATATCTAATCACACATTTTGTTTCTGGAATATGGATCAAATACATGGCATATCATAATATGTTAATTATACAGTCTATATTAGATTAATGTATCACATAAACCGCTATAGATTTTCCAATGCATATGGTTGTGTTGACACATCTCATCAAATACGGATGAAGTATACAGCTCCTTATGACTATGATGCAATGCGCAATACAAAAATATAATGATACTCTAATTTGAGTAGAATAATTGCAAGATTTGCAAAAGTATACCATATCAAAGTTCAACCTTGTGAAAGTTGACCTTGATTTTAAGGCACTTCTGGACGGGACACTAAATTCATGTCAGTTGTACCTGGTGAGTCACAGTCATCAGAATCTGCCCTCCATTTGTCTCAGTGTCATTTCTCGGCCTTTTAAGCCATAAGTAATAACAATAATAAAAAGTATCAGCAGCCCACATTGAAACCATGTCACATCAATGTAGAGATATTCAACATTGAAAATGCAACATCTATACAATGTCATATCAACGTAGGGAAATTCAACATTGAAAATGCAACATCTATACAATGTCAAATCAATGACAATTCTTCAATTGTTGAAATAGTAACTGTAATTAAACATTGAAACAACATCGCTTTTTCAACCTCAACCAAAAATAACCAATCTGACCAAAATCCAACGTTGAATCAATGCCTTTTGCTATCTGGGTCAATGTCTGACTGGGACTTGTGGTAACGGTGGATCCTGTGCGCCTTTTAGCTCAGACCCATTGTGGTATCGCTTCTCGGCCTTTTGGCTAAGATCAAGTGTAGTATCTGTTCTTATCAGTTTAATATCTGATATGTCCCCTATCTGGGGACTGTATATTAAATTGATTTTTGGAACAGGGAGATGGAATAGGAGCTTGCTCTGTCCACTCCACGCATCGACCTGGTATTGCAGTTCATCTGGGAATGGTGCACCCTCCTCTGCTGTTGAAGGAAACCTCAATAGTTGTTGGTAGAAGGAGTTTGCTCAAAGTGGAACAAAGAAAGCAAGTTTCACCAGCAGTGTAAAACAAAGAGCTTCTCCTGTCTGTGCCAGCAGGGGTGTGAGCCTGTCGTCTCTGACACCTTAGCACCTCTCTCAATGCACTCAAGGGGGAGGTGAATGAAATGTTGAGGCAAAGGCCCAGCAAGAATGCGGGCCCAGAATCACTGTCTCCCCGTCCACCTCCAGGACTCTGAGACGTACAGGAAAGATTGTGGATGATATCTCACAGCCCGCTCAATCTGCTGGAGCCACTGCCCTGTGGCCGGAGGACGCACTGATATGTGGAGGTCAATGGCTGACTTGGAGATATGTGGTTGTTTGTGTGTGTCGTCAGAATTCCTATGTTTTCTCATGGTTTTCCCTGAAAAATGGCAGAAAAACTGAAAACGACCCTGGAAGCCATTTTGAAAAAGGAGTGTTTTCACTGGCTCGGACTGCTGTTGCCGTGGAAACACCCCGAAACGCAACAGAAGATTGTGGTTTTCACCTGAAAACCATGTTGTGCGAGGGGCGCGTGGACAACTCGTCCATGGATAACTCGTCCACAAAACTGCAAACTTGGACAACTCGTCTACAGGATGCTGGACAACTCGTCCACGACAAGCTTTGTCAGCATTACTGATTCGAAGGATTCCATTTTAATATATATTTAACACATTTGGAAGGATAACTAACTGTATCTGACACAAAAACATCAGATGTATCAACATATGTGACACAATAATGACGTTGAAACGCCACTTCATAGGTGACGGCTTTGAGTGATGCGTCCAGGTGCTGGTTAACGTGTCGGAAGCTGCTTTGTGACACGTTAAGGAGCTGCGGGGCTCGTACAGTTTTCCACATGACATGTTTTGTCAGCAGTACAGTGGTCCCTCGTTTATCGTGGGGGTTATGTTCTAAAAATAACCCGCAAGAAGCGAAATCCAGGAAGTCAACTCTTTTTATTTTACAAGTATTATATATGTTTCAAGGCTGTAAAACATTCCCTCACATTTCTCTCTTGTTTACGCTCAATTTTGGGATGTTTTGCAATCTCCTATTGGACCAGCAGCTTACATGTGGCTCAAACACAATGCCCATTACAACAATATCACTACGCAAGTAAAAATAGTGCCGACTTTAAACATTGGTTTAAAAGAAAACAAACTGCCGGAATACAATAGAAGAACTTTTGACGTTGAATCAACCTTGTTTCAACCATGTTATCAACATTGATAAATTACTATTAAAAGGCCATTTCAGCACTTTTAACATTCCTTTATTTTTTAATGCGTCAAATAAAGCCAAAATAATCACTTTAATCTCCATTTAGCGAAGTTCCACAGGGATCATGCCAAAGTCATCCAGTAGTGACATCACTGCACTGAAGGGAAGCGATGTCACTGCTGGAAAACCAAGTTTGGAGCAACTGCAGAACTTTAAATCCAAATAGAATCACGTGATTATTTCCTACAATCATAAAATACAGGGGAAGGGTGAAACATTCTGAAGTGGTTCATTAAGTATGCGTACAGCAGTGGTTCTCAAACAGTTTATACAGACTTCAATGTACATACTCCAAAATTGATTATAATTATGCCATTAAAAGGTAAATATTTGAAAATAAGTAGAGTGCTTGCAGATTAAATTATTATTTTTTTTTTAAGGAAACCAAGGTTGAGAACAGTTGCTTTACTTGCCGTCAGGCTGGGACTGGAAGCAGGACTCAGGTGCAGAGGATATCAGTAAAATGAGTTTTATTAAAACCAAAAATCCACAGTTGTGGGAAAAAAAAGGACAACTCAACATGAGGTAGGGGTGGGGAGACAAGGGGGCGAACATCAGCTTGTAGTCCCCATGGAACGCGCCACGCCACCACTCCTCTCAGGTGCATAGCGCAGCCACTTCTGCATTGCACCCTCGTACTGCTTTTCAGTCAGCCTCCGGTCAAACTGACGAGCAGCCGCTGTGAGAAAGAAAGAAGGAAACACGGTACTTGTTATAAAAGCAGCAATGCACGCTACAAGTTCTAATCTGAATAAATCTAAAAATACATTCACCATATGTAAAGCAAATAATAAAACAGGTTCGAACAATATGGTATGAAAGGTGCTGCTATTACTTGGCCAAGTTTAATGTACAGGAGTCCTCTTGTAAAACTGTAAAGAGAGGAAAACAAATATGAACACATATACATATTTTATATTTGTATGTCCATGTGTATATATACATGACACTGCTGACAGAGCAGCTTAAAAGCCTTAACATATTCGCTGCCTCGTCTGCTGACTTCATGCAGGTCGCGGGTGGTTCATGCTGATGGCCCCATTCTGGACTCACTTTGCATTGCTCAAGATGGAGGATCCATGCACAGCCGGCAGCTCAGGCCATGCGGTCAAACATTTGGCTGCACGTGCACTAACAAAGTAGGGCCGCACTTTAGGCCGTGCAAAGTGTGGCCCTACACCCTTCCTCCCACGTGCTCCAACAAAGTAGGGCCGCATGGCCTGAGCTGCCGACTGCGCATGGATCCTCCGTCTTCCCGTCAGAACAATCACAAATTAAAAGCCAATAAAGATACCCAGACGGCTAAACTCCTACAATGAAACCCAAACTACTTTAGGAAATATGGAGAACACTGGGCAACAGAAGTGGGGATATTTCCGTTCATGTTATGAAACGAAGTGAGTCCAGAGTGGAGCATGGCCATCATGAACCACCCGCGGCCTACGCCATGGCCATGCAGACCAGCATTGCGGTGTGTCAAGCCACGTGGCTTAACACACCGCAATGCTCGTCTGCATGGCCATGGCGTTGCCCCCCCCACCCGACTTTCCCACCGGAACTCTCCGGACACCGGGACCACAGTGTTCGTTAGCAGTTGGGACAGTTGTCGACCGCATGTAACGTTTGAGTTTCTACGATTTACGTTACGAGGGCGAGTTTAGCTAGCTGGCGAACAGCACATCGCTCCTACCTTTTTTTTTTTTTTTATGAAACCGGGCAATAAAACTTTGCAAGCAAATACGCTCATGTCACGTATTTAACCTTAATGTTATACGGTGACTCAAGACAATTATTATGCTGAAATGCTGACAATGAAATATCCTCTTACCTTCCGAAATGATGCTGTGACCGCGCGCAACAATTCCTTCGCAGCAATGAGACCTCTTCTCCCGCAGCGACCACACCTGATTCTACCCACAATGCAAAGCGCGCATGACGAGATCACGTGCGTTCTCACGATAATGAACATCGCGGGGCGGCGACATTAAGCTGCAATCTCCAGACAGTTTCCAGCTGTCTGCGAAGCACAATGTGAACCCGTGTGTGTGTGTGTGTGTGTGTGTGTGTGTGTGTGTGTGTGTGTGTGTGTGTGTGTGTGTGTGTGTGTGTGTGTGTGTGTGTGTGTGTGTGTGTGCGTGTGTGTGTGTGTGTGTGGTTGAATCTTTGAACTGAACAATTTTACAGGACAAATGATTTGACACCAAATGTATAGTTTGTGGTCCTCATGGAGGCCATATACCAGATGCTCTGAGGTGTGCAGGCGCCTCAGTAGGTGGAGCAGCTGCCTAAAACTGCTACTGCCTTGATCTCATGAGATTTTCATTGCCAGCAAATGGAGCCTGGTCAAATATAAACCACATCATGAAGAAAATATATTATAAAATGATATGAATAATATTTCGATTTGGTGTTCCGTATGGGTGAAAATATTCAGAATCCCTAAATATCTGTTTTTGGATTCGGTCTAGAATATGGACGTCTCTAAAGCATATTTTTGTTGATATGCACCATATCTGGTCAAATACGAACCCACTATGTGACATGAAGACAAAATATTGTATACAGTAAACATTTTGAAGTTCGTCAGTATGTTCTATTAAGCCGGCCGAACATACTGACGAACTTCAAAATAGATATGGCCATATCTAATCACACATTTTGTTTCTGGAATATGGATCAAATACATGGCATATCATAATATGTTAATTATACAGTCTATATTAGATTAATGTATCACATAAACCGCTATAGATTTTCCAATGCATATGGTTGTGTTGACACATCTCATCAAATACGGATTAAGTATACAGCTCCTTATGACTATGATGCAATGCGCAATACAAAAATATAATGATACTCTAATTTGAGTAGAATAATTGCAAGATTTGCAAAAGTATACCATATCAAAGTTCAACCTTGTGAAAGTTGACCTTGATTTTAAGGCACTTCTGGACCGGACACTAAATTCATGTCAGTTGTACCTGGTGAGTCACAGTCATCAGAATCTGCCCTCCATTTGTCTCAGTGTCATTTCTCGGCCTTTTAAGCCATAAGTAATAACAATAATAAAAAGTATCAGCAGCCCACATTGAAACCATGTCACATCAATGTAGAGATATTCAACATTGAAAATGCAACATCTATACAATGTCATATCAACGTAGGGAAATTCAACATTGAAAATGCAACATCTATACAATGTCAAATCAATGACAATTCTTCAATTGTTGAAATAGTAACTGTAATTAAACATTGAAACAACATCGCTTTTTCAACCTCAACCAAAAATAACCAATCTGACCAAAATCCAACGTTGAATCAATGCCTTTTGCTATCTGGGTCAATGTCTGACTGGGACTTGTGGTAACGGTGGATCCTGTGCGCCTTTTAGCTCAGACCCATTGTGGTATCGCTTCTCGGCCTTTTGGCTAAGATCAAGTGTAGTATCTGTTCTTATCAGTTTAATATCTGATATGTCCCCTATCTGGGGACTGTATATTAAATTGATTTTTGGAACAGGGAGATGGAATAGGAGCTTGCTCTGTCCACTCCACGCATCGACCTGGTATTGCAGTTCATCTGGGAATGGTGCACCCTCCTCTGCTGTTGAAGGAAACCTCAATAGTTGTTGGTAGAAGGAGTTTGCTCAAAGTGGAACAAAGAAAGCAAGTTTCACCAGCAGTGTAAAACAAAGAGCTTCTCCTGTCTGTGCCAGCAGGGGTGTGAGCCTGTCGTCTCCGACACCTTAGCACCTCTCTCAATGCACTCAAGGGGGAGGTGAATGAAATGTTGAGGCAAAGGCCCAGCAAGAATGCGGGCCCAGAATCACTGTCTCCCCGTCCACCTCCAGGACTCTGAGACGTACAGGAAAGATTGTGGATGATATCTCACAGCCCGCTCAATCTGCTGGAGCCACTGCCCTGTGGCCGGAGGACGCACTGATATGTGGAGGTCAATGGCTGACTTGGAGATATGTGGTTGTTTGTGTGTGTCGTCAGAATTCCTAGGTTTTCTCATGGTTTTCCCTGAAAAATGGCAGAAAAACTGAAAACGACCCTGGAAGCCATTTTGAAAAAGGAGTGTTTTCACTGGCTCGGACTGCTGTTGCCGTGTAAACACCCCGAAACGCAACAGAAGATTGTGGTTTTCACCTGAAAACCATGTTGTGTGAGCGGCGCGTGGACAACTCGTCCATGGATAACTCGTCCACAAAACTGCAAACTTGGACAACTCGTCTACAGGATGCTGGACAACTCGTCCACGACAAGCTTTGTCAGCATTACTGATTCGAAGGATTCCATTTTAATATATATTTAACACATTTGGAAGGATAACTAACTGTATCTGACACAAAAACATCAGATGTATCAACATATGTGACACAATAATGACGTTGAAACGCCACTTCATAGGTGACGGCTTTGAGTGATGCGTCCAGGTGCTGGTTAACGTGTCGGAAGCTGCTTTGTGACACGTTAAGGAGCTGCGGGGCTCGTACAGTTTTCCACATGACATGTTTTTTCAGCAGTACAGTGGTCCCTCGTTTATCGTGGGGGTTACATTCTAAAAATAACCCACAAGAAGCGAAATCCAGGAAGTCAACTCTTTTTATTTTACAAGTATTATATATGTTTCAAGGCTGTAAAACATTCCCTCACATTTCTCTCTTGTTTACGCTCAATTTTGGGATGTTTTGCAATCTCCTATTGGACCAGCAGCTTACATGTGGCTCAAACACAATGCCCATTACAACAATATCACTACGCAAGTAAAAATAGTGCCGACTTTAAACATTGGTTTACAAGAAAAACAAACTGCCGGATCACAAAAGGAGAACTTTTGACATCTTTCTCATGACTAATATATCTTGGTAACAATGCCCATAACAACAATGTCATTACACAAGTAATGACGTGTCGCCTCCCACAAGGACAACATCATCCTGAAGTTCGCAGATGACACCGCTGTGATCGGACGCATCACAGGGGATGATGAAGCGGCTTACAGGAGGGAGGTGGCTGGTCTAGTGGCTTGGTGTGAGGACAACAACCTCTCCCTTAACACAGACAAGACAAAGGAGATGATAGTGGACAGGAGGAAGGAGAGGAGACCTCATCATCCACTGTCTATCCGGGAGCTTGAGATGGAGAGGGTGAGCAGCTTCAAATACCTGGGTGTCCACATCAGCGAGGACCTCGCCTGGACATTCAACACCACACAGGTGGTCAAGACGGCCCAACAACGGCTGTACTTCCTGAGGAGGCTGAAGAAATAGGGCATGTCTCCCAGGATACTCAAGAACTTCTACAGCTGTGTGGTTGAGGGCACCTTAACCAGCTGCATCACAGCCTGGTACGGCAACACTACTGTGGCGGACCGCAGTCGCCTGCAGAGAGTGGTTAAGACAGCCGAGAAGATCACCAGAACACCACTGCCCTCTCTGCAGAGCATCTACCAGCACAGATGTTACCTGTTGGATTAAGAACCTTGTGCCCTCCCCATTCCTGTGCCTTCCCCTTCATGTGACTTATTCCTCCTACGTAAATAGCCTGCGATTACTGCAAAAAGTGTCCAAATGAAGCATCACCAACAAATATTCAAGCAACCATAAAAAGTAGCCAAAATGACTCTTGCACGCATATTGTTGTGCAGAATTCCTTAAATGGGCGTGGCTCAATGTATGACTGGGACTTGTGGTAACGGTGGATCCTGTGCGCCTTTTAGCTCAGACCCATTGTGGTATCGCTTCTCGGCCTTTTGGCTAAGATCAAGTGTAGTATCTGTTCTTATCAGTTTAATATCTGATATGTCCCCTATCTGGGGACTGTGTATTAAATAGATTTTTGGAACAGGGAGATGGAATAGGAGCTTGCTCTGTCCACTCCACGCATCGACCTGGTATTGCAGTTCATCTGGGAATGGTGCACCCTCCTCTGCTGTTGAAGGAAACCTCAATAGTTGTTGGTAGAAGGAGTTTGCTCAAAGTGGAACAAAGAAAGCAAGTTTCACCAGCAGTGTAAAACAAAGAGCTTCTCCTGTCTGTGCCAGCAGGGGTGTGAGCCTGTCGTCTCTGACACCTTAGCACCTCTCTCAATGCACTCAAGGGGGAGGTGAATGAAATGTTGAGGCAAAGGCCCAGCAAGAATGCGGGCCCAGAATCACTGTCTCCCCGTCCACCTCCAGGACTCTGAGACGTACAGGAAAGATTGTGGATGATATCTCACAGCCCGCTCAATCTGCTGGAGCCACTGCCCTGTGGCCGGAGGACGCACTGATATGTGGAGGTCAATGGCTGACTTGGAGATATGTGGTTGTTTGTGTGTGTCGTCAGAATTCCTATGTTTTCTCATGGTTTTCCCTGAAAAATGGCAGAAAAACTGAAAACGACCCTGGAAGCCATTTTGAAAAAGGAGTGTTTTCACTGGCTCGGACTGCTGTTGCCGTGTAAACACCCCGAAACGCAACAGAAGATTGTGGTTTTCACCTGAAAACCATGTTGTGTGAGCGGCGCGTGGACAACTCGTCCATGGACAACTCGTCCACAAAACTGCAAACTTGGACAACTCGTCTACAGGATGCTGGACAACTCGTCCACGACAAGCTTTGTCAGCATTACTGATTCGAAGGATTCCATTTTAATATATATTTAACACATTTGGAAGGATAACTAACTGTATCTGACACAAAAACATCAGATGTATCAACATATGTGACACAATAATGACGTTGAAACGCCACTTCATAGGTGACGGCTTTGAGTGATGCGTCCAGGTGCTGGTTAACGTGTCGGAAGCTGCTTTGTGACACGTTAAGGAGCTGCGGGGCTCGTACAGTTTTCCACATGACATGTTTTTTCAGCAGTACAGTGGTCCCTCGTTTATCGTGGGGGCTACGTTCTAAAAATAACCCGCAAGAAGCGAAATCCAGGAAGTCAACTCTTTTTATTTTACAAGTATTATATATGTTTCAAGGCTGTAAAACATTCCCTCACATTTCTCTCTTGTTTACGCTCAATTTTGGGATGTTTTGCAATCTCCTATTGGACCAGCAGCTTACATGTGGCTCAAACACAATGCCCATTACAACAATATCACTACGCAAGTAAAAATAGTGCCGACTTTAAACATTGGTTTAAACAAAAACAAACTGCCGGATTACAATAGAAGAACTTTTGACATCTTTCTCATGACTAATATATCTTGGTAACAATGCCCATAACAACAATGTCATTACGCAAGTAATGACGTGTCGCCTCCCACAAGGACAACATCATCCTGAAGTTCGCAGATGACACCGCTGTGATCGGACGCATCACAGGGGATGATGAAGCGGCTTACAGGAGGGAGGTGGCTGGTCTAGTGGCTTGGTGTGAGGACAACAACCTCTCCCTTAACACAGACAAGACAAAGGAGATGATAGTGGACAGGAGGAAGGAGAGGAGACCTCATCATCCACTGTCTATCCGGGAGCTTGAGATGGAGAGGGTGAGCAGCTTCAAATACCTGGGTGTCCACATCAGCGAGGACCTCGCCTGGACATTCAACACCACACAGGTGGTCAAGAGGGCCCAACAACGGCTGTACTTCCTGAGGAGGCTGAAGAAATAGGGCATGTCTCCCAGGACACTCAAGAACTTCTACAGCTGTGTGGTTGAGGGCACCTTAACCAGCTGCATCACAGCCTGGTACGGCAACACTACTGTGGCGGACCGCAGTCGCCTGCAGAGAGTGGTTAAGACAGCCGAGAAGATCACCAGAACACCACTGCCCTCTCTGCAGAGCATCTACCAGCACAGATGTTACCTGTTGGATTAAGAACCTTGTGCCCTCCCCATTCCTGTGCCTTCCCCTTCATGTGACTTATTCCTCCTACGTAAATAGCCTGCGATTACTGCAAAAAGTGTCCAAATGAAGCATCACCAACAAATATTCAAGATACCATAAAAAGTAGCCAAAATGAGTCTTGCACGCATATTGTTGTGCAGAATTCCTTAAATGGGCGTGGCTCAATGTGAACCCGTGTGTGTGTGTGTGTGCGTGTGTGTGTGTGTGTGTGTGTGTGTGTGTGTGTTGAATCTTTGAACTGAACAATTTTACAGGACAAATGATTTTACACCAAATGTATAGTTTGTGGTCCTCATGGAGGCCATATACCAGATGCTCTGAGGTGTGCAGGCGCCTCAGTAGGTGGAGCAGCTGCCTAAAACTGCTACTGCCTTGATCTCATGAGATTTTCATTGCCAGCAAATGGTCAAATATAAACCACATCATGAAGAAAATATATTATAAAATGATATGAATAATATTTCGATTTGGTGTTCCGTATGGGTGAAAATATTCAGAATCCCTAAATATCTGTTTTTGGATTCGGTCTAGAATATGGACGTCTCTAAAGCATATTTTTGTTGATATGCACCATATCTGGTCAAATACGAACCCACTATGTGACATGAAGACAAAATATTGTATACAGTAAACATTTTGAAGTTCGTCAGTATGTTCTATTAAGCCGGCCGAACATACTGACGAACTTCAAAATAGATATGGCCATATCTAATGACACATTTTGTTTCTGGAATATGGATCAAATACATGGCATATCATAATATGTTAATTATACAGTCTATATTAGATTAATGTATCACATAAACCGCTATAGATTTTCCAATGCATATGGTTGTGTTGACACATCTCATCAAATACGGATTAAGTATACAGCTCCTTATGACTATGATGCAATGCGCAATACAAAAATATAATGATACTCTAATTTGAGTAGAATAATTGCAAGATTTGCAAAAGTATACCATATCAAAGTTCAACCTTGTGAAAGTTGACCTTGATTTTAAGGCACTTCTGGACCGGACACTAAATTCATGTCAGTTGTACCTGGTGAGTCACAGTCATCAGAATCTGCCCTCCATTTGTCTCAGTGTCATTTCTCGGCCTTTTAAGCCATAAGTAATAACAATAATAAAAAGTATCAGCAGCCCACATTGAAACCATGTCACATCAATGTAGAGATATTCAACATTGAAAATGCAACATCTATACAATGTCAAATCAATGACAATTCTTCAATTGTTGAAATAGTAACTGTAATTAAACATTGAAACAACATCGCTTTTTCAACCTCAACCAAAAATAACCAATCTGACCAAAATCCAACGTTGAATCAATGCCTTTTGCTATCTGGGTCAATGTCTGACTGGGACTTGTGGTAACGGTGGATCCTGTGCGCCTTTTAGCTCAGACCCATTGTGGTATCGCTTCTCGGCCTTTTGGCTAAGATCAAGTGTAGTATCTGTTCTTATCAGTTTAATATCTGATATGTCCCCTATCTGGGGACTGTATATTAAATTGATTTTTGGAACAGGGAGATGGAATAGGAGCTTGCTCTGTCCACTCCACGCATCGACCTGGTATTGCAGTTCATCTGGGAATGGTGCACCCTCCTCTGCTGTTGAAGGAAACCTCAATAGTTGTTGGTAGAAGGAGTTTGCTCAAAGTGGAACAAAGAAAGCAAGTTTCACCAGCAGTGTAAAACAAAGAGCTTCTCCTGTCTGTGCCAGCAGGGGTGTGAGCCTGTCGTCTCTGACACCTTAGCACCTCTCTCAATGCACTCAAGGGGGAGGTGAATGAAATGTTGAGGCAAAGGCCCAGCAAGAATGCGGGCCCAGAATCACTGTCTCCCCGTCCACCTCCAGGACTCTGAGACGTACAGGAAAGATTGTGGATGATATCTCACAGCCCGCTCAATCTGCTGGAGCCACTGCCCTGTGGCCGGAGGACGCACTGATATGTGGAGGTCAATGGCTGACTTGGAGATATGTGGTTGTTTGTGTGTGTCGTCAGAATTCCTATGTTTTCTCATGGTTTTCCCTGAAAAATGGCAGAAAAACTGAAAACGACCCTGGAAGCCATTTTGAAAAAGGAGTGTTTTCACTGGCTCGGACTGCTGTTGCCGTGGAAACGCCCCAAAACGCAACAGAAGATTGTGGTTTTCACCTGAAAACCATGTTGTGCGAGGGGCGCGTGGACTACTCGTCCATGGATAACTCGTCCACAAAACTGCAAACTTGGACAACTCGTCTACAGGATGCTGGACAACTCGTCCACGACAAGCTTTGTCAGCATTACTGATTCGAAGGATTCCATTTTAATATATATTTAACACATTTGGAAGGATAACTAACTGTATCTGACACAAAAACATCAGATGTATCAACATATGTGACACAATAATGACGTTGAAACGCCACTTCATAGGTGACGGCTTTGAGTGATGCGTCCAGGTGCTGGTTAACGTGTCGGAAGCTGCTTTGTGACACGTTAAGGAGCTGCGGGGCTCGTACAGTTTTCCACGTGACATGTTTTTTCAGCAGTACAGTGGTCCCTCGTTTATCGTGGGGGTTACGTTCTAAAAATAACCCGCAAGAAGCGAAATCCAGGAAGTCAACTCTTTTGATTTTACAAGTATTATATATGTTTCAAGGCTGTAAAACATTCCCTCACATTTCTCTCTTGTTTACGCTCAATTTTGGGATGTTTTGCAATCTCCTATTGGACCAGCAGCTTACATGTGGCTCAAACACAATGCCCATTACAACAATATCACTACGCAAGTAAAAATAGTGCCGACTTTAAACATTGGTTTAAAAGAAAACAAACTGCCGGAATACAATAGAAGAACTTTTGACGTTGAATCAACCTTGTTTCAACCATGTTATCAACATTGATAAATTACTATTAAAAGGCCATTTCAGCACTTTTAACATTCCTTTATTTTTTAATGCGTCAAATAAAGCCAAAATAATCACTTTAATCTCCATTTAGTGAAGTTCCACAGGGATCATGCCAAAGTCATCCAGTAGTGACATCACTGCACTGAAGGGAAGCGATGTCACTGCTGGAAAACCAAGTTTGGAGCAACTGCAGAACTTTATAACCAAATAGAATCACGTGATTATTTCTTACAATCATAAAATACAGGGGAAGGGTGAAACATTCTGAAGTGGTTCATTAAGTATGCGTACAGCAGTGGCTCTCAAACAGTTTATACAGACTTCAATGTACATACTCCAAAATTGATTATAATTATGCCATTAAAAGGTAAATATTTGAAAATAAGTAGAGTGCTTGCAGATTAAATTTTTTTTTTTTTTTTAAGGAAACCAAGGTTGAGAACAGTTGCTTAACTTGCTGTCAGGCTGGGACTGGAAGCAGGACTCAGGTGCAGAGGATATCAGTAAAATGAGTTTTCTTAAAACCAAAAATCCACAGTTGTGGAAAAAAAAGGACAACTCAACATGAGGTAGGGGTGGGGAGACAAGGGGGCGAACATCAGCTTGTAGTCCCCATGGAACGCGCCACGCCACCACTCCTCTCAGGTGCATAGCGCAGCCACTTCTGCATTGCACCCTCGTACTGCTTTTCAGTCAGCCTCCGGTCAAACTGACGAGCAGCCGCTGTGAGAAAGAAAGAAGGAAACACGGTACTTGTTATAAAAGCAGCAATGCACGCTACAAGTTCTAATCTGAATAAATCTAAAAATACATTCACTATATGTAAAGCAAATAATAAAACAGGTTCGAACAATATGGTATGAAAGGTGCTGCTATTACTTGGCCAAGTTTAATGTACAGGAGTCCTCTTGTAAAACTGTAAAGAGAGGAAAACAAATATCAACACATATACATATTTTATATTTGTATGTCCATGTGTATATATACATGACACTGCTGACAGAGCAGCTTAAAAGCCTGAACATATTCGCTGCCTCGTCTGCTGACTTCATGCAGGTCGCGGGTGGTTCATGCTGATGGCCCCATTCTGGACTCACTTTGCATTGCTCAAGATGGAGGATCCATGCACAGCCGGCAGCTCAGGCCATGCGGTCAAACATTTGGCTGCACGTGCACTAACAAAGTAGGGCCGCACTTTAGGCCGTGCAAAGTGTGGCCCTACACCCTTCCTCCCACGTGCTCCAACAAAGTAGGGCCGCATGGCCTGAGCTGCCGACTGCGCATGGATCCTCCGTCTTCCCGTCAGAACAATCACAAATTAAAAGCCAATAAAGATACCCAGACGGCTAAACTCCTACAATGAAACCCAAACTACTTTAGGAAATATGGAGAACACTGGGCAACAGAAGTGGGGATATTTCCGTTCATGTTATGAAACGAAGTGAGTCCAGAGTGGAGCATGGCCATCATGAACCACCCGCGGCCTACGCCATGGCCATGCAGACCAGCATTGCGGTGTGTCAAGCCACGTGGCTTAACACACCGCAATGCTGGTCTGCATGGCCATGGCGTTGCCCCCCCCACCCGACTTTCCCACCGGAACTCTCCGGACACCGGGACCACAGTGTTCGTTAGCAGTTGGGACAGTTGTCGACCGCATGTAACGTTTGAGTTTCTACGATTTACGTTACGAGGGCGAGTTTAGCTAGCTGGCGAACAGCACATCGCTCCTACCTTTTTTTTTTTTTTATGAAACCGGGCAATAAAACTTTGCAAGCAAATACGCTCATGACACGTATTTAACCTTAATGTTATACGGTGACTCAAGACAATTATTATGCTGAAATGCTGACAATGAAATATCCTCTTACCTTCCGAAATGATGCTGTGACCGCGCGCAACAATTCCTTCGCAGCAATGAGACCTCTTCTCCCGCAGCGACCACACCTGATTCTACCCACAATGCAAAGCGCGCATGACGAGATCACGTGCGTTCTCACGATAATGAACATCGCGGGGCGGCGACATTAAGCTGCAATCTCCAGACAGTTTCCAGCCGTCTGCGAAGCACAATGTGAACCCGTGTGTGTGTGTGTGTGTGTGTGTGTGTGTGTGTGTGTGTGTGTGTGTGTGTGTGTGTGTGTGTGTGTGTGTGTGTGTGCGTGTGTGTGTGTGTGTGTGGTTGAATCTTTGAACTGAACAATTTTACAGGACAAATGATTTGACACCAAATGTATAGTTTGTGGTCCTCATGGAGGCCATATACCAGATGCTCTGAGGTGTGCAGGCGCCTCAGTAGGTGGAGCAGCTGCCTAAAACTGCTACTGCCTTGATCTCATGAGATTTTCATTGCCAGCAAATGGTCAAATATAAACCACATCATGAAGAAAATATATTATAAAATGATATGAATAATATTTCGATTTGGTGTTCCGTATGGGTGAAAATATTCAGAATCCCTAAATATCTGTTTTTGGATTCGGTCTAGAATATGGACGTCTCTAAAGCATATTTTTGTTGATATGCACCATATCTGGTCAAATACGAACCCACTATGTGACATGAAGACAAAATATTGTATACAGTAAACATTTTGAAGTTCGTCAGTATGTTCTATTAAGCCGGCCGAACATACTGACGAACTTCAAAATAGATATGGCCATATCTAATGACACATTTTGTTTCTGGAATATGGATCAAATACATGGCATATCATAATATGTTAATTATACAGTCTATATTAGATTAATGTATCACATAAACCGCTATAGATTTTCCAATGCATATGGTTGTGTTGACACATCTCATCAAATACGGATTAAGTATACAGCTCCTTATGACTATGATGCAATGCGCAATACAAAAATATAATGATACTCTAATTTGAGTAGAATAATTGCAAGATTTGCAAAAGTATACCATATCAAAGTTCAACCTTGTGAAAGTTGACCTTGATTTTAAGGCACTTCTGGACCGGACACTAAATTCATGTCAGTTGTACCTGGTGAGTCACAGTCATCAGAATCTGCCCTCCATTTGTCTCAGTGTCATTTCTCGGCCTTTTAAGCCATAAGTAATAACAATAATAAAAAGTATCAGCAGCCCACATTGAAACCATGTCACATCAATGTAGAGATATTCAACATTGAAAATGCAACATCTATACAATGTCAAATCAATGACAATTCTTCAATTGTTGAAATAGTAACTGTAATTAAACATTGAAACAACATCGCTTTTTCAACCTCAACCAAAAATAACCAATCTGACCAAAATCCAACGTTGAATCAATGCCTTTTGCTATCTGGGTCAATGTCTGACTGGGACTTGTGGTAACGGTGGATCCTGTGCGCCTTTTAGCTCAGACCCATTGTGGTATCGCTTCTCGGCCTTTTGGCTAAGATCAAGTGTCGTATCTGTTCTTATCAGTTTAATATCTGATATGTCCCCTATCTGGGGACTGTATATTAAATTGATTTTTGGAACAGGGAGATGGAATAGGAGCTTGCTCTGTCCACTCCACGCATCGACCTGGTATTGCAGTTCATCTGGGAATGGTGCACCCTCCTCTGCTGTTGAAGGAAACCTCAATAGTTGTTGGTAGAAGGAGTTTGCTCAAAGTGGAACAAAGAAAGCAAGTTTCACCAGCAGTGTAAAACAAAGAGCTTCTCCTGTCTGTGCCAGCAGGGGTGTGAGCCTGTCGTCTCTGACACCTTAGCACCTCTCTCAATGCACTCAAGGGGGAGGTGAATGAAATGTTGAGGCAAAGGCCCAGCAAGAATGCGGGCCCAGAATCACTGTCTCCCCGTCCACCTCCAGGACTCTGAGACGTACAGGAAAGATTGTGGATGATATCTCACAGCCCGCTCAATCTGCTGGAGCCACTGCCCTGTGGCCGGAGGACGCACTGATATGTGGAGGTCAATGGCTGACTTGGAGATATGTGGTTGTTTGTGTGTGTCGTCAGAATTCCTATGTTTTCTCATGGTTTTCCCTGAAAAATGGCAGAAAAACTGAAAACGACCCTGGAAGCCATTTTGAAAAAGGAGTGTTTTCACTGGCTCGGACTGCTGTTGCCGTGGAAACGCCCCAAAACGCAACAGAAGATTGTGGTTTTCACCTGAAAACCATGTTGTGCGAGGGGCGCGTGGACTACTCGTCCATGGATAACTCGTCCACAAAACTGCAAACTTGGACAACTCGTCTACAGGATGCTGGACAACTCGTCCACGACAAGCTTTGTCAGCATTACTGATTCGAAGGATTCCATTTTAATATATATTTAACACATTTGGAAGGATAACTAACTGTATCTGACACAAAAACATCAGATGTATCAACATATGTGACACAATAATGACGTTGAAACGCCACTTCATAGGTGACGGCTTTGAGTGATGCGTCCAGGTGCTGGTTAACGTGTCGGAAGCTGCTTTGTGACACGTTAAGGAGCTGCGGGGCTCGTACAGTTTTCCACGTGACATGTTTTTTCAGCAGTACAGTGGTCCCTCGTTTATCGTGGGGGTTACGTTCTAAAAATAACCCGCAAGAAGCGAAATCCAGGAAGTCAACTCTTTTTATTTTACAAGTATTATATATGTTTCAAGGCTGTAAAACATTCCCTCACATTTCTCTCTTGTTTACGCTCAATTTTGGGATGTTTTGCAATCTCCTATTGGACCAGCAGCTTACATGTGGCTCAAACACAATGCCCATTACAACAATATCACTACGCAAGTAAAAATAGTGCCGACTTTAAACATTGGTTTAAAAGAAAACAAACTGCCGGAATACAATAGAAGAACTTTTGACGTTGAATCAACCTTGTTTCAACCATGTTATCAACATTGATAAATTACTATTAAAAGGCCATTTCAGCACTTTTAACATTCCTTTATTTTTTAATGCGTCAAATAAAGCCAAAATAATCACTTTAATCTCCATTTAGTGAAGTTCCACAGGGATCATGCCAAAGTCATCCAGTAGTGACATCACTGCACTGAAGGGAAGCGATGTCACTGCTGGAAAACCAAGTTTGGAGCAACTGCAGAACTTTATAACCAAATAGAATCACGTGATTATTTCTTACAATCATAAAATACAGGGGAAGGGTGAAACATTCTGAAGTGGTTCATTAAGTATGCGTACAGCAGTGGCTCTCAAACAGTTTATACAGACTTCAATGTACATACTCCAAAATTGATTATAATTATGCCATTAAAAGGTAAATATTTGAAAATAAGTAGAGTGCTTGCAGATTACATTTTTTTTTTTTTTTTTAAGGAAACCAAGGTTGAGAACAGTTGCTTTACTTGCTGTCAGGCTGGGACTGGAAGCAGGACTCAGGTGCAGAGGATATCAGTAAAATGAGTTTTATTAAAACCAAAAATCCACAGTTGTGGAAAAAAAAGGACAACTCAACATGAGGTAGGGGTGGGGAGACAAGGGGGCGAACATCAGCTTGTAGTCCCCATGGAACGCGCCACGCCACCACTCCTCTCAGGTGCATAGCGCAGCCACTTCTGCATTGCACCCTCGTACTGCTTTTCAGTCAGCCTCCGGTCAAACTGACGAGCAGCCGCTGTGAGAAAGAAAGAAGGAAACACGGTACTTGTTATAAAAGCAGCAATGCACGCTACAAGTTCTAATCTGAATAAATCTAAAAATACATTCACTATATGTAAAGCAAATAATAAAACAGGTTCGAACAATATGGTATGAAAGGTGCTGCTATTACTTGGCCAAGTTTAATGTACAGGAGTCCTCTTGTAAAACTGTAAAGAGAGGAAAACAAATATCAACACATATACATATTTTATATTTGTATGTCCATGTGTATATATACATGACACTGCTGACAGAGCAGCTTAAAAGCCTGAACATATTCGCTGCCTCGTCTGCTGACTTCATGCAGGTCGCGGGTGGTTCATGCTGATGGCCCCATTCTGGACTCACTTTGCATTGCTCAAGATGGAGGATCCATGCACAGCCGGCAGCTCAGGCCATGCGGTCAAACATTTGGCTGCACGTGCACTAACAAAGTAGGGCCGCACTTTAGGCCGTGCAAAGTGTGGCCCTACACCCTTCCTCCCACGTGCTCCAACAAAGTAGGGCCGCATGGCCTGAGCTGCCGACTGCGCATGGATCCTCCGTCTTCCCGTCAGAACAATCACAAATTAAAAGCCAATAAAGATACCCAGACGGCTAAACTCCTACAATGAAACCCAAACTACTTTAGGAAATATGGAGAACACTGGGCAACAGAAGTGGGGATATTTCCGTTCATGTTATGAAACGAAGTGAGTCCAGAGTGGAGCATGGCCATCATGAACCACCCGCGGCCTACGCCATGGCCATGCAGACCAGCATTGCGGTGTGTCAAGCCACGTGGCTTAACACACCGCAATGCTGGTCTGCATGGCCATGGCGTTGCCCCCCCCACCCGACTTTCCCACCGGAACTCTCCGGACACCGGGACCACAGTGTTCGTTAGCAGTTGGGACAGTTGTCGACCGCATGTAACGTTTGAGTTTCTACGATTTACGTTACGAGGGCGAGTTTAGCTAGCTGGCGAACAGCACATCGCTCCTACCTTTTTTTTTTTTTTATGAAACCGGGCAATAAAACTTTGCAAGCAAATACGCTCATGACACGTATTTAACCTTAATGTTATACGGTGACTCAAGACAATTATTATGCTGAAATGCTGACAATGAAATATCCTCTTACCTTCCGAAATGATGCTGTGACCGCGCGCAACAATTCCTTCGCAGCAATGAGACCTCTTCTCCCGCAGCGACCACACCTGATTCTACCCACAATGCAAAGCGCGCATGACGAGATCACGTGCGTTCTCACGATAATGAACATCGCGGGGCGGCGACATTAAGCTGCAATCTCCAGACAGTTTCCAGCCGTCTGCGAAGCACAATGTGAACCCGTGTGTGTGTGTGTGTGTGTGTGTGTGTGTGTGTGTGTGTGTGTGTGTGTGTGTGTGTGTGTGTGTGTGTGTGTGTGTGTGCGTGTGTGTGTGTGTGTGTGGTTGAATCTTTGAACTGAACAATTTTACAGGACAAATGATTTGACACCAAATGTATAGTTTGTGGTCCTCATGGAGGCCATATACCAGATGCTCTGAGGTGTGCAGGCGCCTCAGTAGGTGGAGCAGCTGCCTAAAACTGCTACTGCCTTGATCTCATGAGATTTTCATTGCCAGCAAATGGTCAAATATAAACCACATCATGAAGAAAATATATTATAAAATGATATGAATAATATTTCGATTTGGTGTTCCGTATGGGTGAAAATATTCAGAATCCCTAAATATCTGTTTTTGGATTCGGTCTAGAATATGGACGTCTCTAAAGCATATTTTTGTTGATATGCACCATATCTGGTCAAATACGAACCCACTATGTGACATGAAGACAAAATATTGTATACAGTAAACATTTTGAAGTTCGTCAGTATGTTCTATTAAGCCGGCCGAACATACTGACGAACTTCAAAATAGATATGGCCATATCTAATGACACATTTTGTTTCTGGAATATGGATCAAATACATGGCATATCATAATATGTTAATTATACAGTCTATATTAGATTAATGTATCACATAAACCGCTATAGATTTTCCAATGCATATGGTTGTGTTGACACATCTCATCAAATACGGATTAAGTATACAGCTCCTTATGACTATGATGCAATGCGCAATACAAAAATATAATGATACTCTAATTTGAGTAGAATAATTGCAAGATTTGCAAAAGTATACCATATCAAAGTTCAACCTTGTGAAAGTTGACCTTGATTTTAAGGCACTTCTGGACCGGACACTAAATTCATGTCAGTTGTACCTGGTGAGTCACAGTCATCAGAATCTGCCCTCCATTTGTCTCAGTGTCATTTCTCGGCCTTTTAAGCCATAAGTAATAACAATAATAAAAAGTATCAGCAGCCCACATTGAAACCATGTCACATCAATGTAGAGATATTCAACATTGAAAATGCAACATCTATACAATGTCAAATCAATGACAATTCTTCAATTGTTGAAATAGTAACTGTAATTAAACATTGAAACAACATCGCTTTTTCAACCTCAACCAAAAATAACCAATCTGACCAAAATCCAACGTTGAATCAATGCCTTTTGCTATCTGGGTCAATGTCTGACTGGGACTTGTGGTAACGGTGGATCCTGTGCGCCTTTTAGCTCAGACCCATTGTGGTATCGCTTCTCGGCCTTTTGGCTAAGACTGCGGTCGCCTCCATTGGGTGGTGGAATCGTTTGCCTGTTGTGGCATTGATTACACTGTTCTCGGAGGATTTTTTTTTTTTTTTTTTTCTTCTTACTGTACAAGGAATTTTCTTTTGCAACTTGTTTGTAGTTGAGATTCTTGTCAGTGGAAAACCTGTTTTACTGTAGACTGAGGGGAGCTGTTTTCATAGCTTTCTTCAGTCTTTTTACTTTTTTATAGTTGTCTTTTAAAGTTAATATATTTATTCTTACTGTTTTATTGTAATTTATTGGTGTTTTAAACCCCTTTTAGCTGGTGGTGCCTCCAAAATGTCGGCCAGCCATGCCGGCATGAGGAGGCACCACAGCGTGCGTTTTACCTTTTTAGAAAAAGATGGGAAATTGGTCACCATGTCACGCCTTGATTTTTCCAGGAAGCTTGTGCAGGGCGTGCTCGGCTTTTCCCCCACAGACCTGAATTGTGTCCTGACCTTGCCCTTCAACAAAGGATTTGATGTAAGTTTTTGCTCTGCCGCACTCCTACGACAGTTCTGGTCCCGTTTTGAAAATGTGAAACCCCAGTTTTCTGTGTTCAATGTGGAGAAGCTTTCTGACAATGCGCTTAAAACCGTCATTGTCAGGATGTTCAATGAAACTGTGAATGCAGAAGACATCTGTGCATGGCTGGGAAGATACTGCACTGTTAATGGCCAGGCTACCAAGGTGAGGGATGAAGACGGTATCTGGAATTGTGCTTGGAGGGTCCCCATTCAACAATGGCAGGACCCCCAGGGCTTCCAGGGCCTGAAGCATCTCCCGCCCATGATAGTCCTTGGGGAAAACAGGGGCTATATACATTACCAGGGCCAGCCCAAGCTCTGCCGTAAGTGTGGTCAGCATGGCCACCTGGCTGAAGCCTGTGAGCTGGTCGTCTGTAGGAAGTGCAGAGAAATTGGTCACACCTTTGAGGAGTGTACTAATGGCAGAAGGTGCAATCTTTGTGGAGACACAAACCACCTCTTCAGAGATTGCCCCAAATCCTTTGCCAACAAGTTGAAGGCAGCAAAATGGGCGGAAAGTGAGAAAAGTGACGGACACGAGGAACAGGTGCAAGAGATAATTGAAGAGGCGGGTATTGTGAACCCAGATCCTCCATCCACTACTGTGGTTGGAGGAGAAGGATCAGTTGAGGTTGAAGGGGAGGGGCCTGTAAAGAGCTCCTCAGGTGAATCTGATGGAGTCAACGAGGACATGCAGGCAGCAGGTGGAGCTGGTTCCAGTGGTGAGGAAAGCCAGGGATCCAGCGAGGATGCCCCCCTCCCCAATGCCCAACAACCCAAGAGACCGGCATCAGAATTGTCCTCCGGGTCCCCCCGGGGCTCGGAGAAGAGGGGAAGAGTTGAGGTCTCCTCAGGCAGTTCATCTGCGGAGGAACTCAGAGTCTTCCCTTCCGATTCACCCAATGAGGTTTCTTTTCTTTCAATTGCTCTGCAATCAACCCCAAAGGGCTCAAAAATGAACTGCAGGTTGCAGGAGAGACCAACTCCCAGAGCCCGAACGGGGAACAGAGCTCAAACCCTTCACACCTCACCAGTGGAAGTGAAGGAAGAGCTCTGTTCACAAGTGATCACTTAGTCACTGATTTTAATGATTTTATAATGTCTTTTTTGTAGTCTTTTAAAATGTCCTACTTGTTGTTTTTAACCATACTCATGACTCTCACCTTCTCTACTGTCAATGTGAGAAGTGTGAAGTCTAGAGTTAGAGCCCAGAGTGTTTTATCCTTTTTATCTTCCTTTAAGTCTGATGTGTTTTTATTACAAGAATGTGCAATACCTTTTTTAAAATCTTACAAACAGTGGGAGGACATGTGGCCACTCCAGTCAATATGGAGTGGATCCAACAGCAATAAAAATGACGGAGTGGCCATTTTAATAAATAATCCTCAGATCTTGGTGAAGGGCAGCACTGTGGTGAGAGACGGTAGGGCACTTTTAACACATTTGACTTTTATGGGTAAGGATTTTAGGCTCTTGAATATTTATGGTTTTAATGACAAAAACGACAGGTACGACCTTTTAGAGGACTTGCAGTCCCACATGCTAGGACGAGTGCCACTAATTTTAGGAGGTGATTTTAATTGTATTTTAACAAGAAAGGACAGGAGAAGAACAGGCGAGGATTTTAAAATAGATAAGACATCGGTTTTATTGCAGGCTCTATGCAGGGATTTTAAACTACAAGACTGTTTTAAGACCATGCATCCCAGAGAGGAGGGCTTCACTTGGTTCAGTAGTGACAGCACCAGAGCCTCTCGCATAGACTACCTTTTTACACGTGACTGCCCGCCAACCGATGCTACATTGAGCCCTGTTTTCTTCTCCGATCACCTCCTCCTGTCTTGCACCCTTTCACTGTCTTCTGGTGTGACTGTAGGAAGAGGTCTGTGGAAGCTCAACTGCTCCCTGCTGGAGGACAACAATGTTGTCAGCCAGTACAGGGAGCGGTACAGAGAGTGGCAGACCCTTCAAGACATGTACCATTCACGGGCACAGTGGTGGGAAATGGTGAAGGGAAAGACACAGACTTTTTTTAAACAAGTAGGCAAAAAGAAAAAAGCCACAGAAAACAGACGCATGATGGGACTGCAAAAAAGACTACAGAGATATTTTAAACTGACACAATATGGTTTGGATTTTAGTGAAGAAATTAAACAAATCAAAAAGGAAATGTCCTTTTTAGCAGAAATAAAGAGTAAGGGAATCATTTTAAGAAGCCGCGAAAGAGAACTGGAGGAAGGAGAAAAATGCACCAGGTACTTTTTTAAGAAAATTTTAAATAAAGGGAGATCCATGATTAAACTAAAAAAAAGAGATGGTTCCATAACAAATTCAAATGAAGAATGTATGGAGGAGGTTGAATGGTTTTATGAAAATTTATATCAAAATAAAACCGTAAACAGTGAAGCAATGAGCAAAGTTTTAAATTTTATAGAGAAAACAATTGATGAGTGTGCTTTTAACCCAAGATTTTACCTTTTTAGAGTTAAATAAATGTATGAATGGTTTTAAAAAAGGCAAGTCCCCTGGACAAGACGGACTTCCTTTTGAATTTTATTTAACTTTTTGGGACATTTTAGCACCTGACTTGCTCACTGTTTTTAAGGACTTTGATAAACATGACCAACTTCCAGACAGTTTTAAAGTAGGGATAGTGACTCTTCTCCATAAAGACAAAGACAAGACTGACTTGAGAAACTGGAGACCTATCACTCTTTTAAACTTTGACTGTAAACTTTTTAGTAAACTTTTATCATCACGAATGTCCTTGTTTTTAAAAGACCTGATTCACCCGGATCAAGCCTGTGCCATCCCGGGGAGGAAGATCACCGACAGCCTCCTGCTGATCAGAGACACCATCTGTTTTGCGAGAGACAGGAACATCCGGCTGGTAGTCCTAAATTTAGATTTTGAAAAAGCCTTTGATCGGGTCTCGCACCAGTACCTTTTCAAGGTGCTGCAAAAAATGGGATTCCCAGAAAGGTTTCTAGCTTGGGTGGGATTGCTGTACCGGGACATCAGCAGCAGATTTGTGGTTAATGGGCATTTGACAAAAGCAGTGAAAATCAACTGCGGTGTCCGTCAGGGCTGTCCGTTATCTGCCCTCCTCTACGTGGCGTGTGTGGAACCGCTGGCACAGATCTTGAGAAGGGACCAACGAATCAATGGGGTGAGTATCCCAGGGAGCGGGGGACTTGCCACCAAATGTGTTTTATACATGGACGACGTGAACATTTTATGCACCGACCTTTTATCAGTCAATAGGACCCTGGACGTGACGGACTTTTATGGACAGGCCTCTGGGTCGAAACTGAACCGAGACAAGACCCAAGCCCAGTTTTACGGACCGTGGACGGCGACTGAGACGACTGGACTTCCCCTGACCGTGACCCAGACTGAACCAAAAATACTGGGGGTGAAATTTGACACGGACGGAGCGGGAAAGACAAACTGGCCAGACGTAGTAGGGAAAGTCAGACAACGACTAGGATTCTGGGGACTTAGAGGACTGACCATGGAAGGAAAGGTTTTAATCATCAAAGCTGTGATTTTACCTTTGCTTTTATTGATCGGCTCTGTTTTTATGCCCCCGAGGAGCGTGCTCTTAGACCTGGACCGGGCCATGTTTTACTTTTTATGGGGCTCAAAGTGGGAAAGGGTAAGAAGAGAAATAATGAAAAAGCCAAAGGAGGAAAAGGAGTCCCGGACTTCTATTTAACACTGGGAAGTTTTTACACGGCACAGCATATGGCTATTGCCACGGACCCCTCCAGGAACCCAAAGACAAGTGCAATGTCTCGCTTCTGGATGGGGTCCTACCTCCGAAAACTCAAGATTTTACCCACCGATCTTAAAGTACCAGTGTCTTTTAACCTGCCACCGGCCTATGGTTTTATCAAGACATTTCTTAAACATTTGAACCTGGAACAGGAGGAGTTGCAGATTTTAACTAACCACAGATGTCTGATCTCTGTTGTGCAGGAACGGGAACCAGTGAGTCCAGTGCGCGGGCTCGCACTCGGTGAGCCCTCCACAGTTTGGCGCAACGTGAACCATCCTGTTCTCCCAAACAGACTCCGGGACCTGTCATGGCTGGTGGCTCACGAGGTTCTCCCAGTCAGAGCCGTCATGCACTCCCGAGGAATGGCGGCGCACTCAACTTGCCCCCGGCCTGGTTGTGGCGCTCCTGAGTCGGTGAGGCACCTCCTCTGGGAGTGCAGCGCTGCCGTAGACCAGTGGGCAACGGCCGGCTCCTTGCAATTCCCGTACTTGCCAGCAGGGGAGGTCCTTACAGCACAGCTGGTGCTATACGGGGTGAGCCAAAAGGTCAGGACAAAGGAAGACTTTGCAAAGATGTGGCTCACCCTGGCCGCCATCAAAGACGCCACCTGGACCTCCAGAAACCTGCTGGTGAGAAGGCATAGGCAGATCCCCCCCGTGGCTGTGATCCAGATGGCCGCAGCGACGGTCCGGGAGGTGGAAGCTGCAGGCGGCAGGCCGAGGACACAGCCACAAAGAAGAATCGCCTCCCTGCCCATTCGGACGAAGGAGCCGGAGCCTCACAAGAAAAGGTCAAGGCAGCGGCGGCCTGGCTCTCGGGGTGTGTCTGGAGGGAAGGAGCACGAGGGAGAGGACCTCCTCTGAGCACCATGGCAGAACCCCGAGAGACCAAATGTTTGGGAGAACAGGATGAGTTCCCCTTGATAGGGACTCACTGCTCTCCTGCACCACAGAATAGACTTTTAAAACTGAATGCACTTCCTTTTAGCGACTTTTACAATGATAGGCACTTTTTGTATTCCTCATGTCTCATCATTTTACTCAACAGGTCTTGTTTTAATCATGAATATCTATTTATTTAAACTATTGTATTTATGATATTTTAAACAGAAACTTATACCTTCTTTGTTTTTGTGTCGAATGACGAATGAAGAAACTGACCTGTAAAATGTGCCAATAAAATCTTGTAAAAGAAAAAAAAATCTGTTCTTATCAGTTTAATATCTGATATGTCCCCTATCTGGGGACTGTATATTAAATTGCTTTTTGGAACAGGGAGATGGAATAGGAGCTTGCTCTGTCCACTCCACGCATCGACCTGGTATTGCAGTTCATCTGGGAATGGTGCACCCTCCTCTGCTGTTGAAGGAAACCTCAATAGTTGTTGGTAGAAGGAGTTTGCTCAAAGTGGAACAAAGAAAGCAAGTTTCACCAGCAGTGTAAAACAAAGAGCTTCTCCTGTCTGTGCCAGCAGGGGTGTGAGCCTGTCGTCTCTGACACCTTAGCACCTCTCTCAATGCACTCAAGGGGGAGGTGAATGAAATGTTGAGGCAAAGGCCCAGCAAGAATGCGGGCCCAGAATCACTGTCTCCCCGTCCACCTCCAGGACTCTGAGACGTACAGGAAAGATTGTGGATGATATCTCACAGCCCGCTCAATCTGCTGGAGCCACTGCCCTGTGGCCGGAGGACGCACTGATATGTGGAGGTCAATGGCTGACTTGGAGATATGTGGTTGTTTGTGTGTGTCGTCAGAATTCCTATGTTTTCTCATGGTTTTCCCTGAAAAATGGCAGAAAAACTGAAAACGACCCTGGAAGCCATTTTGAAAAAGGAGTGTTTTCACTGGCTCGTACTGCTGTTGCCGTGGAAACACCCCGAAACGCAACAGAAGATTGTGGTTTTCACCTGAAAACCATGTTGTGTGAGCGGCGCGTGGACAACTCGTCCATGGATAACTCGTCCACAAAACTGCAAACTTGGACAACTCGTCTACAGGATGCTGGACAACTCGTCCACGACAAGCTTTGTCAGCATTACTGATTCGAAGGATTCCATTTTAATATATATTTAACACATTTGGAAGGATAACTAACTGTATCTAACACAAAAACATCAGATGTATCAACATATGTGACACAATAATGACGTTGAAACGCCACTTCATAGGTGACGGCTTTGAGTGATGCGTCCAGGTGCTGGTTAACGTGTCGGAAGCTGCGGGGCTCGTACAGTTTTCCACATGACATGTTTTTTCAGCAGTACAGTGGTCCCTCGTTTATCGTGGGGGTTACATTCTAAAAATAACCCACAAGAAGCGAAATCCAGGAAGTCAACTCTTTTTATTTTACAAGTATTTTATATGTTTCAAGGCTGTAAAACATTCCCTCACATTTCTCTCTTGTTTACGCTCAATTTTGGGATGTTTTGCAATCTCCTATTGGACCAGCAGCTTACATGTGGCTCAAACACAATGCCCATTACAACAATATCACTACGCAAGTAAAAATAGTGCCGACTTTAAACATTGGTTTACAAGAAAACAAACTGCCGGATCACAAAAGGAGAACTTTTGACATCTTTCTCATGACTAATATATCTTGGTAACAATGCCCAAAACAACAATGTCATTACGCAAGTAATGACGTGTCGCCTCCCACGAGGACAACATCATCCTGAAGTTCGCAGATGACACCGCTGTGATCGGACGCATCACAGGGGATGATGAAGCAGCTTACAGGAGGGAGGTGGCTGGTCTAGTGGCTTGGTGTGAGGACAACAACCTCTCCCTTAACACAGACAAGACAAAGGAGATGATAGTGGACAGGAGGAAGGAGAGGAGACCTCATCATCCACTGTCTATCCGGGAGCTTGAGATGGAGAGGGTGAGCAGCTTCAAATACCTGGGTGTCCACATCAGCGAGGACCTCGCCTGGACATTCAACACCACACAGGTGGTCAAGAGGGCCCAACAACGGCTGTACTTCCTGAGGAGGCTGAAGAAATAGGGCATGTCTCCCAGGATACTCAAGAACTTCTACAGCTGTGTGGTTGAGGGCACCTTAACCAGCTGCATCACAGCCTGGTACGGCAACACTACTGTGGCGGACCGCAGTCGCCTGCAGAGAGTGGTTAAGACAGCCGAGAAGATCACCAGAACACCACTGCCCTCTCTGCAGAGCATCTACCAGCACAGATGTTACCTGTTGGATTAAGAACCTTGTGCCCTCCCCATTCCTGTGCCTTCCCCTTCATGTGACTTATTCCTCCTACGTAAATAGCCTGCGATTACTGCAAAAAGTGTCCAAATGAAGCATCACCAACAAATATTCAAGCAACCATAAAAAGTAGCCAAAATGACTCTTGCACGCATATTGTTGTGCAGAATTCCTTAAATGGGCGGTGCTCAATGTATGACTGCGACTTGTGGTAACGGTGGATCCTGTGCGCCTTTTAGCTCAGACCCATTGTGGTATCGCTTCTCGGCCTTTTGGCTAAGACTGCGGTCACCTCCACTGGGTGGTGGAATCGTTTGCCTGTTGTGGCATTGATTACACTGTTCTCGGAGGATATTTTTTTTTTTTCTTACTGTACAGGGAATTTTCTTTTGCAACTTGTTTGTAGTTGAGATTCTTGTCAGTGGAAAACCTGTTTTACTGTAGACTGAGGGGAGCTGTTTTCATAGCTTTCTTCAGTCTGCTTTTACCTTTTCATTGTTATCCTTTAAAGTTAATATATAAATTCTTACTGTTTTATTGTAATTTATTGGTGTTTTAAACCCCTTTTAGCTGGTGGTGCCTCCAAAATGTCGGCCAGCCATGCCGGCATGAGGAGGCACCACAGCGTGCGTTTTACCTTTTTAGAAAAAGATGGGAAATTGGTCACCATGTCACGCCTTGATTTTTCCAGGAAGCTTGTGCAGGGCGTGCTCGGCTTTTCCCCGACAGACCTGAATTGTGTCCTGACCCTGCCCTTCAACAAAGGATTTGATGTAAGTTTTTGCTCTGCCGCACTCCTACGACAGTTCTGGTCCCGTTTTGAAAATGTGAAACCCCAGTTTTCTGTGTTCAATGTGGAGAAGCTTTCTGACAATGCGCTTAAAACCGTCATTGTGAGGATGTTCAATGAAACTGTGAATGCAGAAGACATCTGTGCATGGCTGGGAAGATACTGCACTGTTAAAGGCCAGGCTACCAAGGTGAGGGATGAAGACGGTATCTGGAATTGTGCTTGGAGGGTCCCCATTCAACAATGGCAGGACCCCCAGGGCTTCCAGGGCCTGAAGCATCTCCCGCCCATGATAGTCCTTGGGGAAAACAGGGGCTATATACATTACCAGGGCCAGCCCAAGCTCTGCCGTAAGTGTGGTCAGCATGGCCACCTGGCTGAAGCCTGTGAGCTGGTCGTCTGTAGGAAGTGCAGAGAAATTGGTCACACCTTTGAGGAGTGTACTAATGGCAGAAGGTGCAATCTTTGTGGAGACACAAACCACCTCTTCAGAGATTGCCCCAAATCCTTTGCCAACAAGTTGAAGGCAGCAAAATGGGCGGAAAGTGAGAAAAGTGACGGACACGAGGAACAGGTGAAAGAGATAATTGAAGAGGCGGGTATTGTGAACCCAGATCCTCCATCCACTACTGTGGTTGGAGGAGAAGGATCAGTTGAGGTTGAAGGGGAGGGGCCTGTAAAGAGCTCCTCAGGTGAACCTGATGGAGTCAACGAGGACATGCAGGCAGCAGGTGGAGCTGGTTCCAGTGGTGAGGAAAGCCAGGGATCCAGCGAGGATGCCCCCCTCCCCAATGCCCAACAACCCAAGAGACCGGCATCAGAATTGTCCTCCGGGTCCCCCCGGGGCTCGGAGAAGAGGGGAAGAGTTGAGGTCTCCTCAGGCAGTTCATCTGCGGAGGAACTCAGAGTCTTCCCTTCCGATTCACCCAATGAGGTTTCTTTTCTTTCAATTGCTCTGCAATCAACCCCAAAGGGCTCAAAAATGAACTGCAGGTTGCAGGAGAGACCAACTCCCAGAGCCCGAACGGGGAACAGAGCTCAAACCCTTCACACCTCACCAGTGGAAGTGAAGGAAGAGCTCTGTTCACAAGTGATCACTTAGTCACTGATTTTAATGATTTTATAATGTCTTTTTTGTAGTCTTTTAAAATGTCCTACTTGTTGTTTTTAACCATACTCATGACTCTCACCTTCTCTACTGTCAATGTGAGAAGTGTGAAGTCTAGAGTTAGAGCCCAGAGTGTTTTATCCTTTTTATCTTCCTTTAAGTCCGATGTGTTTTTATTACAAGAATGTGCAATACCTTTTTTAAAATCTTATAAACAGTGGGAGGACATGTGGCCACTCCAGTCAATATGGAGTGGATCGAACAGCAATAAAAATGACGGAGTGGCCATTTTAATAAATAATCCTCAGATCTTGGTGAAGGGCAGCACTGTGGTGAGAGACGGTAGGGCACTTTTAACACATTTGACTTTTATGGGTAAGGATTTTAGGCTCTTGAATATTTATGGTTTTAATGACAAAAACGACAGGTACGACCTTTTAGAGGACTTGCAGTCCCACATGCTAGGACGAGTGCCACTAATTTTAGGAGGTGATTTTAATTGTATTTTAACAAGAAAGGACAGGAGAAGAACAGGCGAGGATTTTAAAATAGATAAGACATCGGTTTTATTGCAGGCTCTATGCAGGGATTTTAAACTACAAGACTGTTTTAAGACCATGCATCCCAGAGAGGAGGGCTTCACTTGGTTCAGTAGTGACAGCACCAGAGCCTCTCGCATAGACTACCTTTTTACACGTGACTGCCCGCCAACCGATGCTACATTGAGCCCTGTTTTCTTCTCCGATCACCTCCTCCTGTCTTGCACCCTTTCACTGTCTTCTGGTGTGACTGTAGGAAGAGGTCTGTGGAAGCTCAACTGCTCCCTGCTGGAGGACAACAATGTTGTCAGCCAGTACAGGGAGCGGTACAGAGAGTGGCAGACCCTTCAAGACATGTACCATTCACGGGCACAGTGGTGGGAAATGGTGAAGGGAAAGACACAGACTTTTTTTAAACAAGTAGGCAAAAAGAAAAAAGCCACAGAAAACAGACGCATGATGGGACTGCAAAAAAGACTACAGAGATATTTTAAACTGGCACAATATGGTTTGGATTTTAGTGAAGAAATTAAACAAATCAAAAAGGAAATGTCCTTTTTAGCAGAAATAAAGAGTAAGGGAATCATTTTAAGAAGCCGCGAAAGAGAACTGGAGGAAGGAGAAAAATGCACCAGGTACTTTTTTAAGAAAATTTTAAATAAAGGGAGATCCATGATTAAACTAAAAAAAAGAGATGGTTCCATAACAAATTCAAATGAAGAATGTATGGAGGAGGTTGAATGGTTTTATGAAAATTTATATCAAAATAAAACCGTAAACAGTGAAGCAATGAGCAAAGTTTTAAATTTTATAGAGAAAACAATTGATGACAGTGTGCTTTTAACCCAAGATTTTACCTTTTTAGAGTTAAATAAATGTATGAATGGTTTTAAAAAAGGCAAGTCCCCTGGACAAGACGGACTTCCTTTTGAATTTTATTTAACTTTTTGGGACATTTTAGCACCTGACTTGCTCACTGTTTTTAAGGACTTTGATAAACATGACCAACTTCCAGACAGTTTTAAAGTAGGGATAGTGACTCTTCTCCATAAAGACAAAGACAAGACTGACTTGAGAAACTGGAGACCTATCACTCTTTTAAACTTTGACTGTAAACTTTTTAGTAAACTTTTATCATCACGAATGTCCTTGTTTTTAAAAGACCTGATTCACCCGGATCAAGCCTGTGCCATCCCGGGGAGGAAGATCACCGACAGCCTCCTGCTGATCAGAGACACCATCTGTTTTGCGAGAGACAGGAACATCCGGCTGGTAGTCCTAAATTTAGATTTTGAAAAAGCCTTTGATCGGGTCTCGCACCAGTACCTTTTCAAGGTGCTGCAAAAAATGGGATTCCCAGAAAGGTTTCTAGCTTGGGTGGGATTGCTGTACCGGGACATCAGCAGCAGATTTGTGGTTAACGGGCATTTGACAAAAGCAGTGAAAATCAACTGCGGTGTCCGTCAGGGCTGTCCGTTATCTGCCCTCCTCTACGTGGCGTGTGTGGAACCGCTGGCACAGATCTTGAGAAGGGACCAACGAATCAATGGGGTGAGTATCCCAGGGAGCGGGGGACTTGCCACCAAATGTGTTTTATACATGGACGACGTGAACATTTTATGCACCGACCTTTTATCAGTCAACAGGACCCTGGACGTGACGGACTTTTATGGACAGGCCTCTGGGTCGAAACTGAACCGAGACAAGACCCAAGCCCAGTTTTACGGACCGTGGACGGCGACTGAGACGACTGGACTTCCCCTGACCGTGACCCAGACTGAACCAAAAATACTGGGGGTGAAATTTGACACGGACGGAGCGGGAAAGACAAACTGGCCAGACGTAGTAGGGAAAGTCAGACAACGACTAGGATTCTGGGGACTTAGAGGACTGACCATGGAAGGAAAGGTTTTAATCATCAAAGCTGTGATTTTACCTTTGCTTTTATTGATCGGCTCTGTTTTTATGCCCCCGAGGAGCGTGCTCTTAGACCTGGACCGGGCCATGTTTTACTTTTTATGGGGCTCAAAGTGGGAAAGGGTAAGAAGAGAAATAATGAAAAAGCCAAAAGAGAAAGGAGGAAAAGGAGTCCCGGACTTCTATTTAACACTGGGAAGTTTTTACACGGCACAGCATATGGCTATTGCCACGGACCCCTCCAGGAACCCAAAGACAAGTGCAATGTCTCGTTTCTGGATGGGGTCCTACCTCCGAAAACTCAAGATTTTACCCACCGATCTTAAAGTACCAGTGTCTTTTAACCTGCCACCGGCCTATGGTTTTATCAAAACATTTCTTAAACATTTGAACCTGGAACAGGAGGAGTTGCAGATTTTAACTAACCACAGATGTCTGATCTCTGTTGTGCAGGAACGGGAACCAGTGAGTCCAGTGCGCGGGCTCGCACTCGGTGAGCCCTCCACAGTTTGGCGCAACGTGAACCATCCTGTTCTCCCAAACAGACTCCGGGACCTGTCATGGCTGGTGGCTCACGAGGTTCTCCCAGTCAGAGCCGTCATGCACTCCCGAGGAATGGCGGCGCACTCAACTTGCCCCCGGCCTGGTTGTGGCGCTCCTGAGTCGGTGAGGCACCTCCTCTGGGAGTGCAGCGCTGCCGTAGACCAGTGGGCAACGGCCGGCTCCTTGCAATTCCCGTACTTGCCAGCAGGGGAGGTCCTTACAGCACAGCTGGTGCTATACGGGGTGAGCCAAAAGGTCAGGACAAAGGAAGACTTTGCAAAGATGTGGCTCACCCTGGCCGCCATCAAAGACGCCACCTGGACCTCCAGAAACCTGCTGGTGAGAAGGCATAGGCAGATCCCCCCCGTGGCTGTGATCCAGATGGCGGCAGCGACGGTCCGGGAGGTGGAAGCTGCAGGCGGCAGGCCGAGGACACAGCCACAAAGAAGAATCGCCTCCCTGCCCATTCGGACGAAGGAGCCGGAGCCTCACAAGAAAAGGTCAAGGCAGCGGCGGCCTGGCTCTCCGGGTGTGTCTGGAGGGAAGGAGCACGAGCCTCTGAGCACCATGGCAGAACCCCGAGAGAACAAATGTTTGGGAGAACAGGATGAGTTCCCCTTGATAGGGACTCACTGCTCTCCTGCACAACAGAATAGACTTTTAAAACTGAATGCACTTCCTTTTAGTGACTTTTACAATGATAGGCACTTTTTGTATTCCTCATGTTTCATAATTTTACTCAACAGGTCTTGTTTTAATCATGAATATCTATTTATTTAAACTATTGTATTTATGATATTTTAAACAAAAACTTATACCCTCTTTGTTTTTGTGTCGAATGAAGAATGAAGAAACTGACCTGTAAAATGTGCCAATAAAATCTTGTAAAAGAAAAAAAAAAAATCTGTTCTTATCAGTTTAATATCTGATATGTCCCCTATCTGGGGACTGTATATTAAATTGATTTTTGGAACAGGGAGATGGAATAGGAGCTTGCTCTGTCCACTCCACGCATCGACCTGGTATTGCAGTTCATCTGGGAATGGTGCACCCTCCTCTGCTGTTGAAGGAAACCTCAATAGTTGTTGGTAGAAGGAGTTTGCTCAAAGTGGAACAAAGAAAGCAAGTTTCACCAGCAGTGTAAAACAAAGAGCTTCTCCTGTCTGTGCCAGCAGGGGTGTGAGCCTGTCGTCTCTGACACCTTAGCACCTCTCTCAATGCACTCAAGGGGGAGGTGAATGAAATGTTGAGGCAAAGGCCCAGCAAGAATGCGGGCCCAGAATCACTGTCTCCCCGTCCACCTCCAGGACTCTGAGACGTACAGGAAAGATTGTGGATGATATCTCACAGCCCGCTCAATCTGCTGGAGCCACTGCCCTGTGGCCGGAGGACGCACTGATATGTGGAGGTCAATGGCTGACTTGGAGATATGTGGTTGTTTGTGTGTGTCGTCAGAATTCCTATGTTTTCTCATGGTTTTCCCTGAAAAATGGCAGAAAAACTGAAAACGACCCTGGAAGCCATTTTGAAAAAGGAGTGTTTTCACTGGCTCGGACTGCTGTTGCCGTGGAAACACCCCGAAACGCAACAGAAGATTGTGGTTTTCACCTGAAAACCATGTTGTGTGAGCGGCGCGTGGACAACTCGTCCATGGATAACTCGTCCACAAAACTGCAAACTTGGACAACTCGTCTACAGGATGCTGGACAACTCGTCCACGACAAGCTTTGTCAGCATTACTGATTCGAAGGATTCCATTTTAATATATATTTAACACATTTGGAAGGATAACTAACTGTATCTGACACAAAAACATCAGATGTATCAACATATGTGACACAATAATGACGTTGAAACGCCACTTCATAGGTGACGGCTTTGAGTGATGCGTCCAGGTGCTGGTTAACGTGTCGGAAGCTGCTTTGTGACACGTTAAGGAGCTGCGGGGCTCGTACACTTTTCCACATGACATGTTTTTTCAGCAGTACAGTGGTCCCTCGTTTATCGTGGGGGTTACGTTCTAAAAATAACCCGCAAGAAGCGAAATCCAGGAAGTCAACTCTTTTTATTTTACAAGTATTATATATGTTTCAAGGCTGTAAAACATTCCCTCACATTTCTCTCTTGTTTACGCTCAATTTTGGGATGTTTTGCAATCTCCTATTGGACCAGCAGCTTACATGTGGCTCAAACACAATGCCCATTACAACAATATCACTACGCAAGTAAAAATAGTGCCGACTTTAAACATTGGTTTAAAAGAAAACAAACTGCCGGAATACAATAGAAGAACTTTTGACGTTGAATCAACCTTGTTTCAACCATGTTATCAACATTGATAAATTACTATTAAAAGGCCATTTCAGCACTTTTAACATTCCTTTATTTTTTAATGCGTCAAATAAAGCCAAAATAATCACTTTAATCTCCATTTAGTGAAGTTCCACAGGGATCATGCCAAAGTCATCCAGTAGTGACATCACTGCACTGAAGGGAAGCGATGTCACTGCTGGAAAACCAAGTTTGGAGCAACTGCAGAACTTTAAAACCAAATAGAATCACGTGATTATTTCCTACAATCATAAAATACAGGGGAAGGGTGAAACATTCTGAAGTGGTTCATTAAGTATGCGTACAGCAGTGGCTCTCAAACAGTTTATACAGACTTCAATGTACATACTCCAAAATTGATTATAATTATGCCATTAAAAGGTAAATATTTGAAAATAAGTAGAGTGCTTGCAGATTACATTTTTTTTTTTTTTTTTAAGGAAACCAAGGTTGAGAACAGTTGCTTTACTTGCTGTCAGGCTGGGACTGGAAGCAGGACTCAGGTGCAGAGGATATCAGTAAAATGAGTTTTATTAAAACCAAAAATCCACAGTTGTGGAAAAAAAAGGACAACTCAACATGAGGTAGGGGTGGGGAGACAAGGGGGCGAACATCAGCTTGTAGTCCCCATGGAACGCGCCACGCCACCACTCCTCTCAGGTGCATAGCGCAGCCACTTCTGCATTGCACCCTCGTACTGCTTTTCAGTCAGCCTCCGGTCAAACTGACGAGCAGCCGCTGTGAGAAAGAAAGAAGGAAACACGGTACTTGTTATAAAAGCAGCAATGCACGCTACAAGTTCTAATCTGAATAAATCTAAAAATACATTCACTATATGTAAAGCAAATAATAAAACAGGTTCGAACAATATGGTATGAAAGGTGCTGCTATTACTTGGCCAAGTTTAATGTACAGGAGTCCTCTTGTAAAACTGTAAAGAGAGGAAAACAAATATGAACACATATACATATTTTATATTTGTATGTCCATGTGTATATATACATGACACTGCTGACAGAGCAGCTTAAAAGCCTGAACATATTCGCTGCCTCGTCTGCTGACTTCATGCAGGTCGCGGGTGGTTCATGCTGATGGCCCCATTCTGGACTCACTTTGCATTGCTCAAGATGGAGGATCCATGCACAGCCGGCAGCTCAGGCCATGCGGTCAAACATTTGGCTGCACGTGCACTAACAAAGTAGGGCCGCACTTTAGGCCGTGCAAAGTGTGGCCCTACACCCTTCCTCCCACGTGCTCCAACAAAGTAGGGCCGCATGGCCTGAGCTGCCGACTGCGCATGGATCCTCCGTCTTCCCGTCAGAACAATCACAAATTAAAAGCCAATAAAGATACCCAGACGGCTAAACTCCTACAATGAAACCCAAACTACTTTAGGAAAGATGGAGAACACTGGGCAACAGAAGTGGGGATATTTCCGTTCATGTTATGAAACGAAGTGAGTCCAGAGTGGAGCATGGCCATCATGAACCACCCGCGGCCTACGCCATGGCCATGCAGACCAGCATTGTGGTGTGTCAAGCCACGTGGCTTAACACACCGCAATGCTCGTCTGCATGGCCATGGCGTTGCCCCCCCCACCCGACTTTCCCACCGGAACTCTCCGGACACCGGGACCACAGTGTTCGTTAGCAGTTGGGACAGTTGTCGACCGCATGTAACGTTTGAGTTTCTACGATTTACGTTACGAGGGCGAGTTTAGCTAGCTGGCGAACAGCACATCGCTCCTACCTTTTTTTTTTTTTATGAAACCGGGCAATGAAACTTTGCAAGCAAATACGCTCATGTCACGTATTTAACCTTAATGTTATACGGTGACTCAAGACAATTATTATGCTGAAATGCTGACAATGAAATATCCTCTTACCTTCCGAAATGATGCTGTGACCGCGCGCAACAATTCCTTCGCAGCAATGAGACCTCTTCTCCCGCAGCGACCACACCTGATTCTACCCACAATGCAAAGCGCGCATGACGAGATCACGTGCGTTCTCACGATAATGAACATCGCGGGGCGGCGACATTAAGCTGCAATCTCCAGACAGTTTCCAGCCGTCTGCGAAGCACAATGTGAACCCGTGTGTGTGTGTGTGTGCGTGTGTGTGTGTGTGTGTGTGTGCGTGTGTGTTGAATCTTTGAACTGAACAATTTTACAGGACAAATGATTTTACACCAAATGTATAGTTTGTGGTCCTCATGGAGGCCATATACCAGATGCTCTGAGGTGTGCAGGCGCCTCAGTAGGTGGAGCAGCTGCCTAAAACTGCTACTGCCTTGATCTCATGAGATTTTCATTGCCAGCAAATGGAGCCTGGTCAAATATAAACCACATCATGAAGAAAATATATTATAAAATGATATGAATAATATTTCGATTTGGTGTTCCGTATGGGTGAAAATATTCAGAATCCCTAAATATCTGTTTTTGGATTCGGTCTAGAATATGGACGTCTCTAAAGCATATTTTTGTTGATATGCACCATATCTGGTCAAATACGAACCCACTATGTGACATGAAGACAAAATATTGTATACAGTAAACATTTTGAAGTTCGTCAGTATGTTCTATTAAGCCGGCCGAACATACTGACGAACTTCAAAATAGATATGGCCATATCTAATCACACATTTTGTTTCTGGAATATGGATCAAATACATGGCATATCATAATATGTTAATTATACAGTCTATATTAGATTAATGTATCACATAAACCGCTATAGATTTTCCAATGCATATGGTTGTGTTGACACATCTCATCAAATACGGATTAAGTATACAGCTCCTTATGACTATGATGCAATGCGCAATACAAAAATATAATGATACTCTAATTTGAGTAGAATAATTGCAAGATTTGCAAAAGTATACCATATCAAAGTTCAACCTTGTGAAAGTTGACCTTGATTTTAAGGCACTTCTGGACCGGACACTAAATTCATGTCAGTTGTACCTGGTGAGTCACAGTCATCAGAATCTGCCCTCCATTTGTCTCAGTGTCATTTCTCGGCCTTTTAAGCCATAAGTAATAACAATAATAAAAAGTATCAGCAGCCCACATTGAAACCATGTCACATCAATGTAGAGATATTCAACATTGAAAATGCAACATCTATACAATGTCATATCAACGTAGGGAAATTCAACATTGAAAATGCAACATCTATACAATGTCAAATCAATGACAATTCTTCAATTGTTGAAATAGTAACTGTGATTAAACATTGAAACAACATCGCTTTTTCAACCTCAACCAAAAATAACCAATCTGACCAAAATCCAACGTTGAATCAATGCCTTTTGCTATCTGGGTCAATGTCTGACTGGGACTTGTGGTAACGGTGGATCCTGTGCACCTTTTAGCTCAGATCCATTGTGGTATCGCTTCTCGGCCTTTTGGCTAAGATCAAGTGTAGTATCTGTTCTTATCAGTTTAATATCTGATATGTCCCCTATCTGGGGACTGTATATTAAATTGATTTTTGGAACAGGAAGATGGAATAGGAGCTTGCTCTGTCCACTCCACGCATCGACCTGGTATTGCAGTTCATCTGGGAATGGTGCACCCTCCTCTGCTGTTGAAGGAAACCTCAATAGTTGTTGGTAGAAGGAGTTTGCTCAAAGTGGAACAAAGAAAGCAAGTTTCACCAGCAGTGTAAAACAAAGAGCTTCTCCTGTCTGTGCCAGCAGGGGTGTGAGCCTGTCGTCTCTGACACCTTAGCACCTCTCTCAATGCACTCAAGGGGGAGGTGAATGAAATGTTGAGGCAAAGGCCCAGCAAGAATGCGGGCCCAGAATCACTGTCTCCCCGTCCACCTCCAGGACTCTGAGACGTACAGGAAAGATTGTGGATGATATCTCACAGCCCGCTCAATCTGCTGGAGCCACTGCCCTGTGGCCGGAGGACGCACTGATATGTGGAGGTCAATGGCTGACTTGGAGATATGTGGTTGTTTGTTCGTGTCATCAGAATTCCTATGTTTTCTCATGGTTTTCCCTGAAAAATGGCAGAAAAACTGAAAACGACCCTGGAAGCCATTTTGAAAAAGGAGTGTTTTCACTGGCTCGGACTGCTGTTGCCGTGGAAACACCCCGAAACGCAACAGAAGATTGTGGTTTTCACCTGAAAACCATGTTGTGTGGGCGGCGCGTGGACAACTCGTCCATGGATAACTCGTCCACAAAACTGCAAACTTGGACAACTCGTCTACAGGATGCTGGACAACTCGTCCACGACAAGCTTTGTCAGCATTACTGATTCGAAGGATTCCATTTTAATATATATTTAACACATTTGGAAGGATAACTAACTGTATCTGACACAAAAACATCAGATGTATCAACATATGTGACACAATAATGACGTTGAAACGCCACTTCATAGGTGACGGCTTTGAGTGATGCGTCCAGGTGCTGGTTAACGTGTCGGAAGCTGCTTTGTGACACGTTAAGGAGCTGCGGGGCTCGTACAGTTTTCCACATGACATGTTTTTTCAGCAGTACAGTGGTCCCTCGTTTATCGTGGGGGTTACGTTCTAAAAATAACCCGCAAGAAGCGAAATCCAGGAAGTCAACTCTTTTTATTTTACAAGTATTATATATGTTTCAAGGCTGTAAAACATTCCCTCACATTTCTCTCTTGTTTACGCTCAATTTTGGGATGTTTTGCAATCTCCTATTGGACCAGCAGCTTACATGTGGCTCAAACACAATGCCCATTACAACAATATCACTACGCAAGTAAAAATAGTGCCGACTTTAAACATTGGTTTAAAAGAAAACAAACTGCCGGAATACAATAGAAGAACTTTTGACGTTGAATCAACCTTGTTTCAACCATGTTATCAACATTGATAAATTACTATTAAAAGGCCATTTCAGCACTTTTAACATTCCTTTATTTTTTAATGCGTCAAATAAAGCCAAAATAATCACTTTAATCTCCATTTAGCGAAGTTCCACAGGGATCATGCCAAAGTCATCCAGTAGTGACATCACTGCACTGAAGGGAAGCGATGTCACTGCTGGAAAACCAAGTTTGGAGCAACTGCAGAACTTTAAAACCAAATAGAATCACGTGATTATTTCTTACAATCATAAAATACAGGGGAAGGGTGAAACATTCTGAAGTGGTTCATTAAGTATGCGTACAGCAGTGGCTCTCAAACAGTTTATACAGACTTCAATGTACATACTCCAAAATTGATTATAATTATGCCATTAAAAGGTAAATATTTGAAAATAAGTAGAGTGCTTGCAGATTAAATTTTTTTTTTTTTTTTAAGGAAACCAAGGTTGAGAACAGTTGCTTTACTTGCTGTCAGGCTGGGACTGGAAGCAGGACTCAGGTGCAGAGGATATCAGTAAAATGAGTTTTATTAAAACCAAAAATCCACAGTTGTGGAAAAAAAAGGACAACTCAACATGAGGTAGGGGTGGGGAGACAAGGGGGCGAACATCAGCTTGTAGTCCCCATGGAACGCGCCACGCCACCACTCCTCTCAGGTGCATAGCGCAGCCACTTCTGCATTGCACCCTCGTACTGCTTTTCAGTCAGCCTCCGGTCAAACTGACGAGCAGCCGCTGTGAGAAAGAAAGAAGGAAACACGGTACTTGTTATAAAAGCAGCAATGCACGCTACAAGTTCTAATCTGAATAAATGTAAAAATACATTCACTATATGTAAAGCAAATAATAAAACAGGTTCGAACAATATGGTATGAAAGGTGCTGCTATTACTTGGCCAAGTTTAATGTACAGGAGTCCTCTTGTAAAACTGTAAAGAGAGGAAAACAAATATGAACACATATACATATTTTATATTTGTATGTCCATGTGTATATATACATGACACTGCTGACAGAGCAGCTTAAAAGCCTGAACATATTCGCTGCCTCGTCTGCTGACTTCATGCAGGTCGCGGGTGGTTCATGCTGATGGCCCCATTCTGGACTCACTTTGCATTGCTCAAGATGGAGGATCCATGCACAGCCGGCAGCTCAGGCCATGCGGTCAAACATTTGGCTGCACGTGCACTAACAAAGTAGGGCCGCACTTTAGGCCGTGCAAAGTGTGGCCCTACACCCTTCTTCCCACGTGCTCCAACAAAGTAGGGCCGCATGGCCTGAGCTGCCGACTGCGCATGGATCCTCCGTCTTCCCGTCAGAACAATCACAAATTAAAAGCCAATAAAGATACCCAGACGGCTAAACTCCTACAATGAAACCCAAACTACTTTAGGAAAGATGGAGAACACTGGGCAACAGAAGTGGGGATATTTCCGTTCATGTTATGAAACGAAGTGAGTCCAGAGTGGAGCATGGCCATCATGAACCACCCGCGGCCTACGCCATGGCCATGCAGACCAGCATTGCGGTGTGTCAAGCCACGTGGCTTAACACACCGCAATGCTGGTCTGCATGGCCATGGCGTTGCCCCCCCACCCCCGACTTTCCCACCGGAACTCTCCGGACACCGGGACCACAGTGTTCGTTAGCAGTTGGGACAGTTGTCGACCGCATGTAACGTTTGAGTTTCTACGATTTACGTTACGAGGGCGAGTTTAGCTAGCTGGCGAACAGCACATCGCTCCTACCTTTTTTTTTTTTTATGAAACCGGGCAATAAAACTTTGCAAGCAAATACGCTCATGACACGTATTTACCCTTAATGTTATACGGTGACTCAAGACAATTATTATGCTGAAATGCTGACAATGAAATATCCTCTTACCTTCCGAAATGATGCTGTGACCGCGCGCAACAATTCCTTCGCAGCAATGAGACCTCTTCTCCCGCAGCGACCACACCTGATTCTACCCACAATGCAAAGCGCGCATGACGAGATCACGTGCGTTCTCACGATAATGAACATCGCGGGGCGGCGACATTAAGCTGCAATCTCCAGACAATTTCCAGCCGTCTGCGAAGCACAATGTGTGTGTGTGTGTGTGTGTGTGTGTGTGTGTGTGTGTGTGTGTGTGTGTGTGTGTGTGTGTGTGTGTGTGTGTGTGTGTGTGTGTGTGTGTGTTGAATCTTTGAACTGAACAATTTTACAGGACAAATGATTTGACACCAAATGTCTAGTTTGTGGTCCTCATGGAGGCCATATACCAGATGCTCTGAGGTGTGCAGGCGCCTCAGTAGGTGGAGCAGCTGCCTAAAACTGCTACTGCCTTGATCTCATGACATTTTCATTGCCAGCAAATGGAGCCTGGTCAAATATAAACCACATCATGAAGAAAATATATTATAAAATGATATGAATAATATTTCGATTTGGTGTTCCGTATGGGTGAAAATATTCAGAATCCCTAAATATCTGTTTTTGGATTCGGTCTAGAATATGGACGTCTCTAAAGCATATTTTTGTTGATATGCACCATATCTGGTCAAATACGAACCCACTATGTGACATGAAGACAAAATATTGTATACAGTAAACATTTTGAAGTTCGTCAGTATGTTCTATTAAGCCGGCCGAACATACTGACGAACTTCAAAATAGATATGGCCATATCTAATCACACATTTTGTTTCTGGAATATGGATCAAATACATGGCATATCATAATATGTTAATTATACAGTCTATATTAGATTAATGTATCACTCAAAGCCATAAACCGCTATAGATTTTCCAATGCATATGGTTGTGTTGACACATCTCATCAAATACGGATGAAGTATACAGCTCCTTATGACTATGATGCAATGCGCAATACAAAAATATAATGATACTCTAATTTGAGTAGAATAATTGCAAGATTTGCAAAAGTATACCATATCAAAGTTCAACCTTGTGAAAGTTGACCTTGATTTTAAGGCACTTCTGGACCGGACACTAAATTCATGTCAGTTGTACCTGGTGAGTCACAGTCATCAGAATCTGCCCTCCATTTGTCTCAGTGTCATTTCTTGGCCTTTTAAGCCATAAGTAATAACAATAATAAAAAGTATCAGCAGCCCACATTGAAACCATGTCACATCAATGTAGAGATATTCAACATTGAAAATGCAACATCTATACAATGTCAAATCAATGACAATTCTTCAATTGTTGAAATAGTAACTGTAATTAAACATTGAAACAACATCGCTTTTTCAACCTCAACCAAAAATAACCAATCTGACCAAAATCCAACGTTGAATCAATGCCTTTTGCTATCTGGGTCAATGTCTGACTGGGACTTGTGGTAACGGTGGATCCTGTGCGCCTTTTAGCTCAGACCCATTGTGGTATCGCTTCTCGGCCTTTTGGCTAAGACTGCGGTCACCTCCATTGGGTGGTGGAATTGTTTGCCTGTTGTGGCATTGATTACACTGTTCTTGGAGGACTTTTATTTTTTCTTATTGTACAAGATATTTTCATTTGCAACTTGTTTGTAGTTGGAATTTTTGTCTTTAAGAAAACCTGTTTTACTGTAGACTGAGGGAGCTCTTTTCATAGCTTTCTTCAGTCTTTTTACTTTTTTATAGTTGTCTTTTAAAGTTAATATATTTATTCTTACTGTTTTATTGTAATTTATTGGTGTTTTAAACCCCTTTTAGCTGGTGGTGCCTCCAAAATGTCGGCCAGCCATGCCGGCATGAGGAGGCACCACAGCGTGCGTTTTACCTTTTTAGAAAAAGATGGGAAATTGGTCACCATGTCACGCCTTGATTTTTCCAGGAAGCTTGTGCAGGGCGTGCTCGGCTTTTCCCCCACAGACCTGAATTGTGTCCTGACCCTGCCCTTCAACAAAGGTTTCGATGTAAGTTTTTGCTCTGCCGCACTCCTACGACAGTTCTGGTCCCGGTTTGAAAATGTGAAACCCCAGTTTTCTGTGTTCAATGTGGAGAAGCTTTCTGACAATGCGCTTAAAACCGTCATTGTCAGGATGTTCAATGAAACTGTGAATGCAGAAGACATCTGTGCATGGCTGGGAAGATACTGCACTGTTAATGGCCAGGCTACCAAGGTGAGGGATGAAGACGGTATCTGGAATTGTGCTTGGAGGGTCCCCATTCAACAATGGCAGGACCCCCAGGGCTTCCAGGGCCTGAAGCATCTCCCGCCCATGATAGTACTTGGGGAAAACAGGGGCTATATACATTACCAGGGCCAGCCCAAGCTCTGCCGTAAGTGTGGTCAGCATGGCCACCTGGCTGAAGCCTGTGAGCTGGTCGTCTGTAGGAAGTGCAGAGAAATTGGTCACACCTTTGAGGAGTGTACTAATGGCAGAAGGTGCAATCTTTGTGGAGACACAAACCACCTCTTCAGAGATTGCCCCAAATCCTTTGCCAACAAGTTGAAGGCAGCAAAATGGGCGGAAAGTGAGAAAAGTGACGGACACGAGGAACAGGTGCAAGAGATAATTGAAGAGGCGGGTATTGTGAACCCAGATTCTCCATCCACTACTGTGGTTGGAGGAGAAGGATCAGTTGAGGTTGAAGGGGAGGGGCCTGTAAAGAGCTCCTCAGGTGAACCTGATGGAGTCAACGAGGACATGCAGGCAGCAGGTGGAGCTGGTTCCAGTGGTGAGGAAAGCCAGGGATCCAGCGAGGATGCCCCCCTCCCCAATGCCCAATAACCCAAGAGACCGGCATCAGAATTGTCCTCCGGGTCCCCCCGGGGCTCGGAGAAGAGGGGAAGAGTTGAGGTCTCCTCAGGCAGTTCATCTGCGGAGGAACTCAAAGTCTTCCCTTCCGATTCACCCAATGAGGTTTCTTTTCTTTCAATTGCTCTGCAATCAACCCCAAAGGGCTCAAAAATGAACTGCAGGTTGCAGGAGAGACCAACTCCCAGAGCCCGAACGGGGAACAGAGCTCAAACCCTTCACACCTCACCAGTGGAAGTGAAGGAAGAGCTCTGTTCACAAGTGATCACTTAGTCACTGATTTTAATGATTTTATAATGTCTTTTTTGTAGTCTTTTAAAATGTCCTACTTGTTGTTGTTAACCATACTCATGACTCTCACCTTCTCTACTGTCAATGTGAGAAGTGTGAAGTCTAGAGTTAGAGCCCAGAGTGTTTTATCCTTTTTATCTTCCTTTAAGTCCGATGTGTTTTTACTACAAGAATGTGCAATACCTTTTTTAAAATCTTACAAACAGTGGGAGGACATGTGGCCACTCCAGTCAATATGGAGTGGATCCAACAGCAATAAAAATGACGGAGTGGCCATTTTAATAAATAATCCTCAGATCTTGGTGAAGGGCAGCACTGTGATGAGAGACGGTAGGGCACTTTTAACACATTTGACTTTTATGGGTAAGGATTTTAGGCTCTTGAATATTTATGGTTTTAATGACAAAAACGACAGGTACGACCTTTTAGAGGACTTGCAGTCCCACATGCTAGGACGAGTGCCACTCATTTTAGGAGGTGATTTTAATTGTATTTTAACAAGAAAGGACAGGAGAAGAACAGGCGAGGATTTTAAAATAGATAAGACATCGGTTTTATTGCAGGCTCTATGCAGGGATTTTAAACTACAAGACTGTTTTAAGACCATGCATCCCAGAGAGGAGGGCTTCACTTGGTTCAGTAGTGACAGCACCAGAGCCTCTCGCATAGACTACCTTTTTACACGTGACTGCCCGCCAACCGATGCTACATTGAGCCCTGTTTTCTTCTCCGATCACCTCCTCCTGTCTTGCACCCTTTCACTGTCTTCTGGTGTGACTGTAGGAAGAGGTCTGTGGAAGCTCAACTGCTCCCTGCTGGAGGACAACAATGTTGTCAGCCAGTACAGGGAGCGGTACAGAGAGTGGCAGACCCTTCAAGACATGTACCATTCACGGGCACAGTGGTGGGAAATGGTGAAGGGAAAGACACAGACTTTTTTTAAACAAGTAGGCAAAAAGAAAAAAGCCACAGAAAACAGACGCATGATGGGACTGCAAAAAAGACTACAGAGATATTTTAAACTAATACAATATGGTTTGGATTTTAGTGAAGAAATTAAACAAATCAAAAAGGAAATGTCCTTTTTAGCAGAAATAAAAAGTAAGGGAATCATTTTAAGAAGCCGCGAAAGAGAACTGGAGGAAGGAGAAAAATGCACAAGATACTTTTTTAAGAAAATTTTAAATAAAGGGAGATCCATGATGAAACTAAAAAAAAGAGATGGTTCCATAACAAATTCAAATGAAGAATGTATGGAGGAGGTTGAATGGTTTTATGAAAATTTATATCAAAATAAACTTGTAAACAGTGATGCAATGAGCAAAGTTTTAAATTTTATAGAGAAAACAATTGATGACAGTGTGCTTTTAACCCAAGATTTTACCTTTTTAGAGTTAAATAAATGTATGAATGGTTTTAAAAAAGGCAAGTCCCCTGGACAAGATGGACTTCCTTTTGAATTTTATTTAACTTTTTGGGACATTTTAGCACCTGACTTGCTCACTGTTTTTAAGGACTTTGATAAACATGACCAACTTCCAGACAGTTTTAAAGTAGGGATAGTGACTCTTCTTCATAAAGACAAAGACAAGACTGACTTGAGAAACTGGAGACCTATCACTCTTTTAAACTTTGACTGTAAACTTTTTAGTAAACTTTTATCTTCACGAATGTCCTTGTTTTTAAAAGACCTGATTCACCCGGATCAAGCCTGTGCCATCCCGGGGAGGAAGATCACCGACAGCCTCCTGCTGATCAGAGACACCATCTGTTTTGCGAGAGACAGGAACATCCGGCTGGTAGTCCTAAATTTAGATTTTGAAAAAGCCTTTGATCGGGTCTCGCACCAGTACCTTTTCAAGGTGCTGCAAAAAATGGGATTCCCAGAAAGGTTTCTAGCTTGGGTGGGATTGCTGTACCGGGACATCAGCAGCAGATTTGTGGTTAACGGGCATTTGACAAAAGCAGTGAAAATCAACTGCGGTGTCCGTCAGGGCTGTCCGTTATCTGCCCTCCTCTACGTGGCGTGTGTGGAACCGCTGGCACAGATCTTGAGAAGGGACCAACGAATCAATGGGGTGAGTATCCCAGGGAGCGGGGGACTTGCCACCAAATGTGTTTTATACATGGACGACGTGAACATTTTATGCACCGACCTTTTATCAGTCAACAGGACCCTGGACGTGACGGACTTTTATGGACAGGCCTCTGGGTCGAAACTGAACCGAGACAAGACCCAAGCCCAGTTTTACGGACCGTGGACGGCGACTGAGACGACTGGACTTCCCCTGACCGTGACCCAGACTGAACCAAAAATACTGGGGGTGAAATTTGACACGGACGGAGCGGGAAAGACAAACTGGCCAGACGTAGTAGGGAAAGTCAGACAACGACTAGGATTCTGGGGACTTAGAGGACTGACCATGGAAGGAAAGGTTTTAATCATCAAAGCTGTGATTTTACCTTTGCTTTTATTGATCGGCTCTGTTTTTATGCCCCCGAGGAGCGTGCTCTTAGACCTGGACCGGGCCATGTTTTACTTTTTATGGGGCTCAAAGTGGGAAAGGGTAAGAAGAGAAATAATGAAAAAGCCAAAAGAGAAAGGAGGAAAAGGAGTCCCGGACTTCTATTTAACACTGGGAAGTTTTTACACGGCACAGCATATGGCTATTGCCACGGACCCCTCCAGGAACCCAAAGACAAGTGCAATGTCTCGTTTCTGGATGGGGTCCTACCTCCGAAAACTCAAGATTTTACCCACCGATCTTAAAGTACCAGTGTCTTTTAACCTGCCACCGGCCTATGGTTTTATCAAAACATTTCTTAAACATTTGAACCTGGAACAGGAGGAGTTGCAGATTTTAACTAACCACAGATGTCTGATCTCTGTTGTGCAGGAACGGGAACCAGTGAGTCCAGTGCGCGGGCTCGCACTCGGTGAGCCCTCCACAGTTTGGCGCAACGTGAACCATCCTGTTCTCCCAAACAGACTCCGGGACCTGTCATGGCTGGTGGCTCACGAGGTTCTCCCAGTCAGAGCCGTCATGCACTCCCGAGGAATGGCGGCGCACTCAACTTGCCCCCGGCCTGGTTGTGGCGCTCCTGAGTCGGTGAGGCACCTCCTCTGGGAGTGCAGCGCTGCCGTAGACCAGTGGGCAACGGCCGGCTCCTTGCAATTCCCGTACTTGCCAGCAGGGGAGGTCCTTACAGCACAGCTGGTGCTATACGGGGTGAGCCAAAAGGTCAGGACAAAGGAAGACTTTGCAAAGATGTGGCTCACCCTGGCCGCCATCAAAGACGCCACCTGGACCTCCAGAAACCTGCTGGTGAGAAGGCATAGGCAGATCCCCCCCGTGGCTGTGATCCAGATGGCGGCAGCGACGGTCCGGGAGGTGGAAGCTGCAGGCGGCAGGCCGAGGACACAGCCACAAAGAAGAATCGCCTCCCTGCCCATTCGGACGAAGGAGCCGGAGCCTCACAAGAAAAGGTCAAGGCAGCGGCGGCCTGGCTCTCCGGGTGTGTCTGGAGGGAAGGAGCACGAGCCTCTGAGCACCATGGCAGAACCCCGAGAGAACAAATGTTTGGGAGAACAGGATGAGTTCCCCTTGATAGGGACTCACTGCTCTCCTGCACAACAGAATAGACTTTTAAAACTGAATGCACTTCCTTTTAGTGACTTTTACAATGATAGGCACTTTTTGTATTCCTCATGTTTCATAATTTTACTCAACAGGTCTTGTTTTAATCATGAATATCTATTTATTTAAACTATTGTATTTATGATATTTTAAACAAAAACTTATACCCTCTTTGTTTTTGTGTCGAATGAAGAATGAAGAAACTGACCTGTAAAATGTGCCAATAAAATCTTGTAAAAGAAAAAAAAAAAATCTGTTCTTATCAGTTTAATATCTGATATGTCCCCTATCTGGGGACTGTATATTAAATTGATTTTTGGAACAGGGAGATGGAATAGGAGCTTGCTCTGTCCACTCCACGCATCGACCTGGTATTGCAGTTCATCTGGGAATGGTGCACCCTCCTCTGCTGTTGAAGGAAACCTCAATAGTTGTTGGTAGAAGGAGTTTGCTCAAAGTGGAACAAAGAAAGCAAGTTTCACCAGCAGTGTAAAACAAAGAGCTTCTCCTGTCTGTGCCAGCAGGGGTGTGAGCCTGTCGTCTCTGACACCTTAGCACCTCTCTCAATGCACTCAAGGGGGAGGTGAATGAAATGTTGAGGCAAAGGCCCAGCAAGAATGCGGGCCCAGAATCACTGTCTCCCCGTCCACCTCCAGGACTCTGAGACGTACAGGAAAGATTGTGGATGATATCTCACAGCCCGCTCAATCTGCTGGAGCCACTGCCCTGTGGCCGGAGGACGCACTGATATGTGGAGGTCAATGGCTGACTTGGAGATATGTGGTTGTTTGTGTGTGTCGTCAGAATTCCTATGTTTTCTCATGGTTTTCCCTGAAAAATGGCAGAAAAACTGAAAACGACCCTGGAAGCCATTTTGAAAAAGGAGTGTTTTCACTGGCTCGGACTGCTGTTGCCGTGGAAACACCCCGAAACGCAACAGAAGATTGTGGTTTTCACCTGAAAACCATGTTGTGTGAGCGGCGCGTGGACAACTCGTCCATGGATAACTCGTCCACAAAACTGCAAACTTGGACAACTCGTCTACAGGATGCTGGACAACTCGTCCACGACAAGCTTTGTCAGCATTACTGATTCGAAGGATTCCATTTTAATATATATTTAACACATTTGGAAGGATAACTAACTGTATCTGACACAAAAACATCAGATGTATCAACATATGTGACACAATAATGACGTTGAAACGCCACTTCATAGGTGACGGCTTTGAGTGATGCGTCCAGGTGCTGGTTAACGTGTCGGAAGCTGCTTTGTGACACGTTAAGGAGCTGCGGGGCTCGTACAGTTTTCCACATGACATGTTTTTTCAGCAGTACAGTGGTCCCTCGTTTATCGTGGGGGTTACGTTCTAAAAATAACCCGCAAGAAGCGAAATCCAGGAAGTCAACTCTTTTTATTTTACAAGTATTATATATGTTTCAAGGCTGTAAAACATTCCCTCACATTTCTCTCTTGTTTACGCTCAATTTTGGGATGTTTTGCAATCTCCTATTGGACCAGCAGCTTACATGTGGCTCAAACACAATGCCCATTACAACAATATCACTACGCAAGTAAAAATAGTGCCGACTTTAAACATTGGTTTAAAAGAAAACAAACTGCCGGAATACAATAGAAGAACTTTTGACGTTGAATCAACCTTGTTTCAACCATGTTATCAACATTGATAAATTACTAATAAAAGGCCATTTCAGCACTTTTAACATTCCTTTATTTTTTAATGCGTCAAATAAAGCCAAAATAATCACTTTAATCTCCATTTAGTGAAGTTCCACAGGGATCATGCCAAAGTCATCCAGTAGTGACATCACTGCACTGAAGGGAAGCGATGTCACTGCTGGAAAACCAAGTTTGGAGCAACTGCAGAACTTTAAAACCAAATAGAATCACGTGATTATTTCCTACAATCATAAAATACAGGGGAAGGGTGAAACATTCTGAAGTGGTTCATTAAGTATGCGTACAGCAGTGGCTCTCAAACAGTTTATACAGACTTCAATGTACATACTCCAAAATTGATTATAATTATGCCATTAAAAGGTAAATATTTGAAAATAAGTAGAGTGCTTGCAGATTAAATTTTTTTTTTTTTTTTTAAGGAAACCAAGGTTGAGAACAGTTGCTTTACTTGCTGTCAGGCTGGGACTGGAAGCAGGACTCAGGTGCAGAGGATATCAGTAAAATGAGTTTTATTAAAACCAAAAATCCACAGTTGTGGAAAAAAAAGGACAACTCAACATGAGGTAGGGGTGGGGAGACAAGGGGGCGAACATCAGCTTGTAGTCCCCATGGAACGCGCCACGCCACCACTCCTCTCAGGTGCATAGCGCAGCCACTTCTGCATTGCACCCTCGTACTGCTTTTCAGTCAGCCTCCGGTCAAACTGACGAGCAGCCGCTGTGAGAAAGAAAGAAGGAAACACGGTACTTGTTATAAAAGCAGCAATGCACGCTACAAGTTCTAATCTGAATAAATCTAAAAATACATTCACTATATGTAAAGCAAATAATAAAACAGGTTCGAACAATATGGTATGAAAGGTGCTGCTATTACTTGGCCAAGTTTAATGTACAGGAGTCCTCTTGTAAAACTGTAAAGAGAGGAAAACAAATATGAACACATATACATATTTTATATTTGTATGTCCATGTGTATATATACATGACACTGCTGACAGAGCAGCTTAAAAGCCTGAACATATTCGCTGCCTCGTCTGCTGACTTCATGCAGGTCGCGGGTGGTTCATGCTGATGGCCCCATTCTGGACTCACTTTGCATTGCTCAAGATGGAGGATCCATGCACAGCCGGCAGCTCAGGCCATGCGGTCAAACATTTGGCTGCACGTGCACTAACAAAGTAGGGCCGCACTTTAGGCCGTGCAAAGTGTGGCCCTACACCCTTCCTCCCACGTGCTCCAACAAAGTAGGGCCGCATGGCCTGAGCTGCCGACTGCGCATGGATCCTCCGTCTTCCCGTCAGAACAATCACAAATTAAAAGCCAATAAAGATACCCAGACGGCTAAACTCCTACAATGAAACCCAAACTACTTTAGGAAATATGGAGAACACTGGGCAACAGAAGTGGGGATATTTCCGTTCATGTTATGAAACGAAGTGAGTCCAGAGTGGAGCATGGCCATCATGAACCACCCGCGGCCTACGCCATGGCCATGCAGACCAGCATTGCGGTGTGTCAAGCCACGTGGCTTAACACACCGCAATGCTGGTCTGCATGGCCATGGCGTTGCCCCCCCCACCCGACTTTCCCACCGGAACTCTCCGGACACCGGGACCACAGTGTTCGTTAGCAGTTGGGACAGTTGTCGACCGCATGTAACGTTTGAGTTTCTACGATTTACGTTACGAGGGCGAGTTTAGCTAGCTGGCGAACAGCACATCGCTCCTACCTTTTTTTTTTTTTATGAAACCGGGCAATAAAACTTTGCAAGCAAATACGCTCATGACACGTATTTACCCTTAATGTTATACGGTGACTCAAGACAATTATTATGCTGAAATGCTGACAATGAAATATCCTCTTACCTTCCGAAATGATGCTGTGACCGCGCGCAACAATTCCTTCGCAGCAATGAGACCTCTTCTCCCGCAGCGACCACACCTGATTCTACCCACAATGCAAAGCGCGCATGACGAGATCACGTGCGTTCTCACGATAATGAACATCGCGGGGCGGCGACATTAAGCTGCAATCTCCAGACAGTTTCCAGCCGTCTGCGAAGCACAATGTGAACCCGTGTGTGTGTGTGTGTGCGTGTGTGTGTGTGTGTGTGTGTGCGTGTGTGTTGAATCTTTGAACTGAACAATTTTACAGGACAAATGATTTTACACCAAATGTATAGTTTGTGGTCCTCATGGAGGCCATATACCAGATGCTCTGAGGTGTGCAGGCGCCTCAGTAGGTGGAGCAGCTGCCTAAAACTGCTACTGCCTTGATCTCATGACATTTTCATTGCCAGCAAATGGAGCCTGGTCAAATATAAACCACATCATGAAGAAAATATATTATAAAATGATATGAATAATATTTCGATTTGGTGTTCCGTATGGGTGAAAATATTCAGAATCCCTAAATATCTGTTTTTGGATTCGGTCTAGAATATGGACGTCTCTAAAGCATATTTTTGTTGATATGCACCATATCTGGTCAAATACGAACCCACTATGTGACATGAAGACAAAATATTGTATACAGTAAACATTTTGAAGTTCGTCAGTATGTTCTATTAAGCCGGCCGAACATACTGACGAACTTCAAAATAGATATGGCCATATCTAATCACACATTTTGTTTCTGGAATATGGATCAAATACATGGCATATCATAATATGTTAATTATACAGTCTATATTAGATTAATGTATCACATAAACCGCTATAGATTTTCCAATGCATATGGTTGTGTTGACACATCTCATCAAATACGGATGAAGTATACAGCTCCTTATGACTATGATGCAATGCGCAATACAAAAATATAATGATACTCTAATTTGAGTAGAATAATTGCAAGATTTGCAAAAGTATACCATATCAAAGTTCAACCTTGTGAAAGTTGACCTTGATTTTAAGGCACTTCTGGACCGGACACTAAATTCATGTCAGTTGTACCTGGTGAGTCACAGTCATCAGAATCTGCCCTCCATTTGTCTCAGTGTCATTTCTCGGCCTTTTAAGCCATAAGTAATAACAATAATAAAAAGTATCAGCAGCCCACATTGAAACCATGTCACATCAATGTAGAGATATTCAACATTGAAAATGCAACATCTATACAATGTCATATCAATGACAATTCTTCAATTGTTGAAATAGTAACTGTAATTAAACATTGAAACAACATCGCTTTTTCAACCTCAACCAAAAATAACCAATCTGACCAAAATCCAACGTTGAATCAATGCCTTTTGCTATCTGGGTCAATGTCTGACTGGGACTTGTGGTAACGGTGGATCCTGTGCGCCTTTTAGCTCAGACCCATTGTGGTATCGCTTCTCGGCCTTTTGGCTAAGATCAAGTGTAGTATCTGTTCTTATCAGTTTAATATCTGATATGTCCCCTATCTGGGGACTGTATATTAAATTGATTTTTGGAACAGGGAGATGGAATAGGAGCTTGCTCTGTCCACTCCACGCATCGACCTGGTATTGCAGTTCATCTGGGAATGGTGCACCCTCCTCTGCTGTTGAAGGAAACCTCAATAGTTGTTGGTAGAAGGAGTTTGCTCAAAGTGGAACAAAGAAAGCAAGTTTCACCAGCAGTGTAAAACAAAGAGCTTCTCCTGTCTGTGCCAGCAGGGGTGTGAGCCTGTCGTCTCTGACACCTTAGCACCTCTCTCAATGCACTCGAGGGGGAGGTGAATGAAATGTTGAGGCAAAGGCCCAGCAAGAATGCGGGCCCAGAATCACTGTCTCCCCGTCCACCTCCAGGACTCTGAGACGTACAGGAAAGATTGTGGATGATATCTCACAGCCCGCTCAATCTGCTGGAGCCACTGCCCTGTGGCCGGAGGACGCACTGATATGTGGAGGTCAATGGCTGACTTGGAGATATGTGGTTGTTTGTGTGTGTCGTCAGAATTCCTATGTTTTCTCATGGTTTTCCCTGAAAAATGGCAGAAAAACTGAAAACGACCCTGGAAGCCATTTTGAAAAAGGAGTGTTTTCACTGGCTCGGACTGCTGTTGCCGTGGAAACACCCCGAAACGCAACAGAAGATTGTGGTTTTCACCTGAAAACCATGTTGTGTGAGCGGCGCGTGGACAACTCGTCCATGGATAACTCGTCCACAAAACTGCAAACTTGGACAACTCGTCTACAGGATGCTGGACAACTCGTCCACGACAAGCTTTGTCAGCATTACTGATTCGAAGGATTCCATTTTAATATATATTTAACACATTTGGAAGGATAACTAACTGTATCTGACACAAAAACATCAGATGTATCAACATATGTGACACAATAATGACGTTGAAACGCCACTTCATAGGTGACGGCTTTGAGTGATGCGTCCAGGTGCTGGTTAACGTGTCGGAAGCTGCTTTGTGACACGTTAAGGAGCTGCGGGGCTCGTACAGTTTTCCACATGACATGTTTTTTCAGCAGTACAGTGGTCCCTCGTTTATCGTGGGGGTTACGTTCTAAAAATAACCCGCAAGAAGCGAAATCCAGGAAGTCAACTCTTTTTATTTTACAAGTATTATATATGTTTCAAGGCTGTAAAACATTCCCTCACATTTCTCTCTTGTTTACGCTCAATTTTGGGATGTTTTGCAATCTCCTATTGGACCAGCAGCTTACATGTGGCTCAAACACAATGCCCATTACAACAATATCACTACGCAAGTAAAAATAGTGCCGACTTTAAACATTGGTTTAAAAGAAAACAAACTGCCGGATTACAATAGAAGAACTTTTGACATCTTTCTCATGACTAATATATCTTGGTAACAATGTACAGATGTTACCTGTTGGATTAAGAACCTTGTGCCCTCCCCATTCCTGTGCCTTCCCCTTCATGTGACTTATTCCTCCTACGTAAATAGCCTGCGATTACTGCAAAAAGCGTCCAAATGAAGCATCACCAACAAATATCCAAGCAACCTTGAATTCACATTTCTCTCTTGTTTAAGCTCAATTTTGGGATGTTTTGCAATCTCCTATTGGACCAGCAGCTTACATGTGGCTCAAACACAATGCCCATTACAACAATATCATTACGCAAGTAAAAATAGTGCCGACTTTAAACATTGGTTTAAACAAAAACAAACTGCCAGATTACAATAGAAGAACTTTTGACATCTTTCTCATGACTAATATATCTTGGTAACAATGTACAGATGTTACCTGTTGGATTAAGAACCTTGTGCCCTCCCCATTCCTGTGCCTTCCCCTTCATGTGACTTATTCCTCCTACGTAAATAGCCTGCGATTACTGCAAAAAGCGTCCAAATGAAGCATCACCAACAAATATCCAAGCAACCTTGAATTCACATTTCTCTCTTGTTTAAGCTCAATTTTGGGATGTTTTGCAATCTCCTATTGGACCAGCAGCTTACATGTGGCTCAAACACAATGCCCATTACAACAATATCATTACGCAAGTAAAAATAGTGCCGACTTTAAACATTGGTTTAAACAAAAACAAACTGCCAGATTACAAAAGGAGAACTTTTGACGTTGAATCAACCTTGTTTCAACCATGTTATCAACATTGATAAATTACTATTAAAAGGCCATTTCAGCACTTTTAACATTCCTTTATTTTTTAATGCGTCAAATAAAGCCAAAATAATCACTTTAATCTCCATTTAGTGAAGTTCCACAGGGATCATGCCAAAGTCATCCAGTAGTGACATCACTGCACTGAAGGGAAGCGATGTCACTGCTGGAAAACCAAGTTTGGAGCAACTGCAGAACTTTAAAACCAAATAGAATCACGTGATTATTTCTTACAATCATAAAATACAGGGGAAGGGTGAAACATTCTGAAGTGGTTCATTAAGTATGCGTACAGCAGTGGCTCTCAAACAGTTTATACAGACTTCAATGTACATACTCCAAAATTGATTATAATTATGCCATTAAAAGGTAAATATTTGAAAATAAGTAGAGTGCTTGCAGATTAAATTTTTTTTTTTTTTTTTAAGGAAACCAAGGTTGAGAACAGTTGCTTTACTTGCTGTCAGGCTGGGACTGGAAGCAGGACTCAGGTGCAGAGGATATCAGTAAAATGAGTTTTATTAAAACCAAAAATCCACAGTTGTGGAAAAAAAAGGACAACTCAACATGAGGTAGGGGTGGGGAGACAAGGGGGCGAACATCAGCTTGTAGTCCCCATGGAACGCGCCACGCCACCACTCCTCTCAGGTGCATAGCGCAGCCACTTCTGCATTGCACCCTCGTACTGCTTTTCAGTCAGCCTCCGGTCAAACTGACGAGCAGCCGCTGTGAGAAAGAAAGAAGGAAACACGGTACTTGTTATAAAAGCAGCAATGCACGCTACAAGTTCTAATCTGAATAAATCTAAAAATACATTCACTATATGTAAAGCAAATAATAAAACAGGTTCGAACAATATGGTATGAAAGGTGCTGCTATTACTTGGCCAAGTTTAATGTACAGGAGTCCTCTTGTAAAACTGTAAAGAGAGGAAAACAAATATGAACACATATACATAATTTATATTTGTATGTCCATGTGTATATATACATGACACTGCTGACAGAGCAGCTTAAAAGCCTGAACATATTCGCTGCCTCGTCTGCTGACTTCATGCAGGTCGCGGGTGGTTCATGCTGATGGCCCCATTCTGGACTCACTTTGCATTGCTCAAGATGGAGGATCCATGCACAGCCGGCAGCTCAGGCCATGCGGTCAAACATTTGGCTGCACGTGCACTAACAAAGTAGGGCCGCACTTTAGGCCGTGCAAAGTGTGGCCCTACACCCTTCCTCCCACGTGCTCCAACAAAGTAGGGCCGCATGGCCTGAGCTGCCGACTGCGCATGGATCCTCCGTCTTCCCGTCAGAACAATCACAAATTAAAAGCCAATAAAGATACCCAGACGGCTAAACTCCTACAATGAAACCCAAACTACTTTAGGAAAGATGGAGAACACTGGGCAACAGAAGTGGGGATATTTCCGTTCATGTTATGAAACGAAGTGAGTCCAGAGTGGAGCATGGCCATCATGAACCTCCCGCGGCCTACGCCATGGCCATGCAGACGAGCATTGCGGTGTGTCAAGCCACGTGGCTTAACACACCGCAATGCTCGTCTGCATGGCCATGGCGTTGCCCCCCCCACCCGACTTTCCCACCGGAACTCTCCGGACACCGGGACCACAGTGTTCGTTAGCAGTTGGGACAGTTGTCGACCGCATGTAACGTTTGAGTTTCTACGATTTACGTTACGAGGGCGAGTTTAGCTAGCTGGCGAACAGCACATCGCTCCTACCTTTTTTTTTTTTTTATGAAACCGGGCAATAAAACTTTGCAAGCAAATACGCTCATGTCACGTATTTAACCTTAATGTTATACGGTGACTCAAGACAATTATTATGCTGAAATGCTGACAATGAAATATCCTCTTACCTTCCGAAATGATGCTGTGACCGCGCGCAACAATTCCTTCGCAGCAATGAGACCTCTTCTCCCGCAGCGACCACACCTGATTCTACCCACAATGCAAAGCGCGCATGACGAGATCACGTGCGTTCTCACGATAATGAACATCGCGGGGCGGCGACATTAAGCTGCAATCTCCAGACAGTTTCCAGCCGTCTGCGAAGCACAATGTGAACCCGTGTGTGTGTGTGTGTGTGTGTGTGTGCGTGCGTGTGGTTGAATCTTTGAACTGAACAATTTTACAGGACAAATGATTTGACACCAAATGTCTAGTTTGTGGTCCTCATGGAGGCCATATACCAGATGCTCTGAGGTGTGCAGGCGCCTCAGTAGGTGGAGCAGCTGCCTAAAACTGCTACTGCCTTGATCTCATGACATTTTCATTGCCAGCAAATGGAGCCTGGTCAAATATAAACCACATCATGAAGAAAATATATTATAAAATGATATGAATAATATTTCGATTTGGTGTTCCGTATGGGTGAAAATATTCAGAATCCCTAAATATCTGTTTTTGGATTCGGTCTAGAATATGGACGTCTCTAAAGCATATTTTTGTTGATATGCACCATATCTGGTCAAATACGAACCCACTATGTGACATGAAGACAAAATATTGTATACAGTAAACATTTTGAAGTTCGTCAGTATGTTCTATTAAGCCGGCCGAACATACTGACGAACTTCAAAATAGATATGGCCATATCTAATCACACATTTTGTTTCTGGAATATGGATCAAATACATGGCATATCATAATATGTTAATTATACAGTCTATATTAGATTAATGTATCACATAAACCGCTATAGATTTTCCAATGCATATGGTTGTGTTGACACATCTCATCAAATACGGATGAAGTATACAGCTCCTTATGACTATGATGCAATGCGCAATACAAAAATATAATGATACTCTAATTTGAGTAGAATAATTGCAAGATTTGCAAAAGTATACCATATCAAAGTTCAACCTTTTGAAAGTTGACCTTGATTTTAAGGCACTTCTGGACCGGACACTAAATTCATGTCAGTTGTACCTGGTGAGTCACAGTCATCAGAATCTGTCCTCCATTTGTCTCAGTGTCATTTCTTGGCCTTTTAAGCCATAAGTAATAACAATAATAAAAAGTATCAGCAGCCCACATTGAAACCATGTCACATCAATGTAGAGATATTCAACATTGAAAATGCAACATCTATACAATGTCATATCAATGACAATTCTTCAATTGTTGAAATAGTAACTGTAATTAAACATTGAAACAACATCGCTTTTTCAACCTCAACCAAAAATAACCAATCTGACCAAAATCCAACGTTGAATCAATGCCTTTTGCTATCTGGGTCAATGTCTGACTGGGACTTGTGGTAACGGTGGATCCTGTGCGCCTTTTAGCTCAGACCCATTGTGGTATCGCTTCTCGGCCTTTTGGCTAAGATCAAGTGTAGTATCTGTTCTTATCAGTTTAATATCTGATATGTCCCCTATCTGGGGACTGTATATTAAATTGATTTTTGGAACAGGGAGATGGAATAGGAGCTTGCTCTGTCCACTCCACGCATCGACCTGGTATTGCAGTTCATCTGGGAATGGTGCACCCTCCTCTGCTGTTGAAGGAAACCTCAATAGTTGTTGGTAGAAGGAGTTTGCTCAAAGTGGAACAAAGAAAGCAAGTTTCACCAGCAGTGTAAAACAAAGAGCTTCTCCTGTCTGTGCCAGCAGGGGTGTGAGCCTGTCGTCTCTGACACCTTAGCACCTCTCTCAATGCACTCAAGGGGGAGGTGAATGAAATGTTGAGGCAAAGGCCCAGCAAGAATGCGGGCCCAGAATCACTGTCTCCCCGTCCACCTCCAGGACTCTGAGACGTACAGGAAAGATTGTGGATGATATCTCACAGCCCGCTCAATCTGCTGGAGCCACTGCCCTGTGGCCGGAGGACGCACTGATATGTGGAGGTCAATGGCTGACTTGGAGATATGTGGTTGTTTGTGTGTGTCGTCAGAATTCCTATGTTTTCTCATGGTTTTCCCTGAAAAATGGCAGAAAAACTGAAAACGACCCTGGAAGCCATTTTGAAAAAGGAGTGTTTTCACTGGCTCGGACTGCTGTTGCCGTGGAAACACCCCGAAACGCAACAGAAGATTGTGGTTTTCACCTGAAAACCATGTTGTGTGAGCGGCGCGTGGACAACTCGTCCATGGATAACTCGTCCACAAAACTGCAAACTTGGACAACTCGTCTACAGGATGCTGGACAACTCGTCCACGACAAGCTTTGTCAGCATTACTGATTCGAAGGATTCCATTTTAATATATATTTAACACATTTGGAAGGATAACTAACTGTATCTGACACAAAAACATCAGATGTATCAACATATGTGACACAATAATGACGTTGAAACGCCACTTCATAGGTGACGGCTTTGAGTGATGCGTCCAGGTGCTGGTTAACGTGTCGGAAGCTGCTTTGTGACACGTTAAGGAGCTGCGGGGCTCGTACAGTTTTCCACATGACATGTTTTTTCAGCAGTACAGTGGTCCCTCGTTTATCGTGGGGGTTACGTTCTAAAAATAACCCGCAAGAAGCGAAATCCAGGAAGTCAACTCTTTTTATTTTACAAGTATTATATATGTTTCAAGGCTGTAAAACATTCCCTCACATTTCTCTCTTGTTTACGCTCAATTTTGGGATGTTTTGCAATCTCCTATTGGACCAGCAGCTTACATGTGGCTCAAACACAATGCCCATTACAACAATATCACTACGCAAGTAAAAATAGTGCCGACTTTAAACATTGGTTTAAAAGAAAACAAACTGCCGGATTACAATAGAAGAACTTTTGACATCTTTCTCATGACTAATATATCTTGGTAACAATGTACAGATGTTACCTGTTGGATTAAGAACCTTGTGCCCTCCCCATTCCTGTGCCTTCCCCTTCATGTGACTTATTCCTCCTACGTAAATAGCCTGCGATTACTGCAAAAAGCGTCCAAATGAAGCATCACCAACAAATATCCAAGCAACCTTGAATTCACATTTCTCTCTTGTTTAAGCTCAATTTTGGGATGTTTTGCAATCTCCTATTGGACCAGCAGCTTACATGTGGCTCAAACACAATGCCCATTACAACAATATCATTACGCAAGTAAAAATAGTGCCGACTTTAAACATTGGTTTAAACAAAAACAAACTGCCAGATTACAAAAGGAGAACTTTTGACGTTGAATCAACCTTGTTTCAACCATGTTATCAACATTGATAAATTACTATTAAAAGGCCATTTCAGCACTTTTAACATTCCTTTATTTTTTAATGCGTCAAATAAAGCCAAAATAATCACTTTAATCTCCATTTAGTGAAGTTCCACAGGGATCATGCCAAAGTCATCCAGTAGTGACATCACTGCACTGAAGGGAAGCGATGTCACTGCTGGAAAACCAAGTTTGGAGCAACTGCAGAACTTTAAAACCAAATAGAATCACGTGATTATTTCTTACAATCATAAAATACAGGGGAAGGGTGAAACATTCTGAAGTGGTTCATTAAGTATGCGTACAGCAGTGGCTCTCAAACAGTTTATACAGACTTCAATGTACATACTCCAAAATTGATTATAATTATGCCATTAAAAGGTAAATATTTGAAAATAAGTAGAGTGCTTGCAGATTAATTTTTTTTTTTTTTTTAAGGAAACCAAGGTTGAGAACAGTTGCTTTACTTGCTGTCAGGCTGGGACTGGAAGCAGGACTCAGGTGCAGAGGATATCAGTAAAATGAGTTTTATTAAAACCAAAAATCCACAGTTGTGGAAAAAAAAGGACAACTCAACATGAGGTAGGGGTGGGGAGACAAGGGGGCGAACATCAGCTTGTAGTCCCCATGGAACGCGCCACGCCACCACTCCTCTCAGGTGCATAGCGCAGCCACTTCTGCATTGCACCCTCGTACTGCTTTTCAGTCAGCCTCCGGTCAAACTGACGAGCAGCCGCTGTGAGAAAGAAAGAAGGAAACACGGTACTTGTTATAAAAGCAGCAATGCACGCTACAAGTTCTAATCTGAATAAATCTAAAAATACATTCACTATATGTAAAGCAAATAATAAAACAGGTTCGAACAATATGGTATGAAAGGTGCTGCTATTACTTGGCCAAGTTTAATGTACAGGAGTCCTCTTGTAAAACTGTAAAGAGAGGAAAACAAATATGAACACATATACATAATTTATATTTGTATGTCCATGTGTATATATACATGACACTGCTGACAGAGCAGCTTAAAAGCCTGAACATATTCGCTGCCTCGTCTGCTGACTTCATGCAGGTCGCGGGTGGTTCATGCTGATGGCCCCATTCTGGACTCACTTTGCATTGCTCAAGATGGAGGATCCATGCACAGCCGGCAGCTCAGGCCATGCGGTCAAACATTTGGCTGCACGTGCACTAACAAAGTAGGGCCGCACTTTAGGCCGTGCAAAGTGTGGCCCTACACCCTTCCTCCCACGTGCTCCAACAAAGTAGGGCCGCATGGCCTGAGCTGCCGACTGCGCATGGATCCTCCGTCTTCCCGTCAGAACAATCACAAATTAAAAGCCAATAAAGATACCCAGACGGCTAAACTCCTACAATGAAACCCAAACTACTTTAGGAAATATGGAGAACACTGGGCAACAGAAGTGGGGATATTTCCGTTCATGTTATGAAACGAAGTGAGTCCAGAGTGGAGCATGGCCATCATGAACCTCCCGCGGCCAACGCCATGGCCATGCAGACGAGCATTGCGGTGTGTCAAGCCACGTGGCTTAACACACCGCAATGCTCGTCTGCATGGCCATGGCGTTGCCCCCCCCACCCGACTTTCCCACCGGAACTCTCCGGACACCGGGACCACAGTGTTCGTTAGCAGTTGGGACAGTTGTCGACCGCATGTAACGTTTGAGTTTCTACGATTTACGTTACGAGGGCGAGTTTAGCTAGCTGGCGAACAGCACATCGCTCCTACCTTTTTTTTTTTTTTATGAAACCGGGCAATAAAACTTTGCAAGCAAATACGCTCATGTCATGTATTTAACCTTAATGTTATACGGTGACTCAAGACAATTATTATGCTGAAATGCTGACAATGAAATATCCTCTTACCTTCCGAAATGATGCTGTGACCGCGCGCAACAATTCCTTCGCAGCAATGAGACCTCTTCTCCCGCAGCGACCACACCTGATTCTACCCACAATGCAAAGCGCGCATGACGAGATCACGTGCGTTCTCACGATAATGAACATCGCGGGGCGGCGACATTAAGCTGCAATCTCCAGACAATTTCCAGCCGTCTGCGAAGCACAATGTGAACCCGTGTGTGTGTGTGTGTGTGTGTGTGTGCGTGCGTGTGGTTGAATCTTTGAACTGAACAATTTTACAGGACAAATGATTTTACACCAAATGTCTAGTTTGTGGTCCTCATGGAGGCCATATACCAGATGCTCTGAGGTGTGCAGGCGCCTCAGTAGGTGGAGCAGCTGCCTAAAACTGCTACTGCCTTGATCTCATGAGATTTTCATTGCCAGCAAATGGAGCCTGGTCAAATATAAACCACATCATGAAGAAAATATATTATAAAATGATATGAATAATATTTCGATTTGGTGTTCCGTATGGGTGAAAATATTCAGAATCCCTAAATATCTGTTTTTGGATTCGGTCTAGAATATGGACGTCTCTAAAGCATATTTTTGTTGATATGCACCATATCTGGTCAAATACGAACCCACTATGTGACATGAAGACAAAATATTGTATACAGTAAACATTTTGAAGTTCGTCAGTATGTTCTATTAAGCCGGCCGAACATACTGACGAACTTCAAAATAGATATGGCCATATCTAATCACACATTTTGTTTCTGGAATATGGATCAAATACATGGCATATCATAATATGTTAATTATACAGTCTATATTAGATTAATGTATCACATAAACCGCTATAGATTTTCCAATGCATATGGTTGTGTTGACACATCTCATCAAATACGGATGAAGTATACAGCTCCTTATGACTATGATGCAATGCGCAATACAAAAATATAATGATACTCTAATTTGAGTAGAATAATTGCAAGATTTGCAAAAGTATACCATATCAAAGTTCAACCTTGTGAAAGTTGACCTTGATTTTAAGGCACTTCTGGACGGGACACTAAATTCATGTCAGTTGTACCTGGTGAGTCACAGTCATCAGAATCTGCCCTCCATTTGTCTCAGTGTCATTTCTCGGCCTTTTAAGCCATAAGTAATAACAATAATAAAAAGTATCAGCAGCCCACATTGAAACCATGTCACATCAATGTAGAGATATTCAACATTGAAAATGCAACATCTATACAATGTCATATCAATGACAATTCTTCAATTGTTGAAATAGTAACTGTAATTAAACATTGAAACAACATCGCTTTTTCAACCTCAACCAAAAATAACCAATCTGACCAAAATCCAACGTTGAATCAATGCCTTTTGCTATCTGGGTCAATGTCTGACTGGGACTTGTGGTAACGGTGGATCCTGTGCGCCTTTTAGCTCAGACCCATTGTGGTATCGCTTCTCGGCCTTTTGGCTAAGATCAAGTGTAGTATCTGTTCTTATCAGTTTAATATCTGATATGTCCCCTATCTGGGGACTGTATATTAAATTGATTTTTGGAACAGGGAGATGGAATAGGAGCTTGCTCTGTCCACTCCACGCATCGACCTGGTATTGCAGTTCATCTGGGAATGGTGCACCCTCCTCTGCTGTTGAAGGAAACCTCAAGAGTTGTTGGTAGAAGGAGTTTGCTCAAAGTGGAACAAAGAAAGCAAGTTTCACCAGCAGTGTAAAACAAAGAGCTTCTCCTGTCTGTGCCAGCAGGGGTGTGAGCCTGTCGTCTCTGACACCTTAGCACCTCTCTCAATGCACTCAAGGGGGAGGTGAATGAAATGTTGAGGCAAAGGCCCAGCAAGAATGCGGGCCCAGAATCACTGTCTCCCCGTCCACCTCCAGGACTCTGAGACGTACAGGAAAGATTGTGGATGATATCTCACAGCCCGCTCAATCTGCTGGAGCCACTGCCCTGTGGCCGGAGGACGCACTGATATGTGGAGGTCAATGGCTGACTTGGAGATATGTGGTTGTTTGTGTGTGTCGTCAGAATTCCTATGTTTTCTCATGGTTTTCCCTGAAAAATGGCAGAAAAACTGAAAACGACCCTGGAAGCCATTTTGAAAAAGGAGTGTTTTCACTGGCTCGGACTGCTGTTGCCGTGGAAACACCCCGAAACGCAACAGAAGATTGTGGTTTTCACCTGAAAACCATGTTGTGTGAGCGGCGCGTGGACAACTCGTCCATGGATAACTCGTCCACAAAACTGCAAACTTGGACAACTCGTCTACAGGATGCTGGACAACTCGTCCACGACAAGCTTTGTCAGCATTACTGATTCGAAGGATTCCATTTTAATATATATTTAACACATTTGGAAGGATAACTAACTGTATCTGACACAAAAACATCAGATGTATCAACATATGTGACACAATAATGACGTTGAAACGCCACTTCATAGGTGACGGCTTTGAGTGATGCGTCCAGGTGCTGGTTAACGTGTCGGAAGCTGCTTTGTGACACGTTAAGGAGCTGCGGGGCTCGTACAGTTTTCCACATGACATGTTTTTTCAGCAGTACAGTGGTCCCTCGTTTATCGTGGGGGTTACGTTCTAAAAATAACCCGCAAGAAGCGAAATCCAGGAAGTCAACTCTTTTTATTTTACAAGTATTATATATGTTTCAAGGCTGTAAAACATTCCCTCACATTTCTCTCTTGTTTACGCTCAATTTTGGGATGTTTTGCAATCTCCTATTGGACCAGCAGCTTACATGTGGCTCAAACACAATGCCCATTACAACAATATCACTACGCAAGTAAAAATAGTGCCGACTTTAAACATTGGTTTAAAAGAAAACAAACTGCCGGATTACAATAGAAGAACTTTTGACATCTTTCTCATGACTAATATATCTTGGTAACAATGTACAGATGTTACCTGTTGGATTAAGAACCTTGTGCCCTCCCCATTCCTGTGCCTTCCCCTTCATGTGACTTATTCCTCCTACGTAAATAGCCTGCGATTACTGCAAAAAGCGTCCAAATGAAGCATCACCAACAAATATCCAAGCAACCTTGAATTCACATTTCTCTCTTGTTTAAGCTCAATTTTGGGATGTTTTGCAATCTCCTATTGGACCAGCAGCTTACATGTGGCTCAAACACAATGCCCATTACAACAATATCATTACGCAAGTAAAAATAGTGCCGACTTTAAACATTGGTTTAAACAAAAACAAACTGCCAGATTACAAAAGGAGAACTTTTGACGTTGAATCAACCTTGTTTCAACCATGTTATCAACATTGATAAATTACTATTAAAAGGCCATTTCAGCACTTTTAACATTCCTTTATTTTTTAATGCGTCAAATAAAGCCAAAATAATCACTTTAATCTCCATTTAGTGAAGTTCCACAGGGATCATGCCAAAGTCATCCAGTAGTGACATCACTGCACTGAAGGGAAGCGATGTCACTGCTGGAAAACCAAGTTTGGAGCAACTGCAGAACTTTAAAACCAAATAGAATCACGTGATTATTTCTTACAATCATAAAATACAGGGGAAGGGTGAAACATTCTGAAGTGGTTCATTAAGTATGCGTACAGCAGTGGCTCTCAAACAGTTTATACAGACTTCAATGTACATACTCCAAAATTGATTATAATTATGCCATTAAAAGGTAAATATTTGAAAATAAGTAGAGTGCTTGCAGATTAAATTTTTTTTTTTAAGGAAACCAAGGTTGAGAACAGTTGCTTTACTTGCTGTCAGGCTGGGACTGGAAGCAGGACTCAGGTGCAGAGGATATCAGTAAAATGAGTTTTATTAAAACCAAAAATCCACAGTTGTGGAAAAAAAAGGACAACTCAACATGAGGTAGGGGTGGGGAGACAAGGGGGCGAACATCAGCTTGTAGTCCCCATGGAACGCGCCACGCCACCACTCCTCTCAGGTGCATAGCGCAGCCACTTCTGCATTGCACCCTCGTACTGCTTTTCAGTCAGCCTCCGGTCAAACTGACGAGCAGCCGCTGTGAGAAAGAAAGAAGGAAACACGGTACTTGTTATAAAAGCAGCAATGCACGCTACAAGTTCTAATCTGAATAAATCTAAAAATACATTCACTATATGTAAAGCAAATAATAAAACAGGTTCGAACAATATGGTATGAAAGGTGCTGCTATTACTTGGCCAAGTTTAATGTACAGGAGTCCTCTTGTAAAACTGTAAAGAGAGGAAAACAAATATGAACACATATACATAATTTATATTTGTATGTCCATGTGTATATATACATGACACTGCTGACAGAGCAGCTTAAAAGCCTGAACATATTCGCTGCCTCGTCTGCTGACTTCATGCAGGTCGCGGGTGGTTCATGCTGATGGCCCCATTCTGGACTCACTTTGCATTGCTCAAGATGGAGGATCCATGCACAGCCGGCAGCTCAGGCCATGCGGTCAAACATTTGGCTGCACGTGCACTAACAAAGTAGGGCCGCACTTTAGGCCGTGCAAAGTGTGGCCCTACACCCTTCCTCCCACGTGCTCCAACAAAGTAGGGCCGCATGGCCTGAGCTGCCGACTGCGCATGGATCCTCCGTCTTCCCGTCAGAACAATCACAAATTAAAAGCCAATAAAGATACCCAGACGGCTAAACTCCTACAATGAAACCCAAACTACTTTAGGAAATATGGAGAACACTGGGCAACAGAAGTGGGGATATTTCCGTTCATGTTATGAAACGAAGTGAGTCCAGAGTGGAGCATGGCCATCATGAACCTCCCGCGGCCTACGCCATGGCCATGCAGACCAGCATTGCGGTGTGTCAAGCCACGTGGCTTAACACACCGCAATGCTCGTCTGCATGGCCATGGCGTTGCCCCCCCCACCCGACTTTCCCACCGGAACTCTCCGGACACCGGGACCACAGTGTTCGTTAGCAGTTGGGACAGTTGTCGACCGCATGTAACGTTTGAGTTTCTACAATTTACGTTACGAGGGCGAGTTTAGCTAGCTGGCGAACAGCACATCGCTCCTACCTTTTTTTTTTTTTTATGAAACCGGGCAATAAAACTTTGCAAGCAAATACGCTCATGTCACGTATTTAACCTTAATGTTATACGGTGACTCAAGACAATTATTATGCTGAAATGCTGACAATGAAATATCCTCTTACCTTCCGAAATGATGCTGTGACCGCGCGCAACAATTCCTTCGCAGCAATGAGACCTCTTCTCCCGCAGCGACCACACCTGATTCTACCCACAATGCAAAGCGCGCATGACGAGATCACGTGCGTTCTCACGATAATGAACATCGCGGGGCGGCGACATTAAGCTGCAATCTCCAGACAGTTTCCAGCCGTCTGCGAAGCACAATGTGAACCCGTGTGTGTGTGTGTGTGTGTGTGTGTGCGTGCGTGTGGTTGAATCTTTGAACTGAACAATTTTACAGGACAAATGATTTTACACCAAATGTCTAGTTTGTGGTCCTCATGGAGGCCATATACCAGATGCTCTGAGGTGTGCAGGCGCCTCAGTAGGTGGAGCAGCTGCCTAAAACTGCTACTGCCTTGATCTCATGACATTTTCATTGCCAGCAAATGGAGCCTGGTCAAATATAAACCACATCATGAAGAAAATATATTATAAAATGATATGAATAATATTTCGATTTGGTGTTCCGTATGGGTGAAAATATTCAGAATCCCTAAATATCTGTTTTTGGATTCGGTCTAGAATATGGACGTCTCTAAAGCATATTTTTGTTGATATGCACCATATCTGGTCAAATACGAACCCACTATGTGACATGAAGACAAAATATTGTATACAGTAAACATTTTGAAGTTCGTCAGTATGTTCTATTAAGCCGGCCGAACATACTGACGAACTTCAAAATAGATATGGCCATATCTAATCACACATTTTGTTTCTGGAATATGGATCAAATACATGGCATATCATAATATGTTAATTATACAGTCTATATTAGATTAATGTATCACATAAACCGCTATAGATTTTCCAATGCATATGGTTGTGTTGACACATCTCATCAAATACGGATGAAGTATACAGCTCCTTATGACTATGATGCAATGCGCAATACAAAAATATAATGATACTCTAATTTGAGTAGAATAATTGCAAGATTTGCAAAAGTATACCATATCAAAGTTCAACCTTGTGAAAGTTGACCTTGATTTTAAGGCACTTCTGGACCGGACACTAAATTCATGTCAGTTGTACCTGGTGAGTCACAGTCATCAGAATCTGCCCTCCATTTGTCTCAGTGTCATTTCTCGGCCTTTTAAGCCATAAGTAATAACAATAATAAAAAGTATCAGCAGCCCACATTGAAACCATGTCACATCAATGTAGAGATATTCAACATTGAAAATGCAACATCTATACAATGTCATATCAACGTAGGGAAATTCAACATTGAAAATGCAACATCTAAACAATGTCAAATCAATGACAATTCTTCAATTGTTGAAATAGTAACTGTAATTAAACATTGAAACAACATCGCTTTTTCAACCTCAACCAAAAATAACCAATCTGACCAAAATCCAACGTTGAATCAATGCCTTTTGCTATCTGGGTCAATGTCTGACTGGGACTTGTGGTAACGGTGGATCCTGTGCGCCTTTTAGCTCAGACCCATTGTGGTATCGCTTCTCGGCCTTTTGGCTAAGATCAAGTGTAGTATCTGTTCTTATCAGTTTAATATCTGATATGTCCCCTATCTGGGGACTGTATATTAAATTGATTTTTGGAACAGGGAGATGGAATAGGAGCTTGCTCTGTCCACTCCACGCATCGACCTGGTATTGCAGTTCATCTGGGAATGGTGCACCCTCCTCTGCTGTTGAAGGAAACCTCAATAGTTGTTGGTAGAAGGAGTTTGCTCAAAGTGGAACAAAGAAAGCAAGTTTCACCAGCAGTGTAAAACAAAGAGCTTCTCCTGTCTGTGCCAGCAGGGGTGTGAGCCTGTCGTCTCTGACACCTTAGCACCTCTCTCAATGCACTCAAGGGGGAGGTGAATGAAATGTTGAGGCAAAGGCCCAGCAAGAATGCGGGCCCAGAATCACTGTCTCCCCGTCCACCTCCAGGACTCTGAGACGTACAGGAAAGATTGTGGATGATATCTCACAGCCCGCTCAATCTGCTGGAGCCACTGCCCTGTGGCCGGAGGACGCACTGATATGTGGAGGTCAATGGCTGACTTGGAGATATGTGGTTGTTTGTGTGTGTCGTCAGAATTCCTATGTTTTCTCATGGTTTTCCCTGAAAAATGGCAGAAAAACTGAAAACGACCCTGGAAGCCATTTTGAAAAAGGAGTGTTTTCACTGGCTCGGACTGCTGTTGCCGTGGAAACACCCCGAAACGCAACAGAAGATTGTGGTTTTCACCTGAAAACCATGTTGTGTGAGCGGCGCGTGGACAACTCGTCCATGGATAACTCGTCCACAAAACTGCAAACTTGGACAACTCGTCTACAGGATGCTGGACAACTCGTCCATGACAAGCTTTGTCAGCATTACTGATTCGAAGGATTCCATTTTAATATATATTTAACACATTTGGGAGGATAACTAACTGTATCTGCCACAAAAACATCAGATGTATCAACATATGTGACACAATAATGACGTTGAAACGCCACTTCATAGGTGACGGCTTTGAGTGATGCGTCCAGGTGCTGGTTAACGTGTCGGAAGCTGCTTTGTGACACGTTAAGGAGCTGCGGGGCTCGTACAGTTTTCCACATGACATGTTTTTTCAGCAGTACAGTGGTCCCTCGTTTATCGTGGGGGTTACGTTCTAAAAATAACCCGCAAGAAGCGAAATCCAGGAAGTCAACTCTTTTTATTTTACAAGTATTATATATGTTTCAAGGCTGTAAAACATTCCCTCACATTTCTCTCTTGTTTACGCTCAATTTTGGGATGTTTTGCAATCTCTTATTGGACCAGCAGCTTACATGTGGCTCAAACACAATGCCCATTACAACAATATCACTACGCAAGTAAAAATAGTGCCGACTTTAAACATTGGTTTAAAAGAAAACAAACTGCCGGATCACAATAGAAGAACTTTTGACGTCTTTCTCATGACTAATATATCTTGGTAACAATGTAAAGATGTTACCTGTTGGATTAAGATCCTTGTGCCCTCCCCATTCCTGTGCCTTCCCCTTCATGTGACTTATTCCTCCTACGTAAATAGCCTGCGATTACTGCAAAAAGTGTCCAAATGAAGCATCACCAACAAATATCCAAGCAACCTTGAATTCACATTTCTATCTTGTTTAAGCTCAATTTTGGGATGTTTTGCAATCTCCTATTGGACCAGCAGCTTACATGTGGCTCAAACACAATGCCCATTACAACAATATCACTACGCAAGTAAAAATAGTGCCGACTTTAAACATTGGTTTAAACAAAAACAAACTGCCGGATCACAATAGAAGAACTTTTGACGTCTTTCTCATGACTAATATATCTTGGTAACAATGCCCATAACAACAATGTCATTACGCAAGTAATGACGTGTCGCCTCCTTCAAGGACAACATCATCCTGAAGTTCGCAGATGACACCGCTGTGATCGGACGCATCACAGGGGATGATGAAGCGGCTTACAGGAGGGAGGTGGCTGGTCTAGTGGCTTGGTGTGAGGACAACAACCTCTCCCTTAACACAGACAAGACAAAGGAGATGATAGTGGACAGGAGGAAGGAGAGGAGACCTCATCATCCACTGTCTATCCGGGAGCTTGAGATGGAGAGGGTGAGCAGCTTCAAATACCTGGGTGTCCACATCAGCGAGGACCTCGCCTGGACATTCAACACCACACAGGTGGTCAAGAGGGCCCAACAACGGCTGTACTTCCTGAGGAGGCTGAAGAAATAGGGCATGTCTCCCAGGACACTCAAGAACTTCTCCAGCTGTGTGGTTGAGGGCACCTTAACCAGCTGCATCACAGCCTGGTACGGTAACCCTACTGTGGCGGACCGCAGTCGCCTGCAGAGAGTGGTTAAGACAGCCGAGAAGATCACCAGAACACCACTGCCCTCTCTGCAGAGCATCTACCAGCACAGATGTTACCTGTTGGATTAAGAACCTTGTGCCCTCCCCATTCCTGTGCCTTCCCCTTCATGTGACTTATTCCTCCTACGTAAATAGCCTGCGATTACTGCAAAAAGTGTCCAAATGAAGCATCACCAACAAATATTCAAGCAACCATAAAAAGTAGCCAAAATGACTCTTGCACGCATATTGTTGTGCAGAATTCCTTAAATGGGCGTGGCTCAATGTCTGACTGGGACTTGTGGTAACGGTGGATCCTGTGCGCCTTTTAGCTCAGACCCATTGTGGTATCGCTTCTCGGCCTTTTGGCTAAGACTGCGGTCACCTCCATTGGGTGGTGGAATTGTTTGCCTGTTGTGGCATTGATTACACTGTTCTTGGAGGATATTTATTTTTTCTTATTGTACAAGGAATTTTCATTTGCAACTTGTTTGTAGTTGGAATTTTTGTCTTTAAGAAAACCTGTTTACTGTAGACTGAGGGGAGCTGTTTTCATAGCTTTCTTCAGTCTTTTTACTTTTTTATAGTTGTCTTTTAAAGTTAATATATTTATTCTTACTGTTTTATTGTAATTTATTGGTGTTTTAAACTCCTTTTAGCTGGTGGTGCCTCCAAAATGTCGGCCAGCCATGCCGGCATGAGGAGGCACCACAGCGTGCGTTTTACCTTTTTAGAAAAAGATGGGAAATTGGTCACCATGTCACGCCTTGATTTTTCCAGGAAGCTTGTGCAGGGCGTGCTCGGCTTTTCCCCGACAGACCTGAATTGTGTCCTGACCTTGCCGTTCAACAAAGGATTTGATGTAAGTTTTTGCTCTGCCGCACTCCTACGACAGTTCTGGTCCCGTTTTGAAAATGTGAAACCCCAGTTTTCTGTGTTCAATGTGGAGAAGCTTTCTGACAATGCGCTTAAAACCGCCATTGTCAGGATGTTCAATGAAACTGTGAATGCAGAAGACATTTGTGCATGGCTGGGAAGATACTGCACTGTTAAAGGCCAGGCTACCAAGGTGAGGGATGAAGACGGTATCTGGAATTGTGCTTGGAGGGTCCCCATTCAACAATGGCAGGACCCCCAGGGCTTCCAGGGCCTGAAGCATCTCCCGCCCATGATAGTCCTTGGGGAAAACAGGGGCTATATACATTACCAGGGCCAGCCCAAGCTCTGCCGTAAGTGTGGTCAGCATGGCCACCTGGCTGAAGCCTGTGAGCTGGTCGTCTGTAGGAAGTGCAGAGAAATTGGTCACACCTTTGAGGAGTGTACTAATGGCAGAAGGTGCAATCTTTGTGGAGACACAAACCACCTCTTCAGAGATTGCCCCAAATCCTTTGCCAACAAGTTGAAGGCAGCAAAATGGGCGGAAAGTGAGAAAAGTGACGGACACGAGGAACAGGCGAAAGAGATAATTGAAGAGGCGGGTATTGTGAACCCAGATCCTCCATCCACTACTGTGGTTGGAGGAGAAGGATCAGTTGAGGTTGAAGGGGAGGGGCCTGTAAAGAGCTCCTCAGGTGAACCTGATGGAGTCAACGAGGACATGCAGGCAGCAGGTGGAGCTGGTTCCAGTGGTGAGGAAAGCCAGGGATCCAGCGAGGATGCCCCCCTCCCCAATGCCCAACAACCCAAGAGACCGGCATCAGAATTGTCCTCCGGGTCCCCCCGGGGCTCGGAGAAGAGGGGAAGAGTTGAGGTCTCCTCAGGCAGTTCATCTGCGGAGGAACTCAGAGTCTTCCCTTCCGATTCACCCAATGAGGTTTCTTTTCTTTCAATTGCTCTGCAATCAACCCCAAAGGGCTCAAAAATGAACTGCAGGTTGCAGGAGAGACCAACTCCCAGAGCCCGAACGGGGAACAGAGCTCAAACCCTTCACACCTCACCAGTGGAAGTGAAGGAAGAGCTCTGTTCACAAGTGATCACTTAGTCACTGATTTTAATGATTTTATAATGTCTTTTTTGTAGTCTTTTAAAATGTCCTACTCGTTGTTTTTAACCATACTCATGACTCTCACCTTCTCTACTGTCAATGTGAGAAGTGTGAAGTCTAGAGTTAGAGCCCAGAGTGTTTTATCCTTTTTATCTTCCTTTAAGTCTGATGTGTTTTTATTACAAGAATGTGCAATACCTTTTTTAAAATCTTACAAACAGTGGGAGGACATGTGGCCACTCCAGTCAATATGGAGTGGATCCAACAGCAATAAAAATGACGGAGTGGCCATTTTAATAAATAATCCTCAGATCTTGGTGAAGGGCAGCACTGTGGTGAGAGACGGTAGGGCACTTTTAACACATTTGACTTTTATGGGTAAGGATTTTAGGCTCTTGAATATTTATGGTTTTAATGACAAAAACGACAGGTACGACCTTTTAGAGGACTTGCAGTCCCACATGCTAGGACGAGTGCCACTAATTTTAGGAGGTGATTTTAATTGTATTTTAACAAGAAAGGACAGGAGAAGAACAGGCGAGGATTTTAAAATAGATAAGACATCGGTTTTATTGCAGGCTCTATGCAGGGATTTTAAACTACAAGACTGTTTTAAGACCATGCATCCCAGAGAGGAGGGCTTCACTTGGTTCAGTAGTGACAGCACCAGAGCCTCTCGCATAGACTACCTTTTTACACGTGACTGCCCGCCAACCGATGCTACATTGAGCCCTGTTTTCTTCTCCGATCACCTCCTCCTGTCTTGCACCCTTTCACTGTCTTCTGGTGTGACTGTAGGAAGAGGTCTGTGGAAGCTCAACTGCTCCCTGCTGGAGGACAACAATGTTGTCAGCCAGTACAGGGAGCGGTACAGAGAGTGGCAGACCCTTCAAGACATGTACCATTCACGGGCACAGTGGTGGGAAATGGTGAAGGGAAAGACACAGACTTTTTTTAAACAAGTAGGCAAAAAGAAAAAAGCCACAGAAAACAGACGCATGATGGGACTGCAAAAAAGACTACAGAGATATTTTAAACTGACACAATATGGTTTGGATTTTAGTGACGAAATTAAACAAATCAAAAAGGAAATGTCCTTTTTAGCAGAAATAAAGAGTAAGGGAATCATTTTAAGAAGCCGAGAAAGAGAACTGGAGGAAGGAGAAAAATGCACAAGATACTTTTTTAAGAAAATTTTAAATAAAGGAAGATCCATGATTAAACTAAAAAAAAGAGATGGTTCCATAACAAATTCAAATGAAGAATGTATGGAGGAGGTTGAATGGTTTTATGAAAATTTATATCAAAATAAAACTGTAAACAGTGAAGCAATGAGCGAAGTTTTAAATTTTATAGAGAAAACAATTGATGACAGTGTGCTTTTAACCCAAGATTTTACCTTTTTAGAGTTAAATAAATGTATGAATGGTTTTAAAAAAGGTAAGTCCCCTGGACAAGATGGACTTCCTTTTGAATTTTATTTAACTTTTTGGGACATTTTAGCACCTGACTTGCTCACTGTTTTTAAGGACTTTGATAAACATGACCAACTTCCAGACAGTTTTAAAGTAGGGATAGTGACTCTTCTCCATAAAGACAAAGACAAGACTGACTTGAGAAACTGGAGACCTATCACTCTTTTAAACTTTGACTGTAAACTTTTTAGTAAACTTTTATCATCACGAATGTCCTTGTTTTTAAAAGACCTGATTCACCCGGATCAAGCCTGTGCCATCCCGGGGAGGAAGATCACCGACAGCCTCCTGCTGATCAGAGACACCATCTGTTTTGCGAGAGACAGGAACATCCGGCTGGTAGTCCTAAATTTAGATTTTGAAAAAGCCTTTGATCGGGTCTCGCACCAGTACCTTTTCAAGGTGCTGCAAAAAATGGGATTCCCAGAAAGGTTTCTAGCTTGGGTGGGATTGCTGTACCGGGACATCAGCAGCAGATTTGTGGTTAATGGGCATTTGACAAAAGCATTGAAAATCAACTGCGGTGTCCGTCAGGGCTGTCCGTTATCTGCCCTCCTCTACGTGGCGTGTGTGGAACCGCTGGCACAGATCTTGAGAAGGGACCAACGAATCAATGGGGTGAGTATCCCAGGGAGCGGGGGACTTGCCACCAAATGTGTTTTATACATGGACGACGTGAACATTTTATGCACCGACCTTTTATCAGTCAACAGGACCCTGGACGTGACGGACTTTTATGGACAGGCCTCTGGGTCGAAACTGAACCGAGACAAGACCCAAGCCCAGTTTTACGGACCGTGGACGGCGACTGAGACGACTGGACTTCCCCTGACCGTGACCCAGACTGAACCAAAAATACTGGGGGTGAAATTTGACACGGACGGAGCGGGAAAGACAAACTGGCCAGACGTAGTAGGGAAAGTCAGACAACGACTAGGATTCTGGGGACTTAGAGGACTGACCATGGAAGGAAAGGTTTTAATCATCAAAGCTGTGATTTTACCTTTGCTTTTATTGATCGGCTCTGTTTTTATGCCCCCGAGGAGCGTGCTCTTAGACCTGGACCGGGCCATGTTTTACTTTTTATGGGGCTCAAAGTGGGAAAGGGTAAGAAGAGAAATAATGAAAAAGCCAAAAGAGAAAGGAGGAAAAGGAGTCCCGGATTTCTATTTAACACTGGGAAGTTTTTACACGGCACAGCATATGGCTATTGCCACGGACCCCTCCAGGAACCCAAAGACAAGTGCAATGTCTCGTTTCAGGATGGGGTCCTACCTCCAAAAACTCAAGATTTTACCCACCGATCTTAAAGTACCAGTGTCTTTTAACCTGCCACCGGCCTATGGTTTTATCAAGACATTTCTTAAACATTTGAACCTGGAACAGGAGGAGTTGCAGATTTTAACTAACCACAGATGTCTGATCTCTGTTGTGCAGGAACGGGAACCAGTGAGTCCAGTGCGCGGGCTCGCACTCGGTGAGCCCTCCACAGTTTGGCGCAACGTGAACCATCCTGTTCTCCCAAACAGACTCCGGGACCTGTCATGGCTGGTGGCTCACGAGGTTCTCCCAGTCAGAGCCGTCATGCACTCCCGAGGAATGGCGGCGCACTCAACTTGCCCCCGGCCTGGTTGTGGCGCTCCTGAGTCGGTGAGGCACCTCCTCTGGGAGTGCAGCGCTGCCGTAGACCAGTGGGCAACGGCCGGCTCCTTGCAATTCCCGTACTTGCCAGCAGGGGAGGTCCTTACAGCACAGCTGGTGCTATACGGGGTGAGCCAAAAGGTCAGGACAAAGGAAGACTTTGCAAAGATGTGGCTCACCCTGGCCGCCATCAAAGACGCCACCTGGACCTCCAGAAACCTGCTGGTGAGAAGGCATAGGCAGATCCCCCCCGTGGCTGTGATCCAGATGGCGGCAGCGACGGTCCGGGAGGTGGAAGCTGCAGGCGGCAGGCCGAGGACACAGCCACAAAGAAGAATCGCCTCCCTGCCCATTCGGACGAAGGAGCCGGAGCCTCACAAGAAAAGGTCAAGGCAGCGGCGGCCTGGCTCTCCGGGTGTGTCTGGAGGGAAGGAGCACGAGCCTCTGAGCACCATGGCAGAACCCCGAGAGAACAAATGTTTGGGAGAACAGGATGAGTTCCCCTTGATAGGGACTCACTGCTCTCCTGCACAACAGAATAGACTTTTAAAACTGAATGCACTTCCTTTTAGTGACTTTTACAATGATAGGCACTTTTTGTATTCCTCATGTTTCATAATTTTACTCAACAGGTCTTGTTTTAATCATGAATATCTATTTATTTAAACTATTGTATTTATGATATTTTAAACAAAAACTTATACCCTCTTTGTTTTTGTGTCGAATGAAGAATGAAGAAACTGACCTGTAAAATGTGCCAATAAAATCTTGTAAAAGAAAAAAAAAAAATCTGTTCTTATCAGTTTAATATCTGATATGTCCCCTATCTGGGGACTGTATATTAAATTGATTTTTGGAACAGGGAGATGGAATAGGAGCTTGCTCTGTCCACTCCACGCATCGACCTGGTATTGCAGTTCATCTGGGAATGGTGCACCCTCCTCTGCTGTTGAAGGAAACCTCAATAGTTGTTGGTAGAAGGAGTTTGCTCAAAGTGGAACAAAGAAAGCAAGTTTCACCAGCAGTGTAAAACAAAGAGCTTCTCCTGTCTGTGCCAGCAGGGGTGTGAGCCTGTCGTCTCTGACACCTTAGCACCTCTCTCAATGCACTCAAGGGGGAGGTGAATGAAATGTTGAGGCAAAGGCCCAGCAAGAATGCGGGCCCAGAATCACTGTCTCCCCGTCCACCTCCAGGACTCTGAGACGTACAGGAAAGATTGTGGATGATATCTCACAGCCCGCTCAATCTGCTGGAGCCACTGCCCTGTGGCCGGAGGACGCACTGATATGTGGAGGTCAATGGCTGACTTGGAGATATGTGGTTGTTTGTGTGTGTCGTCAGAATTCCTATGTTTTCTCATGGTTTTCCCTGAAAAATGGCAGAAAAACTGAAAACGACCCTGGAAGCCATTTTGAAAAAGGAGTGTTTTCACTGGCTCGGACTGCTGTTGCCGTGGAAACACCCCGAAACGCAACAGAAGATTGTGGTTTTCACCTGAAAACCATGTTGTGTGAGCGGCGCGTGGACAACTCGTCCATGGATAACTCGTCCACAAAACTGCAAACTTGGACAACTCGTCTACAGGATGCTGGACAACTCGTCCACGACAAGCTTTGTCAGCATTACTGATTCGAAGGATTCCATTTTAATATATATTTAACACATTTGGAAGGATAACTAACTGTATCTGACACAAAAACATCAGATGTATCAACATATGTGACACAATAATGACGTTGAAACGCCACTTCATAGGTGACGGCTTTGAGTGATGCGTCCAGGTGCTGGTTAACGTGTCGGAAGCTGCTTTGTGACACGTTAAGGAGCTGCGGGGCTCGTACACTTTTCCACATGACATGTTTTTTCAGCAGTACAGTGGTCCCTCGTTTATCGTGGGGGTTACGTTCTAAAAATAACCCGCAAGAAGCGAAATCCAGGAAGTCAACTCTTTTTATTTTACAAGTATTATATATGTTTCAAGGCTGTAAAACATTCCCTCACATTTCTCTCTTGTTTACGCTCAATTTTGGGATGTTTTGCAATCTCCTATTGGACCAGCAGCTTACATGTGGCTCAAACACAATGCCCATTACAACAATATCACTACGCAAGTAAAAATAGTGCCGACTTTAAACATTGGTTTAAAAGAAAACAAACTGCCGGAATACAATAGAAGAACTTTTGACGTTGAATCAACCTTGTTTCAACCATGTTATCAACATTGATAAATTACTATTAAAAGGCCATTTCAGCACTTTTAACATTCCTTTATTTTTTAATGCGTCAAATAAAGCCAAAATAATCACTTTAATCTCCATTTAGTGAAGTTCCACAGGGACCATGCCAAAGTCATCCAGTAGTGACATCACTGCACTGAAGGGAAGCGATGTCACTGCTGGAAAACCAAGTTTGGAGCAACTGCAGAACTTTAAAACCAAATAGAATCACGTGATTATTTCCTACAATCATAAAATACAGGGGAAGGGTGAAACATTCTGAAGTGGTTCATTAAGTATGCGTACAGCAGTGGCTCTCAAACAGTTTATACAGACTTCAATGTACATACTCCAAAATTGATTATAATTATGCCATTAAAAGGTAAATATTTGAAAATAAGTAGAGTGCTTGCAGATTACATTTTTTTTTTTTTTTTTAAGGAAACCAAGGTTGAGAACAGTTGCTTTACTTGCTGTCAGGCTGGGACTGGAAGCAGGACTCAGGTGCAGAGGATATCAGTAAAATGAGTTTTATTAAAACCAAAAATCCACAGTTGTGGAAAAAAAAGGACAACTCAACATGAGGTAGGGGTGGGGAGACAAGGGGGCGAACATCAGCTTGTAGTCCCCATGGAACGCGCCACGCCACCACTCCTCTCAGGTGCATAGCGCAGCCACTTCTGCATTGCACCCTCGTACTGCTTTTCAGTCAGCCTCCGGTCAAACTGACGAGCAGCCGCTGTGAGAAAGAAAGAAGGAAACACGGTACTTGTTATAAAAGCAGCAATGCACGCTACAAGTTCTAATCTGAATAAATCTAAAAATACATTCACTATATGTAAAGCAAATAATAAAACAGGTTCGAACAATATGGTATGAAAGGTGCTGCTATTACTTGGCCAAGTTTAATGTACAGGAGTCCTCTTGTAAAACTGTAAAGAGAGGAAAACAAATATGAACACATATACATATTTTATATTTGTATGTCCATGTGTATATATACATGACACTGCTGACAGAGCAGCTTAAAAGCCTGAACATATTCGCTGCCTCGTCTGCTGACTTCATGCAGGTCGCGGGTGGTTCATGCTGATGGCCCCATTCTGGACTCACTTTGCATTGCTCAAGACGGAGGATCCATGCACAGCCGGCAGCTCAGGCCATGCGGTCAAACATTTGGCTGCACGTGCACTAACAAAGTAGGGCCGCACTTTAGGCCGTGCAAAGTGTGGCCCTACACCCTTCCTCCCACGTGCTCCAACAAAGTAGGGCCGCATGGCCTGAGCTGCCGACTGCGCATGGATCCTCCGTCTTCCCGTCAGAACAATCACAAATTAAAAGCCAATAAAGATACCCAGACGGCTAAACTCCTACAATGAAACCCAAACTACTTTAGGAAAGATGGAGAACACTGGGCAACAGAAGTGGGGATATTTCCGTTCATGTTATGAAACGAAGTGAGTCCAGAGTGGAGCATGGCCATCATGAACCACCCGCGGCCAACGCCATGGCCATGCAGACGAGCATTGCGGTGTGTCAAGCCACGTGGCTTAACACACCGCAATGCTGGTCTGCATGGCCATGGCGTTGCCCCCCCCACCCGACTTTCCCACCGGAACTCTCCGGACACCGGGACCACAGTGTTCGTTAGCAGTTGGGACAGTTGTCGACCGCATGTAACGTTTGAGTTTCTACGATTTACGTTACGAGGGCGAGTTTAGCTAGCTGGCGAACAGCACATCGCTCCTACCTTTTTTTTTTTTTTTTATGAAACCGGGCAATGAAACTTTGCAAGCAAATACGCTCATGACACGTATTTAACCTTAATGTTATACGGTGACTCAAGACAATTATTATGCTGAAATGCTGACAATGAAATATCCTCTTACCTTCCGAAATGATGCTGTGACCGCGCGCAACAATTCCTTCGCAGCAATGAGACCTCTTCTCCCGCAGCGACCACACCTGATTCTACCCACAATGCAAAGCGCGCATGACGAGATCATGTGCGTTCTCACGATAACGAACATCGCGGGGCGGCGACATTAAGCTGCAATCTCCAGACAGTTTCCAGCCGTCTGCGAAGCACAATGTGTGTGTGTGTGTGTGTGTGTGTGTGCGTGTGTGCGTGTGTGTGTGTGTGTGTGTGTGTGTGTGTGTGTGTGTGTGTGTGTGTGTGTGTGTTGAATCTTTGAACTGAACAATTTTACAGGACAAATGATTTGACACCAAATGTATAGTTTGTGGTCCTCATGGAGGCCATATACCAGATGCTCTGAGGTGTGCAGGCGCCTCAGTAGGTGGAGCAGCTGCCTAAAACTGCTACTGCCTTGATCTCATGAGATTTTCATTGCCAGCAAATGGAGCCTGGTCAAATATAAACCACATCATGAAGAAAATATATTATAAAATGATATGAATAATATTTTGATTTGGTGTTCCGTATGGGTGAAAATATTCAGAATCCCTAAATATCTGTTTTTGGATTCGGTCTAGAATATGGACGTCTCTAAAGCATATTTTTGTTGATATGCACCATATCTGGTCAAATACGAACCCACTATGTGACATGAAGACAAAATATTGTATACAGTAAACATTTTGAAGTTCGTCAGTATGTTCTATTAAGCCGGCCGAACATACTGACGAACTTCAAAATAGATATGGCCATATCTAATCACACATTTTGTTTCTGGAATATGGATCAAATACATGGCATATCATAATATGTTAATTATACAGTCTATATTAGATTAATGTATCACATAAACCGCTATAGATTTTCCAATGCATATGGTTGTGTTGACACATCTCATCAAATACGGATGAAGTATACAGCTCCTTATGACTATGATGCAATGCGCAATACAAAAATATAATGATACTCTAATTTGAGTAGAATAATTGCAAGATTTGCAAAAGTATACCATATCAAAGTTCAACCTTGTGAAAGTTGACCTTGATTTTAAGGCACTTCTGGACCGGACACTAAATTCATGTCAGTTGTACCTGGTGAGTCACAGTCATCAGAATCTGCCCTCCATTTGTCTCAGTGTCATTTCTCGGCCTTTTAAGCCATAAGTAATAACAATAATAAAAAGTATCAGCAGCCCACATTGAAACCATGTCACATCAATGTAGAGATATTCAACATTGAAAATGCAACATCTATACAATGTCATATCAACGTAGGGAAATTCAACATTGAAAATGCAACATCTATACAATATCAAATCAATGACAATTCTTCAATTGTTGAAATAGTAACTGTAATTAAACATTGAAACAACATCGCTTTTTCAACCTCAACCAAAAATAACCAATCTGACCAAAATCCAACGTTGAATCAATGCCTTTTGCTATCTGGGTCAATGTCTGACTGGGACTTGTGGTACCGGTGGATCCTGTGCGCCTTTTAGCTCAGACCCATTGTGGTATCGCTTCTCGGCCTTTTGGCTAAGATCAAGTGTAGTATCTGTTCTTATCAGTTTAATATCTGATATGTCCCCTATCTGGGGACTGTATATTAAATTGATTTTTGGAACAGGGAGATGGAATAGGAGCTTGCTCTGTCCACTCCACGCATCGACCTGGTATTGCAGTTCATCTGGGAATGGTGCACCCTCCTCTGCTGTTGAAGGAAACCTCAAGAGTTGTTGGTAGAAGGAGTTTGCTCAAAGTGGAACAAAGAAAGCAAGTTTCACCAGCAGTGTAAAACAAAGAGCTTCTCCTGTCTGTGCCAGCAGGGGTGTGAGCCTGTCGTCTCTGACACCTTAGCACCTCTCTCAATGCACTCAAGGGGGAGGTGAATGAAATGTTGAGGCAAAGGCCCAGCAAGAATGCGGGCCCAGAATCACTGTCTCCCCGTCCACCTCCAGGACTCTGAGACGTACAGGAAAGATTGTGGATGATATCTCACAGCCCGCTCAATCTGCTGGAGCCACTGCCCTGTGGCCGGAGGACGCACTGATATGTGGAGGTCAATGGCTGACTTGGAGATATGTGGTTGTTTGTGTGTGTCGTCAGAATTCCTATGTTTTCTCATGGTTTTCCCTGAAAAATGGCAGAAAAACTGAAAACGACCCTGGAAGCCATTTTGAAAAAGGAGTGTTTTCACTGGCTCGGACTGCTGTTGCCGTGGAAACACCCCGAAACGCAACAGAAGATTGTGGTTTTCACCTGAAAACCATGTTGTGTGAGCGGCGCGTGGACAACTCGTCCATGGATAACTCGTCCACAAAACTGCAAACTTGGACAACTCGTCTACAGGATGCTGGACAACTCGTCCACGACAAGCTTTGTCAGCATTACTGATTCGAAGGATTCCATTTTAATATATATTTAACACATTTGGAAGGATAACTAACTGTATCTGACACAAAAACATCAGATGTATCAACATATGTGACACAATAATGACGTTGAAACGCCACTTCATAGGTGACGGCTTTGAGTGATGCGTCCAGGTGCTGGTTAACGTGTCGGAAGCTGCTTTGTGACACGTTAAGGAGCTGCGGGGCTCGTACAGTTTTCCACATGACATGTTTTTTCAGCAGTACAGTGGTCCCTCGTTTATCGTGGGGGTTACGTTCTAAAAATAACCCGCAAGAAGCGAAATCCAGGAAGTCAACTCTTTTTATTTTACAAGTATTATATATGTTTCAAGGCTGTAAAACATTCCCTCACATTTCTCTCTTGTTTACGCTCAATTTTGGGATGTTTTGCAATCTCCTATTGGACCAGCAGCTTACATGTGGCTCAAACACAATGCCCATTACAACAATATCACTACGCAAGTAAAAATAGTGCCGACTTTAAACATTGGTTTAAAAGAAAACAAACTGCCGGAATACAATAGAAGAACTTTTGACGTTGAATCAACCTTGTTTCAACCATGTTATCAACATTGATAAATTACTAATAAAAGGCCATTTCAGCACTTTTAACATTCCTTTATTTTTTAATGCGTCAAATAAAGCCAAAATAATCACTTTAATCTCCATTTAGTGAAGTTCCACAGGGATCATGCCAAAGTCATCCAGTAGTGACATCACTGCACTGAAGGGAAGCGATGTCACTGCTGGAAAACCAAGTTTGGAGCAACTGCAGAACTTTAAAACCAAATAGAATCACGTGATTATTTCCTACAATCATAAAATACAGGGGAAGGGTGAAACATTCTGAAGTGGTTCATTAAGTATGCGTACAGCAGTGGCTCTCAAACAGTTTATACAGACTTCAATGTACATACTCCAAAATTGATTATAATTATGCCATTAAAAGGTAAATATTTGAAAATAAGTAGAGTGCTTGCAGATTAAATTTTTTTTTTTTTTTTTAAGGAAACCAAGGTTGAGAACAGTTGCTTTACTTGCTGTCAGGCTGGGACTGGAAGCAGGACTCAGGTGCAGAGGATATCAGTAAAATGAGTTTTATTAAAACCAAAAATCCACAGTTGTGGAAAAAAAAGGACAACTCAACATGAGGTAGGGGTGGGGAGACAAGGGGGCGAACATCAGCTTGTAGTCCCCATGGAACGCGCCACGCCACCACTCCTCTCAGGTGCATAGCGCAGCCACTTCTGCATTGCACCCTCGTACTGCTTTTCAGTCAGCCTCCGGTCAAACTGACGAGCAGCCGCTGTGAGAAAGAAAGAAGGAAACACGGTACTTGTTATAAAAGCAGCAATGCACGCTACAAGTTCTAATCTGAATAAATCTAAAAATACATTCACTATATGTAAAGCAAATAATAAAACAGGTTCGAACAATATGGTATGAAAGGTGCTGCTATTACTTGGCCAAGTTTAATGTACAGGAGTCCTCTTGTAAAACTGTAAAGAGAGGAAAACAAATATGAACACATATACATATTTTATATTTGTATGTCCATGTGTATATATACATGACACTGCTGACAGAGCAGCTTAAAAGCCTGAACATATTCGCTGCCTCGTCTGCTGACTTCATGCAGGTCGCGGGTGGTTCATGCTGATGGCCCCATTCTGGACTCACTTTGCATTGCTCAAGATGGAGGATCCATGCACAGCCGGCAGCTCAGGCCATGCGGTCAAACATTTGGCTGCACGTGCACTAACAAAGTAGGGCCGCACTTTAGGCCGTGCAAAGTGTGGCCCTACACCCTTCCTCCCACGTGCTCCAACAAAGTAGGGCCGCATGGCCTGAGCTGCCGACTGCGCATGGATCCTCCGTCTTCCCGTCAGAACAATCACAAATTAAAAGCCAATAAAGATACCCAGACGGCTAAACTCCTACAATGAAACCCAAACTACTTTAGGAAATATGGAGAACACTGGGCAACAGAAGTGGGGATATTTCCGTTCATGTTATGAAACGAAGTGAGTCCAGAGTGGAGCATGGCCATCATGAACCACCCGCGGCCTACGCCATGGCCATGCAGACCAGCATTGCGGTGTGTCAAGCCACGTGGCTTAACACACCGCAATGCTGGTCTGCATGGCCATGGCGTTGCCCCCCCCACCCGACTTTCCCACCGGAACTCTCCGGACACCGGGACCACAGTGTTCGTTAGCAGTTGGGACAGTTGTCGACCGCATGTAACGTTTGAGTTTCTACGATTTACGTTACGAGGGCGAGTTTAGCTAGCTGGCGAACAGCACATCGCTCCTACCTTTTTTTTTTTTTATGAAACCGGGCAATAAAACTTTGCAAGCAAATACGCTCATGTCACGTATTTAACCTTAATGTTATACGGTGACTCAAGACAATTATTATGCTGAAATGCTGACAATGAAATATCCTCTTACCTTCCGAAATGATGCTGTGACCGCGCGCAACAATTCCTTCGCAGCAATGAGACCTCTTCTCCCGCAGCGACCACACCTGATTCTACCCACAATGCAAAGCGCGCATGACGAGATCACGTGCGTTCTCACGATAATGAACATCGCGGGGCGGCGACATTAAGCTGCAATCTCCAGACAGTTTCCAGCCGTCTGCGAAGCACAATGTGAACCCGTGTGTGTGTGTGTGTGCGTGTGTGTGTGTGTGTGTGTGTGCGTGTGTGTTGAATCTTTGAACTGAACAATTTTACAGGACAAATGATTTTACACCAAATGTATAGTTTGTGGTCCTCATGGAGGCCATATACCAGATGCTCTGAGGTGTGCAGGCGCCTCAGTAGGTGGAGCAGCTGCCTAAAACTGCTACTGCCTTGATCTCATGACATTTTCATTGCCAGCAAATGGAGCCTGGTCAAATATAAACCACATCATGAAGAAAATATATTATAAAATGATATGAATAATATTTCGATTTGGTGTTCCGTATGGGTGAAAATATTCAGAATCCCTAAATATCTGTTTTTGGATTCGGTCTAGAATATGGACGTCTCTAAAGCATATTTTTGTTGATATGCACCATATCTGGTCAAATACGAACCCACTATGTGACATGAAGACAAAATATTGTATACAGTAAACATTTTGAAGTTCGTCAGTATGTTCTATTAAGCCGGCCGAACATACTGACGAACTTCAAAATAGATATGGCCATATCTAATCACACATTTTGTTTCTGGAATATGGATCAAATACATGGCATATCATAATATGTTAATTATACAGTCTATATTAGATTAATGTATCACATAAACCGCTATAGATTTTCCAATGCATATGGTTGTGTTGACACATCTCATCAAATACGGATGAAGTATACAGCTCCTTATGACTATGATGCAATGCGCAATACAAAAATATAATGATACTCTAATTTGAGTAGAATAATTGCAAGATTTGCAAAAGTATACCATATCAAAGTTCAACCTTGTGAAAGTTGACCTTGATTTTAAGGCACTTCTGGACCGGACACTAAATTCATGTCAGTTGTACCTGGTGAGTCACAGTCATCAGAATCTGCCCTCCATTTGTCTCAGTGTCATTTCTCGGCCTTTTAAGCCATAAGTAATAACAATAATAAAAAGTATCAGCAGCCCACATTGAAACCATGTCACATCAATGTAGAGATATTCAACATTGAAAATGCAACATCTATACAATGTCATATCAATGACAATTCTTCAATTGTTGAAATAGTAACTGTAATTAAACATTGAAACAACATCGCTTTTTCAACCTCAACCAAAAATAACCAATCTGACCAAAATCCAACGTTGAATCAATGCCTTTTGCTATCTGGGTCAATGTCTGACTGGGACTTGTGGTAACGGTGGATCCTGTGCGCCTTTTAGCTCAGACCCATTGTGGTATCGCTTCTCGGCCTTTTGGCTAAGATCAAGTGTAGTATCTGTTCTTATCAGTTTAATATCTGATATGTCCCCTATCTGGGGACTGTATATTAAATTGATTTTTGGAACAGGGAGATGGAATAGGAGCTTGCTCTGTCCACTCCACGCATCGACCTGGTATTGCAGTTCATCTGGGAATGGTGCACCCTCCTCTGCTGTTGAAGGAAACCTCAATAGTTGTTGGTAGAAGGAGTTTGCTCAAAGTGGAACAAAGAAAGCAAGTTTCACCAGCAGTGTAAAACAAAGAGCTTCTCCTGTCTGTGCCAGCAGGGGTGTGAGCCTGTCGTCTCTGACACCTTAGCACCTCTCTCAATGCACTCGAGGGGGAGGTGAATGAAATGTTGAGGCAAAGGCCCAGCAAGAATGCGGGCCCAGAATCACTGTCTCCCCGTCCACCTCCAGGACTCTGAGACGTACAGGAAAGATTGTGGATGATATCTCACAGCCCGCTCAATCTGCTGGAGCCACTGCCCTGTGGCCGGAGGACGCACTGATATGTGGAGGTCAATGGCTGACTTGGAGATATGTGGTTGTTTGTGTGTGTCGTCAGAATTCCTATGTTTTCTCATGGTTTTCCCTGAAAAATGGCAGAAAAACTGAAAACGACCCTGGAAGCCATTTTGAAAAAGGAGTGTTTTCACTGGCTCGGACTGCTGTTGCCGTGGAAACACCCCGAAACGCAACAGAAGATTGTGGTTTTCACCTGAAAACCATGTTGTGTGAGCGGCGCGTGGACAACTCGTCCATGGATAACTCGTCCACAAAACTGCAAACTTGGACAACTCGTCTACAGGATGCTGGACAACTCGTCCACGACAAGCTTTGTCAGCATTACTGATTCGAAGGATTCCATTTTAATATATATTTAACACATTTGGAAGGATAACTAACTGTATCTGACACAAAAACATCAGATGTATCAACATATGTGACACAATAATGACGTTGAAACGCCACTTCATAGGTGACGGCTTTGAGTGATGCGTCCAGGTGCTGGTTAACGTGTCGGAAGCTGCTTTGTGACACGTTAAGGAGCTGCGGGGCTCGTACAGTTTTCCACATGACATGTTTTTTCAGCAGTACAGTGGTCCCTCGTTTATCGTGGGGGTTACGTTCTAAAAATAACCCGCAAGAAGCGAAATCCAGGAAGTCAACTCTTTTTATTTTGCAAGTATTATATATGTTTCAAGGCTGTAAAACATTCCCTCACATTTCTCTCTTGTTTACGCTCAATTTTGGGATGTTTTGCAATCTCCTATTGGACCAGCAGCTTACATGTGGCTCAAACACAATGCCCATTACAACAATATCACTACGCAAGTAAAAATAGTGCCGACTTTAAACATTGGTTTAAAAGAAAACAAACTGCCGGATTACAATAGAAGAACTTTTGACATCTTTCTCATGACTAATATATCTTGGTAACAATGTACAGATGTTACCTGTTGGATTAAGAACCTTGTGCCCTCCCCATTCCTGTGCCTTCCCCTTCATGTGACTTATTCCTCCTACGTAAATAGCCTGCGATTACTGCAAAAAGCGTCCAAATGAAGCATCACCAACAAATATCCAAGCAACCTTGAATTCACATTTCTCTCTTGTTTAAGCTCAATTTTGGGATGTTTTGCAATCTCCTATTGGACCAGCAGCTTACATGTGGCTCAAACACAATGCCCATTACAACAATATCATTACGCAAGTAAAAATAGTGCCGACTTTAAACATTGGTTTAAACAAAAACAAACTGCCAGATTACAAAAGGAGAACTTTTGACGTTGAATCAACCTTGTTTCAACCATGTTATCAACATTGATAAATTACTATTAAAAGGCCATTTCAGCACTTTTAACATTCCTTTATTTTTTAATGCGTCAAATAAAGCCAAAATAATCACTTTAATCTCCATTTAGTGAAGTTCCACAGGGATCATGCCAAAGTCATCCAGTAGTGACATCACTGCACTGAAGGGAAGCGATGTCACTGCTGGAAAACCAAGTTTGGAGCAACTGCAGAACTTTAAAACCAAATAGAATCACGTGATTATTTCTTACAATCATAAAATACAGGGGAAGGGTGAAACATTCTGAAGTGGTTCATTAAGTATGCGTACAGCAGTGGCTCTCAAACAGTTTATACAGACTTCAATGTACATACTCCAAAATTGATTATAATTATGCCATTAAAAGGTAAATATTTGAAAATAAGTAGAGTGCTTGCAGATTAAATTTTTTTTTTTTTTTTTAAGGAAACCAAGGTTGAGAACAGTTGCTTTACTTGCTGTCAGGCTGGGACTGGAAGCAGGACTCAGGTGCAGAGGATATCAGTAAAATGAGTTTTATTAAAACCAAAAATCCACAGTTGTGGAAAAAAAAGGACAACTCAACATGAGGTAGGGGTGGGGAGACAAGGGGGCGAACATCAGCTTGTAGTCCCCATGGAACGCGCCACGCCACCACTCCTCTCAGGTGCATAGCGCAGCCACTTCTGCATTGCACCCTCGTACTGCTTTTCAGTCAGCCTCCGGTCAAACTGACGAGCAGCCGCTGTGAGAAAGAAAGAAGGAAACACGGTACTTGTTATAAAAGCAGCAATGCACGCTACAAGTTCTAATCTGAATAAATCTAAAAATACATTCACTATATGTAAAGCAAATAATAAAACAGGTTCGAACAATATGGTATGAAAGGTGCTGCTATTACTTGGCCAAGTTTAATGTACAGGAGTCCTCTTGTAAAACTGTAAAGAGAGGAAAACAAATATGAACACATATACATAATTTATATTTGTATGTCCATGTGTATATATACATGACACTGCTGACAGAGCAGCTTAAAAGCCTGAACATATTCGCTGCCTCGTCTGCTGACTTCATGCAGGTCGCGGGTGGTTCATGCTGATGGCCCCATTCTGGACTCACTTTGCATTGCTCAAGATGGAGGATCCATGCACAGCCGGCAGCTCAGGCCATGCGGTCAAACATTTGGCTGCACGTGCACTAACAAAGTAGGGCCGCACTTTAGGCCGTGCAAAGTGTGGCCCTACACCCTTCCTCCCACGTGCTCCAACAAAGTAGGGCCGCATGGCCTGAGCTGCCGACTGCGCATGGATCCTCCGTCTTCCCGTCAGAACAATCACAAATTAAAAGCCAATAAAGATACCCAGACGGCTAAACTCCTACAATGAAACCCAAACTACTTTAGGAAAGATGGAGAACACTGGGCAACAGAAGTGGGGATATTTCCGTTCATGTTATGAAACGAAGTGAGTCCAGAGTGGAGCATGGCCATCATGAACCTCCCGCGGCCTACGCCATGGCCATGCAGACCAGCATTGCGGTGTGTCAAGCCACGTGGCTTAACACACCGCAATGCTCGTCTGCATGGCCATGGCGTTGCCCCCCCCACCCGACTTTCCCACCGGAACTCTCCGGACACCGGGACCACAGTGTTCGTTAGCAGTTGGGACAGTTGTCGACCGCATGTAACGTTTGAGTTTCTACGATTTACGTTACGAGGGCGAGTTTAGCTAGCTGGCGAACAGCACATCGCTCCTACCTTTTTTTTTTTTTTATGAAACCGGGCAATAAAACTTTGCAAGCAAATACGCTCATGTCACGTATTTAACCTTAATGTTATACGGTGACTCAAGACAATTATTATGCTGAAATGCTGACAATGAAATATCCTCTTACCTTCCGAAATGATGCTGTGACCGCGCGCAACAATTCCTTCGCAGCAATGAGACCTCTTCTCCCGCAGCGACCACACCTGATTCTACCCACAATGCAAAGCGCGCATGACGAGATCACGTGCGTTCTCACGATAATGAACATCGCGGGGCGGCGACATTAAGCTGCAATCTCCAGACAGTTTCCAGCCGTCTGCGAAGCACAATGTGAACCCGTGTGTGTGTGTGTGTGTGTGTGTGTGCGTGCGTGTGGTTGAATCTTTGAACTGAACAATTTTACAGGACAAATGATTTGACACCAAATGTCTAGTTTGTGGTCCTCATGGAGGCCATATACCAGATGCTCTGAGGTGTGCAGGCGCCTCAGTAGGTGGAGCAGCTGCCTAAAACTGCTACTGCCTTGATCTCATGACATTTTCATTGCCAGCAAATGGAGCCTGGTCAAATATAAACCACATCATGAAGAAAATATATTATAAAATGATATGAATAATATTTCGATTTGGTGTTCCGTATGGGTGAAAATATTCAGAATCCCTAAATATCTGTTTTTGGATTCGGTCTAGAATATGGACGTCTCTAAAGCATATTTTTGTTGATATGCACCATATCTGGTCAAATACGAACCCACTATGTGACATGAAGACAAAATATTGTATACAGTAAACATTTTGAAGTTCGTCAGTATGTTCTATTAAGCCGGCCGAACATACTGACGAACTTCAAAATAGATATGGCCATATCTAATCACACATTTTGTTTCTGGAATATGGATCAAATACATGGCATATCATAATATGTTAATTATACAGTCTATATTAGATTAATGTATCACATAAACCGCTATAGATTTTCCAATGCATATGGTTGTGTTGACACATCTCATCAAATACGGATGAAGTATACAGCTCCTTATGACTATGATGCAATGCGCAATACAAAAATATAATGATACTCTAATTTGAGTAGAATAATTGCAAGATTTGCAAAAGTATACCATATCAAAGTTCAACCTTTTGAAAGTTGACCTTGATTTTAAGGCACTTCTGGACCGGACACTAAATTCATGTCAGTTGTACCTGGTGAGTCACAGTCATCAGAATCTGTCCTCCATTTGTCTCAGTGTCATTTCTTGGCCTTTTAAGCCATAAGTAATAACAATAATAAAAAGTATCAGCAGCCCACATTGAAACCATGTCACATCAATGTAGAGATATTCAACATTGAAAATGCAACATCTATACAATGTCATATCAATGACAATTCTTCAATTGTTGAAATAGTAACTGTAATTAAACATTGAAACAACATCGCTTTTTCAACCTCAACCAAAAATAACCAATCTGACCAAAATCCAACGTTGAATCAATGCCTTTTGCTATCTGGCTCAATGTCTGACTGGGACTTGTGGTAACGGTGGATCCTGTGCGCCTTTTAGCTCAGACCCATTGTGGTATCGCTTCTCGGCCTTTTGGCTAAGATCAAGTGTAGTATCTGTTCTTATCAGTTTAATATCTGATATGTCCCCTATCTGGGGACTGTATATTAAATTGATTTTTGGAACAGGGAGATGGAATAGGAGCTTGCTCTGTCCACTCCACGCATCGACCTGGTATTGCAGTTCATCTGGGAATGGTGCACCCTCCTCTGCTGTTGAAGGAAACCTCAATAGTTGTTGGTAGAAGGAGTTTGCTCAAAGTGGAACAAAGAAAGCAAGTTTCACCAGCAGTGTAAAACAAAGAGCTTCTCCTGTCTGTGCCAGCAGGGGTGTGAGCCTGTCGTCTCTGACACCTTAGCACCTCTCTCAATGCACTCAAGGGGGAGGTGAATGAAATGTTGAGGCAAAGGCCCAGCAAGAATGCGGGCCCAGAATCACTGTCTCCCCGTCCACCTCCAGGACTCTGAGACGTACAGGAAAGATTGTGGATGATATCTCACAGCCCGCTCAATCTGCTGGAGCCACTGCCCTGTGGCCGGAGGACGCACTGATATGTGGAGGTCAATGGCTGACTTGGAGATATGTGGTTGTTTGTGTGTGTCGTCAGAATTCCTATGTTTTCTCATGGTTTTCCCTGAAAAATGGCAGAAAAACTGAAAACGACCCTGGAAGCCATTTTGAAAAAGGAGTGTTTTCACTGGCTCGGACTGCTGTTGCCGTGGAAACACCCCGAAACGCAACAGAAGATTGTGGTTTTCACCTGAAAACCATGTTGTGTGAGCGGCGCGTGGACAACTCGTCCATGGATAACTCGTCCACAAAACTGCAAACTTGGACAACTCGTCTACAGGATGCTGGACAACTCGTCCACGACAAGCTTTGTCAGCATTACTGATTCGAAGGATTCCATTTTAATATATATTTAACACATTTGGAAGGATAACTAACTGTATCTGACACAAAAACATCAGATGTATCAACATATGTGACACAATAATGACGTTGAAACGCCACTTCATAGGTGACGGCTTTGAGTGATGCGTCCAGGTGCTGGTTAACGTGTCGGAAGCTGCTTTGTGACACGTTAAGGAGCTGCGGGGCTCGTACAGTTTTCCACATGACATGTTTTTTCAGCAGTACAGTGGTCCCTCGTTTATCGTGGGGGTTACGTTCTAAAAATAACCCGCAAGAAGCGAAATCCAGGAAGTCAACTCTTTTTATTTTACAAGTATTATATATGTTTCAAGGCTGTAAAACATTCCCTCACATTTCTCTCTTGTTTACGCTCAATTTTGGGATGTTTTGCAATCTCCTATTGGACCAGCAGCTTACATGTGGCTCAAACACAATGCCCATTACAACAATATCACTACGCAAGTAAAAATAGTGCCGACTTTAAACATTGGTTTAAAAGAAAACAAACTGCCGGATTACAATAGAAGAACTTTTGACATCTTTCTCATGACTAATATATCTTGGTAACAATGTACAGATGTTACCTGTTGGATTAAGAACCTTGTGCCCTCCCCATTCCTGTGCCTTCCCCTTCATGTGACTTATTCCTCCTACGTAAATAGCCTGCGATTACTGCAAAAAGCGTCCAAATGAAGCATCACCAACAAATATCCAAGCAACCTTGAATTCACATTTCTCTCTTGTTTAAGCTCAATTTTGGGATGTTTTGCAATCTCCTATTGGACCAGCAGCTTACATGTGGCTCAAACACAATGCCCATTACAACAATATCATTACGCAAGTAAAAATAGTGCCGACTTTAAACATTGGTTTAAACAAAAACAAACTGCCAGATTACAAAAGGAGAACTTTTGACGTTGAATCAACCTTGTTTCAACCATGTTATCAACATTGATAAATTACTATTAAAAGGCCATTTCAGCACTTTTAACATTCCTTTATTTTTTAATGCGTCAAATAAAGCCAAAATAATCACTTTAATCTCCATTTAGTGAAGTTCCACAGGGATCATGCCAAAGTCATCCAGTAGTGACATCACTGCACTGAAGGGAAGCGATGTCACTGCTGGAAAACCAAGTTTGGAGCAACTGCAGAACTTTAAAACCAAATAGAATCACGTGATTATTTCTTACAATCATAAAATACAGGGGAAGGGTGAAACATTCTGAAGTGGTTCATTAAGTATGCGTACAGCAGTGGCTCTCAAACAGTTTATACAGACTTCAATGTACATACTCCAAAATTGATTATAATTATGCCATTAAAAGGTAAATATTTGAAAATAAGTAGAGTGCTTGCAGATTAATTTTTTTTTTTTTTTTAAGGAAACCAAGGTTGAGAACAGTTGCTTTACTTGCTGTCAGGCTGGGACTGGAAGCAGGACTCAGGTGCAGAGGATATCAGTAAAATGAGTTTTATTAAAACCAAAAATCCACAGTTGTGGAAAAAAAAGGACAACTCAACATGAGGTAGGGGTGGGGAGACAAGGGGGCGAACATCAGCTTGTAGTCCCCATGGAACGCGCCACGCCACCACTCCTCTCAGGTGCATAGCGCAGCCACTTCTGCATTGCACCCTCGTACTGCTTTTCAGTCAGCCTCCGGTCAAACTGACGAGCAGCCGCTGTGAGAAAGAAAGAAGGAAACACGGTACTTGTTATAAAAGCAGCAATGCACGCTACAAGTTCTAATCTGAATAAATCTAAAAATACATTCACTATATGTAAAGCAAATAATAAAACAGGTTCGAACAATATGGTATGAAAGGTGCTGCTATTACTTGGCCAAGTTTAATGTACAGGAGTCCTCTTGTAAAACTGTAAAGAGAGGAAAACAAATATGAACACATATACATAATTTATATTTGTATGTCCATGTGTATATATACATGACACTGCTGACAGAGCAGCTTAAAAGCCTGAACATATTCGCTGCCTCGTCTGCTGACTTCATGCAGGTCGCGGGTGGTTCATGCTGATGGCCCCATTCTGGACTCACTTTGCATTGCTCAAGATGGAGGATCCATGCACAGCCGGCAGCTCAGGCCATGCGGTCAAACATTTGGCTGCACGTGCACTAACAAAGTAGGGCCGCACTTTAGGCCGTGCAAAGTGTGGCCCTACACCCTTCCTCCCACGTGCTCCAACAAAGTAGGGCCGCATGGCCTGAGCTGCCGACTGCGCATGGATCCTCCGTCTTCCCGTCAGAACAATCACAAATTAAAAGCCAATAAAGATACCCAGACGGCTAAACTCCTACAATGAAACCCAAACTACTTTAGGAAATATGGAGAACACTGGGCAACAGAAGTGGGGATATTTCCGTTCATGTTATGAAACGAAGTGAGTCCAGAGTGGAGCATGGCCATCATGAACCTCCCGCGGCCAACGCCATGGCCATGCAGACGAGCATTGCGGTGTGTCAAGCCACGTGGCTTAACACACCGCAATGCTCGTCTGCATGGCCATGGCGTTGCCCCCCCCACCCGACTTTCCCACCGGAACTCTCCGGACACCGGGACCACAGTGTTCGTTAGCAGTTGGGACAGTTGTCGACCGCATGTAACGTTTGAGTTTCTACGATTTACGTTACGAGGGCGAGTTTAGCTAGCTGGCGAACAGCACATCGCTCCTACCTTTTTTTTTTTTTTATGAAACCGGGCAATAAAACTTTGCAAGCAAATACGCTCATGTCACGTATTTAACCTTAATGTTATACGGTGACTCAAGACAATTATTATGCTGAAATGCTGACAATGAAATATCCTCTTACCTTCCGAAATGATGCTGTGACCGCGCGCAACAATTCCTTCGCAGCAATGAGACCTCTTCTCCCGCAGCGACCACACCTGATTCTACCCACAATGCAAAGCGCGCATGACGAGATCACGTGCGTTCTCACGATAATGAACATCGCGGGGCGGCGACATTAAGCTGCAATCTCCAGACAATTTCCAGCCGTCTGCGAAGCACAATGTGAACCCGTGTGTGTGTGTGTGTGTGTGTGTGTGCGTGCGTGTGGTTGAATCTTTGAACTGAACAATTTTACAGGACAAATGATTTTACACCAAATGTCTAGTTTGTGGTCCTCATGGAGGCCATATACCAGATGCTCTGAGGTGTGCAGGCGCCTCAGTAGGTGGAGCAGCTGCCTAAAACTGCTACTGCCTTGATCTCATGAGATTTTCATTGCCAGCAAATGGAGCCTGGTCAAATATAAACCACATCATGAAGAAAATATATTATAAAATGATATGAATAATATTTCGATTTGGTGTTCCGTATGGGTGAAAATATTCAGAATCCCTAAATATCTGTTTTTGGATTCGGTCTAGAATATGGACGTCTCTAAAGCATATTTTTGTTGATATGCACCATATCTGGTCAAATACGAACCCACTATGTGACATGAAGACAAAATATTGTATACAGTAAACATTTTGAAGTTCGTCAGTATGTTCTATTAAGCCGGCCGAACATACTGACGAACTTCAAAATAGATATGGCCATATCTAATCACACATTTTGTTTCTGGAATATGGATCAAATACATGGCATATCATAATATGTTAATTATACAGTCTATATTAGATTAATGTATCACATAAACCGCTATAGATTTTCCAATGCATATGGTTGTGTTGACACATCTCATCAAATACGGATGAAGTATACAGCTCCTTATGACTATGATGCAATGCGCAATACAAAAATATAATGATACTCTAATTTGAGTAGAATAATTGCAAGATTTGCAAAAGTATACCATATCAAAGTTCAACCTTGTGAAAGTTGACCTTGATTTTAAGGCACTTCTGGACGGGACACTAAATTCATGTCAGTTGTACCTGGTGAGTCACAGTCATCAGAATCTGCCCTCCATTTGTCTCAGTGTCATTTCTCGGCCTTTTAAGCCATAAGTAATAACAATAATAAAAAGTATCAGCAGCCCACATTGAAACCATGTCACATCAATGTAGAGATATTCAACATTGAAAATGCAACATCTATACAATGTCATATCAATGACAATTCTTCAATTGTTGAAATAGTAACTGTAATTAAACATTGAAACAACATCGCTTTTTCAACCTCAACCAAAAATAACCAATCTGACCAAAATCCAACGTTGAATCAATGCCTTTTGCTATCTGGGTCAATGTCTGACTGGGACTTGTGGTAACGGTGGATCCTGTGCGCCTTTTAGCTCAGACCCATTGTGGTATCGCTTCTCGGCCTTTTGGCTAAGATCAAGTGTAGTATCTGTTCTTATCAGTTTAATATCTGATATGTCCCCTATCTGGGGACTGTATATTAAATTGATTTTTGGAACAGGGAGATGGAATAGGAGCTTGCTCTGTCCACTCCACGCATCGACCTGGTATTGCAGTTCATCTGGGAATGGTGCACCCTCCTCTGCTGTTGAAGGAAACCTCAAGAGTTGTTGGTAGAAGGAGTTTGCTCAAAGTGGAACAAAGAAAGCAAGTTTCACCAGCAGTGTAAAACAAAGAGCTTCTCCTGTCTGTGCCAGCAGGGGTGTGAGCCTGTCGTCTCTGACACCTTAGCACCTCTCTCAATGCACTCAAGGGGGAGGTGAATGAAATGTTGAGGCAAAGGCCCAGCAAGAATGCGGGCCCAGAATCACTGTCTCCCCGTCCACCTCCAGGACTCTGAGACGTACAGGAAAGATTGTGGATGATATCTCACAGCCCGCTCAATCTGCTGGAGCCACTGCCCTGTGGCCGGAGGACGCACTGATATGTGGAGGTCAATGGCTGACTTGGAGATATGTGGTTGTTTGTGTGTGTCGTCAGAATTCCTATGTTTTCTCATGGTTTTCCCTGAAAAATGGCAGAAAAACTGAAAACGACCCTGGAAGCCATTTTGAAAAAGGAGTGTTTTCACTGGCTCGGACTGCTGTTGCCGTGGAAACACCCCGAAACGCAACAGAAGATTGTGGTTTTCACCTGAAAACCATGTTGTGTGAGCGGCGCGTGGACAACTCGTCCATGGATAACTCGTCCACAAAACTGCAAACTTGGACAACTCGTCTACAGGATGCTGGACAACTCGTCCACGACAAGCTTTGTCAGCATTACTGATTCGAAGGATTCCATTTTAATATATATTTAACACATTTGGAAGGATAACTAACTGTATCTGACACAAAAACATCAGATGTATCAACATATGTGACACAATAATGACGTTGAAACGCCACTTCATAGGTGACGGCTTTGAGTGATGCGTCCAGGTGCTGGTTAACGTGTCGGAAGCTGCTTTGTGACACGTTAAGGAGCTGCGGGGCTCGTACAGTTTTCCACATGACATGTTTTTTCAGCAGTACAGTGGTCCCTCGTTTATCGTGGGGGTTACGTTCTAAAAATAACCCGCAAGAAGCGAAATCCAGGAAGTCAACTCTTTTTATTTTACAAGTATTATATATGTTTCAAGGCTGTAAAACATTCCCTCACATTTCTCTCTTGTTTACGCTCAATTTTGGGATGTTTTGCAATCTCCTATTGGACCAGCAGCTTACATGTGGCTCAAACACAATGCCCATTACAACAATATCACTACGCAAGTAAAAATAGTGCCGACTTTAAACATTGGTTTAAAAGAAAACAAACTGCCGGATTACAATAGAAGAACTTTTGACATCTTTCTCATGACTAATATATCTTGGTAACAATGTACAGATGTTACCTGTTGGATTAAGAACCTTGTGCCCTCCCCATTCCTGTGCCTTCCCCTTCATGTGACTTATTCCTCCTACGTAAATAGCCTGCGATTACTGCAAAAAGCGTCCAAATGAAGCATCACCAACAAATATCCAAGCAACCTTGAATTCACATTTCTCTCTTGTTTAAGCTCAATTTTGGGATGTTTTGCAATCTCCTATTGGACCAGCAGCTTACATGTGGCTCAAACACAATGCCCATTACAACAATATCATTACGCAAGTAAAAATAGTGCCGACTTTAAACATTGGTTTAAACAAAAACAAACTGCCAGATTACAAAAGGAGAACTTTTGACGTTGAATCAACCTTGTTTCAACCATGTTATCAACATTGATAAATTACTATTAAAAGGCCATTTCAGCACTTTTAACATTCCTTTATTTTTTAATGCGTCAAATAAAGCCAAAATAATCACTTTAATCTCCATTTAGTGAAGTTCCACAGGGATCATGCCAAAGTCATCCAGTAGTGACATCACTGCACTGAAGGGAAGCGATGTCACTGCTGGAAAACCAAGTTTGGAGCAACTGCAGAACTTTAAAACCAAATAGAATCACGTGATTATTTCTTACAATCATAAAATACAGGGGAAGGGTGAAACATTCTGAAGTGGTTCATTAAGTATGCGTACAGCAGTGGCTCTCAAACAGTTTATACAGACTTCAATGTACATACTCCAAAATTGATTATAATTATGCCATTAAAAGGTAAATATTTGAAAATAAGTAGAGTGCTTGCAGATTAAATTTTTTTTTTTAAGGAAACCAAGGTTGAGAACAGTTGCTTTACTTGCTGTCAGGCTGGGACTGGAAGCAGGACTCAGGTGCAGAGGATATCAGTAAAATGAGTTTTATTAAAACCAAAAATCCACAGTTGTGGAAAAAAAAGGACAACTCAACATGAGGTAGGGGTGGGGAGACAAGGGGGCGAACATCAGCTTGTAGTCCCCATGGAACGCGCCACGCCACCACTCCTCTCAGGTGCATAGCGCAGCCACTTCTGCATTGCACCCTCGTACTGCTTTTCAGTCAGCCTCCGGTCAAACTGACGAGCAGCCGCTGTGAGAAAGAAAGAAGGAAACACGGTACTTGTTATAAAAGCAGCAATGCACGCTACAAGTTCTAATCTGAATAAATCTAAAAATACATTCACTATATGTAAAGCAAATAATAAAACAGGTTCGAACAATATGGTATGAAAGGTGCTGCTATTACTTGGCCAAGTTTAATGTACAGGAGTCCTCTTGTAAAACTGTAAAGAGAGGAAAACAAATATGAACACATATACATAATTTATATTTGTATGTCCATGTGTATATATACATGACACTGCTGACAGAGCAGCTTAAAAGCCTGAACATATTCGCTGCCTCGTCTGCTGACTTCATGCAGGTCGCGGGTGGTTCATGCTGATGGCCCCATTCTGGACTCACTTTGCATTGCTCAAGATGGAGGATCCATGCACAGCCGGCAGCTCAGGCCATGCGGTCAAACATTTGGCTGCACGTGCACTAACAAAGTAGGGCCGCACTTTAGGCCGTGCAAAGTGTGGCCCTACACCCTTCCTCCCACGTGCTCCAACAAAGTAGGGCCGCATGGCCTGAGCTGCCGACTGCGCATGGATCCTCCGTCTTCCCGTCAGAACAATCACAAATTAAAAGCCAATAAAGATACCCAGACGGCTAAACTCCTACAATGAAACCCAAACTACTTTAGGAAATATGGAGAACACTGGGCAACAGAAGTGGGGATATTTCCGTTCATGTTATGAAACGAAGTGAGTCCAGAGTGGAGCATGGCCATCATGAACCTCCCGCGGCCTACGCCATGGCCATGCAGACCAGCATTGCGGTGTGTCAAGCCACGTGGCTTAACACACCGCAATGCTCGTCTGCATGGCCATGGCGTTGCCCCCCCCACCCGACTTTCCCACCGGAACTCTCCGGACACCGGGACCACAGTGTTCGTTAGCAGTTGGGACAGTTGTCGACCGCATGTAACGTTTGAGTTTCTACAATTTACGTTACGAGGGCGAGTTTAGCTAGCTGGCGAACAGCACATCGCTCCTACCTTTTTTTTTTTTTTATGAAACCGGGCAATAAAACTTTGCAAGCAAATACGCTCATGTCACGTATTTAACCTTAATGTTATACGGTGACTCAAGACAATTATTATGCTGAAATGCTGACAATGAAATATCCTCTTACCTTCCGAAATGATGCTGTGACCGCGCGCAACAATTCCTTCGCAGCAATGAGACCTCTTCTCCCGCAGCGACCACACCTGATTCTACCCACAATGCAAAGCGCGCATGACGAGATCACGTGCGTTCTCACGATAATGAACATCGCGGGGCGGCGACATTAAGCTGCAATCTCCAGACAGTTTCCAGCCGTCTGCGAAGCACAATGTGAACCCGTGTGTGTGTGTGTGTGTGTGTGTGTGCGTGCGTGTGGTTGAATCTTTGAACTGAACAATTTTACAGGACAAATGATTTTACACCAAATGTCTAGTTTGTGGTCCTCATGGAGGCCATATACCAGATGCTCTGAGGTGTGCAGGCGCCTCAGTAGGTGGAGCAGCTGCCTAAAACTGCTACTGCCTTGATCTCATGACATTTTCATTGCCAGCAAATGGAGCCTGGTCAAATATAAACCACATCATGAAGAAAATATATTATAAAATGATATGAATAATATTTCGATTTGGTGTTCCGTATGGGTGAAAATATTCAGAATCCCTAAATATCTGTTTTTGGATTCGGTCTAGAATATGGACGTCTCTAAAGCATATTTTTGTTGATATGCACCATATCTGGTCAAATACGAACCCACTATGTGACATGAAGACAAAATATTGTATACAGTAAACATTTTGAAGTTCGTCAGTATGTTCTATTAAGCCGGCCGAACATACTGACGAACTTCAAAATAGATATGGCCATATCTAATCACACATTTTGTTTCTGGAATATGGATCAAATACATGGCATATCATAATATGTTAATTATACAGTCTATATTAGATTAATGTATCACATAAACCGCTATAGATTTTCCAATGCATATGGTTGTGTTGACACATCTCATCAAATACGGATGAAGTATACAGCTCCTTATGACTATGATGCAATGCGCAATACAAAAATATAATGATACTCTAATTTGAGTAGAATAATTGCAAGATTTGCAAAAGTATACCATATCAAAGTTCAACCTTGTGAAAGTTGACCTTGATTTTAAGGCACTTCTGGACCGGACACTAAATTCATGTCAGTTGTACCTGGTGAGTCACAGTCATCAGAATCTGCCCTCCATTTGTCTCAGTGTCATTTCTCGGCCTTTTAAGCCATAAGTAATAACAATAATAAAAAGTATCAGCAGCCCACATTGAAACCATGTCACATCAATGTAGAGATATTCAACATTGAAAATGCAACATCTATACAATGTCATATCAACGTAGGGAAATTCAACATTGAAAATGCAACATCTAAACAATGTCAAATCAATGACAATTCTTCAATTGTTGAAATAGTAACTGTAATTAAACATTGAAACAACATCGCTTTTTCAACCTCAACCAAAAATAACCAATCTGACCAAAATCCAACGTTGAATCAATGCCTTTTGCTATCTGGGTCAATGTCTGACTGGGACTTGTGGTAACGGTGGATCCTGTGCGCCTTTTAGCTCAGACCCATTGTGGTATCGCTTCTCGGCCTTTTGGCTAAGATCAAGTGTAGTATCTGTTCTTATCAGTTTAATATCTGATATGTCCCCTATCTGGGGACTGTATATTAAATTGATTTTTGGAACAGGGAGATGGAATAGGAGCTTGCTCTGTCCACTCCACGCATCGACCTGGTATTGCAGTTCATCTGGGAATGGTGCACCCTCCTCTGCTGTTGAAGGAAACCTCAATAGTTGTTGGTAGAAGGAGTTTGCTCAAAGTGGAACAAAGAAAGCAAGTTTCACCAGCAGTGTAAAACAAAGAGCTTCTCCTGTCTGTGCCAGCAGGGGTGTGAGCCTGTCGTCTCTGACACCTTAGCACCTCTCTCAATGCACTCAAGGGGGAGGTGAATGAAATGTTGAGGCAAAGGCCCAGCAAGAATGCGGGCCCAGAATCACTGTCTCCCCGTCCACCTCCAGGACTCTGAGACGTACAGGAAAGATTGTGGATGATATCTCACAGCCCGCTCAATCTGCTGGAGCCACTGCCCTGTGGCCGGAGGACGCACTGATATGTGGAGGTCAATGGCTGACTTGGAGATATGTGGTTGTTTGTGTGTGTCGTCAGAATTCCTATGTTTTCTCATGGTTTTCCCTGAAAAATGGCAGAAAAACTGAAAACGACCCTGGAAGCCATTTTGAAAAAGGAGTGTTTTCACTGGCTCGGACTGCTGTTGCCGTGGAAACACCCCGAAACGCAACAGAAGATTGTGGTTTTCACCTGAAAACCATGTTGTGTGAGCGGCGCGTGGACAACTCGTCCATGGATAACTCGTCCACAAAACTGCAAACTTGGACAACTCGTCTACAGGATGCTGGACAACTCGTCCATGACAAGCTTTGTCAGCATTACTGATTCGAAGGATTCCATTTTAATATATATTTAACACATTTGGGAGGATAACTAACTGTATCTGCCACAAAAACATCAGATGTATCAACATATGTGACACAATAATGACGTTGAAACGCCACTTCATAGGTGACGGCTTTGAGTGATGCGTCCAGGTGCTGGTTAACGTGTCGGAAGCTGCTTTGTGACACGTTAAGGAGCTGCGGGGCTCGTACAGTTTTCCACATGACATGTTTTTTCAGCAGTACAGTGGTCCCTCGTTTATCGTGGGGGTTACGTTCTAAAAATAACCCGCAAGAAGCGAAATCCAGGAAGTCAACTCTTTTTATTTTACAAGTATTATATATGTTTCAAGGCTGTAAAACATTCCCTCACATTTCTCTCTTGTTTACGCTCAATTTTGGGATGTTTTGCAATCTCTTATTGGACCAGCAGCTTACATGTGGCTCAAACACAATGCCCATTACAACAATATCACTACGCAAGTAAAAATAGTGCCGACTTTAAACATTGGTTTAAAAGAAAACAAACTGCCGGATCACAATAGAAGAACTTTTGACGTCTTTCTCATGACTAATATATCTTGGTAACAATGTAAAGATGTTACCTGTTGGATTAAGATCCTTGTGCCCTCCCCATTCCTGTGCCTTCCCCTTCATGTGACTTATTCCTCCTACGTAAATAGCCTGCGATTACTGCAAAAAGTGTCCAAATGAAGCATCACCAACAAATATCCAAGCAACCTTGAATTCACATTTCTATCTTGTTTAAGCTCAATTTTGGGATGTTTTGCAATCTCCTATTGGACCAGCAGCTTACATGTGGCTCAAACACAATGCCCATTACAACAATATCACTACGCAAGTAAAAATAGTGCCGACTTTAAACATTGGTTTAAACAAAAACAAACTGCCGGATCACAATAGAAGAACTTTTGACGTCTTTCTCATGACTAATATATCTTGGTAACAATGCCCATAACAACAATGTCATTACGCAAGTAATGACGTGTCGCCTCCTTCAAGGACAACATCATCCTGAAGTTCGCAGATGACACCGCTGTGATCGGACGCATCACAGGGGATGATGAAGCGGCTTACAGGAGGGAGGTGGCTGGTCTAGTGGCTTGGTGTGAGGACAACAACCTCTCCCTTAACACAGACAAGACAAAGGAGATGATAGTGGACAGGAGGAAGGAGAGGAGACCTCATCATCCACTGTCTATCCGGGAGCTTGAGATGGAGAGGGTGAGCAGCTTCAAATACCTGGGTGTCCACATCAGCGAGGACCTCGCCTGGACATTCAACACCACACAGGTGGTCAAGAGGGCCCAACAACGGCTGTACTTCCTGAGGAGGCTGAAGAAATAGGGCATGTCTCCCAGGACACTCAAGAACTTCTCCAGCTGTGTGGTTGAGGGCACCTTAACCAGCTGCATCACAGCCTGGTACGGTAACCCTACTGTGGCGGACCGCAGTCGCCTGCAGAGAGTGGTTAAGACAGCCGAGAAGATCACCAGAACACCACTGCCCTCTCTGCAGAGCATCTACCAGCACAGATGTTACCTGTTGGATTAAGAACCTTGTGCCCTCCCCATTCCTGTGCCTTCCCCTTCATGTGACTTATTCCTCCTACGTAAATAGCCTGCGATTACTGCAAAAAGTGTCCAAATGAAGCATCACCAACAAATATTCAAGCAACCATAAAAAGTAGCCAAAATGACTCTTGCACGCATATTGTTGTGCAGAATTCCTTAAATGGGCGTGGCTCAATGTCTGACTGGGACTTGTGGTAACGGTGGATCCTGTGCGCCTTTTAGCTCAGACCCATTGTGGTATCGCTTCTCGGCCTTTTGGCTAAGACTGCGGTCACCTCCATTGGGTGGTGGAATTGTTTGCCTGTTGTGGCATTGATTACACTGTTCTTGGAGGATATTTATTTTTTCTTATTGTACAAGGAATTTTCATTTGCAACTTGTTTGTAGTTGGAATTTTTGTCTTTAAGAAAACCTGTTTACTGTAGACTGAGGGGAGCTGTTTTCATAGCTTTCTTCAGTCTTTTTACTTTTTTATAGTTGTCTTTTAAAGTTAATATATTTATTCTTACTGTTTTATTGTAATTTATTGGTGTTTTAAACTCCTTTTAGCTGGTGGTGCCTCCAAAATGTCGGCCAGCCATGCCGGCATGAGGAGGCACCACAGCGTGCGTTTTACCTTTTTAGAAAAAGATGGGAAATTGGTCACCATGTCACGCCTTGATTTTTCCAGGAAGCTTGTGCAGGGCGTGCTCGGCTTTTCCCCGACAGACCTGAATTGTGTCCTGACCTTGCCGTTCAACAAAGGATTTGATGTAAGTTTTTGCTCTGCCGCACTCCTACGACAGTTCTGGTCCCGTTTTGAAAATGTGAAACCCCAGTTTTCTGTGTTCAATGTGGAGAAGCTTTCTGACAATGCGCTTAAAACCGCCATTGTCAGGATGTTCAATGAAACTGTGAATGCAGAAGACATTTGTGCATGGCTGGGAAGATACTGCACTGTTAAAGGCCAGGCTACCAAGGTGAGGGATGAAGACGGTATCTGGAATTGTGCTTGGAGGGTCCCCATTCAACAATGGCAGGACCCCCAGGGCTTCCAGGGCCTGAAGCATCTCCCGCCCATGATAGTCCTTGGGGAAAACAGGGGCTATATACATTACCAGGGCCAGCCCAAGCTCTGCCGTAAGTGTGGTCAGCATGGCCACCTGGCTGAAGCCTGTGAGCTGGTCGTCTGTAGGAAGTGCAGAGAAATTGGTCACACCTTTGAGGAGTGTACTAATGGCAGAAGGTGCAATCTTTGTGGAGACACAAACCACCTCTTCAGAGATTGCCCCAAATCCTTTGCCAACAAGTTGAAGGCAGCAAAATGGGCGGAAAGTGAGAAAAGTGACGGACACGAGGAACAGGCGAAAGAGATAATTGAAGAGGCGGGTATTGTGAACCCAGATCCTCCATCCACTACTGTGGTTGGAGGAGAAGGATCAGTTGAGGTTGAAGGGGAGGGGCCTGTAAAGAGCTCCTCAGGTGAACCTGATGGAGTCAACGAGGACATGCAGGCAGCAGGTGGAGCTGGTTCCAGTGGTGAGGAAAGCCAGGGATCCAGCGAGGATGCCCCCCTCCCCAATGCCCAACAACCCAAGAGACCGGCATCAGAATTGTCCTCCGGGTCCCCCCGGGGCTCGGAGAAGAGGGGAAGAGTTGAGGTCTCCTCAGGCAGTTCATCTGCGGAGGAACTCAGAGTCTTCCCTTCCGATTCACCCAATGAGGTTTCTTTTCTTTCAATTGCTCTGCAATCAACCCCAAAGGGCTCAAAAATGAACTGCAGGTTGCAGGAGAGACCAACTCCCAGAGCCCGAACGGGGAACAGAGCTCAAACCCTTCACACCTCACCAGTGGAAGTGAAGGAAGAGCTCTGTTCACAAGTGATCACTTAGTCACTGATTTTAATGATTTTATAATGTCTTTTTTGTAGTCTTTTAAAATGTCCTACTCGTTGTTTTTAACCATACTCATGACTCTCACCTTCTCTACTGTCAATGTGAGAAGTGTGAAGTCTAGAGTTAGAGCCCAGAGTGTTTTATCCTTTTTATCTTCCTTTAAGTCTGATGTGTTTTTATTACAAGAATGTGCAATACCTTTTTTAAAATCTTACAAACAGTGGGAGGACATGTGGCCACTCCAGTCAATATGGAGTGGATCCAACAGCAATAAAAATGACGGAGTGGCCATTTTAATAAATAATCCTCAGATCTTGGTGAAGGGCAGCACTGTGGTGAGAGACGGTAGGGCACTTTTAACACATTTGACTTTTATGGGTAAGGATTTTAGGCTCTTGAATATTTATGGTTTTAATGACAAAAACGACAGGTACGACCTTTTAGAGGACTTGCAGTCCCACATGCTAGGACGAGTGCCACTAATTTTAGGAGGTGATTTTAATTGTATTTTAACAAGAAAGGACAGGAGAAGAACAGGCGAGGATTTTAAAATAGATAAGACATCGGTTTTATTGCAGGCTCTATGCAGGGATTTTAAACTACAAGACTGTTTTAAGACCATGCATCCCAGAGAGGAGGGCTTCACTTGGTTCAGTAGTGACAGCACCAGAGCCTCTCGCATAGACTACCTTTTTACACGTGACTGCCCGCCAACCGATGCTACATTGAGCCCTGTTTTCTTCTCCGATCACCTCCTCCTGTCTTGCACCCTTTCACTGTCTTCTGGTGTGACTGTAGGAAGAGGTCTGTGGAAGCTCAACTGCTCCCTGCTGGAGGACAACAATGTTGTCAGCCAGTACAGGGAGCGGTACAGAGAGTGGCAGACCCTTCAAGACATGTACCATTCACGGGCACAGTGGTGGGAAATGGTGAAGGGAAAGACACAGACTTTTTTTAAACAAGTAGGCAAAAAGAAAAAAGCCACAGAAAACAGACGCATGATGGGACTGCAAAAAAGACTACAGAGATATTTTAAACTGACACAATATGGTTTGGATTTTAGTGACGAAATTAAACAAATCAAAAAGGAAATGTCCTTTTTAGCAGAAATAAAGAGTAAGGGAATCATTTTAAGAAGCCGAGAAAGAGAACTGGAGGAAGGAGAAAAATGCACAAGATACTTTTTTAAGAAAATTTTAAATAAAGGAAGATCCATGATTAAACTAAAAAAAAGAGATGGTTCCATAACAAATTCAAATGAAGAATGTATGGAGGAGGTTGAATGGTTTTATGAAAATTTATATCAAAATAAAACTGTAAACAGTGAAGCAATGAGCGAAGTTTTAAATTTTATAGAGAAAACAATTGATGACAGTGTGCTTTTAACCCAAGATTTTACCTTTTTAGAGTTAAATAAATGTATGAATGGTTTTAAAAAAGGTAAGTCCCCTGGACAAGATGGACTTCCTTTTGAATTTTATTTAACTTTTTGGGACATTTTAGCACCTGACTTGCTCACTGTTTTTAAGGACTTTGATAAACATGACCAACTTCCAGACAGTTTTAAAGTAGGGATAGTGACTCTTCTCCATAAAGACAAAGACAAGACTGACTTGAGAAACTGGAGACCTATCACTCTTTTAAACTTTGACTGTAAACTTTTTAGTAAACTTTTATCATCACGAATGTCCTTGTTTTTAAAAGACCTGATTCACCCGGATCAAGCCTGTGCCATCCCGGGGAGGAAGATCACCGACAGCCTCCTGCTGATCAGAGACACCATCTGTTTTGCGAGAGACAGGAACATCCGGCTGGTAGTCCTAAATTTAGATTTTGAAAAAGCCTTTGATCGGGTCTCGCACCAGTACCTTTTCAAGGTGCTGCAAAAAATGGGATTCCCAGAAAGGTTTCTAGCTTGGGTGGGATTGCTGTACCGGGACATCAGCAGCAGATTTGTGGTTAATGGGCATTTGACAAAAGCATTGAAAATCAACTGCGGTGTCCGTCAGGGCTGTCCGTTATCTGCCCTCCTCTACGTGGCGTGTGTGGAACCGCTGGCACAGATCTTGAGAAGGGACCAACGAATCAATGGGGTGAGTATCCCAGGGAGCGGGGGACTTGCCACCAAATGTGTTTTATACATGGACGACGTGAACATTTTATGCACCGACCTTTTATCAGTCAACAGGACCCTGGACGTGACGGACTTTTATGGACAGGCCTCTGGGTCGAAACTGAACCGAGACAAGACCCAAGCCCAGTTTTACGGACCGTGGACGGCGACTGAGACGACTGGACTTCCCCTGACCGTGACCCAGACTGAACCAAAAATACTGGGGGTGAAATTTGACACGGACGGAGCGGGAAAGACAAACTGGCCAGACGTAGTAGGGAAAGTCAGACAACGACTAGGATTCTGGGGACTTAGAGGACTGACCATGGAAGGAAAGGTTTTAATCATCAAAGCTGTGATTTTACCTTTGCTTTTATTGATCGGCTCTGTTTTTATGCCCCCGAGGAGCGTGCTCTTAGACCTGGACCGGGCCATGTTTTACTTTTTATGGGGCTCAAAGTGGGAAAGGGTAAGAAGAGAAATAATGAAAAAGCCAAAAGAGAAAGGAGGAAAAGGAGTCCCGGATTTCTATTTAACACTGGGAAGTTTTTACACGGCACAGCATATGGCTATTGCCACGGACCCCTCCAGGAACCCAAAGACAAGTGCAATGTCTCGTTTCAGGATGGGGTCCTACCTCCAAAAACTCAAGATTTTACCCACCGATCTTAAAGTACCAGTGTCTTTTAACCTGCCACCGGCCTATGGTTTTATCAAGACATTTCTTAAACATTTGAACCTGGAACAGGAGGAGTTGCAGATTTTAACTAACCACAGATGTCTGATCTCTGTTGTGCAGGAACGGGAACCAGTGAGTCCAGTGCGCGGGCTCGCACTCGGTGAGCCCTCCACAGTTTGGCGCAACGTGAACCATCCTGTTCTCCCAAACAGACTCCGGGACCTGTCATGGCTGGTGGCTCACGAGGTTCTCCCAGTCAGAGCCGTCATGCACTCCCGAGGAATGGCGGCGCACTCAACTTGCCCCCGGCCTGGTTGTGGCGCTCCTGAGTCGGTGAGGCACCTCCTCTGGGAGTGCAGCGCTGCCGTAGACCAGTGGGCAACGGCCGGCTCCTTGCAATTCCCGTACTTGCCAGCAGGGGAGGTCCTTACAGCACAGCTGGTGCTATACGGGGTGAGCCAAAAGGTCAGGACAAAGGAAGACTTTGCAAAGATGTGGCTCACCCTGGCCGCCATCAAAGACGCCACCTGGACCTCCAGAAACCTGCTGGTGAGAAGGCATAGGCAGATCCCCCCCGTGGCTGTGATCCAGATGGCGGCAGCGACGGTCCGGGAGGTGGAAGCTGCAGGCGGCAGGCCGAGGACACAGCCACAAAGAAGAATCGCCTCCCTGCCCATTCGGACGAAGGAGCCGGAGCCTCACAAGAAAAGGTCAAGGCAGCGGCGGCCTGGCTCTCCGGGTGTGTCTGGAGGGAAGGAGCACGAGCCTCTGAGCACCATGGCAGAACCCCGAGAGAACAAATGTTTGGGAGAACAGGATGAGTTCCCCTTGATAGGGACTCACTGCTCTCCTGCACAACAGAATAGACTTTTAAAACTGAATGCACTTCCTTTTAGTGACTTTTACAATGATAGGCACTTTTTGTATTCCTCATGTTTCATAATTTTACTCAACAGGTCTTGTTTTAATCATGAATATCTATTTATTTAAACTATTGTATTTATGATATTTTAAACAAAAACTTATACCCTCTTTGTTTTTGTGTCGAATGAAGAATGAAGAAACTGACCTGTAAAATGTGCCAATAAAATCTTGTAAAAGAAAAAAAAAAAATCTGTTCTTATCAGTTTAATATCTGATATGTCCCCTATCTGGGGACTGTATATTAAATTGATTTTTGGAACAGGGAGATGGAATAGGAGCTTGCTCTGTCCACTCCACGCATCGACCTGGTATTGCAGTTCATCTGGGAATGGTGCACCCTCCTCTGCTGTTGAAGGAAACCTCAATAGTTGTTGGTAGAAGGAGTTTGCTCAAAGTGGAACAAAGAAAGCAAGTTTCACCAGCAGTGTAAAACAAAGAGCTTCTCCTGTCTGTGCCAGCAGGGGTGTGAGCCTGTCGTCTCTGACACCTTAGCACCTCTCTCAATGCACTCAAGGGGGAGGTGAATGAAATGTTGAGGCAAAGGCCCAGCAAGAATGCGGGCCCAGAATCACTGTCTCCCCGTCCACCTCCAGGACTCTGAGACGTACAGGAAAGATTGTGGATGATATCTCACAGCCCGCTCAATCTGCTGGAGCCACTGCCCTGTGGCCGGAGGACGCACTGATATGTGGAGGTCAATGGCTGACTTGGAGATATGTGGTTGTTTGTGTGTGTCGTCAGAATTCCTATGTTTTCTCATGGTTTTCCCTGAAAAATGGCAGAAAAACTGAAAACGACCCTGGAAGCCATTTTGAAAAAGGAGTGTTTTCACTGGCTCGGACTGCTGTTGCCGTGGAAACACCCCGAAACGCAACAGAAGATTGTGGTTTTCACCTGAAAACCATGTTGTGTGAGCGGCGCGTGGACAACTCGTCCATGGATAACTCGTCCACAAAACTGCAAACTTGGACAACTCGTCTACAGGATGCTGGACAACTCGTCCACGACAAGCTTTGTCAGCATTACTGATTCGAAGGATTCCATTTTAATATATATTTAACACATTTGGAAGGATAACTAACTGTATCTGACACAAAAACATCAGATGTATCAACATATGTGACACAATAATGACGTTGAAACGCCACTTCATAGGTGACGGCTTTGAGTGATGCGTCCAGGTGCTGGTTAACGTGTCGGAAGCTGCTTTGTGACACGTTAAGGAGCTGCGGGGCTCGTACACTTTTCCACATGACATGTTTTTTCAGCAGTACAGTGGTCCCTCGTTTATCGTGGGGGTTACGTTCTAAAAATAACCCGCAAGAAGCGAAATCCAGGAAGTCAACTCTTTTTATTTTACAAGTATTATATATGTTTCAAGGCTGTAAAACATTCCCTCACATTTCTCTCTTGTTTACGCTCAATTTTGGGATGTTTTGCAATCTCCTATTGGACCAGCAGCTTACATGTGGCTCAAACACAATGCCCATTACAACAATATCACTACGCAAGTAAAAATAGTGCCGACTTTAAACATTGGTTTAAAAGAAAACAAACTGCCGGAATACAATAGAAGAACTTTTGACGTTGAATCAACCTTGTTTCAACCATGTTATCAACATTGATAAATTACTATTAAAAGGCCATTTCAGCACTTTTAACATTCCTTTATTTTTTAATGCGTCAAATAAAGCCAAAATAATCACTTTAATCTCCATTTAGTGAAGTTCCACAGGGACCATGCCAAAGTCATCCAGTAGTGACATCACTGCACTGAAGGGAAGCGATGTCACTGCTGGAAAACCAAGTTTGGAGCAACTGCAGAACTTTAAAACCAAATAGAATCACGTGATTATTTCCTACAATCATAAAATACAGGGGAAGGGTGAAACATTCTGAAGTGGTTCATTAAGTATGCGTACAGCAGTGGCTCTCAAACAGTTTATACAGACTTCAATGTACATACTCCAAAATTGATTATAATTATGCCATTAAAAGGTAAATATTTGAAAATAAGTAGAGTGCTTGCAGATTACATTTTTTTTTTTTTTTTTAAGGAAACCAAGGTTGAGAACAGTTGCTTTACTTGCTGTCAGGCTGGGACTGGAAGCAGGACTCAGGTGCAGAGGATATCAGTAAAATGAGTTTTATTAAAACCAAAAATCCACAGTTGTGGAAAAAAAAGGACAACTCAACATGAGGTAGGGGTGGGGAGACAAGGGGGCGAACATCAGCTTGTAGTCCCCATGGAACGCGCCACGCCACCACTCCTCTCAGGTGCATAGCGCAGCCACTTCTGCATTGCACCCTCGTACTGCTTTTCAGTCAGCCTCCGGTCAAACTGACGAGCAGCCGCTGTGAGAAAGAAAGAAGGAAACACGGTACTTGTTATAAAAGCAGCAATGCACGCTACAAGTTCTAATCTGAATAAATCTAAAAATACATTCACTATATGTAAAGCAAATAATAAAACAGGTTCGAACAATATGGTATGAAAGGTGCTGCTATTACTTGGCCAAGTTTAATGTACAGGAGTCCTCTTGTAAAACTGTAAAGAGAGGAAAACAAATATGAACACATATACATATTTTATATTTGTATGTCCATGTGTATATATACATGACACTGCTGACAGAGCAGCTTAAAAGCCTGAACATATTCGCTGCCTCGTCTGCTGACTTCATGCAGGTCGCGGGTGGTTCATGCTGATGGCCCCATTCTGGACTCACTTTGCATTGCTCAAGACGGAGGATCCATGCACAGCCGGCAGCTCAGGCCATGCGGTCAAACATTTGGCTGCACGTGCACTAACAAAGTAGGGCCGCACTTTAGGCCGTGCAAAGTGTGGCCCTACACCCTTCCTCCCACGTGCTCCAACAAAGTAGGGCCGCATGGCCTGAGCTGCCGACTGCGCATGGATCCTCCGTCTTCCCGTCAGAACAATCACAAATTAAAAGCCAATAAAGATACCCAGACGGCTAAACTCCTACAATGAAACCCAAACTACTTTAGGAAAGATGGAGAACACTGGGCAACAGAAGTGGGGATATTTCCGTTCATGTTATGAAACGAAGTGAGTCCAGAGTGGAGCATGGCCATCATGAACCACCCGCGGCCAACGCCATGGCCATGCAGACGAGCATTGCGGTGTGTCAAGCCACGTGGCTTAACACACCGCAATGCTGGTCTGCATGGCCATGGCGTTGCCCCCCCCACCCGACTTTCCCACCGGAACTCTCCGGACACCGGGACCACAGTGTTCGTTAGCAGTTGGGACAGTTGTCGACCGCATGTAACGTTTGAGTTTCTACGATTTACGTTACGAGGGCGAGTTTAGCTAGCTGGCGAACAGCACATCGCTCCTACCTTTTTTTTTTTTTTTTATGAAACCGGGCAATGAAACTTTGCAAGCAAATACGCTCATGACACGTATTTAACCTTAATGTTATACGGTGACTCAAGACAATTATTATGCTGAAATGCTGACAATGAAATATCCTCTTACCTTCCGAAATGATGCTGTGACCGCGCGCAACAATTCCTTCGCAGCAATGAGACCTCTTCTCCCGCAGCGACCACACCTGATTCTACCCACAATGCAAAGCGCGCATGACGAGATCATGTGCGTTCTCACGATAACGAACATCGCGGGGCGGCGACATTAAGCTGCAATCTCCAGACAGTTTCCAGCCGTCTGCGAAGCACAATGTGTGTGTGTGTGTGTGTGTGTGTGTGCGTGTGTGCGTGTGTGTGTGTGTGTGTGTGTGTGTGTGTGTGTGTGTGTGTGTGTGTGTGTGTGTTGAATCTTTGAACTGAACAATTTTACAGGACAAATGATTTGACACCAAATGTATAGTTTGTGGTCCTCATGGAGGCCATATACCAGATGCTCTGAGGTGTGCAGGCGCCTCAGTAGGTGGAGCAGCTGCCTAAAACTGCTACTGCCTTGATCTCATGAGATTTTCATTGCCAGCAAATGGAGCCTGGTCAAATATAAACCACATCATGAAGAAAATATATTATAAAATGATATGAATAATATTTTGATTTGGTGTTCCGTATGGGTGAAAATATTCAGAATCCCTAAATATCTGTTTTTGGATTCGGTCTAGAATATGGACGTCTCTAAAGCATATTTTTGTTGATATGCACCATATCTGGTCAAATACGAACCCACTATGTGACATGAAGACAAAATATTGTATACAGTAAACATTTTGAAGTTCGTCAGTATGTTCTATTAAGCCGGCCGAACATACTGACGAACTTCAAAATAGATATGGCCATATCTAATCACACATTTTGTTTCTGGAATATGGATCAAATACATGGCATATCATAATATGTTAATTATACAGTCTATATTAGATTAATGTATCACATAAACCGCTATAGATTTTCCAATGCATATGGTTGTGTTGACACATCTCATCAAATACGGATGAAGTATACAGCTCCTTATGACTATGATGCAATGCGCAATACAAAAATATAATGATACTCTAATTTGAGTAGAATAATTGCAAGATTTGCAAAAGTATACCATATCAAAGTTCAACCTTGTGAAAGTTGACCTTGATTTTAAGGCACTTCTGGACCGGACACTAAATTCATGTCAGTTGTACCTGGTGAGTCACAGTCATCAGAATCTGCCCTCCATTTGTCTCAGTGTCATTTCTCGGCCTTTTAAGCCATAAGTAATAACAATAATAAAAAGTATCAGCAGCCCACATTGAAACCATGTCACATCAATGTAGAGATATTCAACATTGAAAATGCAACATCTATACAATGTCATATCAACGTAGGGAAATTCAACATTGAAAATGCAACATCTATACAATATCAAATCAATGACAATTCTTCAATTGTTGAAATAGTAACTGTAATTAAACATTGAAACAACATCGCTTTTTCAACCTCAACCAAAAATAACCAATCTGACCAAAATCCAACGTTGAATCAATGCCTTTTGCTATCTGGGTCAATGTCTGACTGGGACTTGTGGTACCGGTGGATCCTGTGCGCCTTTTAGCTCAGACCCATTGTGGTATCGCTTCTCGGCCTTTTGGCTAAGATCAAGTGTAGTATCTGTTCTTATCAGTTTAATATCTGATATGTCCCCTATCTGGGGACTGTATATTAAATTGATTTTTGGAACAGGGAGATGGAATAGGAGCTTGCTCTGTCCACTCCACGCATCGACCTGGTATTGCAGTTCATCTGGGAATGGTGCACCCTCCTCTGCTGTTGAAGGAAACCTCAAGAGTTGTTGGTAGAAGGAGTTTGCTCAAAGTGGAACAAAGAAAGCAAGTTTCACCAGCAGTGTAAAACAAAGAGCTTCTCCTGTCTGTGCCAGCAGGGGTGTGAGCCTGTCGTCTCTGACACCTTAGCACCTCTCTCAATGCACTCAAGGGGGAGGTGAATGAAATGTTGAGGCAAAGGCCCAGCAAGAATGCGGGCCCAGAATCACTGTCTCCCCGTCCACCTCCAGGACTCTGAGACGTACAGGAAAGATTGTGGATGATATCTCACAGCCCGCTCAATCTGCTGGAGCCACTGCCCTGTGGCCGGAGGACGCACTGATATGTGGAGGTCAATGGCTGACTTGGAGATATGTGGTTGTTTGTGTGTGTCGTCAGAATTCCTATGTTTTCTCATGGTTTTCCCTGAAAAATGGCAGAAAAACTGAAAACGACCCTGGAAGCCATTTTGAAAAAGGAGTGTTTTCACTGGCTCGGACTGCTGTTGCCGTGGAAACACCCCGAAACGCAACAGAAGATTGTGGTTTTCACCTGAAAACCATGTTGTGTGAGCGGCGCGTGGACAACTCGTCCATGGATAACTCGTCCACAAAACTGCAAACTTGGACAACTCGTCTACAGGATGCTGGACAACTCGTCCACGACAAGCTTTGTCAGCATTACTGATTCGAAGGATTCCATTTTAATATATATTTAACACATTTGGAAGGATAACTAACTGTATCTGACACAAAAACATCAGATGTATCAACATATGTGACACAATAATGACGTTGAAACGCCACTTCATAGGTGACGGCTTTGAGTGATGCGTCCAGGTGCTGGTTAACGTGTCGGAAGCTGCTTTGTGACACGTTAAGGAGCTGCGGGGCTCGTACAGTTTTCCACATGACATGTTTTTTCAGCAGTACAGTGGTCCCTCGTTTATCGTGGGGGTTACGTTCTAAAAATAACCCGCAAGAAGCGAAATCCAGGAAGTCAACTCTTTTTATTTTACAAGTATTATATATGTTTCAAGGCTGTAAAACATTCCCTCACATTTCTCTCTTGTTTACGCTCAATTTTGGGATGTTTTGCAATCTCCTATTGGACCAGCAGCTTACATGTGGCTCAAACACAATGCCCATTACAACAATATCACTACGCAAGTAAAAATAGTGCCGACTTTAAACATTGGTTTAAAAGAAAACAAACTGCCGGAATACAATAGAAGAACTTTTGACGTTGAATCAACCTTGTTTCAACCATGTTATCAACATTGATAAATTACTAATAAAAGGCCATTTCAGCACTTTTAACATTCCTTTATTTTTTAATGCGTCAAATAAAGCCAAAATAATCACTTTAATCTCCATTTAGTGAAGTTCCACAGGGATCATGCCAAAGTCATCCAGTAGTGACATCACTGCACTGAAGGGAAGCGATGTCACTGCTGGAAAACCAAGTTTGGAGCAACTGCAGAACTTTAAAACCAAATAGAATCACGTGATTATTTCCTACAATCATAAAATACAGGGGAAGGGTGAAACATTCTGAAGTGGTTCATTAAGTATGCGTACAGCAGTGGCTCTCAAACAGTTTATACAGACTTCAATGTACATACTCCAAAATTGATTATAATTATGCCATTAAAAGGTAAATATTTGAAAATAAGTAGAGTGCTTGCAGATTAAATTTTATTTTTTTTTTTTAAGGAAACCAAGGTTGAGAACAGTTGCTTTACTTGCTGTCAGGCTGGGACTGGAAGCAGGACTCAGGTGCAGAGGATATCAGTAAAATGAGTTTTATTAAAACCAAAAATCCACAGTTGTGGAAAAAAAAGGACAACTCAACATGAGGTAGGGGTGGGGAGACAAGGGGGCGAACATCAGCTTGTAGTCCCCATGGAACGCGCCACGCCACCACTCCTCTCAGGTGCATAGCGCAGCCACTTCTGCATTGCACCCTCGTACTGCTTTTCAGTCAGCCTCCGGTCAAACTGACGAGCAGCCGCTGTGAGAAAGAAAGAAGGAAACACGGTACTTGTTATAAAAGCAGCAATGCACGCTACAAGTTCTAATCTGAATAAATCTAAAAATACATTCACTATATGTAAAGCAAATAATAAAACAGGTTCGAACAATATGGTATGAAAGGTGCTGCTATTACTTGGCCAAGTTTAATGTACAGGAGTCCTCTTGTAAAACTGTAAAGAGAGGAAAACAAATATGAACACATATACATATTTTATATTTGTATGTCCATGTGTATATATACATGACACTGCTGACAGAGCAGCTTAAAAGCCTGAACATATTCGCTGCCTCGTCTGCTGACTTCATGCAGGTCGCGGGTGGTTCATGCTGATGGCCCCATTCTGGACTCACTTTGCATTGCTCAAGATGGAGGATCCATGCACAGCCGGCAGCTCAGGCCATGCGGTCAAACATTTGGCTGCACGTGCACTAACAAAGTAGGGCCGCACTTTAGGCCGTGCAAAGTGTGGCCCTACACCCTTCCTCCCACGTGCTCCAACAAAGTAGGGCCGCATGGCCTGAGCTGCCGACTGCGCATGGATCCTCCGTCTTCCCGTCAGAACAATCACAAATTAAAAGCCAATAAAGATACCCAGACGGCTAAACTCCTACAATGAAACCCAAACTACTTTAGGAAATATGGAGAACACTGGGCAACAGAAGTGGGGATATTTCCGTTCATGTTATGAAACGAAGTGAGTCCAGAGTGGAGCATGGCCATCATGAACCACCCGCGGCCTACGCCATGGCCATGCAGACCAGCATTGCGGTGTGTCAAGCCACGTGGCTTAACACACCGCAATGCTGGTCTGCATGGCCATGGCGTTGCCCCCCCCACCCGACTTTCCCACCGGAACTCTCCGGACACCGGGACCACAGTGTTCGTTAGCAGTTGGGACAGTTGTCGACCGCATGTAACGTTTGAGTTTCTACGATTTACGTTACGAGGGCGAGTTTAGCTAGCTGGCGAACAGCACATCGCTCCTACCTTTTTTTTTTTTTATGAAACCGGGCAATAAAACTTTGCAAGCAAATACGCTCATGTCACGTATTTAACCTTAATGTTATACGGTGACTCAAGACAATTATTATGCTGAAATGCTGACAATGAAATATCCTCTTACCTTCCGAAATGATGCTGTGACCGCGCGCAACAATTCCTTCGCAGCAATGAGACCTCTTCTCCCGCAGCGACCACACCTGATTCTACCCACAATGCAAAGCGCGCATGACGAGATCACGTGCGTTCTCACGATAATGAACATCGCGGGGCGGCGACATTAAGCTGCAATCTCCAGACAGTTTCCAGCCGTCTGCGAAGCACAATGTGAACCCGTGTGTGTGTGTGTGTGCGTGTGTGTGTGTGTGTGTGTGTGCGTGTGTGTTGAATCTTTGAACTGAACAATTTTACAGGACAAATGATTTTACACCAAATGTATAGTTTGTGGTCCTCATGGAGGCCATATACCAGATGCTCTGAGGTGTGCAGGCGCCTCAGTAGGTGGAGCAGCTGCCTAAAACTGCTACTGCCTTGATCTCATGACATTTTCATTGCCAGCAAATGGAGCCTGGTCAAATATAAACCACATCATGAAGAAAATATATTATAAAATGATATGAATAATATTTCGATTTGGTGTTCCGTATGGGTGAAAATATTCAGAATCCCTAAATATCTGTTTTTGGATTCGGTCTAGAATATGGACGTCTCTAAAGCATATTTTTGTTGATATGCACCATATCTGGTCAAATACGAACCCACTATGTGACATGAAGACAAAATATTGTATACAGTAAACATTTTGAAGTTCGTCAGTATGTTCTATTAAGCCGGCCGAACATACTGACGAACTTCAAAATAGATATGGCCATATCTAATCACACATTTTGTTTCTGGAATATGGATCAAATACATGGCATATCATAATATGTTAATTATACAGTCTATATTAGATTAATGTATCACATAAACCGCTATAGATTTTCCAATGCATATGGTTGTGTTGACACATCTCATCAAATACGGATGAAGTATACAGCTCCTTATGACTATGATGCAATGCGCAATACAAAAATATAATGATACTCTAATTTGAGTAGAATAATTGCAAGATTTGCAAAAGTATACCATATCAAAGTTCAACCTTGTGAAAGTTGACCTTGATTTTAAGGCACTTCTGGACCGGACACTAAATTCATGTCAGTTGTACCTGGTGAGTCACAGTCATCAGAATCTGCCCTCCATTTGTCTCAGTGTCATTTCTCGGCCTTTTAAGCCATAAGTAATAACAATAATAAAAAGTATCAGCAGCCCACATTGAAACCATGTCACATCAATGTAGAGATATTCAACATTGAAAATGCAACATCTATACAATGTCATATCAATGACAATTCTTCAATTGTTGAAATAGTAACTGTAATTAAACATTGAAACAACATCGCTTTTTCAACCTCAACCAAAAATAACCAATCTGACCAAAATCCAACGTTGAATCAATGCCTTTTGCTATCTGGGTCAATGTCTGACTGGGACTTGTGGTAACGGTGGATCCTGTGCGCCTTTTAGCTCAGACCCATTGTGGTATCGCTTCTCGGCCTTTTGGCTAAGATCAAGTGTAGTATCTGTTCTTATCAGTTTAATATCTGATATGTCCCCTATCTGGGGACTGTATATTAAATTGATTTTTGGAACAGGGAGATGGAATAGGAGCTTGCTCTGTCCACTCCACGCATCGACCTGGTATTGCAGTTCATCTGGGAATGGTGCACCCTCCTCTGCTGTTGAAGGAAACCTCAATAGTTGTTGGTAGAAGGAGTTTGCTCAAAGTGGAACAAAGAAAGCAAGTTTCACCAGCAGTGTAAAACAAAGAGCTTCTCCTGTCTGTGCCAGCAGGGGTGTGAGCCTGTCGTCTCTGACACCTTAGCACCTCTCTCAATGCACTCGAGGGGGAGGTGAATGAAATGTTGAGGCAAAGGCCCAGCAAGAATGCGGGCCCAGAATCACTGTCTCCCCGTCCACCTCCAGGACTCTGAGACGTACAGGAAAGATTGTGGATGATATCTCACAGCCCGCTCAATCTGCTGGAGCCACTGCCCTGTGGCCGGAGGACGCACTGATATGTGGAGGTCAATGGCTGACTTGGAGATATGTGGTTGTTTGTGTGTGTCGTCAGAATTCCTATGTTTTCTCATGGTTTTCCCTGAAAAATGGCAGAAAAACTGAAAACGACCCTGGAAGCCATTTTGAAAAAGGAGTGTTTTCACTGGCTCGGACTGCTGTTGCCGTGGAAACACCCCGAAACGCAACAGAAGATTGTGGTTTTCACCTGAAAACCATGTTGTGTGAGCGGCGCGTGGACAACTCGTCCATGGATAACTCGTCCACAAAACTGCAAACTTGGACAACTCGTCTACAGGATGCTGGACAACTCGTCCACGACAAGCTTTGTCAGCATTACTGATTCGAAGGATTCCATTTTAATATATATTTAACACATTTGGAAGGATAACTAACTGTATCTGACACAAAAACATCAGATGTATCAACATATGTGACACAATAATGACGTTGAAACGCCACTTCATAGGTGACGGCTTTGAGTGATGCGTCCAGGTGCTGGTTAACGTGTCGGAAGCTGCTTTGTGACACGTTAAGGAGCTGCGGGGCTCGTACAGTTTTCCACATGACATGTTTTTTCAGCAGTACAGTGGTCCCTCGTTTATCGTGGGGGTTACGTTCTAAAAATAACCCGCAAGAAGCGAAATCCAGGAAGTCAACTCTTTTTATTTTGCAAGTATTATATATGTTTCAAGGCTGTAAAACATTCCCTCACATTTCTCTCTTGTTTACGCTCAATTTTGGGATGTTTTGCAATCTCCTATTGGACCAGCAGCTTACATGTGGCTCAAACACAATGCCCATTACAACAATATCACTACGCAAGTAAAAATAGTGCCGACTTTAAACATTGGTTTAAAAGAAAACAAACTGCCGGATTACAATAGAAGAACTTTTGACATCTTTCTCATGACTAATATATCTTGGTAACAATGTACAGATGTTACCTGTTGGATTAAGAACCTTGTGCCCTCCCCATTCCTGTGCCTTCCCCTTCATGTGACTTATTCCTCCTACGTAAATAGCCTGCGATTACTGCAAAAAGCGTCCAAATGAAGCATCACCAACAAATATCCAAGCAACCTTGAATTCACATTTCTCTCTTGTTTAAGCTCAATTTTGGGATGTTTTGCAATCTCCTATTGGACCAGCAGCTTACATGTGGCTCAAACACAATGCCCATTACAACAATATCATTACGCAAGTAAAAATAGTGCCGACTTTAAACATTGGTTTAAACAAAAACAAACTGCCAGATTACAAAAGGAGAACTTTTGACGTTGAATCAACCTTGTTTCAACCATGTTATCAACATTGATAAATTACTATTAAAAGGCCATTTCAGCACTTTTAACATTCCTTTATTTTTTAATGCGTCAAATAAAGCCAAAATAATCACTTTAATCTCCATTTAGTGAAGTTCCACAGGGATCATGCCAAAGTCATCCAGTAGTGACATCACTGCACTGAAGGGAAGCGATGTCACTGCTGGAAAACCAAGTTTGGAGCAACTGCAGAACTTTAAAACCAAATAGAATCACGTGATTATTTCTTACAATCATAAAATACAGGGGAAGGGTGAAACATTCTGAAGTGGTTCATTAAGTATGCGTACAGCAGTGGCTCTCAAACAGTTTATACAGACTTCAATGTACATACTCCAAAATTGATTATAATTATGCCATTAAAAGGTAAATATTTGAAAATAAGTAGAGTGCTTGCAGATTAAATTTTTTTTTTTTTTTTTAAGGAAACCAAGGTTGAGAACAGTTGCTTTACTTGCTGTCAGGCTGGGACTGGAAGCAGGACTCAGGTGCAGAGGATATCAGTAAAATGAGTTTTATTAAAACCAAAAATCCACAGTTGTGGAAAAAAAAGGACAACTCAACATGAGGTAGGGGTGGGGAGACAAGGGGGCGAACATCAGCTTGTAGTCCCCATGGAACGCGCCACGCCACCACTCCTCTCAGGTGCATAGCGCAGCCACTTCTGCATTGCACCCTCGTACTGCTTTTCAGTCAGCCTCCGGTCAAACTGACGAGCAGCCGCTGTGAGAAAGAAAGAAGGAAACACGGTACTTGTTATAAAAGCAGCAATGCACGCTACAAGTTCTAATCTGAATAAATCTAAAAATACATTCACTATATGTAAAGCAAATAATAAAACAGGTTCGAACAATATGGTATGAAAGGTGCTGCTATTACTTGGCCAAGTTTAATGTACAGGAGTCCTCTTGTAAAACTGTAAAGAGAGGAAAACAAATATGAACACATATACATAATTTATATTTGTATGTCCATGTGTATATATACATGACACTGCTGACAGAGCAGCTTAAAAGCCTGAACATATTCGCTGCCTCGTCTGCTGACTTCATGCAGGTCGCGGGTGGTTCATGCTGATGGCCCCATTCTGGACTCACTTTGCATTGCTCAAGATGGAGGATCCATGCACAGCCGGCAGCTCAGGCCATGCGGTCAAACATTTGGCTGCACGTGCACTAACAAAGTAGGGCCGCACTTTAGGCCGTGCAAAGTGTGGCCCTACACCCTTCCTCCCACGTGCTCCAACAAAGTAGGGCCGCATGGCCTGAGCTGCCGACTGCGCATGGATCCTCCGTCTTCCCGTCAGAACAATCACAAATTAAAAGCCAATAAAGATACCCAGACGGCTAAACTCCTACAATGAAACCCAAACTACTTTAGGAAAGATGGAGAACACTGGGCAACAGAAGTGGGGATATTTCCGTTCATGTTATGAAACGAAGTGAGTCCAGAGTGGAGCATGGCCATCATGAACCTCCCGCGGCCTACGCCATGGCCATGCAGACCAGCATTGCGGTGTGTCAAGCCACGTGGCTTAACACACCGCAATGCTCGTCTGCATGGCCATGGCGTTGCCCCCCCCACCCGACTTTCCCACCGGAACTCTCCGGACACCGGGACCACAGTGTTCGTTAGCAGTTGGGACAGTTGTCGACCGCATGTAACGTTTGAGTTTCTACGATTTACGTTACGAGGGCGAGTTTAGCTAGCTGGCGAACAGCACATCGCTCCTACCTTTTTTTTTTTTTTATGAAACCGGGCAATAAAACTTTGCAAGCAAATACGCTCATGTCACGTATTTAACCTTAATGTTATACGGTGACTCAAGACAATTATTATGCTGAAATGCTGACAATGAAATATCCTCTTACCTTCCGAAATGATGCTGTGACCGCGCGCAACAATTCCTTCGCAGCAATGAGACCTCTTCTCCCGCAGCGACCACACCTGATTCTACCCACAATGCAAAGCGCGCATGACGAGATCACGTGCGTTCTCACGATAATGAACATCGCGGGGCGGCGACATTAAGCTGCAATCTCCAGACAGTTTCCAGCCGTCTGCGAAGCACAATGTGAACCCGTGTGTGTGTGTGTGTGTGTGTGTGTGCGTGCGTGTGGTTGAATCTTTGAACTGAACAATTTTACAGGACAAATGATTTGACACCAAATGTCTAGTTTGTGGTCCTCATGGAGGCCATATACCAGATGCTCTGAGGTGTGCAGGCGCCTCAGTAGGTGGAGCAGCTGCCTAAAACTGCTACTGCCTTGATCTCATGACATTTTCATTGCCAGCAAATGGAGCCTGGTCAAATATAAACCACATCATGAAGAAAATATATTATAAAATGATATGAATAATATTTCGATTTGGTGTTCCGTATGGGTGAAAATATTCAGAATCCCTAAATATCTGTTTTTGGATTCGGTCTAGAATATGGACGTCTCTAAAGCATATTTTTGTTGATATGCACCATATCTGGTCAAATACGAACCCACTATGTGACATGAAGACAAAATATTGTATACAGTAAACATTTTGAAGTTCGTCAGTATGTTCTATTAAGCCGGCCGAACATACTGACGAACTTCAAAATAGATATGGCCATATCTAATCACACATTTTGTTTCTGGAATATGGATCAAATACATGGCATATCATAATATGTTAATTATACAGTCTATATTAGATTAATGTATCACATAAACCGCTATAGATTTTCCAATGCATATGGTTGTGTTGACACATCTCATCAAATACGGATGAAGTATACAGCTCCTTATGACTATGATGCAATGCGCAATACAAAAATATAATGATACTCTAATTTGAGTAGAATAATTGCAAGATTTGCAAAAGTATACCATATCAAAGTTCAACCTTTTGAAAGTTGACCTTGATTTTAAGGCACTTCTGGACCGGACACTAAATTCATGTCAGTTGTACCTGGTGAGTCACAGTCATCAGAATCTGTCCTCCATTTGTCTCAGTGTCATTTCTTGGCCTTTTAAGCCATAAGTAATAACAATAATAAAAAGTATCAGCAGCCCACATTGAAACCATGTCACATCAATGTAGAGATATTCAACATTGAAAATGCAACATCTATACAATGTCATATCAATGACAATTCTTCAATTGTTGAAATAGTAACTGTAATTAAACATTGAAACAACATCGCTTTTTCAACCTCAACCAAAAATAACCAATCTGACCAAAATCCAACGTTGAATCAATGCCTTTTGCTATCTGGCTCAATGTCTGACTGGGACTTGTGGTAACGGTGGATCCTGTGCGCCTTTTAGCTCAGACCCATTGTGGTATCGCTTCTCGGCCTTTTGGCTAAGATCAAGTGTAGTATCTGTTCTTATCAGTTTAATATCTGATATGTCCCCTATCTGGGGACTGTATATTAAATTGATTTTTGGAACAGGGAGATGGAATAGGAGCTTGCTCTGTCCACTCCACGCATCGACCTGGTATTGCAGTTCATCTGGGAATGGTGCACCCTCCTCTGCTGTTGAAGGAAACCTCAATAGTTGTTGGTAGAAGGAGTTTGCTCAAAGTGGAACAAAGAAAGCAAGTTTCACCAGCAGTGTAAAACAAAGAGCTTCTCCTGTCTGTGCCAGCAGGGGTGTGAGCCTGTCGTCTCTGACACCTTAGCACCTCTCTCAATGCACTCAAGGGGGAGGTGAATGAAATGTTGAGGCAAAGGCCCAGCAAGAATGCGGGCCCAGAATCACTGTCTCCCCGTCCACCTCCAGGACTCTGAGACGTACAGGAAAGATTGTGGATGATATCTCACAGCCCGCTCAATCTGCTGGAGCCACTGCCCTGTGGCCGGAGGACGCACTGATATGTGGAGGTCAATGGCTGACTTGGAGATATGTGGTTGTTTGTGTGTGTCGTCAGAATTCCTATGTTTTCTCATGGTTTTCCCTGAAAAATGGCAGAAAAACTGAAAACGACCCTGGAAGCCATTTTGAAAAAGGAGTGTTTTCACTGGCTCGGACTGCTGTTGCCGTGGAAACACCCCGAAACGCAACAGAAGATTGTGGTTTTCACCTGAAAACCATGTTGTGTGAGCGGCGCGTGGACAACTCGTCCATGGATAACTCGTCCACAAAACTGCAAACTTGGACAACTCGTCTACAGGATGCTGGACAACTCGTCCACGACAAGCTTTGTCAGCATTACTGATTCGAAGGATTCCATTTTAATATATATTTAACACATTTGGAAGGATAACTAACTGTATCTGACACAAAAACATCAGATGTATCAACATATGTGACACAATAATGACGTTGAAACGCCACTTCATAGGTGACGGCTTTGAGTGATGCGTCCAGGTGCTGGTTAACGTGTCGGAAGCTGCTTTGTGACACGTTAAGGAGCTGCGGGGCTCGTACAGTTTTCCACATGACATGTTTTTTCAGCAGTACAGTGGTCCCTCGTTTATCGTGGGGGTTACGTTCTAAAAATAACCCGCAAGAAGCGAAATCCAGGAAGTCAACTCTTTTTATTTTACAAGTATTATATATGTTTCAAGGCTGTAAAACATTCCCTCACATTTCTCTCTTGTTTACGCTCAATTTTGGGATGTTTTGCAATCTCCTATTGGACCAGCAGCTTACATGTGGCTCAAACACAATGCCCATTACAACAATATCACTACGCAAGTAAAAATAGTGCCGACTTTAAACATTGGTTTAAAAGAAAACAAACTGCCGGATTACAATAGAAGAACTTTTGACATCTTTCTCATGACTAATATATCTTGGTAACAATGTACAGATGTTACCTGTTGGATTAAGAACCTTGTGCCCTCCCCATTCCTGTGCCTTCCCCTTCATGTGACTTATTCCTCCTACGTAAATAGCCTGCGATTACTGCAAAAAGCGTCCAAATGAAGCATCACCAACAAATATCCAAGCAACCTTGAATTCACATTTCTCTCTTGTTTAAGCTCAATTTTGGGATGTTTTGCAATCTCCTATTGGACCAGCAGCTTACATGTGGCTCAAACACAATGCCCATTACAACAATATCATTACGCAAGTAAAAATAGTGCCGACTTTAAACATTGGTTTAAACAAAAACAAACTGCCAGATTACAAAAGGAGAACTTTTGACGTTGAATCAACCTTGTTTCAACCATGTTATCAACATTGATAAATTACTATTAAAAGGCCATTTCAGCACTTTTAACATTCCTTTATTTTTTAATGCGTCAAATAAAGCCAAAATAATCACTTTAATCTCCATTTAGTGAAGTTCCACAGGGATCATGCCAAAGTCATCCAGTAGTGACATCACTGCACTGAAGGGAAGCGATGTCACTGCTGGAAAACCAAGTTTGGAGCAACTGCAGAACTTTAAAACCAAATAGAATCACGTGATTATTTCTTACAATCATAAAATACAGGGGAAGGGTGAAACATTCTGAAGTGGTTCATTAAGTATGCGTACAGCAGTGGCTCTCAAACAGTTTATACAGACTTCAATGTACATACTCCAAAATTGATTATAATTATGCCATTAAAAGGTAAATATTTGAAAATAAGTAGAGTGCTTGCAGATTAATTTTTTTTTTTTTTTTAAGGAAACCAAGGTTGAGAACAGTTGCTTTACTTGCTGTCAGGCTGGGACTGGAAGCAGGACTCAGGTGCAGAGGATATCAGTAAAATGAGTTTTATTAAAACCAAAAATCCACAGTTGTGGAAAAAAAAGGACAACTCAACATGAGGTAGGGGTGGGGAGACAAGGGGGCGAACATCAGCTTGTAGTCCCCATGGAACGCGCCACGCCACCACTCCTCTCAGGTGCATAGCGCAGCCACTTCTGCATTGCACCCTCGTACTGCTTTTCAGTCAGCCTCCGGTCAAACTGACGAGCAGCCGCTGTGAGAAAGAAAGAAGGAAACACGGTACTTGTTATAAAAGCAGCAATGCACGCTACAAGTTCTAATCTGAATAAATCTAAAAATACATTCACTATATGTAAAGCAAATAATAAAACAGGTTCGAACAATATGGTATGAAAGGTGCTGCTATTACTTGGCCAAGTTTAATGTACAGGAGTCCTCTTGTAAAACTGTAAAGAGAGGAAAACAAATATGAACACATATACATAATTTATATTTGTATGTCCATGTGTATATATACATGACACTGCTGACAGAGCAGCTTAAAAGCCTGAACATATTCGCTGCCTCGTCTGCTGACTTCATGCAGGTCGCGGGTGGTTCATGCTGATGGCCCCATTCTGGACTCACTTTGCATTGCTCAAGATGGAGGATCCATGCACAGCCGGCAGCTCAGGCCATGCGGTCAAACATTTGGCTGCACGTGCACTAACAAAGTAGGGCCGCACTTTAGGCCGTGCAAAGTGTGGCCCTACACCCTTCCTCCCACGTGCTCCAACAAAGTAGGGCCGCATGGCCTGAGCTGCCGACTGCGCATGGATCCTCCGTCTTCCCGTCAGAACAATCACAAATTAAAAGCCAATAAAGATACCCAGACGGCTAAACTCCTACAATGAAACCCAAACTACTTTAGGAAATATGGAGAACACTGGGCAACAGAAGTGGGGATATTTCCGTTCATGTTATGAAACGAAGTGAGTCCAGAGTGGAGCATGGCCATCATGAACCTCCCGCGGCCAACGCCATGGCCATGCAGACGAGCATTGCGGTGTGTCAAGCCACGTGGCTTAACACACCGCAATGCTCGTCTGCATGGCCATGGCGTTGCCCCCCCCACCCGACTTTCCCACCGGAACTCTCCGGACACCGGGACCACAGTGTTCGTTAGCAGTTGGGACAGTTGTCGACCGCATGTAACGTTTGAGTTTCTACGATTTACGTTACGAGGGCGAGTTTAGCTAGCTGGCGAACAGCACATCGCTCCTACCTTTTTTTTTTTTTTATGAAACCGGGCAATAAAACTTTGCAAGCAAATACGCTCATGTCACGTATTTAACCTTAATGTTATACGGTGACTCAAGACAATTATTATGCTGAAATGCTGACAATGAAATATCCTCTTACCTTCCGAAATGATGCTGTGACCGCGCGCAACAATTCCTTCGCAGCAATGAGACCTCTTCTCCCGCAGCGACCACACCTGATTCTACCCACAATGCAAAGCGCGCATGACGAGATCACGTGCGTTCTCACGATAATGAACATCGCGGGGCGGCGACATTAAGCTGCAATCTCCAGACAATTTCCAGCCGTCTGCGAAGCACAATGTGAACCCGTGTGTGTGTGTGTGTGTGTGTGTGTGCGTGCGTGTGGTTGAATCTTTGAACTGAACAATTTTACAGGACAAATGATTTTACACCAAATGTCTAGTTTGTGGTCCTCATGGAGGCCATATACCAGATGCTCTGAGGTGTGCAGGCGCCTCAGTAGGTGGAGCAGCTGCCTAAAACTGCTACTGCCTTGATCTCATGAGATTTTCATTGCCAGCAAATGGAGCCTGGTCAAATATAAACCACATCATGAAGAAAATATATTATAAAATGATATGAATAATATTTCGATTTGGTGTTCCGTATGGGTGAAAATATTCAGAATCCCTAAATATCTGTTTTTGGATTCGGTCTAGAATATGGACGTCTCTAAAGCATATTTTTGTTGATATGCACCATATCTGGTCAAATACGAACCCACTATGTGACATGAAGACAAAATATTGTATACAGTAAACATTTTGAAGTTCGTCAGTATGTTCTATTAAGCCGGCCGAACATACTGACGAACTTCAAAATAGATATGGCCATATCTAATCACACATTTTGTTTCTGGAATATGGATCAAATACATGGCATATCATAATATGTTAATTATACAGTCTATATTAGATTAATGTATCACATAAACCGCTATAGATTTTCCAATGCATATGGTTGTGTTGACACATCTCATCAAATACGGATGAAGTATACAGCTCCTTATGACTATGATGCAATGCGCAATACAAAAATATAATGATACTCTAATTTGAGTAGAATAATTGCAAGATTTGCAAAAGTATACCATATCAAAGTTCAACCTTGTGAAAGTTGACCTTGATTTTAAGGCACTTCTGGACGGGACACTAAATTCATGTCAGTTGTACCTGGTGAGTCACAGTCATCAGAATCTGCCCTCCATTTGTCTCAGTGTCATTTCTCGGCCTTTTAAGCCATAAGTAATAACAATAATAAAAAGTATCAGCAGCCCACATTGAAACCATGTCACATCAATGTAGAGATATTCAACATTGAAAATGCAACATCTATACAATGTCATATCAATGACAATTCTTCAATTGTTGAAATAGTAACTGTAATTAAACATTGAAACAACATCGCTTTTTCAACCTCAACCAAAAATAACCAATCTGACCAAAATCCAACGTTGAATCAATGCCTTTTGCTATCTGGGTCAATGTCTGACTGGGACTTGTGGTAACGGTGGATCCTGTGCGCCTTTTAGCTCAGACCCATTGTGGTATCGCTTCTCGGCCTTTTGGCTAAGATCAAGTGTAGTATCTGTTCTTATCAGTTTAATATCTGATATGTCCCCTATCTGGGGACTGTATATTAAATTGATTTTTGGAACAGGGAGATGGAATAGGAGCTTGCTCTGTCCACTCCACGCATCGACCTGGTATTGCAGTTCATCTGGGAATGGTGCACCCTCCTCTGCTGTTGAAGGAAACCTCAAGAGTTGTTGGTAGAAGGAGTTTGCTCAAAGTGGAACAAAGAAAGCAAGTTTCACCAGCAGTGTAAAACAAAGAGCTTCTCCTGTCTGTGCCAGCAGGGGTGTGAGCCTGTCGTCTCTGACACCTTAGCACCTCTCTCAATGCACTCAAGGGGGAGGTGAATGAAATGTTGAGGCAAAGGCCCAGCAAGAATGCGGGCCCAGAATCACTGTCTCCCCGTCCACCTCCAGGACTCTGAGACGTACAGGAAAGATTGTGGATGATATCTCACAGCCCGCTCAATCTGCTGGAGCCACTGCCCTGTGGCCGGAGGACGCACTGATATGTGGAGGTCAATGGCTGACTTGGAGATATGTGGTTGTTTGTGTGTGTCGTCAGAATTCCTATGTTTTCTCATGGTTTTCCCTGAAAAATGGCAGAAAAACTGAAAACGACCCTGGAAGCCATTTTGAAAAAGGAGTGTTTTCACTGGCTCGGACTGCTGTTGCCGTGGAAACACCCCGAAACGCAACAGAAGATTGTGGTTTTCACCTGAAAACCATGTTGTGTGAGCGGCGCGTGGACAACTCGTCCATGGATAACTCGTCCACAAAACTGCAAACTTGGACAACTCGTCTACAGGATGCTGGACAACTCGTCCACGACAAGCTTTGTCAGCATTACTGATTCGAAGGATTCCATTTTAATATATATTTAACACATTTGGAAGGATAACTAACTGTATCTGACACAAAAACATCAGATGTATCAACATATGTGACACAATAATGACGTTGAAACGCCACTTCATAGGTGACGGCTTTGAGTGATGCGTCCAGGTGCTGGTTAACGTGTCGGAAGCTGCTTTGTGACACGTTAAGGAGCTGCGGGGCTCGTACAGTTTTCCACATGACATGTTTTTTCAGCAGTACAGTGGTCCCTCGTTTATCGTGGGGGTTACGTTCTAAAAATAACCCGCAAGAAGCGAAATCCAGGAAGTCAACTCTTTTTATTTTACAAGTATTATATATGTTTCAAGGCTGTAAAACATTCCCTCACATTTCTCTCTTGTTTACGCTCAATTTTGGGATGTTTTGCAATCTCCTATTGGACCAGCAGCTTACATGTGGCTCAAACACAATGCCCATTACAACAATATCACTACGCAAGTAAAAATAGTGCCGACTTTAAACATTGGTTTAAAAGAAAACAAACTGCCGGATTACAATAGAAGAACTTTTGACATCTTTCTCATGACTAATATATCTTGGTAACAATGTACAGATGTTACCTGTTGGATTAAGAACCTTGTGCCCTCCCCATTCCTGTGCCTTCCCCTTCATGTGACTTATTCCTCCTACGTAAATAGCCTGCGATTACTGCAAAAAGCGTCCAAATGAAGCATCACCAACAAATATCCAAGCAACCTTGAATTCACATTTCTCTCTTGTTTAAGCTCAATTTTGGGATGTTTTGCAATCTCCTATTGGACCAGCAGCTTACATGTGGCTCAAACACAATGCCCATTACAACAATATCATTACGCAAGTAAAAATAGTGCCGACTTTAAACATTGGTTTAAACAAAAACAAACTGCCAGATTACAAAAGGAGAACTTTTGACGTTGAATCAACCTTGTTTCAACCATGTTATCAACATTGATAAATTACTATTAAAAGGCCATTTCAGCACTTTTAACATTCCTTTATTTTTTAATGCGTCAAATAAAGCCAAAATAATCACTTTAATCTCCATTTAGTGAAGTTCCACAGGGATCATGCCAAAGTCATCCAGTAGTGACATCACTGCACTGAAGGGAAGCGATGTCACTGCTGGAAAACCAAGTTTGGAGCAACTGCAGAACTTTAAAACCAAATAGAATCACGTGATTATTTCTTACAATCATAAAATACAGGGGAAGGGTGAAACATTCTGAAGTGGTTCATTAAGTATGCGTACAGCAGTGGCTCTCAAACAGTTTATACAGACTTCAATGTACATACTCCAAAATTGATTATAATTATGCCATTAAAAGGTAAATATTTGAAAATAAGTAGAGTGCTTGCAGATTAAATTTTTTTTTTTAAGGAAACCAAGGTTGAGAACAGTTGCTTTACTTGCTGTCAGGCTGGGACTGGAAGCAGGACTCAGGTGCAGAGGATATCAGTAAAATGAGTTTTATTAAAACCAAAAATCCACAGTTGTGGAAAAAAAAGGACAACTCAACATGAGGTAGGGGTGGGGAGACAAGGGGGCGAACATCAGCTTGTAGTCCCCATGGAACGCGCCACGCCACCACTCCTCTCAGGTGCATAGCGCAGCCACTTCTGCATTGCACCCTCGTACTGCTTTTCAGTCAGCCTCCGGTCAAACTGACGAGCAGCCGCTGTGAGAAAGAAAGAAGGAAACACGGTACTTGTTATAAAAGCAGCAATGCACGCTACAAGTTCTAATCTGAATAAATCTAAAAATACATTCACTATATGTAAAGCAAATAATAAAACAGGTTCGAACAATATGGTATGAAAGGTGCTGCTATTACTTGGCCAAGTTTAATGTACAGGAGTCCTCTTGTAAAACTGTAAAGAGAGGAAAACAAATATGAACACATATACATAATTTATATTTGTATGTCCATGTGTATATATACATGACACTGCTGACAGAGCAGCTTAAAAGCCTGAACATATTCGCTGCCTCGTCTGCTGACTTCATGCAGGTCGCGGGTGGTTCATGCTGATGGCCCCATTCTGGACTCACTTTGCATTGCTCAAGATGGAGGATCCATGCACAGCCGGCAGCTCAGGCCATGCGGTCAAACATTTGGCTGCACGTGCACTAACAAAGTAGGGCCGCACTTTAGGCCGTGCAAAGTGTGGCCCTACACCCTTCCTCCCACGTGCTCCAACAAAGTAGGGCCGCATGGCCTGAGCTGCCGACTGCGCATGGATCCTCCGTCTTCCCGTCAGAACAATCACAAATTAAAAGCCAATAAAGATACCCAGACGGCTAAACTCCTACAATGAAACCCAAACTACTTTAGGAAATATGGAGAACACTGGGCAACAGAAGTGGGGATATTTCCGTTCATGTTATGAAACGAAGTGAGTCCAGAGTGGAGCATGGCCATCATGAACCTCCCGCGGCCTACGCCATGGCCATGCAGACCAGCATTGCGGTGTGTCAAGCCACGTGGCTTAACACACCGCAATGCTCGTCTGCATGGCCATGGCGTTGCCCCCCCCACCCGACTTTCCCACCGGAACTCTCCGGACACCGGGACCACAGTGTTCGTTAGCAGTTGGGACAGTTGTCGACCGCATGTAACGTTTGAGTTTCTACAATTTACGTTACGAGGGCGAGTTTAGCTAGCTGGCGAACAGCACATCGCTCCTACCTTTTTTTTTTTTTTATGAAACCGGGCAATAAAACTTTGCAAGCAAATACGCTCATGTCACGTATTTAACCTTAATGTTATACGGTGACTCAAGACAATTATTATGCTGAAATGCTGACAATGAAATATCCTCTTACCTTCCGAAATGATGCTGTGACCGCGCGCAACAATTCCTTCGCAGCAATGAGACCTCTTCTCCCGCAGCGACCACACCTGATTCTACCCACAATGCAAAGCGCGCATGACGAGATCACGTGCGTTCTCACGATAATGAACATCGCGGGGCGGCGACATTAAGCTGCAATCTCCAGACAGTTTCCAGCCGTCTGCGAAGCACAATGTGAACCCGTGTGTGTGTGTGTGTGTGTGTGTGTGCGTGCGTGTGGTTGAATCTTTGAACTGAACAATTTTACAGGACAAATGATTTTACACCAAATGTCTAGTTTGTGGTCCTCATGGAGGCCATATACCAGATGCTCTGAGGTGTGCAGGCGCCTCAGTAGGTGGAGCAGCTGCCTAAAACTGCTACTGCCTTGATCTCATGACATTTTCATTGCCAGCAAATGGAGCCTGGTCAAATATAAACCACATCATGAAGAAAATATATTATAAAATGATATGAATAATATTTCGATTTGGTGTTCCGTATGGGTGAAAATATTCAGAATCCCTAAATATCTGTTTTTGGATTCGGTCTAGAATATGGACGTCTCTAAAGCATATTTTTGTTGATATGCACCATATCTGGTCAAATACGAACCCACTATGTGACATGAAGACAAAATATTGTATACAGTAAACATTTTGAAGTTCGTCAGTATGTTCTATTAAGCCGGCCGAACATACTGACGAACTTCAAAATAGATATGGCCATATCTAATCACACATTTTGTTTCTGGAATATGGATCAAATACATGGCATATCATAATATGTTAATTATACAGTCTATATTAGATTAATGTATCACATAAACCGCTATAGATTTTCCAATGCATATGGTTGTGTTGACACATCTCATCAAATACGGATGAAGTATACAGCTCCTTATGACTATGATGCAATGCGCAATACAAAAATATAATGATACTCTAATTTGAGTAGAATAATTGCAAGATTTGCAAAAGTATACCATATCAAAGTTCAACCTTGTGAAAGTTGACCTTGATTTTAAGGCACTTCTGGACCGGACACTAAATTCATGTCAGTTGTACCTGGTGAGTCACAGTCATCAGAATCTGCCCTCCATTTGTCTCAGTGTCATTTCTCGGCCTTTTAAGCCATAAGTAATAACAATAATAAAAAGTATCAGCAGCCCACATTGAAACCATGTCACATCAATGTAGAGATATTCAACATTGAAAATGCAACATCTATACAATGTCATATCAACGTAGGGAAATTCAACATTGAAAATGCAACATCTAAACAATGTCAAATCAATGACAATTCTTCAATTGTTGAAATAGTAACTGTAATTAAACATTGAAACAACATCGCTTTTTCAACCTCAACCAAAAATAACCAATCTGACCAAAATCCAACGTTGAATCAATGCCTTTTGCTATCTGGGTCAATGTCTGACTGGGACTTGTGGTAACGGTGGATCCTGTGCGCCTTTTAGCTCAGACCCATTGTGGTATCGCTTCTCGGCCTTTTGGCTAAGATCAAGTGTAGTATCTGTTCTTATCAGTTTAATATCTGATATGTCCCCTATCTGGGGACTGTATATTAAATTGATTTTTGGAACAGGGAGATGGAATAGGAGCTTGCTCTGTCCACTCCACGCATCGACCTGGTATTGCAGTTCATCTGGGAATGGTGCACCCTCCTCTGCTGTTGAAGGAAACCTCAATAGTTGTTGGTAGAAGGAGTTTGCTCAAAGTGGAACAAAGAAAGCAAGTTTCACCAGCAGTGTAAAACAAAGAGCTTCTCCTGTCTGTGCCAGCAGGGGTGTGAGCCTGTCGTCTCTGACACCTTAGCACCTCTCTCAATGCACTCAAGGGGGAGGTGAATGAAATGTTGAGGCAAAGGCCCAGCAAGAATGCGGGCCCAGAATCACTGTCTCCCCGTCCACCTCCAGGACTCTGAGACGTACAGGAAAGATTGTGGATGATATCTCACAGCCCGCTCAATCTGCTGGAGCCACTGCCCTGTGGCCGGAGGACGCACTGATATGTGGAGGTCAATGGCTGACTTGGAGATATGTGGTTGTTTGTGTGTGTCGTCAGAATTCCTATGTTTTCTCATGGTTTTCCCTGAAAAATGGCAGAAAAACTGAAAACGACCCTGGAAGCCATTTTGAAAAAGGAGTGTTTTCACTGGCTCGGACTGCTGTTGCCGTGGAAACACCCCGAAACGCAACAGAAGATTGTGGTTTTCACCTGAAAACCATGTTGTGTGAGCGGCGCGTGGACAACTCGTCCATGGATAACTCGTCCACAAAACTGCAAACTTGGACAACTCGTCTACAGGATGCTGGACAACTCGTCCATGACAAGCTTTGTCAGCATTACTGATTCGAAGGATTCCATTTTAATATATATTTAACACATTTGGGAGGATAACTAACTGTATCTGCCACAAAAACATCAGATGTATCAACATATGTGACACAATAATGACGTTGAAACGCCACTTCATAGGTGACGGCTTTGAGTGATGCGTCCAGGTGCTGGTTAACGTGTCGGAAGCTGCTTTGTGACACGTTAAGGAGCTGCGGGGCTCGTACAGTTTTCCACATGACATGTTTTTTCAGCAGTACAGTGGTCCCTCGTTTATCGTGGGGGTTACGTTCTAAAAATAACCCGCAAGAAGCGAAATCCAGGAAGTCAACTCTTTTTATTTTACAAGTATTATATATGTTTCAAGGCTGTAAAACATTCCCTCACATTTCTCTCTTGTTTACGCTCAATTTTGGGATGTTTTGCAATCTCTTATTGGACCAGCAGCTTACATGTGGCTCAAACACAATGCCCATTACAACAATATCACTACGCAAGTAAAAATAGTGCCGACTTTAAACATTGGTTTAAAAGAAAACAAACTGCCGGATCACAATAGAAGAACTTTTGACGTCTTTCTCATGACTAATATATCTTGGTAACAATGTAAAGATGTTACCTGTTGGATTAAGATCCTTGTGCCCTCCCCATTCCTGTGCCTTCCCCTTCATGTGACTTATTCCTCCTACGTAAATAGCCTGCGATTACTGCAAAAAGTGTCCAAATGAAGCATCACCAACAAATATCCAAGCAACCTTGAATTCACATTTCTATCTTGTTTAAGCTCAATTTTGGGATGTTTTGCAATCTCCTATTGGACCAGCAGCTTACATGTGGCTCAAACACAATGCCCATTACAACAATATCACTACGCAAGTAAAAATAGTGCCGACTTTAAACATTGGTTTAAACAAAAACAAACTGCCGGATCACAATAGAAGAACTTTTGACGTCTTTCTCATGACTAATATATCTTGGTAACAATGCCCATAACAACAATGTCATTACGCAAGTAATGACGTGTCGCCTCCTTCAAGGACAACATCATCCTGAAGTTCGCAGATGACACCGCTGTGATCGGACGCATCACAGGGGATGATGAAGCGGCTTACAGGAGGGAGGTGGCTGGTCTAGTGGCTTGGTGTGAGGACAACAACCTCTCCCTTAACACAGACAAGACAAAGGAGATGATAGTGGACAGGAGGAAGGAGAGGAGACCTCATCATCCACTGTCTATCCGGGAGCTTGAGATGGAGAGGGTGAGCAGCTTCAAATACCTGGGTGTCCACATCAGCGAGGACCTCGCCTGGACATTCAACACCACACAGGTGGTCAAGAGGGCCCAACAACGGCTGTACTTCCTGAGGAGGCTGAAGAAATAGGGCATGTCTCCCAGGACACTCAAGAACTTCTCCAGCTGTGTGGTTGAGGGCACCTTAACCAGCTGCATCACAGCCTGGTACGGTAACCCTACTGTGGCGGACCGCAGTCGCCTGCAGAGAGTGGTTAAGACAGCCGAGAAGATCACCAGAACACCACTGCCCTCTCTGCAGAGCATCTACCAGCACAGATGTTACCTGTTGGATTAAGAACCTTGTGCCCTCCCCATTCCTGTGCCTTCCCCTTCATGTGACTTATTCCTCCTACGTAAATAGCCTGCGATTACTGCAAAAAGTGTCCAAATGAAGCATCACCAACAAATATTCAAGCAACCATAAAAAGTAGCCAAAATGACTCTTGCACGCATATTGTTGTGCAGAATTCCTTAAATGGGCGTGGCTCAATGTCTGACTGGGACTTGTGGTAACGGTGGATCCTGTGCGCCTTTTAGCTCAGACCCATTGTGGTATCGCTTCTCGGCCTTTTGGCTAAGACTGCGGTCACCTCCATTGGGTGGTGGAATTGTTTGCCTGTTGTGGCATTGATTACACTGTTCTTGGAGGATATTTATTTTTTCTTATTGTACAAGGAATTTTCATTTGCAACTTGTTTGTAGTTGGAATTTTTGTCTTTAAGAAAACCTGTTTACTGTAGACTGAGGGGAGCTGTTTTCATAGCTTTCTTCAGTCTTTTTACTTTTTTATAGTTGTCTTTTAAAGTTAATATATTTATTCTTACTGTTTTATTGTAATTTATTGGTGTTTTAAACTCCTTTTAGCTGGTGGTGCCTCCAAAATGTCGGCCAGCCATGCCGGCATGAGGAGGCACCACAGCGTGCGTTTTACCTTTTTAGAAAAAGATGGGAAATTGGTCACCATGTCACGCCTTGATTTTTCCAGGAAGCTTGTGCAGGGCGTGCTCGGCTTTTCCCCGACAGACCTGAATTGTGTCCTGACCTTGCCGTTCAACAAAGGATTTGATGTAAGTTTTTGCTCTGCCGCACTCCTACGACAGTTCTGGTCCCGTTTTGAAAATGTGAAACCCCAGTTTTCTGTGTTCAATGTGGAGAAGCTTTCTGACAATGCGCTTAAAACCGCCATTGTCAGGATGTTCAATGAAACTGTGAATGCAGAAGACATTTGTGCATGGCTGGGAAGATACTGCACTGTTAAAGGCCAGGCTACCAAGGTGAGGGATGAAGACGGTATCTGGAATTGTGCTTGGAGGGTCCCCATTCAACAATGGCAGGACCCCCAGGGCTTCCAGGGCCTGAAGCATCTCCCGCCCATGATAGTCCTTGGGGAAAACAGGGGCTATATACATTACCAGGGCCAGCCCAAGCTCTGCCGTAAGTGTGGTCAGCATGGCCACCTGGCTGAAGCCTGTGAGCTGGTCGTCTGTAGGAAGTGCAGAGAAATTGGTCACACCTTTGAGGAGTGTACTAATGGCAGAAGGTGCAATCTTTGTGGAGACACAAACCACCTCTTCAGAGATTGCCCCAAATCCTTTGCCAACAAGTTGAAGGCAGCAAAATGGGCGGAAAGTGAGAAAAGTGACGGACACGAGGAACAGGCGAAAGAGATAATTGAAGAGGCGGGTATTGTGAACCCAGATCCTCCATCCACTACTGTGGTTGGAGGAGAAGGATCAGTTGAGGTTGAAGGGGAGGGGCCTGTAAAGAGCTCCTCAGGTGAACCTGATGGAGTCAACGAGGACATGCAGGCAGCAGGTGGAGCTGGTTCCAGTGGTGAGGAAAGCCAGGGATCCAGCGAGGATGCCCCCCTCCCCAATGCCCAACAACCCAAGAGACCGGCATCAGAATTGTCCTCCGGGTCCCCCCGGGGCTCGGAGAAGAGGGGAAGAGTTGAGGTCTCCTCAGGCAGTTCATCTGCGGAGGAACTCAGAGTCTTCCCTTCCGATTCACCCAATGAGGTTTCTTTTCTTTCAATTGCTCTGCAATCAACCCCAAAGGGCTCAAAAATGAACTGCAGGTTGCAGGAGAGACCAACTCCCAGAGCCCGAACGGGGAACAGAGCTCAAACCCTTCACACCTCACCAGTGGAAGTGAAGGAAGAGCTCTGTTCACAAGTGATCACTTAGTCACTGATTTTAATGATTTTATAATGTCTTTTTTGTAGTCTTTTAAAATGTCCTACTCGTTGTTTTTAACCATACTCATGACTCTCACCTTCTCTACTGTCAATGTGAGAAGTGTGAAGTCTAGAGTTAGAGCCCAGAGTGTTTTATCCTTTTTATCTTCCTTTAAGTCTGATGTGTTTTTATTACAAGAATGTGCAATACCTTTTTTAAAATCTTACAAACAGTGGGAGGACATGTGGCCACTCCAGTCAATATGGAGTGGATCCAACAGCAATAAAAATGACGGAGTGGCCATTTTAATAAATAATCCTCAGATCTTGGTGAAGGGCAGCACTGTGGTGAGAGACGGTAGGGCACTTTTAACACATTTGACTTTTATGGGTAAGGATTTTAGGCTCTTGAATATTTATGGTTTTAATGACAAAAACGACAGGTACGACCTTTTAGAGGACTTGCAGTCCCACATGCTAGGACGAGTGCCACTAATTTTAGGAGGTGATTTTAATTGTATTTTAACAAGAAAGGACAGGAGAAGAACAGGCGAGGATTTTAAAATAGATAAGACATCGGTTTTATTGCAGGCTCTATGCAGGGATTTTAAACTACAAGACTGTTTTAAGACCATGCATCCCAGAGAGGAGGGCTTCACTTGGTTCAGTAGTGACAGCACCAGAGCCTCTCGCATAGACTACCTTTTTACACGTGACTGCCCGCCAACCGATGCTACATTGAGCCCTGTTTTCTTCTCCGATCACCTCCTCCTGTCTTGCACCCTTTCACTGTCTTCTGGTGTGACTGTAGGAAGAGGTCTGTGGAAGCTCAACTGCTCCCTGCTGGAGGACAACAATGTTGTCAGCCAGTACAGGGAGCGGTACAGAGAGTGGCAGACCCTTCAAGACATGTACCATTCACGGGCACAGTGGTGGGAAATGGTGAAGGGAAAGACACAGACTTTTTTTAAACAAGTAGGCAAAAAGAAAAAAGCCACAGAAAACAGACGCATGATGGGACTGCAAAAAAGACTACAGAGATATTTTAAACTGACACAATATGGTTTGGATTTTAGTGACGAAATTAAACAAATCAAAAAGGAAATGTCCTTTTTAGCAGAAATAAAGAGTAAGGGAATCATTTTAAGAAGCCGAGAAAGAGAACTGGAGGAAGGAGAAAAATGCACAAGATACTTTTTTAAGAAAATTTTAAATAAAGGAAGATCCATGATTAAACTAAAAAAAAGAGATGGTTCCATAACAAATTCAAATGAAGAATGTATGGAGGAGGTTGAATGGTTTTATGAAAATTTATATCAAAATAAAACTGTAAACAGTGAAGCAATGAGCGAAGTTTTAAATTTTATAGAGAAAACAATTGATGACAGTGTGCTTTTAACCCAAGATTTTACCTTTTTAGAGTTAAATAAATGTATGAATGGTTTTAAAAAAGGTAAGTCCCCTGGACAAGATGGACTTCCTTTTGAATTTTATTTAACTTTTTGGGACATTTTAGCACCTGACTTGCTCACTGTTTTTAAGGACTTTGATAAACATGACCAACTTCCAGACAGTTTTAAAGTAGGGATAGTGACTCTTCTCCATAAAGACAAAGACAAGACTGACTTGAGAAACTGGAGACCTATCACTCTTTTAAACTTTGACTGTAAACTTTTTAGTAAACTTTTATCATCACGAATGTCCTTGTTTTTAAAAGACCTGATTCACCCGGATCAAGCCTGTGCCATCCCGGGGAGGAAGATCACCGACAGCCTCCTGCTGATCAGAGACACCATCTGTTTTGCGAGAGACAGGAACATCCGGCTGGTAGTCCTAAATTTAGATTTTGAAAAAGCCTTTGATCGGGTCTCGCACCAGTACCTTTTCAAGGTGCTGCAAAAAATGGGATTCCCAGAAAGGTTTCTAGCTTGGGTGGGATTGCTGTACCGGGACATCAGCAGCAGATTTGTGGTTAATGGGCATTTGACAAAAGCATTGAAAATCAACTGCGGTGTCCGTCAGGGCTGTCCGTTATCTGCCCTCCTCTACGTGGCGTGTGTGGAACCGCTGGCACAGATCTTGAGAAGGGACCAACGAATCAATGGGGTGAGTATCCCAGGGAGCGGGGGACTTGCCACCAAATGTGTTTTATACATGGACGACGTGAACATTTTATGCACCGACCTTTTATCAGTCAACAGGACCCTGGACGTGACGGACTTTTATGGACAGGCCTCTGGGTCGAAACTGAACCGAGACAAGACCCAAGCCCAGTTTTACGGACCGTGGACGGCGACTGAGACGACTGGACTTCCCCTGACCGTGACCCAGACTGAACCAAAAATACTGGGGGTGAAATTTGACACGGACGGAGCGGGAAAGACAAACTGGCCAGACGTAGTAGGGAAAGTCAGACAACGACTAGGATTCTGGGGACTTAGAGGACTGACCATGGAAGGAAAGGTTTTAATCATCAAAGCTGTGATTTTACCTTTGCTTTTATTGATCGGCTCTGTTTTTATGCCCCCGAGGAGCGTGCTCTTAGACCTGGACCGGGCCATGTTTTACTTTTTATGGGGCTCAAAGTGGGAAAGGGTAAGAAGAGAAATAATGAAAAAGCCAAAAGAGAAAGGAGGAAAAGGAGTCCCGGATTTCTATTTAACACTGGGAAGTTTTTACACGGCACAGCATATGGCTATTGCCACGGACCCCTCCAGGAACCCAAAGACAAGTGCAATGTCTCGTTTCAGGATGGGGTCCTACCTCCAAAAACTCAAGATTTTACCCACCGATCTTAAAGTACCAGTGTCTTTTAACCTGCCACCGGCCTATGGTTTTATCAAGACATTTCTTAAACATTTGAACCTGGAACAGGAGGAGTTGCAGATTTTAACTAACCACAGATGTCTGATCTCTGTTGTGCAGGAACGGGAACCAGTGAGTCCAGTGCGCGGGCTCGCACTCGGTGAGCCCTCCACAGTTTGGCGCAACGTGAACCATCCTGTTCTCCCAAACAGACTCCGGGACCTGTCATGGCTGGTGGCTCACGAGGTTCTCCCAGTCAGAGCCGTCATGCACTCCCGAGGAATGGCGGCGCACTCAACTTGCCCCCGGCCTGGTTGTGGCGCTCCTGAGTCGGTGAGGCACCTCCTCTGGGAGTGCAGCGCTGCCGTAGACCAGTGGGCAACGGCCGGCTCCTTGCAATTCCCGTACTTGCCAGCAGGGGAGGTCCTTACAGCACAGCTGGTGCTATACGGGGTGAGCCAAAAGGTCAGGACAAAGGAAGACTTTGCAAAGATGTGGCTCACCCTGGCCGCCATCAAAGACGCCACCTGGACCTCCAGAAACCTGCTGGTGAGAAGGCATAGGCAGATCCCCCCCGTGGCTGTGATCCAGATGGCCGCAGCGACGGTCCGGGAGGTGGAAGCTGCAGGCGGCAGGCCGAGGACACAGCCACAAAGAAGAATCGCCTCCCTGCCCATTCGGACGAAGGAGCCGGAGCCTCACAAGAAAAGGTCAAGGCAGCGGCGGCCTGGCTCTCCGGGTGTGTCTGGAGGGAAGGAGCACGAGCCTCTGAGCACCATGGCAGAACCCCGAGAGAACAAATGTTTGGGAGAACAGGATGAGTTCCCCTTGATAGGGACTCACTGCTCTCCTGCACAACAGAATAGACTTTTAAAACTGAATGCACTTCCTTTTAGTGACTTTTACAATGATAGGCACTTTTTGTATTCCTCATGTTTCATAATTTTACTCAACAGGTCTTGTTTTAATCATGAATATCTATTTATTTAAACTATTGTATTTATGATATTTTAAACAAAAACTTATACCCTCTTTGTTTTTGTGTCGAATGAAGAATGAAGAAACTGACCTGTAAAATGTGCCAATAAAATCTTGTAAAAGAAAAAAAAAAAATCTGTTCTTATCAGTTTAATATCTGATATGTCCCCTATCTGGGGACTGTATATTAAATTGATTTTTGGAACAGGGAGATGGAATAGGAGCTTGCTCTGTCCACTCCACGCATCGACCTGGTATTGCAGTTCATCTGGGAATGGTGCACCCTCCTCTGCTGTTGAAGGAAACCTCAATAGTTGTTGGTAGAAGGAGTTTGCTCAAAGTGGAACAAAGAAAGCAAGTTTCACCAGCAGTGTAAAACAAAGAGCTTCTCCTGTCTGTGCCAGCAGGGGTGTGAGCCTGTCGTCTCTGACACCTTAGCACCTCTCTCAATGCACTCAAGGGGGAGGTGAATGAAATGTTGAGGCAAAGGCCCAGCAAGAATGCGGGCCCAGAATCACTGTCTCCCCGTCCACCTCCAGGACTCTGAGACGTACAGGAAAGATTGTGGATGATATCTCACAGCCCGCTCAATCTGCTGGAGCCACTGCCCTGTGGCCGGAGGACGCACTGATATGTGGAGGTCAATGGCTGACTTGGAGATATGTGGTTGTTTGTGTGTGTCGTCAGAATTCCTATGTTTTCTCATGGTTTTCCCTGAAAAATGGCAGAAAAACTGAAAACGACCCTGGAAGCCATTTTGAAAAAGGAGTGTTTTCACTGGCTCGGACTGCTGTTGCCGTGTAAACACCCCGAAACGCAACAGAAGATTGTGGTTTTCACCTGAAAACCATGTTGTGTGAGCGGCGCGTGGACAACTCGTCCATGGATAACTCGTCCACAAAACTGCAAACTTGGACAACTCGTCTACAGGATGCTGGACAACTCGTCCACGACAAGCTTTGTCAGCATTACTGATTCGAAGGATTCCATTTTAATATATATTTAACACATTTGGAAGGATAACTAACTGTATCTGACACAAAAACATCAGATGTATCAACATATGTGACACAATAATGACGTTGAAACGCCACTTCATAGGTGACGGCTTTGAGTGATGCGTCCAGGTGCTGGTTAACGTGTCGGAAGCTGCTTTGTGACACGTTAAGGAGCTGCGGGGCTCGTACAGTTTTCCACATGACATGTTTTTTCAGCAGTACAGTGGTCCCTCGTTTATCGTGGGGGTTACGTTCTAAAAATAACCCGCAAGAAGCGAAATCCAGGAAGTCAACTCTTTTTATTTTACAAGTATTATATATGTTTCAAGGCTGTAAAACATTCCCTCACATTTCTCTCTTGTTTACGCTCAATTTTGGGATGTTTTGCAATCTCCTATTGGACCAGCAGCTTACATGTGGCTCAAACACAATGCCCATTACAACAATATCACTACGCAAGTAAAAATAGTGCCGACTTTAAACATTGGTTTAAAAGAAAACAAACTGCCGGAATACAATAGAAGAACTTTTGACGTTGAATCAACCTTGTTTCAACCATGTTATCAACATTGATAAATTACTATTAAAAGGCCATTTCAGCACTTTTAACATTCCTTTATTTTTTAATGCGTCAAATAAAGCCAAAATAATCACTTTAATCTCCATTTAGTGAAGTTCCACAGGGATCATGCCAAAGTCATCCAGTAGTGACATCACTGCACTGAAGGGAAGCGATGTCACTGCTGGAAAACCAAGTTTGGAGCAACTGCAGAACTTTAAAACCAAATAGAATCACGTGATTATTTCCTACAATCATAAAATACAGGGGAAGGGTGAAACATTCTGAAGTGGTTCATTAAGTATGCGTACAGCAGTGGCTCTCAAACAGTTTATACAGACTTCAATGTACATACTCCAAAATTGATTATAATTATGCCATTAAAAGGTAAATATTTGAAAATAAGTAGAGTGCTTGCAGATTAAATTTTTTTTTTTTTTTTTAAGGAAACCAAGGTTGAGAACAGTTGCTTTACTTGCTGTCAGGCTGGGACTGGAAGCAGGACTCAGGTGCAGAGGATATCAGTAAAATGAGTTTTATTAAAACCAAAAATCCACAGTTGTGGAAAAAAAAGGACAACTCAACATGAGGTAGGGGTGGGGAGACAAGGGGGCGAACATCAGCTTGTAGTCCCCATGGAACGCGCCACGCCACCACTCCTCTCAGGTGCATAGCGCAGCCACTTCTGCATTGCACCCTCGTACTGCTTTTCAGTCAGCCTCCGGTCAAACTGACGAGCAGCCGCTGTGAGAAAGAAAGAAGGAAACACGGTACTTGTTATAAAAGCAGCAATGCACGCTACAAGTTCTAATCTGAATAAATCTAAAAATACATTCACTATATGTAAAGCAAATAATAAAACAGGTTCGAACAATATGGTATGAAAGGTGCTGCTATTACTTGGCCAAGTTTAATGTACAGGAGTCCTCTTGTAAAACTGTAAAGAGAGGAAAACAAATATGAACACATATACATATTTTATATTTGTATGTCCATGTGTATATATACATGACACTGCTGACAGAGCAGCTTAAAAGCCTGAACATATTCGCTGCCTCGTCTGCTGACTTCATGCAGGTCGCGGGTGGTTCATGCTGATGGCCCCATTCTGGACTCACTTTGCATTGCTCAAGATGGAGGATCCATGCACAGCCGGCAGCTCAGGCCATGCGGTCAAACATTTGGCTGCACGTGCACTAACAAAGTAGGGCCGCACTTTAGGCCGTGCAAAGTGTGGCCCTACACCCTTCCTCCCACGTGCTCCAACAAAGTAGGGCCGCATGGCCTGAGCTGCCGACTGCACATGGATCCTCCGTCTTCCCGTCAGAACAATCACAAACTAAAAGCCAATAAAGATACCCAGACGGCTAAACTCCTACAATGAAACCCAAACTACTTTAGGAAATATGGAGAACACTGGGCAACAGAAGTGGGGATATTTCCGTTCATGTTATGAAACGAAGTGAGTCCAGAGTGGAGCATGGCCATCATGAACCACCCGCGGCCTACGCCATGGCCATGCAGACCAGCATTGCGGTGTGTCAAGCCACGTGGCTTAACACACCGCAATGCTCGTCTGCATGGCCATGGCGTTGCCCCCCCCACCCGACTTTCCCACCGGAACTCTCCGGACACCGGGACCACAGTGTTCGTTAGCAGTTGGGACAGTTGTCGACCGCATGTAACGTTTGAGTTTCTACGATTTACGTTACGAGGGCGAGTTTAGCTAGCTGGCGAACAGCACATCGCTCCTACCTTTTTTTTTTTTTATGAAGCCGGGCAATAAAACTTTGCAAGCAAATACGCTCATGACACGTATTTACCCTTAATGTTATACGGTGACTCAAGACAATTATTATGCTGAAATGCTGACAATGAAATATCCTCTTACCTTCCGAAATGATGCTGTGACCGCGCGCAACAATTCCTTCGCAGCAATGAGACCTCTTCTCCCGCAGCGACCACACCTGATTCTACCCACAATGCAAAGCGCGCATGACGAGATCACGTGCGTTCTCACGATAATGAACATCGCGGGGCGGCGACATTAAGCTGCAATCTCCAGACAGTTTCCAGCCGTCTGCGAAGCACAATGTGAACCCGTGTGTGTGTGTGTGTGCGTGTGTGTGTGTGTGTGTGTGTGCGTGTGTGTTGAATCTTTGAACTGAACAATTTTACAGGACAAATGATTTTACACCAAATGTATAGTTTGTGGTCCTCATGGAGGCCATATACCAGATGCTCTGAGGTGTGCAGGCGCCTCAGTAGGTGGAGCAGCTGCCTAAAACTGCTACTGCCTTGATCTCATGACATTTTCATTGCCAGCAAATGGAGCCTGGTCAAATATAAACCACATCATGAAGAAAATATATTATAAAATGATATGAATAATATTTCGATTTGGTGTTCCGTATGGGTGAAAATATTCAGAATCCCTAAATATCTGTTTTTGGATTCGGTCTAGAATATGGACGTCTCTAAAGCATATTTTTGTTGATATGCACCATATCTGGTCAAATACGAACCCACTATGTGACATGAAGACAAAATATTGTATACAGTAAACATTTTGAAGTTCGTCAGTATGTTCTATTAAGCCGGCCGAACATACTGACGAACTTCAAAATAGATATGGCCATATCTAATCACACATTTTGTTTCTGGAATATGGATCAAATACATGGCATATCATAATATGTTAATTATACAGTCTATATTAGATTAATGTATCACATAAACCGCTATAGATTTTCCAATGCATATGGTTGTGTTGACACATCTCATCAAATACGGATTAAGTATACAGCTCCTTATGACTATGATGCAATGCGCAATACAAAAATATAATGATACTCTAATTTGAGTAGAATAATTGCAAGATTTGCAAAAGTATACCATATCAAAGTTCAACCTTGTGAAAGTTGACCTTGATTTTAAGGCACTTCTGGACCGGACACTAAATTCATGTCAGTTGTACCTGGTGAGTCACAGTCATCAGAATCTGTCCTCCATTTGTCTCAGTGTCATTTCTCGGCCTTTTAAGCCATAAGTAATAACAATAATAAAAAGTATCAGCAGCCCACATTGAAACCATGTCACATCAATGTAGAGATATTCAACATTGAAAATGCAACATCTATACAATGTCATATCAACGTAGGGAAATTCAACATTGAAAATGCAACATCTAAACAATGTCAAATCAATGACAATTCTTCAATTGTTGAAATAGTAACTGTAATTAAACATTGAAACAACATCGCTTTTTCAACCTCAACCAAAAATAACCAATCTGACCAAAATCCAACGTTGAATCAATGCCTTTTGCTATCTGGGTCAATGTCTGACTGGGACTTGTGGTAACGGTGGATCCTGTGCACCTTTTAGCTCAGACCCATTGTGGTATCGCTTCTCGGCCTTTTGGCTAAGATCAAGTGTAGTATCTGTTCTTATCAGTTTAATATCTGATATGTCCCCTATCTGGGGACTGTATATTAAATAGATTTTTGGAACAGGGAGATGGAATAGGAGCTTGCTCTGTCCACTCCACGCATCGACCTGGTATTGCAGTTCATCTGGGAATGGTGCACCCTCCTCTGCTGTTGAAGGAAACCTCAATAGTTGTTGGTAGAAGGAGTTTGCTCAAAGTGGAACAAAGAAAGCAAGTTTCACCAGCAGTGTAAAACAAAGAGCTTCTCCTGTCTGTGCCAGCAGGGGTGTGAGGGGTGTGAGGTGTCTCTGACACCTTAGCACCTCTCTCAATGCACTCAAGGGGGAGGTGAATGAAATGTTGAGGCAAAGGCCCAGCAAGAATGCGGGCCCAGAATCACTGTCTCCCCGTCCACCTCCAGGACTCTGAGACGTACAGGAAAGATTGTGGATGATATCTCACAGCCCGCTCAATCTGCTGGAGCCACTGCCCTGTGGCCGGAGGACGCACTGATATGTGGAGGTCAATGGCTGACTTGGAGATATGTGGTTGTTTGTGTGTGTCGTCAGAATTCCTATGTTTTCTCATGGTTTTCCCTGAAAAATGGCAGAAAAACTGAAAACGACCCTGGAAGCCATTTTGAAAAAGGAGTGTTTTCACTGGCTCGGACTGCTGTTGCCGTGGAAACACCCCGAAACGCAACAGAAGATTGTGGTTTTCACCTGAAAACCATGTTGTGTGAGCGGCGCGTGGACAACTCGTCCATGGATAACTCGTCCACAAAACTGCAAACTTGGACAACTCGTCTACAGGATGCTGGACAACTCGTCCACGACAAGCTTTGTCAGCATTACTGATTCGAAGGATTCCATTTTAATATATATTTAACACATTTGGAAGGATAACTAACTGTATCTGACACAAAAACATCAGATGTATCAACATATGTGACACAATAATGACGTTGAAACGCCACTTCATAGGTGACGGCTTTGAGTGATGCGTCCAGGTGCTGGTTAACGTGTCGGAAGCTGCTTTGTGACACGTTAAGGAGCTGCGGGGCTCGTACACTTTTCCACATGACATGTTTTTTCAGCAGTACAGTGGTCCCTCGTTTATCGTGGGGGTTACGTTCTAAAAATAACCCGCAAGAAGCGAAATCCAGGAAGTCAACTCTTTTTATTTTACAAGTATTATATATGTTTCAAGGCTGTAAAACATTCCCTCACATTTCTCTCTTGTTTACGCTCAATTTTGGGATGTTTTGCAATCTCCTATTGGACCAGCAGCTTACATGTGGCTCAAACACAATGCCCATTACAACAATATCACTACGCAAGTAAAAATAGTGCCGACTTTAAACATTGGTTTAAAAGAAAACAAACTGCCGGAATACAATAGAAGAACTTTTGACGTTGAATCAACCTTGTTTCAACCATGTTATCAACATTGATAAATTACTATTAAAAGGCCATTTCAGCACTTTTAACATTCCTTTATTTTTTAATGCGTCAAATAAAGCCAAAATAATCACTTTAATCTCCATTTAGTGAAGTTCCACAGGGATCATGCCAAAGTCATCCAGTAGTGACATCACTGCACTGAAGGGAAGCGATGTCACTGCTGGAAAACCAAGTTTGGAGCAACTGCAGAACTTTAAAACCAAATAGAATCACGTGATTATTTCTTACAATCATAAAATACAGGGGAAGGGTGAAACATTCTGAAGTGGTTCATTAAGTATGCGTACAGCAGTGGCTCTCAAACAGTTTATACAGACTTCAATGTACATACTCCAAAATTGATTATAATTATGCCATTAAAAGGTAAATATTTGAAAATAAGTAGAGTGCTTGCAGATTACATTTTTTTTTTTTTTTTAAGGAAACCAAGGTTGAGAACAGTTGCTTTACTTGCTGTCAGGCTGGGACTGGAAGCAGGACTCAGGTGCAGAGGATATCAGTAAAATGAGTTTTATTAAAACCAAAAATCCACAGTTGTGGAAAAAAAAGGACAACTCAACATGAGGTAGGGGTGGGGAGACAAGGGGGCGAACATCAGCTTGTAGTCCCCATGGAACGCGCCACGCCACCACTCCTCTCAGGTGCATAGCGCAGCCACTTCTGCATTGCACCCTCGTACTGCTTTTCAGTCAGCCTCCGGTCAAACTGACGAGCAGCCGCTGTGAGAAAGAAAGAAGGAAACACGGTACTTGTTATAAAAGCAGCAATGCACGCTACAAGTTCTAATCTGAATAAATCTAAAAATACATTCACTATATGTAAAGCAAATAATAAAACAGGTTCGAACAATATGGTATGAAAGGTGCTGCTATTACTTGGCCAAGTTTAATGTACAGGAGTCCTCTTGTAAAACTGTAAAGAGAGGAAAACAAATATGAACACATATACATATTTTATATTTGTATGTCCATGTGTATATATACATGACACTGCTGACAGAGCAGCTTAAAAGCCTGAACATATTCGCTGCCTCGTCTGCTGACTTCATGCAGGTCGCGGGTGGTTCATGCTGATGGCCCCATTCTGGACTCACTTTGCATTGCTCAAGATGGAGGATCCATGCACAGCCGGCAGCTCAGGCCATGCGGTCAAACATTTGGCTGCACGTGCACTAACAAAGTAGGGCCGCACTTTAGGCCGTGCAAAGTGTGGCCCTACACCCTTCCTCCCACGTGCTCCAACAAAGTAGGGCCGCATGGCCTGAGCTGCCGACTGCGCATGGATCCTCCGTCTTCCCGTCAGAACAATCACAAATTAAAAGCCAATAAAGATACCCAGACGGCTAAACTCCTACAATGAAACCCAAACTACTTTAGGAAAGATGGAGAACACTGGGCAACAGAAGTGGGGATATTTCCGTTCATGTTATGAAACGAAGTGAGTCCAGAGTGGAGCATGGCCATCATGAACCACCCGCGGCCAACGCCATGGCCATGCAGACGAGCATTGCGGTGTGTCAAGCCACGTGGCTTAACACACCGCAATGCTGGTCTGCATGGCCATGGCGTTGCCCCCCCCACCCGACTTTCCCACCGGAACTCTCCGGACACCGGGACCACAGTGTTCGTTAGCAGTTGGGACAGTTGTCGACCGCATGTAACGTTTGAGTTTCTACGATTTACGTTACGAGGGCGAGTTTAGCTAGCTGGCGAACAGCACATCGCTCCTACCTTTTTTTTTTTTTTTATGAAACCGGGCAATGAAACTTTGCAAGCAAATACGCTCATGACACGTATTTAACCTTAATGTTATACGGTGACTCAAGACAATTATTATGCTGAAATGCTGACAATGAAATATCCTCTTACCTTCCGAAATGATGCTGTGACCGCGCGCAACAATTCCTTCGCAGCAATGAGACCTCTTCTCCCGCAGCGACCACACCTGATTCTACCCACAATGCAAAGCGCGCATGACGAGATCATGTGCGTTCTCACGATAACGAACATCGCGGGGCGGCGACATTAAGCTGCAATCTCCAGACAGTTTCCAGCCGTCTGCGAAGCACAATGTGTGTGTGTGTGTGTGTGTGTGTGTGCGTGTGTGCGTGTGTGTGTGTGTGTGTGTGTGTGTGTGTGTGTGTGTGTGTGTGTGTGTGTGTTGAATCTTTGAACTGAACAATTTTACAGGACAAATGATTTGACACCAAATGTATAGTTTGTGGTCCTCATGGAGGCCATATACCAGATGCTCTGAGGTGTGCAGGCGCCTCAGTAGGTGGAGCAGCTGCCTAAAACTGCTACTGCCTTGATCTCATGAGATTTTCATTGCCAGCAAATGGAGCCTGGTCAAATATAAACCACATCATGAAGAAAATATATTATAAAATGATATGAATAATATTTCGATTTGGTGTTCCGTATGGGTGAAAATATTCAGAATCCCTAAATATCTGTTTTTGGATTCGGTCTAGAATATGGACGTCTCTAAAGCATATTTTTGTTGATATGCACCATATCTGGTCAAATACGAACCCACTATGTGACATGAAGACAAAATATTGTATACAGTAAACATTTTGAAGTTCGTCAGTATGTTCTATTAAGCCGGCCGAACATACTGACGAACTTCAAAATAGATATGGCCATATCTAATCACACATTTTGTTTCTGGAATATGGATCAAATACATGGCATATCATAATATGTTAATTATACAGTCTATATTAGATTAATGTATCACTCAAAGCCATAAACCGCTATAGATTTTCCAATGCATATGGTTGTGTTGACACATCTCATCAAATACGGATGAAGTATACAGCTCCTTATGACTATGATGCAATGCGCAATACAAAAATATAATGATACTCTAATTTGAGTAGAATAATTGCAAGATTTGCAAAAGTATACCATATCAAAGTTCAACCTTGTGAAAGTTGACCTTGATTTTAAGGCACTTCTGGACCGGACACTAAATTCATGTCAGTTGTACCTGGTGAGTCACAGTCATCAGAATCTGCCCTCCATTTGTCTCAGTGTCATTTCTCGGCCTTTTAAGCCATAAGTAATAACAATAATAAAAAGTATCAGCAGCCCACATTGAAACCATGTCACATCAATGTAGAGATATTCAACATTGAAAATGCAACATCTATACAATGTCATATCAACGTAGGGAAATTCAACATTGAAAATGCAACATCTATACAATATCAAATCAATGACAATTCTTCAATTGTTGAAATAGTAACTGTAATTAAACATTGAAACAACATCGCTTTTTCAACCTCAACCAAAAATAACCAATCTGACCAAAATCCAACGTTGAATCAATGCCTTTTGCTATCTGGGTCAATGTCTGACTGGGACTTGTGGTACCGGTGGATCCTGTGCGCCTTTTAGCTCAGACCCATTGTGGTATCGCTTCTCGGCCTTTTGGCTAAGATCAAGTGTAGTATCTGTTCTTATCAGTTTAATATCTGATATGTCCCCTATCTGGGGACTGTATATTAAATTGATTTTTGGAACAGGGAGATGGAATAGGAGCTTGCTCTGTCCACTCCACGCATCGACCTGGTATTGCAGTTCATCTGGGAATGGTGCACCCTCCTCTGCTGTTGAAGGAAACCTCAATAGTTGTTGGTAGAAGGAGTTTGCTCAAAGTGGAACAAAGAAAGCAAGTTTCACCAGCAGTGTAAAACAAAGAGCTTCTCCTGTCTGTGCCAGCAGGGGTGTGAGCCTGTCGTCTCTGACACCTTAGCACCTCTCTCAATGCACTCAAGGGGGAGGTGAATGAAATGTTGAGGCAAAGGCCCAGCAAGAATGCGGGCCCAGAATCACTGTCTCCCCGTCCACCTCCAGGACTCTGAGACGTACAGGAAAGATTGTGGATGATATCTCACAGCCCGCTCAATCTGCTGGAGCCACTGCCCTGTGGCCGGAGGACGCACTGATATGTGGAGGTCAATGGCTGACTTGGAGATATGTGGTTGTTTGTGTGTGTCGTCAGAATTCCTATGTTTTCTCATGGTTTTCCCTGAAAAATGGCAGAAAAACTGAAAACGACCCTGGAAGCCATTTTGAAAAAGGAGTGTTTTCACTGGCTCGGACTGCTGTTGCCGTGGAAACACCCCGAAACGCAACAGAAGATTGTGGTTTTCACCTGAAAACCATGTTGTGTGAGCGGCGCGTGGACAACTCGTCCATGGATAACTCGTCCACAAAACTGCAAACTTGGACAACTCGTCTACAGGATGCTGGACAACTCGTCCACGACAAGCTTTGTCAGCATTACTGATTCGAAGGATTCCATTTTAATATATATTTAACACATTTGGAAGGATAACTAACTGTATCTGACACAAAAACATCAGATGTATCAACATATGTGACACAATAATGACGTTGAAACGCCACTTCATAGGTGACGGCTTTGAGTGATGCGTCCAGGTGCTGGTTAACGTGTCGGAAGCTGCTTTGTGACACGTTAAGGAGCTGCGGGGCTCGTACAGTTTTCCACATGACATGTTTTTTCAGCAGTACAGTGGTCCCTCGTTTATCGTGGGGGTTACGTTCTAAAAATAACCCGCAAGAAGCGAAATCCAGGAAGTCAACTCTTTTTATTTTACAAGTATTATATATGTTTCAAGGCTGTAAAACATTCCCTCACATTTCTCTCTTGTTTACGCTCAATTTTGGGATGTTTTGCAATCTCCTATTGGACCAGCAGCTTACATGTGGCTCAAACACAATGCCCATTACAACAATATCACTACGCAAGTAAAAATAGTGCCGACTTTAAACATTGGTTTAAAAGAAAACAAACTGCCGGAATACAATAGAAGAACTTTTGACGTTGAATCAACCTTGTTTCAACCATGTTATCAACATTGATAAATTACTATTAAAAGGCCATTTCAGCACTTTTAACATTCCTTTATTTTTTAATGCGTCAAATAAAGCCAAAATAATCACTTTAATCTCCATTTAGTGAAGTTCCACAGGGATCATGCCAAAGTCATCCAGTAGTGACATCACTGCACTGAAGGGAAGCGATGTCACTGCTGGAAAACCAAGTTTGGAGCAACTGCAGAACTTTAAAACCAAATAGAATCACGTGATTATTTCCTACAATCATAAAATACAGGGGAAGGGTGAAACATTCTGAAGTGGTTCATTAAGTATGCGTACAGCAGTGGCTCTCAAACAGTTTATACAGACTTCAATGTACATACTCCAAAATTGATTATAATTATGCCATTAAAAGGTAAATATTTGAAAATAAGTAGAGTGCTTGCAGATTACATTTTTTTTTTTTTTTTTAAGGAAACCAAGGTTGAGAACAGTTGCTTTACTTGCTGTCAGGCTGGGACTGGAAGCAGGACTCAGGTGCAGAGGATATCAGTAAAATGAGTTTTATTAAAACCAAAAATCCACAGTTGTGGAAAAAAAAGGACAACTCAACATGAGGTAGGGGTGGGGAGACAAGGGGGCGAACATCAGCTTGTAGTCCCCATGGAACGCGCCACGCCACCACTCCTCTCAGGTGCATAGCGCAGCCACTTCTGCATTGCACCCTCGTACTGCTTTTCAGTCAGCCTCCGGTCAAACTGACGAGCAGCCGCTGTGAGAAAGAAAGAAGGAAACACGGTACTTGTTATAAAAGCAGCAATGCACGCTCCATTCAAAAGTGACAAATGTCCAGTGACCTTTTACGTGCTACTGATTTTCAGGCAACCGTAAAGGACCACCTCACCTTCATATAATATATCCACACTAATGCTCGTACAAAAAATGCCACCATTTATGTCTAACCTGTCTCAAGAGCATTGGACAGTTCAGAAACCTGCCTACCAATTAATCACATCAAATACAGAACGACTAGACTTACTGAGCATGACAGAGGAACACTTGACATATTTAGACCGAACTTCTGTGTCACCATCATTTTAACCATGTTGAACACTATTTTATGCTTTAAGTATGAAAAATAGCAGATATATGAACTTACAGACAGCAGAGTACCAAGCTGTGAGCTTGTAGATCTGCTATTTTTGAAAACTATTGAAAGTTTGTGAAAAACTTTGAACGTGTGTATTTTTAAGCTAAACATTTGTAACTCAAGTCTTTGCTTCAGGGGGTCCATAGAACCTATTTGGAGATGGGGTGGGCAGTCAAATATAACTTGGAGGGTCCTTGAAATGAAACACGTTTGAGCAGCAATAGAACCATTCTAGAATTGTTTAGGAATATGTTTTATATTTTAGAACTGTTCTCTGGTCTTAATGAATGATTTAGATTCAACATGTCAATTAGCCAAATCCGTAAAATAGTAAACCTAATATTTGTTAGACTCACCGAAGATGCAGTCCTGCATCAGTGTGTCCTTGAAGGCCCTCTTCGGTGACTTCCCCGCCCAGTTGAACCTGCAGGCCAGACCGTTGGTCATGATACTGGAGAGCACTCTCCTGATCATGCTTTCTGGGCTGGTCCCTCCAACCAACGCCAGGCGGGTAATCTGAAAATAGAGGGAAAATGTTGAGTGCTAAAGTGTACAGTGTGCCATGTCAAATGAGAACACATTTGAAAGCATACATTTAGTACATTTCTGCAGTGACATAAAGGCATGATGATCGTCTAGTTTAATCATTACGTGAAACTTTGGCTGAATCGCTGCTGGACACGGCCTCGGCCATCCGCCACCGGAGCCGACAGAACCTCAAGCTCTGGAGATCCGGACCCAGCGAGGACTGGCTCCTTTTCTGTTCCCTGTTTGTTAAATAAACTCTCCAGTGCATACGTCTGTCTCCAGCTGCTTTATCTGACCTGAGCCTCCGAAGTTGCACCGTAACAGTAATCGCATCATGTCTATTATGTATTGGCTGTGCAAGCTTTACATCATTTGACGTTTTATTTTTTACGTGTTGGAAAATGTTGGGCAGAATGGACACACAGGCCTACATCTTTTATTTGATGTTTGGCAGCATTGAAATAGATTTAAATTGAATAAAGCATTCAATGGCATAACAAGCTTTGTGGCATGGTAAAAGCCGATGCATTTTCTGAAGTAATTGCCAAATACACTGCTGACTAAATAACAATTATGGGAATGACCACCATTGTGGGAATTGTCAGAAATGCCCGCACAATGAAAACCATGGTTGTACTATGGCCGTAAAGTGTTTGATGAATTGAGCCCAATATTTCTCTGCCAAAAACTCCCTACAATTTCAGACATAAGGAAATACACAATACCATCTTCTGCCGGACTGTTTCCTCCTTCAGTGCAGTTTCAGCCTCCTCAAACTGCTCCTCGGTGGTCAGTGGCAGCACCACAGGGAAGTGGTCTTCCCTCTGCCGTTCAGGTCCAGCTCCAGCTCCAGCTCCAGGAGAATTCAAGGCGATCTTGGCCATTTCAGCCTTCATGAATTGAATCTCCCGAGACATTTGCCTCACCTCCATCAGTAGCTCTGTGAGCATCCTGGTGTTTCTGTTGGCAGCAACGTCTTGAAGAAAAACAATTGGGTTTACATTCAATTTCAAGGATAGATTAACCACTTTAAATTTAGAATGACACTAAGCAAGTCACTGATGGCTTAAATGGCTGCACCCATAACTATAGTAACCAGTAGGTCTTTAACTTTGAAGGAGTCAGAGGAGTCATTTTCCATGCAACGCTCCAAGGCTCAAGGTCCCTGCACTGAGCACCAAGTTTAAGCTGTTGATCAGAAAATGATACTTGCCTTGCAACATTTCACTGGACTCGCCTCCATTTAATCTTCTCCGAGGCAGTTCAGGAGCTGAAACTAAGTCACCAACAACATGGCATGAGCATTACACATTGGGTCCCCGACACATTAGACGACTGTGTTGGAAGGAGAAGAAAAAGGGAAATGGGACAATAGGATTCTTTACCGGGATCAGGCGATCGGAAGGGAGCTGCTCTTGACCAATGTGCGTAGTCGCCATCAACATCTAAAAGGAAGTACACACATCATTGTTTGCACTGAACCGTACTGAAGAAAAATATAATGGAAAACAAATACATACAATTCCTTGCTGGCTCCGACGCCACATTGTGGTTGGGGCTGGAATTACACATTGGTGACATTCCTAGAGAAATATTGAAAAAAAGGCAATTAAGCACCACATTGCAAGTTTCCATTAGCTCCATGTACTGGTAGTTAAACAAGGAGGTGGGCGGGGGGTACGGACCATTCCTTACTTGTCCAGTGTGGGACCCTGCTGAAATGAATTCAAATAACTAATTACTCACGGTAAAATGCATTGTTGTCAAATATCATGCCAACATTAACAGCTTCTTGCAAAATAGTGAGATAATGAATAAGCTACTGTATACACTCAACAGTAAGGCAGAATAGAAATCCAATGAAACAGTAATATGAAGCCTGTTAGTCTATTTACCATCATTACAGGGGTCCGTTGACTCCAACGCTGCCAAGTAATCTTCACAAAAGCAAACAATGAGAGAACACAAAACATGAGCGATGCTATAAATCAGAAAAAGCACATTTGGAAAATGTCCACTCAAGGTTGTAATGTGAAGTACAGTAAATCACTTACCATTATCAAGCTGGTCAAATGTCTGACTGACATGAACATCAGAACAGCTTCCTCCAGATGCTAGAAAGGAGCAGAACATGAATGGTGGATGCTATAACTTTTGAACATATCACTGATATGTTTGCATTTGTATTGAATACAAGTAATGAGTAAGGTTTTACCACTGCTTGTGCTTGGAGTTGATACTGAGGGTTGACTGGATTCTGGCAGCGCTGTGTTTGGGGTCGGTATGGAGGAGTACTGACTGGATCCTGGAAGCACCCAATAAATAAATAAGTGCAATTATACATGGAAATACTTCAATTACGTGTAGTGCTACATTAATCACAGTAGACAATTTCAATAGGGATGCACCTAAAATCCCTTTGGCCATTTTCAGGTTTCTGCCAAACCAGGAAGGTGTAATGACGTCACCAGAAAGACTGTTCCGAGGCTCCACGGTGGCACTCTCGATTTACAAACCACGCACGCCAAAGGGAGGCGTCTGTATCTGCATCTCTGTTCCGTTCAACACAATCAAAACATCACGATCGCAATTCTGAAGATGTTATGAGCACACACCCCGACTGGCAAAACAAGTTTCACTGACATCGATTGGGATCCTCTGCACTTCATGCTACTGTATTTAAACTATGATACAAAGATAACTACTTACACATGAAGAAGGAAAAAAAGCAGCATGCACGGGAAATTATCCTAGCAGCAAATGAGAATTTTAATTTCGGTGCATCCATAAATTTACCTGGAAAATGAACATCAGGTGGTGCAGCAAACCTTCTCTTGACCCTGCTGGTTGCTGGCTCCTCATCAGAGTCCACGTACACAGGATATGCCCTTGAAGATACAAGCAAAAAAAGTAACAGTTAAAATTCCCAGCTATCAAAATCATTTTAAGGATCATTAAATTAAGTGAACAAGCCTTGAGAGAGATTCACAGGTCAGAATCCCATGGCCTGTTACTGTAGAAGGAGGCAGTTTGATGCATTGACAATGTATTACATATCAATGTAATGTATTACACATTGACACCAGTAAGGGTGATAAGCACCCTTACTGCCTTAAGGGCCGGAAGCGACCTCGCCCACATAGATGCGTGCATTCAGCCACCAGGCAGACAGCTCGGCGAGAGCTCGTGCTTTGGCATGAGATCAACTCGGACCCCCCAAAAAAACAGACCTGGTTTGTTGTTTAAGTTGGAAGAAGAAACAAACCATTTTCCCAAATAAGGAGAGGACTGTATGGGCCAGGCTTCCAAACTGTGGAGGGCCAAAGACTACATGAGACACAATATGTCCATATGTGGGCATTCCCAGATATGGACTAAATATTGACTACATTAAGGATCTCCATATATAGGAATAAAAGGAAAATGGACATGTATTGATGACATCCGGGATCTCCAATTCTTATGTAGCTATTAATGGAGTGTCAAGGTATAGGCTAATTATTTAACAATCCAATAAACAAAGGAATTCCAACTGTACCTTGCTTTTCTCTTCCAACGTACATGTGCTTCGTCCTCTGAATCCAAATCAGTTGTTGCACATCCAGTCGTCACATACTTGTGTTCATGTTGTTTGGCTTTATCAAAGGTGTCTATAAATGAACAAGCAGAAAATGCAGTTTGACATCAAGAAGCACGATAACACACACACACACATAAATATATATAAACAGGGTTTTGAAAATTAATCTTACATTTTTTACACATAAATTTAGTTGCAATTCCAAATTGATGACACACGTAACACACGTGAAACTACATGTGCCACTCACATATGGAACTGAAAAGCCGAGATAAGAACCAATTCACATCAGACAACAATAAAGACACATTGACTACTTACCACAGGTGATTAGACGACGAACGTTGTCATATGTGGTCCATTCTTTGTGGGGTTGCACATTGTCTTTCAGGGCCTTTGAATAATTTACAGTTTTTGGGGGCCATAACAATGTACTTTCCATCGGATTGAACCAGTTGGCACGAACTATGCCAGTTCCACCATTTGGAAAAAGTACAACGGCCCAATGCATCACCTCCCTTTCCATTCTGTGAACAATTAATCAAATGACAATATAAAATATATAAAAAGTACAAAAATAATCTAATCATGAATCATAAGATGACTACGTCATATGAGCTATTGGAATAGCTATGAGGCCATCTCCCTCTGACTCTGGATACAGAACACATTTGCTTTTGATACAGCCAAGTTTACCAACCCTAATATCATCACACAACTCTCCAACCTTGTATGTTCCTATGCTTGAGGACTCACAGGGATACGTGTAATATGATTCTTGGTGCCTAAACCTTCTGTATACCACATAGACATCATCTTTGTCCTGGACTATATTCTGCACTACAGCAATTCTGTCTCCAACTGCAACACAATTATCCCCCCTCTTTGTAGACAAGGTAAAATGACTGTTGGACACCTTTGAGTACTGTAGAGCAACACTGAAATGTTGAGGAAGTGGGCCATCAGTATGAATGTGCTGCAAGACAGGTTCATTTGTTGCTCTTGGAACCTCAACATGTGGCATTTCTGACAGCCTTTTAACAATTTGTTTTAGAGGTTGGTGTGGCTTACGCAAAAGATGCTTTATTTGGCCAAGATAATTCTCAAAAGGGAATCCTGAAACATTATCTAGCGGTCCAAATTGTTTGTATTCATCAGCTAAATGTATAAGCTGGTGAACACTGAACACAATCTCATTCCTACCATACAACTGTCCAAAGTGTCCCACAAAGGAAATCATCAAGTTATGTGCAAATTCAACCATTTGGCCAGAAAGTCCAGGAGACAACAACAAATACATGGCCACTGAAAATAACATAAAGTTGCCATATAACTCACTGGGAAGGCAGTCCTTCAGCACAACAGGACCCCAGTATAACATGAAGGATCGGAGTTCAGTAGCTTTCCAACGATCAAGCTCATTCAAACCTCTTGGCTTGCGGTTGAATTCACATGGGGTGTGGGAGTGTAACAGCAGCAGTTTGCTCGATATACTGTTCACAGTTTGTGAAGGAAGCCTATAGGCTAGATTGCCCTTTAACCACAAATTCAACAGTTTTCTCATCAACCCAAGACAACAGAGGTGCATATAATCTATTGGGAATGAAGAAACCATCTTTATGACCCCTGTTAAAGGACTGAGTTTCTGTTTCAAGTGGTGTTGCTCATCAATCATATCACAATAACTCGAGTCCGTCCTCAGCCTGACATTAGTTTCAGAATATGTCATTTTGTTGTTCATCCACACACCCTCTTGATCACACTTGTCGCACCCTGAATAACCATTATGTGACTTAATATTCTTAACAAAGGCTCTGGCAGGAGCATCACACACAAATGAGAAAACCTGTACACTCAATAGCTTACCATTATAAACAATGCCATTAGCCAGTACATTTGTAAGGTCATTAACAAACATCTTCAAATACTCAGCTACACACTTTGGCTTGCTTAGACCACTAAATATACCTACAATAAATGGGGACTTGGTGTAATCACATTTCAGGATTGCAAGTATAGGCCAGAATTGAAGTCTTGAACTTCTAAAGAGAGGGAGGCCATCTATGTTGAATTGCAAAGTAAGAGTTGTGAGGTTAACTGGTGAACTCAGACATTTCAACCGTGAAATTATTCCTTGCACCAACCCAAAGTGATCGTATTCGCCACCTTGTATTTGAGTGGTTGCAACATGAGATTGTGTTCAAAGCAGAGTCCTTGCATCTTTAGGGAGCTTAGGGTGAAATATCTTTAAGATGGACAGCAGAGCAGACAAAGCAACCAGACTGATTGAGTAGGATGTTGCCCAATATCTTAGACTACTTATGAGCAGATCTGGACTAGGCGGATGCTCACCATCACTGTCAGGGTCAGAAGAGTCATCATCATATGCAAGATAATCTTCCATTTGCATACGATCTGGTTCAACTTTCTTTCCAGCTACACTGCCATCTGTATGATCAATTTCCATGTGTACATAATCCAGTTCAAAACCATTGACCACTGCACTGCCGTCAATATCATTTTCCAAGGGTACATGGGATGTTGTTGGTGCATCGTGTGAGATTGTGATGGGAGGTGCCCTATTTACAGAGGGGTATACATCTTCCCTTTGATTATTCAGAGCTTCCTCATATTCCTCAAGGATTTCTGCCTCCACCTCCCTTAGAGCTTTAATGACTCTACGTCTTTTAGACCAATAAGAGGCCATCCTAACCAATTTAGAGCTGATTTTTTCTAAAAATGACTTCAAAAAGCTAATGTTAAAAGCTACAAGTTCTAATCTGAATAAATCTAAAAATACATTCACTATATGTAAAGCAAATAATAAAACAGGTTCGAACAATATGGTATGAAAGGTGCTGCTATTACTTGGCCAAGTTTAATGTACAGTAGTCCTCTTGTAAAACTGTAAAGAGAGGAAAACAAATATGAACACATATACATATTTTATATTTGTATGTCCATGTGTATATATACATGACACTGCTGACAGAGCAGCTTAAAAGCCTTAACATATTCGCTGCCTCGTCTGCTGACTTCATGCAGGTCGCGGGTGGTTCATGCTGATGGCCCCATTCTGGACTCACTTTGCATTGCTCAAGATGGAGGATCCATGCACAGCCGGCAGCTCAGGCCATGCGGTCAAACATTTGGCTGCACGTGCACTAACAAACTAGGGCCTTGCAACTTTAGGCCGTGCAAAGTGTGGCCCTACACCCTTCCTCCCACGTGCTCCAACAAAGTAGGGCCGCATGGCCTGAGCTGCCGACTGCGCATGGATCCTCCGTCTTCCCGTCAGAACAATCACAAATTAAAAGCCAATAAAGATACCCAGACGGCTAAACTCCTACAATGAAACCCAAACTACTTTAGGAAAGATGGAGAACACTGGGCAACAGAAGTGGGGATATTTCCGTTCATGTTATGAAACGAAGTGAGTCCAGAGTGGAGCATGGCCATCATGAACCACCCGCGGCCTACGCCATGGCCATGCAGACGAGCATTGCGGCGTGTCAAGCCACGTGGCTTAACACACCGCAATGCTCGTCTGCATGGCCATGGCGTTGCCCCCCCCCACCCGACTTTCCCACCGGAACTCTCCGGACACCGGGACCACAGTGTTCGTTAGCAGTTGGGACAGTTGTCGACCGCATGTAACGTTTGAGTTTCTACGATTTACGTTACGAGGGCGAGTTTAGCTAGCTGGCGAACAGCACATCGCTCCTACCTTTTTTTTTTTTTTATGAAACCGGGCAATAAAACTTTGCAAGCAAATACGCTCATGTCACGTATTTAACCTTAATGTTATACGGTGACTCAAGACAATTATTATGCTGAAATGCTGACAATGAAATATCCTCTTACCTTCCGAAATGATGCTGTGACCGCGCGCAACAATTCCTTCGCAGCAATGAGACCTCTTCTCCCGCAGCGACCACACCTGATTCTACCCACAATGCAAAGCGCGCATGACGAGATCACGTGCGTTCTCACGATAATGAACATCGCGGGGCGGCGACATTAAGCTGCAATCTCCAGACAGTTTCCAGCCGTCTGCGAAGCACAATGTGAACCCGTGTGTGTGTGTGTGTGTGTGTGTGTGTGTGTGTGTGTGTGTGTGTGTGTGTGTTGAATCTTTGAACTGAACAATTTTACAGGACAAATGATTTTACACCAAATGTCTAGTTTGTGGTCCTCATGGAGGCCATATACCAGATGCTCTGAGGTGTGCAGGCGCCTCAGTAGGTGGAGCAGCTGCCTAAAACTGCTACTGCCTTGATCTCATGAGATTTTCATTGCCAGCAAATGGAGCCTGGTCAAATATAAACCACATCATGAAGAAAATATATTATAAAATGATATGAATAATATTTCGATTTGGTGTTCCGTATGGGTGAAAATATCCAGAATCCCTAAATATCTGTTTTTGGATTCGGTCTAGAATATGGACGTCTCTAAAGCATATTTTTGTTGATATGCACCATATCTGGTCAAATACGAACCCACTATGTGACATGAAGACAAAATATTGTATACAGTAAACATTTTGAAGTTCGTCAGTATGTTCTATTAAGCCGGCCGAACATACTGACGAACTTCAAAATAGATATGGCCATATCTAATCACACATTTTGTTTCTGGAATATGGATCAAATACATGGCATATCATAATATGTTAATTATACAGTCTATATTAGATTAATGTATCACTCAAAGCCATAAACCGCTATAGATTTTCCAATGCATATGGTTGTGTTGACACATCTCATCAAATACGGATTAAGTATACAGCTCCTTATGACTATGATGCAATGCGCAATACAAAAATATAATGATACTCTAATTTGAGTAGAATAATTGCAAGATTTGCAAAAGTATACCATATCAAAGTTCAACCTTGTGAAAGTTGACCTTGATTTTAAGGCACTTCTGGACCGGACACTAAATTCATGTCAGTTGTACCTGGTGAGTCACAGTCATCAGAATCTGCCCTCCATTTGTCTCAGTGTCATTTCTCGGCCTTTTAAGCCATAAGTAATAACAATAATACAAAGTATCAGCAGCCCACATTGAAACCATGTCACATCAATGTAGAGATATTCAACATTGAAAATGCAACATCTATACAATGTCATATCAACGTAGGGAAATTCAACATTGAAAATGCAACATCTAAACAATGTCAAATCAATGACAATTCTTCAATTGTTGAAATAGTAACTGTAATTAAACATTGAAACAACATCGCTTTTTCAACCTCAACCAAAAATAACCAATCTGACCAAAATCCAACGTTGAATCAATGCCTTTTGCTATCTGGGTCAATGTCTGACTGGGACTTGTGGTAACGGTGGATCCTGTGCGCCTTTTAGCTCAGACCCATTGTGGTATCGCTTCTCGGCCTTTTGGCTAAGATCAAGTGTAGTATCTGTTCTTATCAGTTTAATATCTGATATGTCCCCTATCTGGGGACTGTATATTAAATGGATTTTTGGAACAGGGAGATGGAATAGGAGCTTGCTCTGTCCACTCCACGCATCGACCTGGTATTGCAGTTCATCTGGGAATGGTGCACCCTCCTCTGCTGTTGAAGGAAACCTCAATAGTTGTTGGTAGAAGGAGTTTGCTCAAAGTGGAACAAAGAAAGCAAGTTTCACCAGCAGTGTAAAACAAAGAGCTTCTCCTGTCTGTGCCAGCAGGGGTGTGAGCCTGTCGTCTCTGACACCTTAGCACCTCTCTCAATGCACTCAAGGGGGAGGTGAATGAAATGTTGAGGCAAAGGCCCAGCAAGAATGCGGGCCCAGAATCAGTGTCTCCCCGTCCACCTCCAGGACTCTGAGACGTACAGGAAAGATTGTGGATGATATCTCACAGCCCGCTCAATCTGCTGGAGCCACTGCCCTGTGGCCGGAGGACGCACTGATATGTGGAGGTCAATGGCTGACTTGGAGATATGTGGTTGTTTGTGTGTGTCGTCAGAATTCCTATGTTTTCTCATGGTTTTCCCTGAAAAATGGCAGAAAAACTGAAAACGACCCTGGAAGCCATTTTGAAAAAGGAGTGTTTTCACTGGCTCGGACTGCTGTTGCCGTGTAAACACCCCGAAACGCAACAGAAGATTGTGGTTTTCACCTGAAAACCATGTTGTGTGAGCGGCGCGTGGACAACTCGTCCATGGATAACTCGTCCACAAAACTGCAAACGTGGACAACTCGTCTACAGGATGCTGGACAACTCGTCCACGACAAGCTTTGTCAGCATTACTGATTCGAAGGATTCCATTTTAATATATATTTAACACATTTGGAAGGATAACTAACTGTATCTGACACAAAAACATCAGATGTATCAACATATGTGACACAATAATGACGTTGAAACGCCACTTCATAGGTGACGGCTTTGAGTGATGCGTCCAGGTGCTGGTTAACGTGTCGGAAGCTGCTTTGTGACACGTTAAGGAGCTGCGGGGCTCGTACAGTTTTCCACATGACATGTTTTTTCAGCAGTACAGTGGTCCCTCGTTTATCGTGGGGGTTACGTTCTAAAAATAACCCGCAAGAAGCGAAATCCAGGAAGTCAACTCTTTTTATTTTACAAGTATTATATATGTTTCAAGGCTGTAAAACATTCCCTCACATTTCTCTCTTGTTTACGCTCAATTTTGGGATGTTTTGCAATCTCCTATTGGACCAGCAGCTTACATGTGGCTCAAACACAATGCCCATTACAACAATATCACTACGCAAGTAAAAATAGTGCCGACTTTAAACATTGGTTTAAAAGAAAACAAACTGCCGGAATACAATAGAAGAACTTTTGACGTCTTTCTCATGACTAATATATCTTGGTAACAATGTAAAGATGTTACCTGTTGGATTAAGATCCTTGTGCCCTCCCCATTCCTGTGCCTTCCCCTTCATGTGACTTATTCCTCCTACGTAAATAGCCTGCGATTACTGCAAAAAGCGTCCAAATGAAGCATCACCAACAAAGATCCAAGCAACCTTGAATTCACATTTCTCTCTTGTTTAAGCTCAATTTTGGGATGTTTTGCAATCTCCTATTGGACCAGCAGCTTACATGTGGCTCAAACACAATGCCCATTACAACAATACCACTACGCAAGTAAAAATAGTGCCGACTTTAAACATTGGTTTAAACAAAAACAAACTGCCGGATCACAATAGAAGAACTTTTGACGTCTTTCTCATGACTAATATATCTTGGTAACAATGCCCATAACAACAATGTCATTACGCAAGTAATGACGTGTCGCCTCCCACAAGGACAACATCATCCTGAAGTTCGCAGATGACACCGCTGTGATCGGACGCATCACAGGGGATGATGAAGCGGCTTACAGGAGGGAGGTGGCTGGTCTAGTGGCTTGGTGTGAGGACAACAACCTCTCCCTTAACACAGACAAGACAAAGGAGATGATAGTGGACAGGAGGAAGGAGAGGAGACCTCATCATCCACTGTCTATCCGGGAGCTTGAGATGGAGAGGGTGAGCAGCTTCAAATACCTGGGTGTCCACATCAGCGAGGACCTCGCCTGGACATTCAACACCACACAGGTGGTCAAGAGGGCCCAACAACGACTGTACTTCCTGAGGAGGCTGAAGAAATAGGGCATGTCTCCCAGGATACTCAAGAACTTCTCCAGCTGTGTGGTTGAGGGCACCTTAACCAGCTGCATCACAGCCTGGTACGGCAACACTACTGTGGCGGACCGCAGTCGCCTGCAGAGAGTGGTTAAGACAGCCGAGAAGATCACCAGAACACCACTGCCCTCTCTGCAGAGCATCTACCAGCACAGATGTTACCTGTTGGATTAAGAACCTTGTGCCCTCCCCATTCCTGTGCCTTCCCCTTCATGTGACTTATTCCTCCTACGTAAATAGCCTGCGATTACTGCAAAAAGTGTCCAAATGAAGCATCACCAACAAATATTCAAGCAACCATAAAAAGTAGCCAAAATGACTGTTGCACGCATATTGTTGTGCAGAATTCCTTAAATGGGCGTGGCTCAATGTCTGACTGGGACTTGTGGTAACGGTGGATCCTGTGCACCTTTTAGCTCAGACCCATTGTGGTATCGCTTCTCGGCCTTTTGGCTAAGATCAAGTGTAGTATCTGTTCTTATCAGTTTAATATCTGATATGTCCCCTATCTGGGGACTGTATATTAAATTGATTTTTGGAACAGGGAGATGGAATAGGAGCTTGCTCTGTCCACTCCACGCATCGACCTGGTATTGCAGTTCATCTGGGAATGGTGCACCCTCCTCTGCTGTTGAAGGAAACCTCAATAGTTGTTGGTAGAAGGAGTTTGCTCAAAGTGGAACAAAGAAAGCAAGTTTCACCAGCAGTGTAAAACAAAGAGCTTCTCCTGTCTGTGCCAGCAGGGGTGTGAGCCTGTCGTCTCTGACACCTTAGCACCTCTCTCAATGCACTCAAGGGGGAGGTGAATGAAATGTTGAGGCAAAGGCCCAGCAAGAATGCGGGCCCAGAATCACTGTCTCCCCGTCCACCTCCAGGACTCTGAGACGTACAGGAAAGATTGTGGATGATATCTCACAGCCCGCTCAATCTGCTGGAGCCACTGCCCTGTGGCCGGAGGACGCACTGATATGTGGAGGTCAATGGCTGACTTGGAGATATGTGGTTGTTTGTGTGTGTCGTCAGAATTCCTATGTTTTCTCATGGTTTTCCCTGAAAAATGGCAGAAAAACTGAAAACGACCCTGGAAGCCATTTTGAAAAAGGAGTGTTTTCACTGGCTCGGACTGCTGTTGCCGTGTAAACACCCCGAAACGCAACAGAAGATTGTGGTTTTCACCTGAAAACCATGTTGTGTGAGCGGCGCGTGGACAACTCGTCCATGGATAACTCGTCCACAAAACTGCAAACTTGGACAACTCGTCTACAGGATGCTGGACAACTCGTCCACGACAAGCTTTGTCAGCATTACTGATTCGAAGGATTCCATTTTAATATATATTTAACACATTTGGAAGGATAACTAACTGTATCTGACACAAAAACATCAGATGTATCAACATATGTGACACAATAATGACGTTGAAACGCCACTTCATAGGTGACGTCTTTGAGTGATGCGTCCAGGTGCTGGTTAACGTGTCGGAAGCTGCTTTGTGACACGTTAAGGAGCTGCGGGGCTCGTACAGTTTTCCACATGACATGTTTTTTCAGCAGTACAGTGGTCCCTCGTTTATCGTGGGGGTTACGTTCTAAAAATAACCCGCAAGAAGCGAAATCCAGGAAGTCAACTCTTTTTATTTTACAAGTATTATATATGTTTCAAGGCTGTAAAACATTCCCTCACATTTCTCTCTTGTTTACGCTCAATTTTGGGATGTTTTGCAATCTCCTATTGGACCAGCAGCTTACATGTGGCTCAAACACAATGCCCATTACAACAATATCACTACGCAAGTAAAAATAGTGCCGACTTTAAACATTGGTTTAAAAGAAAACAAAGTGCCGGAATACAATAGAAGAACTTTTGACGTTGAATCAACCTTGTTTCAACCATGTTATCAACATTGATAAATTACTATTAAAAGGCCATTTCAGCACTTTTAACATTCCTTTATTTTTTAATGCGTCAAATAAAGCCAAAATAATCACTTTAATCTCCATTCAGTGAAGTTCCACAGGGATCATGCCAAAGTCATCCAGTAGTGACATCACTGCACTGAAGGGAAGCGATGTCACTGCTGGAAAACCAAGTTTGGAGCAACTGCAGAACTTTAAAACCAAATAGAATCACGTGATTATTTCTTACAATCATAAAATACAGGGGAAGGGTGAAACATTCTGAAGTGGTTCATTAAGTATGCGTACAGCAGTGGCTCTCAAACAGTTTATACAGACTTCAATGTACATACTCCAAAATTGATTATAATTATGCCATTAAAAGGTAAATATTTGAAAATAAGTAGAGTGCTTGCAGATTAAATTATTAATTTTTTTTTTAAGGAAACCAAGGTTGAGAACAGTTGCTTTACTTGCTGTCAGGCTGGGACTGGAAGCAGGACTCAGGTGCAGAGGATATCAGTAAAATGAGTTTTATTAAAACCAAAAATCCACAGTTGTGGAAAAAAAAGGACAACTCAACATGAGGTAGGGGTGGGGAGACAAGGGGGCGAACATCAGCTTGTAGTCCCCATGGAACGCGCCACGCCACCACTCCTCTCAGGTGCATAGCGCAGCCACTTCTGCATTGCACCCTCGTACTGCTTTTCAGTCAGCCTCCGGTCAAACTGACGAGCAGCCGCTGTGAGAAAGAAAGAAGGAAACACGGTACTTGTTATAAAAGCAGCAATGCACGCTACAAGTTCTAATCTGAATAAATCTAAAAATACATTCACTATATGTAAAGCAAATAATAAAACAGGTTCGAACAATATGGTATGAAAGGTGCTGCTATTACTTGGCCAAGTTTAATGTACAGGAGTCCTCTTGTAAAACTGTAAAGAGAGGAAAACAAATATGAACACATATACATATTTTATATTTGTATGTCCATGTGTATATATACATGACACTGCTGACAGAGCAGCTTAAAAGCCTGAACATATTCGCTGCCTCGTCTGCTGACTTCATGCAGGTCGCGGGTGGTTCATGCTGATGGCCCCATTCTGGACTCACTTTGCATTGCTCAAGATGGAGGATCCATGCACAGCCGGCAGCTCAGGCCATGCGGTCAAACATTTGGCTGCACGTGCACTAACAAAGTAGGGCCGCACTTTAGGCCGTGCAAAGTGTGGCCCTACACCCTTCCTCCCACGTGCTCCAACAAAGTAGGGCCGCATGGCCTGAGCTGCCGACTGCGCATGGATCCTCCGTCTTCCCGTCAGAACAATCACAAATTAAAAGCCAATAAAGATACCCAGACGGCTAAACTCCTACAATGAAACCCAAACTACTTTAGGAAAGATGGAGAACACTGGGCAACAGAAGTGGGGATATTTCCGTTCATGTTATGAAACGAAGTGAGTCCAGAGTGGAGCATGGCCATCATGAACCACCCGCGGCCTACGCCATGGCCATGCAGACCAGCATTGTGGTGTGTCAAGCCACGTGGCTTAACACACCGCAATGCTGGTCTGCATGGCCATGGCGTTGCCCCCCCCACCCGACTTTCCCACCGGAACTCTCCGGACACCGGGACCACAGTGTTCGTTAGCAGTTGGGACAGTTGTCGACCGCATGTAACGTTTGAGTTTCTACGATTTACGTTACGAGGGCGAGTTTAGCTAGCTGGCGAACAGCACATCGCGCCTACCTTTTTTTTTTTTTAATGAAACCGGGCAATAAAACTTTGCAAGCAAATACGCTCATGTCACGTATTTAACCTTAATGTTATACGGTGACTCAAGACAATTATTATGCTGAAATGCTGACAATGAAATATCCTCTTACCTTCCGAAATGATGCTGTGACCGCGCGCAACAATTCCTTCGCAGCAATGAGACCTCTTCTCCCGCAGCGACCACACCTGATTCTACCCACAATGCAAAGCGCGCATGACGAGATCACGTGCGTTCTCACGATAATGAACATCGCGGGGCGGCGACATTAAGCTGCAATCTCCAGACAGTTTCCAGCCGTCTGCGAAGCACAATGTGAACCCGTGTGTGTGTGTGTGTGTGTGTGTGTGTGTGTTGAATCTTTGAACTGAACAATTTTACAGGACAAATGATTTTACACCAAATGTCTAGTTTGTGGTCCTCATGGAGGCCATATACCAGATGCTCTGAGGTGTGCAGGCGCCTCAGTAGGTGGAGCAGCTGCCTAAAACTGCTACTGCCTTGATCTCATGACATTTTCATTGCCAGCAAATGGAGCCTGGTCAAATATAAACCACATCATGAAGAAAATATATTATAAAATGATATGAATAATATTTCGATTTGGTGTTCCGTATGGGTGAAAATATTCAGAATCCCTAAATATCTGTTTTTGGATTCGGTCTAGAATATGGACGTCTCTAAAGCATATTTTTGTTGATATGCACCATATCTGGTCAAATACGAACCCACTATGTGACATGAAGACAAAATATTGTATACAGTAAACATTTTGAAGTTCGTCAGTATGTTCTATTAAGCCGGCCGAACATACTGACGAACTTCAAAATAGATATGGCCATATCTAATCACACATTTTGTTTCTGGAATATGGATCAAATACATGGCATATCATAATATGTTAATTATACAGTCTATATTAGATTAATGTATCACATAAACCGCTATAGATTTTCCGATGCATATGGTTGTGTTGACACATCTCATCAAATACGGATTAAGTATACAGCTCCTTATGACTATGATGCAATGCGCAATACAAAAATATAATGATACTCTAATTTGAGTAGAATAATTGCAAGATTTGCAAAAGTATACCATATCAAAGTTCAACCTTGTGAAAGTTGACCTTGATTTTAAGGCACTTCTGGACGGGACACTAAATTCATGTCAGTTGTACCTGGTGAGTCACAGTCATCAGAATCTGCCCTCCATTTGTCTCAGTGTCATTTCTCGGCCTTTTAAGCCATAAGTAATAACAATAATAAAAAGTATCAGCAGCCCACATTGAAACCATGTCACATCAATGTAGAGATATTCAACATTGAAAATGCAACATCTATACAATGTCATATCAATGACAATTCTTCAATTGTTGAAATAGTAACTGTAATTAAACATTGAAACAACATCGCTTTTTCAACCTCAACCAAAAATAACCAATCTGACCAAAATCCAACGTTGAATCAATGCCTTTTGCTATCTGGGTCAATGTCTGACTGGGACTTGTGGTAACGGTGGATCCTGTGCGCCTTTTAGCTCAGACCCATTGTGGTATCGCTTCTCGGCCTTTTGGCTAAGATCAAGTGTAGTATCTGTTCTTATCAGTTTAATATCTGATATGTCCCCTATCTGGGGACTGTATATTAAATTGATTTTTGGAACAGGGAGATGGAATAGGAGCTTGCTCTGTCCACTCCACGCATCGACCTGGTATTGCAGTTCATCTGGGAATGGTGCACCCTCCTCTGCTGTTGAAGGAAACCTCAATAGTTGTTGGTAGAAGGAGTTTGCTCAAAGTGGAACAAAGAAAGCAAGTTTCACCAGCAGTGTAAAACAAAGAGCTTCTCCTGTCTGTGCCAGCAGGGGTGTGAGCCTGTCGTCTCTGACACCTTAGCACCTCTCTCAATGCACTCAAGGGGGAGGTGAATGAAATGTTGAGGCAAAGGCCCAGCAAGAATGCGGGCCCAGAATCACTGTCTCCCCGTCCACCTCCAGGACTCTGAGACGTACAGGAAAGATTGTGGATGATATCTCACAGCCCGCTCAATCTGCTGGAGCCACTGCCCTGTGGCCGGAGGACGCACTGATATGTGGAGGTCAATGGCTGACTTGGAGATATGTGGTTGTTTGTGTGTGTCGTCAGAATTCCTATGTTTTCTCATGGTTTTCCCTGAAAAATGGCAGAAAAACTGAAAACGACCCTGGAAGCCATTTTGAAAAAGGAGTGTTTTCACTGGCTCGGACTGCTGTTGCCGTGGAAACACCCCGAAACGCAACAGAAGATTGTGGTTTTCACCTGAAAACCATGTTGTGTGAGCGGCGCGTGGACAACTCGTCCATGGATAACTCGTCCACAAAACTGCAAACTTGGACAACTCGTCTACAGGATGCTGGACAACTCGTCCACGACAAGCTTTGTCAGCATTACTGATTCGAAGGATTCCATTTTAATATATATTTAACACATTTGGAAGGATAACTAACTGTATCTGACACAAAAACATCAGATGTATCAACATATGTGACACAATAATGACGTTGAAACGCCACTTCATAGGTGACGGCTTTGAGTGATGCGTCCAGGTGCTGGTTAACGTGTCGGAAGCTGCTTTGTGACACGTTAAGGAGCTGCGGGGCTCGTACAGTTTTCCACATGACATGTTTTTTCAGCAGTACAGTGGTCCCTCGTTTATCGTGGGGGCTACGTTCTAAAAATAACCCGCAAGAAGCGAAATCCAGGAAGTCAACTCTTTTTATTTTACAAGTATTATATATGTTTCAAGGCTGTAAAACATTCCCTCACATTTCTCTCTTGTTCACGCTCAATTTTGGGATGTTTTGCAATCTCCTATTGGACCAGCAGCTTACATGTGGCTCAAACACAATGCCCATTACAACAATATCACTACGCAAGTAAAAATAGTGCCGACTTTAAACATTGGTTTAAAAGAAAACAAACTGCCGGATCACAAAAGGAGAACTTTTGACGTCTTTCTCATGACTAATATATCTTGGTACCAATGTAAAGATGTTACCTGTTGGATTAAGAACCTTGTGCCCTCCCCATTCCTGTGCCTTCCCCTTCATGTGACTTATTCCTCCTACGTAAATAGCCTGCGATTACTGCAAAAAGCGTCCAAATGAAGCATCACCAACAAATATCCAAGCAACGTTGAATTCACATTTCTCTCTTGTTTAAGCTCAATTTTGGGATGTTTTGCAATCTCCTTTTGGACCATCAGCTTACATGTGGCTCAAACACAATGACCATTACAACAATGTCACTACGCAAGTAAAAATAGTGCCGACTTTAAACATTGGTTTAAAAGAAAAGAAACTCCCGGATCACAAAAGGATAACTTTTGACATCTTTCTCATGACTAATATATCTTGGTAACAATGCCCATTACAACAATATCAATACGCAAGTAAAAATAGTGCCGACTTTAAACATTGGTTTAAGCAAAAACAAACTGCCGGATCAAAAAAGGAGAACTTTTGACATCTTTCTCATGACTAATATATCGTGGTAACAATGCCCATAACAACAATGTCATTACGCAAGTAATGACGTGTCGCCTCCCACAAGGACAACATCATCCTGAAGTTTGCAGATGACACCGCTGTGATCGGACGCATCACAGGGGATGATGAAGCGGCTTACAGGAGGGAGGTGGCTGGTCTAGTGGCTTGGTGTGAGGACAACAACCTCTCCCTTAACACAGACAAGACAAAGGAGATGATAGTGGACAGGAGGAAGGAGAGGAGACCTCATCATCCACTGTCTATCCGGGAGCTTGAGATGGAGAGGGTGAGCAGCTTCAAATACCTGGGTGTCCACATCAGCGAGGACCTCGCCTGGACATTCAACACCACACAGGTGGTCAAGAGGGCCCAACAACGGCTGTACTTCCTGAGGAGGCTGAAGAAATAGGGCATGTCTCCCAGGATACTCAAGAACTTCTACAGCTGTGTGGTTGAGGGCACCTTAACCAGCTGCATCACAGCCTGGTACGGCAACACTACTGTGGCGGACCGCAGTCGCCTGCAGAGAGTGGTTAAGACAGCCGAGAAGATCACCAGAACACCACTGCCCTCTCTGCAGAGCATCTACCAGCACAGATGTTACCTGTTGGATTAAGAACCTTGTGCCCTCCCCATTCCTGTGCCTTCCCCTTCATGTGACTTATTCCTCCTACGTAAATAGCCTGCGATTACTGCAAAAAGTGTCCAAATGAAGCATCACCAACAAATATTCAAGCAACCATAAAAAGTAGCCAAAATGACTCTTGCGCGCATATTGTTGTGCAGAATTCCTTAAATGGGCGTGGCTCAATGTCTGACTGGGACTTGTGGTAACGGTGGATCCTGTGCGCCTTTTAGCTCAGACCCATTGTGGTATCGCTTCTCGGCCTTTTGGCTAAGATCAAGTGTAGTATCTGTTCTTATCAGTTTAATATCTGATATGTCCCCTATCTGGGGACTGTATATTAAATTGATTTTTGGAACAGGGAGATGGAATAGGAGCTTGCTCTGTCCACTCCACGCATCGACCTGGTATTGCAGTTCATCTGGGAATGGTGCACCCTCCTCTGCTGTTGAAGGAAACCTCAATAGTTGTTGGTAGAAGGAGTTTGCTCAAAGTGGAACAAAGAAAGCAAGTTTCACCAGCAGTGTAAAACAAAGAGCTTCTCCTGTCTGTGCCAGCAGGGGTGTGAGCCTGTCGTCTCTGACACCTTAGCACCTCTCTCAATGCACTCAAGGGGGAGGTGAATGAAATGTTGAGGCAAAGGCCCAGCAAGAATGCGGGCCCAGAATCACTGTCTCCCCGTCCACCTCCAGGACTGAGACGTACAGGAAAGATTGTGGATGATATCTCACAGCCCGCTCAATCTGCTGGAGCCACTGCCCTGTGGCCGGAGGACGCACTGATATGTGGAGGTCAATGGCTGACTTGGAGATATGTGGTTGTTTGTGTGTGTCGTCAGAATTCCTATGTTTTCTCATGGTTTTCCCTGAAAAATGGCAGAAAAACTGAAAACGACCCTGGAAGCCATTTTGAAAAAGGAGTGTTTTCACTGGCTCGGACTGCTGTTGCCGTGGAAACACCCCGAAACGCAACAGAAGATTGTGGTTTTCACCTGAAAACCATGTTGTGTGAGCGGCGCGTGGACAACTCGTCCATGGATAACTCGTCCACAAAACTGCAAACTTGGACAACTCGTCTACAGGATGCTGGACAACTCGTCCACGACAAGCTTTGTCAGCATTACTGATTCGAAGGATTCCATTTTAATATATATTTAACACATTTGGAAGGATAACTAACTGTATCTGACACAAAAACATCAGATGTATCAACATATGTGACACAATAATGACGTTGAAACGCCACTTCATAGGTGACGGCTTTGAGTGATGCGTCCAGGTGCTGGTTAACGTGTCGGAAGCTGCTTTGTGACACGTTAAGGAGCTGCGGGGCTCGTACAGTTTTCCACATGACATGTTTTTTCAGCAGTACAGTGGTCCCTCGTTTATCGTGGGGGTTACGTTCTAAAAATAACCCGCAAGAAGCGAAATCCAGGAAGTCAACTCTTTTTATTTTGCAAGTATTATATATGTTTCAAGGCTGTAAAACATTCCCTCACATTTCTCTCTTGTTTACGCTCAATTTTGGGATGTTTTGCAATCTCCTATTGGACCAGCAGCTTACATGTGGCTCAAACACAATGCCCATTACAACAATATCACTACGCAAGTAAAAATAGTGCCGACTTTAAACATTGGTTTAAAAGAAAACAAACTGCCGGATTACAATAGAAGAACTTTTGACATCTTTCTCATGACTAATATATCTTGGTAACAATGTACAGATGTTACCTGTTGGATTAAGAACCTTGTGCCCTCCCCATTCCTGTGCCTTCCCCTTCATGTGACTTATTCCTCCTACGTAAATAGCCTGCGATTACTGCAAAAAGCGTCCAAATGAAGCATCACCAACAAATATCCAAGCAACCTTGAATTCACATTTCTCTCTTGTTTAAGCTCAATTTTGGGATGTTTTGCAATCTCCTATTGGACCAGCAGCTTACATGTGGCTCAAACACAATGCCCATTACAACAATATCATTACGCAAGTAAAAATAGTGCCGACTTTAAACATTGGTTTAAACAAAAACAAACTGCCAGATTACAAAAGGAGAACTTTTGACGTTGAATCAACCTTGTTTCAACCATGTTATCAACATTGATAAATTACTATTAAAAGGCCATTTCAGCACTTTTAACATTCCTTTATTTTTTAATGCGTCAAATAAAGCCAAAATAATCACTTTAATCTCCATTTAGTGAAGTTCCACAGGGATCATGCCAAAGTCATCCAGTAGTGACATCACTGCACTGAAGGGAAGCGATGTCACTGCTGGAAAACCAAGTTTGGAGCAACTGCAGAACTTTAAAACCAAATAGAATCACGTGATTATTTCTTACAATCATAAAATACAGGGGAAGGGTGAAACATTCTGAAGTGGTTCATTAAGTATGCGTACAGCAGTGGCTCTCAAACAGTTTATACAGACTTCAATGTACATACTCCAAAATTGATTATAATTATGCCATTAAAAGGTAAATATTTGAAAATAAGTAGAGTGCTTGCAGATTAAATTTTTTTTTTTTTTTTTAAGGAAACCAAGGTTGAGAACAGTTGCTTTACTTGCTGTCAGGCTGGGACTGGAAGCAGGACTCAGGTGCAGAGGATATCAGTAAAATGAGTTTTATTAAAACCAAAAATCCACAGTTGTGGAAAAAAAAGGACAACTCAACATGAGGTAGGGGTGGGGAGACAAGGGGGCGAACATCAGCTTGTAGTCCCCATGGAACGCGCCACGCCACCACTCCTCTCAGGTGCATAGCGCAGCCACTTCTGCATTGCACCCTCGTACTGCTTTTCAGTCAGCCTCCGGTCAAACTGACGAGCAGCCGCTGTGAGAAAGAAAGAAGGAAACACGGTACTTGTTATAAAAGCAGCAATGCACGCTACAAGTTCTAATCTGAATAAATCTAAAAATACATTCACTATATGTAAAGCAAATAATAAAACAGGTTCGAACAATATGGTATGAAAGGTGCTGCTATTACTTGGCCAAGTTTAATGTACAGGAGTCCTCTTGTAAAACTGTAAAGAGAGGAAAACAAATATGAACACATATACATAATTTATATTTGTATGTCCATGTGTATATATACATGACACTGCTGACAGAGCAGCTTAAAAGCCTGAACATATTCGCTGCCTCGTCTGCTGACTTCATGCAGGTCGCGGGTGGTTCATGCTGATGGCCCCATTCTGGACTCACTTTGCATTGCTCAAGATGGAGGATCCATGCACAGCCGGCAGCTCAGGCCATGCGGTCAAACATTTGGCTGCACGTGCACTAACAAAGTAGGGCCGCACTTTAGGCCGTGCAAAGTGTGGCCCTACACCCTTCCTCCCACGTGCTCCAACAAAGTAGGGCCGCATGGCCTGAGCTGCCGACTGCGCATGGATCCTCCGTCTTCCCGTCAGAACAATCACAAATTAAAAGCCAATAAAGATACCCAGACGGCTAAACTCCTACAATGAAACCCAAACTACTTTAGGAAAGATGGAGAACACTGGGCAACAGAAGTGGGGATATTTCCGTTCATGTTATGAAACGAAGTGAGTCCAGAGTGGAGCATGGCCATCATGAACCACCCGCGGCCAACGCCATGGCCATGCAGACGAGCATTGCGGTGTGTCAAGCCACGTGGCTTAACACACCGCAATGCTGGTCTGCATGGCCATGGCGTTGCCCCCCCCACCCGACTTTCCCACCGGAACTCTCCGGACACCGGGACCACAGTGTTCGTTAGCAGTTGGGACAGTTGTCGACCGCATGTAACGTTTGAGTTTCTACGATTTACGTTACGAGGGCGAGTTTAGCTAGCTGGCGAACAGCACATCGCTCCTACCTTTTTTTTTTTTTTATGAAACCGGGCAATAAAACTTTGCAAGCAAATACGCTCATGTCACGTATTTAACCTTAATGTTATACGGTGACTCAAGACAATTATTATGCTGAAATGCTGACAATGAAATATCCTCTTACCTTCCGAAATGATGCTGTGACCGCGCGCAACAATTCCTTCGCAGCAATGAGACCTCTTCTCCCGCAGCGACCACACCTGATTCTACCCACAATGCAAAGCGCGCATGACGAGATCACGTGCGTTCTCACGATAATGAACATCGCGGGGCGGCGACATTAAGCTGCAATCTCCAGACAATTTCCAGCCGTCTGCGAAGCACAATGTGAACCCGTGTGTGTGTGTGTGTGTGTGTGTGTGCGTGCGTGTGGTTGAATCTTTGAACTGAACAATTTTACAGGACAAATGATTTTACACCAAATGTCTAGTTTGTGGTCCTCATGGAGGCCATATACCAGATGCTCTGAGGTGTGCAGGCGCCTCAGTAGGTGGAGCAGCTGCCTAAAACTGCTACTGCCTTGATCTCATGAGATTTTCATTGCCAGCAAATGGAGCCTGGTCAAATATAAACCACATCATGAAGAAAATATATTATAAAATGATATGAATAATATTTCGATTTGGTGTTCCGTATGGGTGAAAATATTCAGAATCCCTAAATATCTGTTTTTGGATTCGGTCTAGAATATGGACGTCTCTAAAGCATATTTTTGTTGATATGCACCATATCTGGTCAAATACGAACCCACTATGTGACATGAAGACAAAATATTGTATACAGTAAACATTTTGAAGTTCGTCAGTATGTTCTATTAAGCCGGCCGAACATACTGACGAACTTCAAAATAGATATGGCCATATCTAATCACACATTTTGTTTCTGGAATATGGATCAAATACATGGCATATCATAATATGTTAATTATACAGTCTATATTAGATTAATGTATCACATAAACCGCTATAGATTTTCCAATGCATATGGTTGTGTTGACACATCTCATCAAATACGGATGAAGTATACAGCTCCTTATGACTATGATGCAATGCGCAATACAAAAATATAATGATACTCTAATTTGAGTAGAATAATTGCAAGATTTGCAAAAGTATACCATATCAAAGTTCAACCTTGTGAAAGTTGACCTTGATTTTAAGGCACTTCTGGACGGGACACTAAATTCATGTCAGTTGTACCTGGTGAGTCACAGTCATCAGAATCTGCCCTCCATTTGTCTCAGTGTCATTTCTCGGCCTTTTAAGCCATAAGTAATAACAATAATAAAAAGTATCAGCAGCCCACATTGAAACCATGTCACATCAATGTAGAGATATTCAACATTGAAAATGCAACATCTATACAATGTCATATCAATGACAATTCTTCAATTGTTGAAATAGTAACTGTAATTAAACATTGAAACAACATCGCTTTTTCAACCTCAACCAAAAATAACCAATCTGACCAAAATCCAACGTTGAATCAATGCCTTTTGCTATCTGGGTCAATGTCTGACTGGGACTTGTGGTAACGGTGGATCCTGTGCGCCTTTTAGCTCAGACCCATTGTGGTATCGCTTCTCGGCCTTTTGGCTAAGATCAAGTGTAGTATCTGTTCTTATCAGTTTAATATCTGATATGTCCCCTATCTGGGGACTGTATATTAAATTGATTTTTGGAACAGGGAGATGGAATAGGAGCTTGCTCTGTCCACTCCACGCATCGACCTGGTATTGCAGTTCATCTGGGAATGGTGCACCCTCCTCTGCTGTTGAAGGAAACCTCAAGAGTTGTTGGTAGAAGGAGTTTGCTCAAAGTGGAACAAAGAAAGCAAGTTTCACCAGCAGTGTAAAACAAAGAGCTTCTCCTGTCTGTGCCAGCAGGGGTGTGAGCCTGTCGTCTCTGACACCTTAGCACCTCTCTCAATGCACTCAAGGGGGAGGTGAATGAAATGTTGAGGCAAAGGCCCAGCAAGAATGCGGGCCCAGAATCACTGTCTCCCCGTCCACCTCCAGGACTCTGAGACGTACAGGAAAGATTGTGGATGATATCTCACAGCCCGCTCAATCTGCTGGAGCCACTGCCCTGTGGCCGGAGGACGCACTGATATGTGGAGGTCAATGGCTGACTTGGAGATATGTGGTTGTTTGTGTGTGTCGTCAGAATTCCTATGTTTTCTCATGGTTTTCCCTGAAAAATGGCAGAAAAACTGAAAACGACCCTGGAAGCCATTTTGAAAAAGGAGTGTTTTCACTGGCTCGGACTGCTGTTGCCGTGGAAACACCCCGAAACGCAACAGAAGATTGTGGTTTTCACCTGAAAACCATGTTGTGTGAGCGGCGCGTGGACAACTCGTCCATGGATAACTCGTCCACAAAACTGCAAACTTGGACAACTCGTCTACAGGATGCTGGACAACTCGTCCACGACAAGCTTTGTCAGCATTACTGATTCGAAGGATTCCATTTTAATATATATTTAACACATTTGGAAGGATAACTAACTGTATCTGACACAAAAACATCAGATGTATCAACATATGTGACACAATAATGACGTTGAAACGCCACTTCATAGGTGACGGCTTTGAGTGATGCGTCCAGGTGCTGGTTAACGTGTCGGAAGCTGCTTTGTGACACGTTAAGGAGCTGCGGGGCTCGTACAGTTTTCCACATGACATGTTTTTTCAGCAGTACAGTGGTCCCTCGTTTATCGTGGGGGTTACGTTCTAAAAATAACCCGCAAGAAGCGAAATCCAGGAAGTCAACTCTTTTTATTTTACAAGTATTATATATGTTTCAAGGCTGTAAAACATTCCCTCACATTTCTCTCTTGTTTACGCTCAATTTTGGGATGTTTTGCAATCTCCTATTGGACCAGCAGCTTACATGTGGCTCAAACACAATGCCCATTACAACAATATCACTACGCAAGTAAAAATAGTGCCGACTTTAAACATTGGTTTAAAAGAAAACAAACTGCCGGATTACAATAGAAGAACTTTTGACATCTTTCTCATGACTAATATATCTTGGTAACAATGTACAGATGTTACCTGTTGGATTAAGAACCTTGTGCCCTCCCCATTCCTGTGCCTTCCCCTTCATGTGACTTATTCCTCCTACGTAAATAGCCTGCGATTACTGCAAAAAGCGTCCAAATGAAGCATCACCAACAAATATCCAAGCAACCTTGAATTCACATTTCTCTCTTGTTTAAGCTCAATTTTGGGATGTTTTGCAATCTCCTATTGGACCAGCAGCTTACATGTGGCTCAAACACAATGCCCATTACAACAATATCATTACGCAAGTAAAAATAGTGCCGACTTTAAACATTGGTTTAAACAAAAACAAACTGCCAGATTACAAAAGGAGAACTTTTGACGTTGAATCAACCTTGTTTCAACCATGTTATCAACATTGATAAATTACTATTAAAAGGCCATTTCAGCACTTTTAACATTCCTTTATTTTTTAATGCGTCAAATAAAGCCAAAATAATCACTTTAATCTCCATTTAGTGAAGTTCCACAGGGATCATGCCAAAGTCATCCAGTAGTGACATCACTGCACTGAAGGGAAGCGATGTCACTGCTGGAAAACCAAGTTTGGAGCAACTGCAGAACTTTAAAACCAAATAGAATCACGTGATTATTTCTTACAATCATAAAATACAGGGGAAGGGTGAAACATTCTGAAGTGGTTCATTAAGTATGCGTACAGCAGTGGCTCTCAAACAGTTTATACAGACTTCAATGTACATACTCCAAAATTGATTATAATTATGCCATTAAAAGGTAAATATTTGAAAATAAGTAGAGTGCTTGCAGATTAAATTTTTTTTTTTAAGGAAACCAAGGTTGAGAACAGTTGCTTTACTTGCTGTCAGGCTGGGACTGGAAGCAGGACTCAGGTGCAGAGGATATCAGTAAAATGAGTTTTATTAAAACCAAAAATCCACAGTTGTGGAAAAAAAAGGACAACTCAACATGAGGTAGGGGTGGGGAGACAAGGGGGCGAACATCAGCTTGTAGTCCCCATGGAACGCGCCACGCCACCACTCCTCTCAGGTGCATAGCGCAGCCACTTCTGCATTGCACCCTCGTACTGCTTTTCAGTCAGCCTCCGGTCAAACTGACGAGCAGCCGCTGTGAGAAAGAAAGAAGGAAACACGGTACTTGTTATAAAAGCAGCAATGCACGCTACAAGTTCTAATCTGAATAAATCTAAAAATACATTCACTATATGTAAAGCAAATAATAAAACAGGTTCGAACAATATGGTATGAAAGGTGCTGCTATTACTTGGCCAAGTTTAATGTACAGGAGTCCTCTTGTAAAACTGTAAAGAGAGGAAAACAAATATGAACACATATACATAATTTATATTTGTATGTCCATGTGTATATATACATGACACTGCTGACAGAGCAGCTTAAAAGCCTGAACATATTCGCTGCCTCGTCTGCTGACTTCATGCAGGTCGCGGGTGGTTCATGCTGATGGCCCCATTCTGGACTCACTTTGCATTGCTCAAGATGGAGGATCCATGCACAGCCGGCAGCTCAGGCCATGCGGTCAAACATTTGGCTGCACGTGCACTAACAAAGTAGGGCCGCACTTTAGGCCGTGCAAAGTGTGGCCCTACACCCTTCCTCCCACGTGCTCCAACAAAGTAGGGCCGCATGGCCTGAGCTGCCGACTGCGCATGGATCCTCCGTCTTCCCGTCAGAACAATCACAAATTAAAAGCCAATAAAGATACCCAGACGGCTAAACTCCTACAATGAAACCCAAACTACTTTAGGAAATATGGAGAACACTGGGCAACAGAAGTGGGGATATTTCCGTTCATGTTATGAAACGAAGTGAGTCCAGAGTGGAGCATGGCCATCATGAACCTCCCGCGGCCTACGCCATGGCCATGCAGACCAGCATTGCGGTGTGTCAAGCCACGTGGCTTAACACACCGCAATGCTCGTCTGCATGGCCATGGCGTTGCCCCCCCCACCCGACTTTCCCACCGGAACTCTCCGGACACCGGGACCACAGTGTTCGTTAGCAGTTGGGACAGTTGTCGACCGCATGTAACGTTTGAGTTTCTACAATTTACGTTACGAGGGCGAGTTTAGCTAGCTGGCGAACAGCACATCGCTCCTACCTTTTTTTTTTTTTTATGAAACCGGGCAATAAAACTTTGCAAGCAAATACGCTCATGTCACGTATTTAACCTTAATGTTATACGGTGACTCAAGACAATTATTATGCTGAAATGCTGACAATGAAATATCCTCTTACCTTCCGAAATGATGCTGTGACCGCGCGCAACAATTCCTTCGCAGCAATGAGACCTCTTCTCCCGCAGCGACCACACCTGATTCTACCCACAATGCAAAGCGCGCATGACGAGATCACGTGCGTTCTCACGATAATGAACATCGCGGGGCGGCGACATTAAGCTGCAATCTCCAGACAGTTTCCAGCCGTCTGCGAAGCACAATGTGAACCCGTGTGTGTGTGTGTGTGTGTGTGTGTGCGTGCGTGTGGTTGAATCTTTGAACTGAACAATTTTACAGGACAAATGATTTTACACCAAATGTCTAGTTTGTGGTCCTCATGGAGGCCATATACCAGATGCTCTGAGGTGTGCAGGCGCCTCAGTAGGTGGAGCAGCTGCCTAAAACTGCTACTGCCTTGATCTCATGACATTTTCATTGCCAGCAAATGGAGCCTGGTCAAATATAAACCACATCATGAAGAAAATATATTATAAAATGATATGAATAATATTTCGATTTGGTGTTCCGTATGGGTGAAAATATTCAGAATCCCTAAATATCTGTTTTTGGATTCGGTCTAGAATATGGACGTCTCTAAAGCATATTTTTGTTGATATGCACCATATCTGGTCAAATACGAACCCACTATGTGACATGAAGACAAAATATTGTATACAGTAAACATTTTGAAGTTCGTCAGTATGTTCTATTAAGCCGGCCGAACATACTGACGAACTTCAAAATAGATATGGCCATATCTAATCACACATTTTGTTTCTGGAATATGGATCAAATACATGGCATATCATAATATGTTAATTATACAGTCTATATTAGATTAATGTATCACATAAACCGCTATAGATTTTCCAATGCATATGGTTGTGTTGACACATCTCATCAAATACGGATGAAGTATACAGCTCCTTATGACTATGATGCAATGCGCAATACAAAAATATAATGATACTCTAATTTGAGTAGAATAATTGCAAGATTTGCAAAAGTATACCATATCAAAGTTCAACCTTGTGAAAGTTGACCTTGATTTTAAGGCACTTCTGGACCGGACACTAAATTCATGTCAGTTGTACCTGGTGAGTCACAGTCATCAGAATCTGCCCTCCATTTGTCTCAGTGTCATTTCTCGGCCTTTTAAGCCATAAGTAATAACAATAATAAAAAGTATCAGCAGCCCACATTGAAACCATGTCACATCAATGTAGAGATATTCAACATTGAAAATGCAACATCTATACAATGTCATATCAACGTAGGGAAATTCAACATTGAAAATGCAACATCTAAACAATGTCAAATCAATGACAATTCTTCAATTGTTGAAATAGTAACTGTAATTAAACATTGAAACAACATCGCTTTTTCAACCTCAACCAAAAATAACCAATCTGACCAAAATCCAACGTTGAATCAATGCCTTTTGCTATCTGGGTCAATGTCTGACTGGGACTTGTGGTAACGGTGGATCCTGTGCGCCTTTTAGCTCAGACCCATTGTGGTATCGCTTCTCGGCCTTTTGGCTAAGATCAAGTGTAGTATCTGTTCTTATCAGTTTAATATCTGATATGTCCCCTATCTGGGGACTGTATATTAAATTGATTTTTGGAACAGGGAGATGGAATAGGAGCTTGCTCTGTCCACTCCACGCATCGACCTGGTATTGCAGTTCATCTGGGAATGGTGCACCCTCCTCTGCTGTTGAAGGAAACCTCAATAGTTGTTGGTAGAAGGAGTTTGCTCAAAGTGGAACAAAGAAAGCAAGTTTCACCAGCAGTGTAAAACAAAGAGCTTCTCCTGTCTGTGCCAGCAGGGGTGTGAGCCTGTCGTCTCTGACACCTTAGCACCTCTCTCAATGCACTCAAGGGGGAGGTGAATGAAATGTTGAGGCAAAGGCCCAGCAAGAATGCGGGCCCAGAATCACTGTCTCCCCGTCCACCTCCAGGACTCTGAGACGTACAGGAAAGATTGTGGATGATATCTCACAGCCCGCTCAATCTGCTGGAGCCACTGCCCTGTGGCCGGAGGACGCACTGATATGTGGAGGTCAATGGCTGACTTGGAGATATGTGGTTGTTTGTGTGTGTCGTCAGAATTCCTATGTTTTCTCATGGTTTTCCCTGAAAAATGGCAGAAAAACTGAAAACGACCCTGGAAGCCATTTTGAAAAAGGAGTGTTTTCACTGGCTCGGACTGCTGTTGCCGTGGAAACACCCCGAAACGCAACAGAAGATTGTGGTTTTCACCTGAAAACCATGTTGTGTGAGCGGCGCGTGGACAACTCGTCCATGGATAACTCGTCCACAAAACTGCAAACTTGGACAACTCGTCTACAGGATGCTGGACAACTCGTCCATGACAAGCTTTGTCAGCATTACTGATTCGAAGGATTCCATTTTAATATATATTTAACACATTTGGGAGGATAACTAACTGTATCTGCCACAAAAACATCAGATGTATCAACATATGTGACACAATAATGACGTTGAAACGCCACTTCATAGGTGACGGCTTTGAGTGATGCGTCCAGGTGCTGGTTAACGTGTCGGAAGCTGCTTTGTGACACGTTAAGGAGCTGCGGGGCTCGTACAGTTTTCCACATGACATGTTTTTTCAGCAGTACAGTGGTCCCTCGTTTATCGTGGGGGTTACGTTCTAAAAATAACCCGCAAGAAGCGAAATCCAGGAAGTCAACTCTTTTTATTTTACAAGTATTATATATGTTTCAAGGCTGTAAAACATTCCCTCACATTTCTCTCTTGTTTACGCTCAATTTTGGGATGTTTTGCAATCTCTTATTGGACCAGCAGCTTACATGTGGCTCAAACACAATGCCCATTACAACAATATCACTACGCAAGTAAAAATAGTGCCGACTTTAAACATTGGTTTAAAAGAAAACAAACTGCCGGATCACAATAGAAGAACTTTTGACGTCTTTCTCATGACTAATATATCTTGGTAACAATGTAAAGATGTTACCTGTTGGATTAAGATCCTTGTGCCCTCCCCATTCCTGTGCCTTCCCCTTCATGTGACTTATTCCTCCTACGTAAATAGCCTGCGATTACTGCAAAAAGTGTCCAAATGAAGCATCACCAACAAATATCCAAGCAACCTTGAATTCACATTTCTATCTTGTTTAAGCTCAATTTTGGGATGTTTTGCAATCTCCTATTGGACCAGCAGCTTACATGTGGCTCAAACACAATGCCCATTACAACAATATCACTACGCAAGTAAAAATAGTGCCGACTTTAAACATTGGTTTAAACAAAAACAAACTGCCGGATCACAATAGAAGAACTTTTGACGTCTTTCTCATGACTAATATATCTTGGTAACAATGCCCATAACAACAATGTCATTACGCAAGTAATGACGTGTCGCCTCCTTCAAGGACAACATCATCCTGAAGTTCGCAGATGACACCGCTGTGATCGGACGCATCACAGGGGATGATGAAGCGGCTTACAGGAGGGAGGTGGCTGGTCTAGTGGCTTGGTGTGAGGACAACAACCTCTCCCTTAACACAGACAAGACAAAGGAGATGATAGTGGACAGGAGGAAGGAGAGGAGACCTCATCATCCACTGTCTATCCGGGAGCTTGAGATGGAGAGGGTGAGCAGCTTCAAATACCTGGGTGTCCACATCAGCGAGGACCTCGCCTGGACATTCAACACCACACAGGTGGTCAAGAGGGCCCAACAACGGCTGTACTTCCTGAGGAGGCTGAAGAAATAGGGCATGTCTCCCAGGACACTCAAGAACTTCTCCAGCTGTGTGGTTGAGGGCACCTTAACCAGCTGCATCACAGCCTGGTACGGTAACCCTACTGTGGCGGACCGCAGTCGCCTGCAGAGAGTGGTTAAGACAGCCGAGAAGATCACCAGAACACCACTGCCCTCTCTGCAGAGCATCTACCAGCACAGATGTTACCTGTTGGATTAAGAACCTTGTGCCCTCCCCATTCCTGTGCCTTCCCCTTCATGTGACTTATTCCTCCTACGTAAATAGCCTGCGATTACTGCAAAAAGTGTCCAAATGAAGCATCACCAACAAATATTCAAGCAACCATAAAAAGTAGCCAAAATGACTCTTGCACGCATATTGTTGTGCAGAATTCCTTAAATGGGCGTGGCTCAATGTCTGACTGGGACTTGTGGTAACGGTGGATCCTGTGCGCCTTTTAGCTCAGACCCATTGTGGTATCGCTTCTCGGCCTTTTGGCTAAGACTGCGGTCACCTCCATTGGGTGGTGGAATTGTTTGCCTGTTGTGGCATTGATTACACTGTTCTTGGAGGATATTTATTTTTTCTTATTGTACAAGGAATTTTCATTTGCAACTTGTTTGTAGTTGGAATTTTTGTCTTTAAGAAAACCTGTTTACTGTAGACTGAGGGGAGCTGTTTTCATAGCTTTCTTCAGTCTTTTTACTTTTTTATAGTTGTCTTTTAAAGTTAATATATTTATTCTTACTGTTTTATTGTAATTTATTGGTGTTTTAAACTCCTTTTAGCTGGTGGTGCCTCCAAAATGTCGGCCAGCCATGCCGGCATGAGGAGGCACCACAGCGTGCGTTTTACCTTTTTAGAAAAAGATGGGAAATTGGTCACCATGTCACGCCTTGATTTTTCCAGGAAGCTTGTGCAGGGCGTGCTCGGCTTTTCCCCGACAGACCTGAATTGTGTCCTGACCTTGCCGTTCAACAAAGGATTTGATGTAAGTTTTTGCTCTGCCGCACTCCTACGACAGTTCTGGTCCCGTTTTGAAAATGTGAAACCCCAGTTTTCTGTGTTCAATGTGGAGAAGCTTTCTGACAATGCGCTTAAAACCGCCATTGTCAGGATGTTCAATGAAACTGTGAATGCAGAAGACATTTGTGCATGGCTGGGAAGATACTGCACTGTTAAAGGCCAGGCTACCAAGGTGAGGGATGAAGACGGTATCTGGAATTGTGCTTGGAGGGTCCCCATTCAACAATGGCAGGACCCCCAGGGCTTCCAGGGCCTGAAGCATCTCCCGCCCATGATAGTCCTTGGGGAAAACAGGGGCTATATACATTACCAGGGCCAGCCCAAGCTCTGCCGTAAGTGTGGTCAGCATGGCCACCTGGCTGAAGCCTGTGAGCTGGTCGTCTGTAGGAAGTGCAGAGAAATTGGTCACACCTTTGAGGAGTGTACTAATGGCAGAAGGTGCAATCTTTGTGGAGACACAAACCACCTCTTCAGAGATTGCCCCAAATCCTTTGCCAACAAGTTGAAGGCAGCAAAATGGGCGGAAAGTGAGAAAAGTGACGGACACGAGGAACAGGCGAAAGAGATAATTGAAGAGGCGGGTATTGTGAACCCAGATCCTCCATCCACTACTGTGGTTGGAGGAGAAGGATCAGTTGAGGTTGAAGGGGAGGGGCCTGTAAAGAGCTCCTCAGGTGAACCTGATGGAGTCAACGAGGACATGCAGGCAGCAGGTGGAGCTGGTTCCAGTGGTGAGGAAAGCCAGGGATCCAGCGAGGATGCCCCCCTCCCCAATGCCCAACAACCCAAGAGACCGGCATCAGAATTGTCCTCCGGGTCCCCCCGGGGCTCGGAGAAGAGGGGAAGAGTTGAGGTCTCCTCAGGCAGTTCATCTGCGGAGGAACTCAGAGTCTTCCCTTCCGATTCACCCAATGAGGTTTCTTTTCTTTCAATTGCTCTGCAATCAACCCCAAAGGGCTCAAAAATGAACTGCAGGTTGCAGGAGAGACCAACTCCCAGAGCCCGAACGGGGAACAGAGCTCAAACCCTTCACACCTCACCAGTGGAAGTGAAGGAAGAGCTCTGTTCACAAGTGATCACTTAGTCACTGATTTTAATGATTTTATAATGTCTTTTTTGTAGTCTTTTAAAATGTCCTACTCGTTGTTTTTAACCATACTCATGACTCTCACCTTCTCTACTGTCAATGTGAGAAGTGTGAAGTCTAGAGTTAGAGCCCAGAGTGTTTTATCCTTTTTATCTTCCTTTAAGTCTGATGTGTTTTTATTACAAGAATGTGCAATACCTTTTTTAAAATCTTACAAACAGTGGGAGGACATGTGGCCACTCCAGTCAATATGGAGTGGATCCAACAGCAATAAAAATGACGGAGTGGCCATTTTAATAAATAATCCTCAGATCTTGGTGAAGGGCAGCACTGTGGTGAGAGACGGTAGGGCACTTTTAACACATTTGACTTTTATGGGTAAGGATTTTAGGCTCTTGAATATTTATGGTTTTAATGACAAAAACGACAGGTACGACCTTTTAGAGGACTTGCAGTCCCACATGCTAGGACGAGTGCCACTAATTTTAGGAGGTGATTTTAATTGTATTTTAACAAGAAAGGACAGGAGAAGAACAGGCGAGGATTTTAAAATAGATAAGACATCGGTTTTATTGCAGGCTCTATGCAGGGATTTTAAACTACAAGACTGTTTTAAGACCATGCATCCCAGAGAGGAGGGCTTCACTTGGTTCAGTAGTGACAGCACCAGAGCCTCTCGCATAGACTACCTTTTTACACGTGACTGCCCGCCAACCGATGCTACATTGAGCCCTGTTTTCTTCTCCGATCACCTCCTCCTGTCTTGCACCCTTTCACTGTCTTCTGGTGTGACTGTAGGAAGAGGTCTGTGGAAGCTCAACTGCTCCCTGCTGGAGGACAACAATGTTGTCAGCCAGTACAGGGAGCGGTACAGAGAGTGGCAGACCCTTCAAGACATGTACCATTCACGGGCACAGTGGTGGGAAATGGTGAAGGGAAAGACACAGACTTTTTTTAAACAAGTAGGCAAAAAGAAAAAAGCCACAGAAAACAGACGCATGATGGGACTGCAAAAAAGACTACAGAGATATTTTAAACTGACACAATATGGTTTGGATTTTAGTGACGAAATTAAACAAATCAAAAAGGAAATGTCCTTTTTAGCAGAAATAAAGAGTAAGGGAATCATTTTAAGAAGCCGAGAAAGAGAACTGGAGGAAGGAGAAAAATGCACAAGATACTTTTTTAAGAAAATTTTAAATAAAGGAAGATCCATGATTAAACTAAAAAAAAGAGATGGTTCCATAACAAATTCAAATGAAGAATGTATGGAGGAGGTTGAATGGTTTTATGAAAATTTATATCAAAATAAAACTGTAAACAGTGAAGCAATGAGCGAAGTTTTAAATTTTATAGAGAAAACAATTGATGACAGTGTGCTTTTAACCCAAGATTTTACCTTTTTAGAGTTAAATAAATGTATGAATGGTTTTAAAAAAGGTAAGTCCCCTGGACAAGATGGACTTCCTTTTGAATTTTATTTAACTTTTTGGGACATTTTAGCACCTGACTTGCTCACTGTTTTTAAGGACTTTGATAAACATGACCAACTTCCAGACAGTTTTAAAGTAGGGATAGTGACTCTTCTCCATAAAGACAAAGACAAGACTGACTTGAGAAACTGGAGACCTATCACTCTTTTAAACTTTGACTGTAAACTTTTTAGTAAACTTTTATCATCACGAATGTCCTTGTTTTTAAAAGACCTGATTCACCCGGATCAAGCCTGTGCCATCCCGGGGAGGAAGATCACCGACAGCCTCCTGCTGATCAGAGACACCATCTGTTTTGCGAGAGACAGGAACATCCGGCTGGTAGTCCTAAATTTAGATTTTGAAAAAGCCTTTGATCGGGTCTCGCACCAGTACCTTTTCAAGGTGCTGCAAAAAATGGGATTCCCAGAAAGGTTTCTAGCTTGGGTGGGATTGCTGTACCGGGACATCAGCAGCAGATTTGTGGTTAATGGGCATTTGACAAAAGCATTGAAAATCAACTGCGGTGTCCGTCAGGGCTGTCCGTTATCTGCCCTCCTCTACGTGGCGTGTGTGGAACCGCTGGCACAGATCTTGAGAAGGGACCAACGAATCAATGGGGTGAGTATCCCAGGGAGCGGGGGACTTGCCACCAAATGTGTTTTATACATGGACGACGTGAACATTTTATGCACCGACCTTTTATCAGTCAACAGGACCCTGGACGTGACGGACTTTTATGGACAGGCCTCTGGGTCGAAACTGAACCGAGACAAGACCCAAGCCCAGTTTTACGGACCGTGGACGGCGACTGAGACGACTGGACTTCCCCTGACCGTGACCCAGACTGAACCAAAAATACTGGGGGTGAAATTTGACACGGACGGAGCGGGAAAGACAAACTGGCCAGACGTAGTAGGGAAAGTCAGACAACGACTAGGATTCTGGGGACTTAGAGGACTGACCATGGAAGGAAAGGTTTTAATCATCAAAGCTGTGATTTTACCTTTGCTTTTATTGATCGGCTCTGTTTTTATGCCCCCGAGGAGCGTGCTCTTAGACCTGGACCGGGCCATGTTTTACTTTTTATGGGGCTCAAAGTGGGAAAGGGTAAGAAGAGAAATAATGAAAAAGCCAAAAGAGAAAGGAGGAAAAGGAGTCCCGGATTTCTATTTAACACTGGGAAGTTTTTACACGGCACAGCATATGGCTATTGCCACGGACCCCTCCAGGAACCCAAAGACAAGTGCAATGTCTCGTTTCAGGATGGGGTCCTACCTCCAAAAACTCAAGATTTTACCCACCGATCTTAAAGTACCAGTGTCTTTTAACCTGCCACCGGCCTATGGTTTTATCAAGACATTTCTTAAACATTTGAACCTGGAACAGGAGGAGTTGCAGATTTTAACTAACCACAGATGTCTGATCTCTGTTGTGCAGGAACGGGAACCAGTGAGTCCAGTGCGCGGGCTCGCACTCGGTGAGCCCTCCACAGTTTGGCGCAACGTGAACCATCCTGTTCTCCCAAACAGACTCCGGGACCTGTCATGGCTGGTGGCTCACGAGGTTCTCCCAGTCAGAGCCGTCATGCACTCCCGAGGAATGGCGGCGCACTCAACTTGCCCCCGGCCTGGTTGTGGCGCTCCTGAGTCGGTGAGGCACCTCCTCTGGGAGTGCAGCGCTGCCGTAGACCAGTGGGCAACGGCCGGCTCCTTGCAATTCCCGTACTTGCCAGCAGGGGAGGTCCTTACAGCACAGCTGGTGCTATACGGGGTGAGCCAAAAGGTCAGGACAAAGGAAGACTTTGCAAAGATGTGGCTCACCCTGGCCGCCATCAAAGACGCCACCTGGACCTCCAGAAACCTGCTGGTGAGAAGGCATAGGCAGATCCCCCCCGTGGCTGTGATCCAGATGGCCGCAGCGACGGTCCGGGAGGTGGAAGCTGCAGGCGGCAGGCCGAGGACACAGCCACAAAGAAGAATCGCCTCCCTGCCCATTCGGACGAAGGAGCCGGAGCCTCACAAGAAAAGGTCAAGGCAGCGGCGGCCTGGCTCTCCGGGTGTGTCTGGAGGGAAGGAGCACGAGCCTCTGAGCACCATGGCAGAACCCCGAGAGAACAAATGTTTGGGAGAACAGGATGAGTTCCCCTTGATAGGGACTCACTGCTCTCCTGCACAACAGAATAGACTTTTAAAACTGAATGCACTTCCTTTTAGTGACTTTTACAATGATAGGCACTTTTTGTATTCCTCATGTTTCATAATTTTACTCAACAGGTCTTGTTTTAATCATGAATATCTATTTATTTAAACTATTGTATTTATGATATTTTAAACAAAAACTTATACCCTCTTTGTTTTTGTGTCGAATGAAGAATGAAGAAACTGACCTGTAAAATGTGCCAATAAAATCTTGTAAAAGAAAAAAAAAAAATCTGTTCTTATCAGTTTAATATCTGATATGTCCCCTATCTGGGGACTGTATATTAAATTGATTTTTGGAACAGGGAGATGGAATAGGAGCTTGCTCTGTCCACTCCACGCATCGACCTGGTATTGCAGTTCATCTGGGAATGGTGCACCCTCCTCTGCTGTTGAAGGAAACCTCAATAGTTGTTGGTAGAAGGAGTTTGCTCAAAGTGGAACAAAGAAAGCAAGTTTCACCAGCAGTGTAAAACAAAGAGCTTCTCCTGTCTGTGCCAGCAGGGGTGTGAGCCTGTCGTCTCTGACACCTTAGCACCTCTCTCAATGCACTCAAGGGGGAGGTGAATGAAATGTTGAGGCAAAGGCCCAGCAAGAATGCGGGCCCAGAATCACTGTCTCCCCGTCCACCTCCAGGACTCTGAGACGTACAGGAAAGATTGTGGATGATATCTCACAGCCCGCTCAATCTGCTGGAGCCACTGCCCTGTGGCCGGAGGACGCACTGATATGTGGAGGTCAATGGCTGACTTGGAGATATGTGGTTGTTTGTGTGTGTCGTCAGAATTCCTATGTTTTCTCATGGTTTTCCCTGAAAAATGGCAGAAAAACTGAAAACGACCCTGGAAGCCATTTTGAAAAAGGAGTGTTTTCACTGGCTCGGACTGCTGTTGCCGTGTAAACACCCCGAAACGCAACAGAAGATTGTGGTTTTCACCTGAAAACCATGTTGTGTGAGCGGCGCGTGGACAACTCGTCCATGGATAACTCGTCCACAAAACTGCAAACTTGGACAACTCGTCTACAGGATGCTGGACAACTCGTCCACGACAAGCTTTGTCAGCATTACTGATTCGAAGGATTCCATTTTAATATATATTTAACACATTTGGAAGGATAACTAACTGTATCTGACACAAAAACATCAGATGTATCAACATATGTGACACAATAATGACGTTGAAACGCCACTTCATAGGTGACGGCTTTGAGTGATGCGTCCAGGTGCTGGTTAACGTGTCGGAAGCTGCTTTGTGACACGTTAAGGAGCTGCGGGGCTCGTACAGTTTTCCACATGACATGTTTTTTCAGCAGTACAGTGGTCCCTCGTTTATCGTGGGGGTTACGTTCTAAAAATAACCCGCAAGAAGCGAAATCCAGGAAGTCAACTCTTTTTATTTTACAAGTATTATATATGTTTCAAGGCTGTAAAACATTCCCTCACATTTCTCTCTTGTTTACGCTCAATTTTGGGATGTTTTGCAATCTCCTATTGGACCAGCAGCTTACATGTGGCTCAAACACAATGCCCATTACAACAATATCACTACGCAAGTAAAAATAGTGCCGACTTTAAACATTGGTTTAAAAGAAAACAAACTGCCGGAATACAATAGAAGAACTTTTGACGTTGAATCAACCTTGTTTCAACCATGTTATCAACATTGATAAATTACTATTAAAAGGCCATTTCAGCACTTTTAACATTCCTTTATTTTTTAATGCGTCAAATAAAGCCAAAATAATCACTTTAATCTCCATTTAGTGAAGTTCCACAGGGATCATGCCAAAGTCATCCAGTAGTGACATCACTGCACTGAAGGGAAGCGATGTCACTGCTGGAAAACCAAGTTTGGAGCAACTGCAGAACTTTAAAACCAAATAGAATCACGTGATTATTTCCTACAATCATAAAATACAGGGGAAGGGTGAAACATTCTGAAGTGGTTCATTAAGTATGCGTACAGCAGTGGCTCTCAAACAGTTTATACAGACTTCAATGTACATACTCCAAAATTGATTATAATTATGCCATTAAAAGGTAAATATTTGAAAATAAGTAGAGTGCTTGCAGATTAAATTTTTTTTTTTTTTTTTAAGGAAACCAAGGTTGAGAACAGTTGCTTTACTTGCTGTCAGGCTGGGACTGGAAGCAGGACTCAGGTGCAGAGGATATCAGTAAAATGAGTTTTATTAAAACCAAAAATCCACAGTTGTGGAAAAAAAAGGACAACTCAACATGAGGTAGGGGTGGGGAGACAAGGGGGCGAACATCAGCTTGTAGTCCCCATGGAACGCGCCACGCCACCACTCCTCTCAGGTGCATAGCGCAGCCACTTCTGCATTGCACCCTCGTACTGCTTTTCAGTCAGCCTCCGGTCAAACTGACGAGCAGCCGCTGTGAGAAAGAAAGAAGGAAACACGGTACTTGTTATAAAAGCAGCAATGCACGCTACAAGTTCTAATCTGAATAAATCTAAAAATACATTCACTATATGTAAAGCAAATAATAAAACAGGTTCGAACAATATGGTATGAAAGGTGCTGCTATTACTTGGCCAAGTTTAATGTACAGGAGTCCTCTTGTAAAACTGTAAAGAGAGGAAAACAAATATGAACACATATACATATTTTATATTTGTATGTCCATGTGTATATATACATGACACTGCTGACAGAGCAGCTTAAAAGCCTGAACATATTCGCTGCCTCGTCTGCTGACTTCATGCAGGTCGCGGGTGGTTCATGCTGATGGCCCCATTCTGGACTCACTTTGCATTGCTCAAGATGGAGGATCCATGCACAGCCGGCAGCTCAGGCCATGCGGTCAAACATTTGGCTGCACGTGCACTAACAAAGTAGGGCCGCACTTTAGGCCGTGCAAAGTGTGGCCCTACACCCTTCCTCCCACGTGCTCCAACAAAGTAGGGCCGCATGGCCTGAGCTGCCGACTGCACATGGATCCTCCGTCTTCCCGTCAGAACAATCACAAACTAAAAGCCAATAAAGATACCCAGACGGCTAAACTCCTACAATGAAACCCAAACTACTTTAGGAAATATGGAGAACACTGGGCAACAGAAGTGGGGATATTTCCGTTCATGTTATGAAACGAAGTGAGTCCAGAGTGGAGCATGGCCATCATGAACCACCCGCGGCCTACGCCATGGCCATGCAGACCAGCATTGCGGTGTGTCAAGCCACGTGGCTTAACACACCGCAATGCTCGTCTGCATGGCCATGGCGTTGCCCCCCCCACCCGACTTTCCCACCGGAACTCTCCGGACACCGGGACCACAGTGTTCGTTAGCAGTTGGGACAGTTGTCGACCGCATGTAACGTTTGAGTTTCTACGATTTACGTTACGAGGGCGAGTTTAGCTAGCTGGCGAACAGCACATCGCTCCTACCTTTTTTTTTTTTTATGAAGCCGGGCAATAAAACTTTGCAAGCAAATACGCTCATGACACGTATTTACCCTTAATGTTATACGGTGACTCAAGACAATTATTATGCTGAAATGCTGACAATGAAATATCCTCTTACCTTCCGAAATGATGCTGTGACCGCGCGCAACAATTCCTTCGCAGCAATGAGACCTCTTCTCCCGCAGCGACCACACCTGATTCTACCCACAATGCAAAGCGCGCATGACGAGATCACGTGCGTTCTCACGATAATGAACATCGCGGGGCGGCGACATTAAGCTGCAATCTCCAGACAGTTTCCAGCCGTCTGCGAAGCACAATGTGAACCCGTGTGTGTGTGTGTGTGCGTGTGTGTGTGTGTGTGTGTGTGCGTGTGTGTTGAATCTTTGAACTGAACAATTTTACAGGACAAATGATTTTACACCAAATGTATAGTTTGTGGTCCTCATGGAGGCCATATACCAGATGCTCTGAGGTGTGCAGGCGCCTCAGTAGGTGGAGCAGCTGCCTAAAACTGCTACTGCCTTGATCTCATGACATTTTCATTGCCAGCAAATGGAGCCTGGTCAAATATAAACCACATCATGAAGAAAATATATTATAAAATGATATGAATAATATTTCGATTTGGTGTTCCGTATGGGTGAAAATATTCAGAATCCCTAAATATCTGTTTTTGGATTCGGTCTAGAATATGGACGTCTCTAAAGCATATTTTTGTTGATATGCACCATATCTGGTCAAATACGAACCCACTATGTGACATGAAGACAAAATATTGTATACAGTAAACATTTTGAAGTTCGTCAGTATGTTCTATTAAGCCGGCCGAACATACTGACGAACTTCAAAATAGATATGGCCATATCTAATCACACATTTTGTTTCTGGAATATGGATCAAATACATGGCATATCATAATATGTTAATTATACAGTCTATATTAGATTAATGTATCACATAAACCGCTATAGATTTTCCAATGCATATGGTTGTGTTGACACATCTCATCAAATACGGATTAAGTATACAGCTCCTTATGACTATGATGCAATGCGCAATACAAAAATATAATGATACTCTAATTTGAGTAGAATAATTGCAAGATTTGCAAAAGTATACCATATCAAAGTTCAACCTTGTGAAAGTTGACCTTGATTTTAAGGCACTTCTGGACCGGACACTAAATTCATGTCAGTTGTACCTGGTGAGTCACAGTCATCAGAATCTGTCCTCCATTTGTCTCAGTGTCATTTCTCGGCCTTTTAAGCCATAAGTAATAACAATAATAAAAAGTATCAGCAGCCCACATTGAAACCATGTCACATCAATGTAGAGATATTCAACATTGAAAATGCAACATCTATACAATGTCATATCAACGTAGGGAAATTCAACATTGAAAATGCAACATCTAAACAATGTCAAATCAATGACAATTCTTCAATTGTTGAAATAGTAACTGTAATTAAACATTGAAACAACATCGCTTTTTCAACCTCAACCAAAAATAACCAATCTGACCAAAATCCAACGTTGAATCAATGCCTTTTGCTATCTGGGTCAATGTCTGACTGGGACTTGTGGTAACGGTGGATCCTGTGCACCTTTTAGCTCAGACCCATTGTGGTATCGCTTCTCGGCCTTTTGGCTAAGATCAAGTGTAGTATCTGTTCTTATCAGTTTAATATCTGATATGTCCCCTATCTGGGGACTGTATATTAAATAGATTTTTGGAACAGGGAGATGGAATAGGAGCTTGCTCTGTCCACTCCACGCATCGACCTGGTATTGCAGTTCATCTGGGAATGGTGCACCCTCCTCTGCTGTTGAAGGAAACCTCAATAGTTGTTGGTAGAAGGAGTTTGCTCAAAGTGGAACAAAGAAAGCAAGTTTCACCAGCAGTGTAAAACAAAGAGCTTCTCCTGTCTGTGCCAGCAGGGGTGTGAGGGGTGTGAGGTGTCTCTGACACCTTAGCACCTCTCTCAATGCACTCAAGGGGGAGGTGAATGAAATGTTGAGGCAAAGGCCCAGCAAGAATGCGGGCCCAGAATCACTGTCTCCCCGTCCACCTCCAGGACTCTGAGACGTACAGGAAAGATTGTGGATGATATCTCACAGCCCGCTCAATCTGCTGGAGCCACTGCCCTGTGGCCGGAGGACGCACTGATATGTGGAGGTCAATGGCTGACTTGGAGATATGTGGTTGTTTGTGTGTGTCGTCAGAATTCCTATGTTTTCTCATGGTTTTCCCTGAAAAATGGCAGAAAAACTGAAAACGACCCTGGAAGCCATTTTGAAAAAGGAGTGTTTTCACTGGCTCGGACTGCTGTTGCCGTGGAAACACCCCGAAACGCAACAGAAGATTGTGGTTTTCACCTGAAAACCATGTTGTGTGAGCGGCGCGTGGACAACTCGTCCATGGATAACTCGTCCACAAAACTGCAAACTTGGACAACTCGTCTACAGGATGCTGGACAACTCGTCCACGACAAGCTTTGTCAGCATTACTGATTCGAAGGATTCCATTTTAATATATATTTAACACATTTGGAAGGATAACTAACTGTATCTGACACAAAAACATCAGATGTATCAACATATGTGACACAATAATGACGTTGAAACGCCACTTCATAGGTGACGGCTTTGAGTGATGCGTCCAGGTGCTGGTTAACGTGTCGGAAGCTGCTTTGTGACACGTTAAGGAGCTGCGGGGCTCGTACACTTTTCCACATGACATGTTTTTTCAGCAGTACAGTGGTCCCTCGTTTATCGTGGGGGTTACGTTCTAAAAATAACCCGCAAGAAGCGAAATCCAGGAAGTCAACTCTTTTTATTTTACAAGTATTATATATGTTTCAAGGCTGTAAAACATTCCCTCACATTTCTCTCTTGTTTACGCTCAATTTTGGGATGTTTTGCAATCTCCTATTGGACCAGCAGCTTACATGTGGCTCAAACACAATGCCCATTACAACAATATCACTACGCAAGTAAAAATAGTGCCGACTTTAAACATTGGTTTAAAAGAAAACAAACTGCCGGAATACAATAGAAGAACTTTTGACGTTGAATCAACCTTGTTTCAACCATGTTATCAACATTGATAAATTACTATTAAAAGGCCATTTCAGCACTTTTAACATTCCTTTATTTTTTAATGCGTCAAATAAAGCCAAAATAATCACTTTAATCTCCATTTAGTGAAGTTCCACAGGGATCATGCCAAAGTCATCCAGTAGTGACATCACTGCACTGAAGGGAAGCGATGTCACTGCTGGAAAACCAAGTTTGGAGCAACTGCAGAACTTTAAAACCAAATAGAATCACGTGATTATTTCTTACAATCATAAAATACAGGGGAAGGGTGAAACATTCTGAAGTGGTTCATTAAGTATGCGTACAGCAGTGGCTCTCAAACAGTTTATACAGACTTCAATGTACATACTCCAAAATTGATTATAATTATGCCATTAAAAGGTAAATATTTGAAAATAAGTAGAGTGCTTGCAGATTACATTTTTTTTTTTTTTTTAAGGAAACCAAGGTTGAGAACAGTTGCTTTACTTGCTGTCAGGCTGGGACTGGAAGCAGGACTCAGGTGCAGAGGATATCAGTAAAATGAGTTTTATTAAAACCAAAAATCCACAGTTGTGGAAAAAAAAGGACAACTCAACATGAGGTAGGGGTGGGGAGACAAGGGGGCGAACATCAGCTTGTAGTCCCCATGGAACGCGCCACGCCACCACTCCTCTCAGGTGCATAGCGCAGCCACTTCTGCATTGCACCCTCGTACTGCTTTTCAGTCAGCCTCCGGTCAAACTGACGAGCAGCCGCTGTGAGAAAGAAAGAAGGAAACACGGTACTTGTTATAAAAGCAGCAATGCACGCTACAAGTTCTAATCTGAATAAATCTAAAAATACATTCACTATATGTAAAGCAAATAATAAAACAGGTTCGAACAATATGGTATGAAAGGTGCTGCTATTACTTGGCCAAGTTTAATGTACAGGAGTCCTCTTGTAAAACTGTAAAGAGAGGAAAACAAATATGAACACATATACATATTTTATATTTGTATGTCCATGTGTATATATACATGACACTGCTGACAGAGCAGCTTAAAAGCCTGAACATATTCGCTGCCTCGTCTGCTGACTTCATGCAGGTCGCGGGTGGTTCATGCTGATGGCCCCATTCTGGACTCACTTTGCATTGCTCAAGATGGAGGATCCATGCACAGCCGGCAGCTCAGGCCATGCGGTCAAACATTTGGCTGCACGTGCACTAACAAAGTAGGGCCGCACTTTAGGCCGTGCAAAGTGTGGCCCTACACCCTTCCTCCCACGTGCTCCAACAAAGTAGGGCCGCATGGCCTGAGCTGCCGACTGCGCATGGATCCTCCGTCTTCCCGTCAGAACAATCACAAATTAAAAGCCAATAAAGATACCCAGACGGCTAAACTCCTACAATGAAACCCAAACTACTTTAGGAAAGATGGAGAACACTGGGCAACAGAAGTGGGGATATTTCCGTTCATGTTATGAAACGAAGTGAGTCCAGAGTGGAGCATGGCCATCATGAACCACCCGCGGCCAACGCCATGGCCATGCAGACGAGCATTGCGGTGTGTCAAGCCACGTGGCTTAACACACCGCAATGCTGGTCTGCATGGCCATGGCGTTGCCCCCCCCACCCGACTTTCCCACCGGAACTCTCCGGACACCGGGACCACAGTGTTCGTTAGCAGTTGGGACAGTTGTCGACCGCATGTAACGTTTGAGTTTCTACGATTTACGTTACGAGGGCGAGTTTAGCTAGCTGGCGAACAGCACATCGCTCCTACCTTTTTTTTTTTTTTTATGAAACCGGGCAATGAAACTTTGCAAGCAAATACGCTCATGACACGTATTTAACCTTAATGTTATACGGTGACTCAAGACAATTATTATGCTGAAATGCTGACAATGAAATATCCTCTTACCTTCCGAAATGATGCTGTGACCGCGCGCAACAATTCCTTCGCAGCAATGAGACCTCTTCTCCCGCAGCGACCACACCTGATTCTACCCACAATGCAAAGCGCGCATGACGAGATCATGTGCGTTCTCACGATAACGAACATCGCGGGGCGGCGACATTAAGCTGCAATCTCCAGACAGTTTCCAGCCGTCTGCGAAGCACAATGTGTGTGTGTGTGTGTGTGTGTGTGTGCGTGTGTGCGTGTGTGTGTGTGTGTGTGTGTGTGTGTGTGTGTGTGTGTGTGTGTGTGTGTGTTGAATCTTTGAACTGAACAATTTTACAGGACAAATGATTTGACACCAAATGTATAGTTTGTGGTCCTCATGGAGGCCATATACCAGATGCTCTGAGGTGTGCAGGCGCCTCAGTAGGTGGAGCAGCTGCCTAAAACTGCTACTGCCTTGATCTCATGAGATTTTCATTGCCAGCAAATGGAGCCTGGTCAAATATAAACCACATCATGAAGAAAATATATTATAAAATGATATGAATAATATTTCGATTTGGTGTTCCGTATGGGTGAAAATATTCAGAATCCCTAAATATCTGTTTTTGGATTCGGTCTAGAATATGGACGTCTCTAAAGCATATTTTTGTTGATATGCACCATATCTGGTCAAATACGAACCCACTATGTGACATGAAGACAAAATATTGTATACAGTAAACATTTTGAAGTTCGTCAGTATGTTCTATTAAGCCGGCCGAACATACTGACGAACTTCAAAATAGATATGGCCATATCTAATCACACATTTTGTTTCTGGAATATGGATCAAATACATGGCATATCATAATATGTTAATTATACAGTCTATATTAGATTAATGTATCACTCAAAGCCATAAACCGCTATAGATTTTCCAATGCATATGGTTGTGTTGACACATCTCATCAAATACGGATGAAGTATACAGCTCCTTATGACTATGATGCAATGCGCAATACAAAAATATAATGATACTCTAATTTGAGTAGAATAATTGCAAGATTTGCAAAAGTATACCATATCAAAGTTCAACCTTGTGAAAGTTGACCTTGATTTTAAGGCACTTCTGGACCGGACACTAAATTCATGTCAGTTGTACCTGGTGAGTCACAGTCATCAGAATCTGCCCTCCATTTGTCTCAGTGTCATTTCTCGGCCTTTTAAGCCATAAGTAATAACAATAATAAAAAGTATCAGCAGCCCACATTGAAACCATGTCACATCAATGTAGAGATATTCAACATTGAAAATGCAACATCTATACAATGTCATATCAACGTAGGGAAATTCAACATTGAAAATGCAACATCTATACAATATCAAATCAATGACAATTCTTCAATTGTTGAAATAGTAACTGTAATTAAACATTGAAACAACATCGCTTTTTCAACCTCAACCAAAAATAACCAATCTGACCAAAATCCAACGTTGAATCAATGCCTTTTGCTATCTGGGTCAATGTCTGACTGGGACTTGTGGTACCGGTGGATCCTGTGCGCCTTTTAGCTCAGACCCATTGTGGTATCGCTTCTCGGCCTTTTGGCTAAGATCAAGTGTAGTATCTGTTCTTATCAGTTTAATATCTGATATGTCCCCTATCTGGGGACTGTATATTAAATTGATTTTTGGAACAGGGAGATGGAATAGGAGCTTGCTCTGTCCACTCCACGCATCGACCTGGTATTGCAGTTCATCTGGGAATGGTGCACCCTCCTCTGCTGTTGAAGGAAACCTCAATAGTTGTTGGTAGAAGGAGTTTGCTCAAAGTGGAACAAAGAAAGCAAGTTTCACCAGCAGTGTAAAACAAAGAGCTTCTCCTGTCTGTGCCAGCAGGGGTGTGAGCCTGTCGTCTCTGACACCTTAGCACCTCTCTCAATGCACTCAAGGGGGAGGTGAATGAAATGTTGAGGCAAAGGCCCAGCAAGAATGCGGGCCCAGAATCACTGTCTCCCCGTCCACCTCCAGGACTCTGAGACGTACAGGAAAGATTGTGGATGATATCTCACAGCCCGCTCAATCTGCTGGAGCCACTGCCCTGTGGCCGGAGGACGCACTGATATGTGGAGGTCAATGGCTGACTTGGAGATATGTGGTTGTTTGTGTGTGTCGTCAGAATTCCTATGTTTTCTCATGGTTTTCCCTGAAAAATGGCAGAAAAACTGAAAACGACCCTGGAAGCCATTTTGAAAAAGGAGTGTTTTCACTGGCTCGGACTGCTGTTGCCGTGGAAACACCCCGAAACGCAACAGAAGATTGTGGTTTTCACCTGAAAACCATGTTGTGTGAGCGGCGCGTGGACAACTCGTCCATGGATAACTCGTCCACAAAACTGCAAACTTGGACAACTCGTCTACAGGATGCTGGACAACTCGTCCACGACAAGCTTTGTCAGCATTACTGATTCGAAGGATTCCATTTTAATATATATTTAACACATTTGGAAGGATAACTAACTGTATCTGACACAAAAACATCAGATGTATCAACATATGTGACACAATAATGACGTTGAAACGCCACTTCATAGGTGACGGCTTTGAGTGATGCGTCCAGGTGCTGGTTAACGTGTCGGAAGCTGCTTTGTGACACGTTAAGGAGCTGCGGGGCTCGTACAGTTTTCCACATGACATGTTTTTTCAGCAGTACAGTGGTCCCTCGTTTATCGTGGGGGTTACGTTCTAAAAATAACCCGCAAGAAGCGAAATCCAGGAAGTCAACTCTTTTTATTTTACAAGTATTATATATGTTTCAAGGCTGTAAAACATTCCCTCACATTTCTCTCTTGTTTACGCTCAATTTTGGGATGTTTTGCAATCTCCTATTGGACCAGCAGCTTACATGTGGCTCAAACACAATGCCCATTACAACAATATCACTACGCAAGTAAAAATAGTGCCGACTTTAAACATTGGTTTAAAAGAAAACAAACTGCCGGAATACAATAGAAGAACTTTTGACGTTGAATCAACCTTGTTTCAACCATGTTATCAACATTGATAAATTACTATTAAAAGGCCATTTCAGCACTTTTAACATTCCTTTATTTTTTAATGCGTCAAATAAAGCCAAAATAATCACTTTAATCTCCATTTAGTGAAGTTCCACAGGGATCATGCCAAAGTCATCCAGTAGTGACATCACTGCACTGAAGGGAAGCGATGTCACTGCTGGAAAACCAAGTTTGGAGCAACTGCAGAACTTTAAAACCAAATAGAATCACGTGATTATTTCCTACAATCATAAAATACAGGGGAAGGGTGAAACATTCTGAAGTGGTTCATTAAGTATGCGTACAGCAGTGGCTCTCAAACAGTTTATACAGACTTCAATGTACATACTCCAAAATTGATTATAATTATGCCATTAAAAGGTAAATATTTGAAAATAAGTAGAGTGCTTGCAGATTACATTTTTTTTTTTTTTTTTAAGGAAACCAAGGTTGAGAACAGTTGCTTTACTTGCTGTCAGGCTGGGACTGGAAGCAGGACTCAGGTGCAGAGGATATCAGTAAAATGAGTTTTATTAAAACCAAAAATCCACAGTTGTGGAAAAAAAAGGACAACTCAACATGAGGTAGGGGTGGGGAGACAAGGGGGCGAACATCAGCTTGTAGTCCCCATGGAACGCGCCACGCCACCACTCCTCTCAGGTGCATAGCGCAGCCACTTCTGCATTGCACCCTCGTACTGCTTTTCAGTCAGCCTCCGGTCAAACTGACGAGCAGCCGCTGTGAGAAAGAAAGAAGGAAACACGGTACTTGTTATAAAAGCAGCAATGCACGCTCCATTCAAAAGTGACAAATGTCCAGTGACCTTTTACGTGCTACTGATTTTCAGGCAACCGTAAAGGACCACCTCACCTTCATATAATATATCCACACTAATGCTCGTACAAAAAATGCCACCATTTATGTCTAACCTGTCTCAAGAGCATTGGACAGTTCAGAAACCTGCCTACCAATTAATCACATCAAATACAGAACGACTAGACTTACTGAGCATGACAGAGGAACACTTGACATATTTAGACCGAACTTCTGTGTCACCATCATTTTAACCATGTTGAACACTATTTTATGCTTTAAGTATGAAAAATAGCAGATATATGAACTTACAGACAGCAGAGTACCAAGCTGTGAGCTTGTAGATCTGCTATTTTTGAAAACTATTGAAAGTTTGTGAAAAACTTTGAACGTGTGTATTTTTAAGCTAAACATTTGTAACTCAAGTCTTTGCTTCAGGGGGTCCATAGAACCTATTTGGAGATGGGGTGGGCAGTCAAATATAACTTGGAGGGTCCTTGAAATGAAACACGTTTGAGCAGCAATAGAACCATTCTAGAATTGTTTAGGAATATGTTTTATATTTTAGAACTGTTCTCTGGTCTTAATGAATGATTTAGATTCAACATGTCAATTAGCCAAATCCGTAAAATAGTAAACCTAATATTTGTTAGACTCACCGAAGATGCAGTCCTGCATCAGTGTGTCCTTGAAGGCCCTCTTCGGTGACTTCCCCGCCCAGTTGAACCTGCAGGCCAGACCGTTGGTCATGATACTGGAGAGCACTCTCCTGATCATGCTTTCTGGGCTGGTCCCTCCAACCAACGCCAGGCGGGTAATCTGAAAATAGAGGGAAAATGTTGAGTGCTAAAGTGTACAGTGTGCCATGTCAAATGAGAACACATTTGAAAGCATACATTTAGTACATTTCTGCAGTGACATAAAGGCATGATGATCGTCTAGTTTAATCATTACGTGAAACTTTGGCTGAATCGCTGCTGGACACGGCCTCGGCCATCCGCCACCGGAGCCGACAGAACCTCAAGCTCTGGAGATCCGGACCCAGCGAGGACTGGCTCCTTTTCTGTTCCCTGTTTGTTAAATAAACTCTCCAGTGCATACGTCTGTCTCCAGCTGCTTTATCTGACCTGAGCCTCCGAAGTTGCACCGTAACAGTAATCGCATCATGTCTATTATGTATTGGCTGTGCAAGCTTTACATCATTTGACGTTTTATTTTTTACGTGTTGGAAAATGTTGGGCAGAATGGACACACAGGCCTACATCTTTTATTTGATGTTTGGCAGCATTGAAATAGATTTAAATTGAATAAAGCATTCAATGGCATAACAAGCTTTGTGGCATGGTAAAAGCCGATGCATTTTCTGAAGTAATTGCCAAATACACTGCTGACTAAATAACAATTATGGGAATGACCACCATTGTGGGAATTGTCAGAAATGCCCGCACAATGAAAACCATGGTTGTACTATGGCCGTAAAGTGTTTGATGAATTGAGCCCAATATTTCTCTGCCAAAAACTCCCTACAATTTCAGACATAAGGAAATACACAATACCATCTTCTGCCGGACTGTTTCCTCCTTCAGTGCAGTTTCAGCCTCCTCAAACTGCTCCTCGGTGGTCAGTGGCAGCACCACAGGGAAGTGGTCTTCCCTCTGCCGTTCAGGTCCAGCTCCAGCTCCAGCTCCAGGAGAATTCAAGGCGATCTTGGCCATTTCAGCCTTCATGAATTGAATCTCCCGAGACATTTGCCTCACCTCCATCAGTAGCTCTGTGAGCATCCTGGTGTTTCTGTTGGCAGCAACGTCTTGAAGAAAAACAATTGGGTTTACATTCAATTTCAAGGATAGATTAACCACTTTAAATTTAGAATGACACTAAGCAAGTCACTGATGGCTTAAATGGCTGCACCCATAACTATAGTAACCAGTAGGTCTTTAACTTTGAAGGAGTCAGAGGAGTCATTTTCCATGCAACGCTCCAAGGCTCAAGGTCCCTGCACTGAGCACCAAGTTTAAGCTGTTGATCAGAAAATGATACTTGCCTTGCAACATTTCACTGGACTCGCCTCCATTTAATCTTCTCCGAGGCAGTTCAGGAGCTGAAACTAAGTCACCAACAACATGGCATGAGCATTACACATTGGGTCCCCGACACATTAGACGACTGTGTTGGAAGGAGAAGAAAAAGGGAAATGGGACAATAGGATTCTTTACCGGGATCAGGCGATCGGAAGGGAGCTGCTCTTGACCAATGTGCGTAGTCGCCATCAACATCTAAAAGGAAGTACACACATCATTGTTTGCACTGAACCGTACTGAAGAAAAATATAATGGAAAACAAATACATACAATTCCTTGCTGGCTCCGACGCCACATTGTGGTTGGGGCTGGAATTACACATTGGTGACATTCCTAGAGAAATATTGAAAAAAAGGCAATTAAGCACCACATTGCAAGTTTCCATTAGCTCCATGTACTGGTAGTTAAACAAGGAGGTGGGCGGGGGGTACGGACCATTCCTTACTTGTCCAGTGTGGGACCCTGCTGAAATGAATTCAAATAACTAATTACTCACGGTAAAATGCATTGTTGTCAAATATCATGCCAACATTAACAGCTTCTTGCAAAATAGTGAGATAATGAATAAGCTACTGTATACACTCAACAGTAAGGCAGAATAGAAATCCAATGAAACAGTAATATGAAGCCTGTTAGTCTATTTACCATCATTACAGGGGTCCGTTGACTCCAACGCTGCCAAGTAATCTTCACAAAAGCAAACAATGAGAGAACACAAAACATGAGCGATGCTATAAATCAGAAAAAGCACATTTGGAAAATGTCCACTCAAGGTTGTAATGTGAAGTACAGTAAATCACTTACCATTATCAAGCTGGTCAAATGTCTGACTGACATGAACATCAGAACAGCTTCCTCCAGATGCTAGAAAGGAGCAGAACATGAATGGTGGATGCTATAACTTTTGAACATATCACTGATATGTTTGCATTTGTATTGAATACAAGTAATGAGTAAGGTTTTACCACTGCTTGTGCTTGGAGTTGATACTGAGGGTTGACTGGATTCTGGCAGCGCTGTGTTTGGGGTCGGTATGGAGGAGTACTGACTGGATCCTGGAAGCACCCAATAAATAAATAAGTGCAATTATACATGGAAATACTTCAATTACGTGTAGTGCTACATTAATCACAGTAGACAATTTCAATAGGGATGCACCTAAAATCCCTTTGGCCATTTTCAGGTTTCTGCCAAACCAGGAAGGTGTAATGACGTCACCAGAAAGACTGTTCCGAGGCTCCACGGTGGCACTCTCGATTTACAAACCACGCACGCCAAAGGGAGGCGTCTGTATCTGCATCTCTGTTCCGTTCAACACAATCAAAACATCACGATCGCAATTCTGAAGATGTTATGAGCACACACCCCGACTGGCAAAACAAGTTTCACTGACATCGATTGGGATCCTCTGCACTTCATGCTACTGTATTTAAACTATGATACAAAGATAACTACTTACACATGAAGAAGGAAAAAAAGCAGCATGCACGGGAAATTATCCTAGCAGCAAATGAGAATTTTAATTTCGGTGCATCCATAAATTTACCTGGAAAATGAACATCAGGTGGTGCAGCAAACCTTCTCTTGACCCTGCTGGTTGCTGGCTCCTCATCAGAGTCCACGTACACAGGATATGCCCTTGAAGATACAAGCAAAAAAAGTAACAGTTAAAATTCCCAGCTATCAAAATCATTTTAAGGATCATTAAATTAAGTGAACAAGCCTTGAGAGAGATTCACAGGTCAGAATCCCATGGCCTGTTACTGTAGAAGGAGGCAGTTTGATGCATTGACAATGTATTACATATCAATGTAATGTATTACACATTGACACCAGTAAGGGTGATAAGCACCCTTACTGCCTTAAGGGCCGGAAGCGACCTCGCCCACATAGATGCGTGCATTCAGCCACCAGGCAGACAGCTCGGCGAGAGCTCGTGCTTTGGCATGAGATCAACTCGGACCCCCCAAAAAAACAGACCTGGTTTGTTGTTTAAGTTGGAAGAAGAAACAAACCATTTTCCCAAATAAGGAGAGGACTGTATGGGCCAGGCTTCCAAACTGTGGAGGGCCAAAGACTACATGAGACACAATATGTCCATATGTGGGCATTCCCAGATATGGACTAAATATTGACTACATTAAGGATCTCCATATATAGGAATAAAAGGAAAATGGACATGTATTGATGACATCCGGGATCTCCAATTCTTATGTAGCTATTAATGGAGTGTCAAGGTATAGGCTAATTATTTAACAATCCAATAAACAAAGGAATTCCAACTGTACCTTGCTTTTCTCTTCCAACGTACATGTGCTTCGTCCTCTGAATCCAAATCAGTTGTTGCACATCCAGTCGTCACATACTTGTGTTCATGTTGTTTGGCTTTATCAAAGGTGTCTATAAATGAACAAGCAGAAAATGCAGTTTGACATCAAGAAGCACGATAACACACACACACACATAAATATATATAAACAGGGTTTTGAAAATTAATCTTACATTTTTTACACATAAATTTAGTTGCAATTCCAAATTGATGACACACGTAACACACGTGAAACTACATGTGCCACTCACATATGGAACTGAAAAGCCGAGATAAGAACCAATTCACATCAGACAACAATAAAGACACATTGACTACTTACCACAGGTGATTAGACGACGAACGTTGTCATATGTGGTCCATTCTTTGTGGGGTTGCACATTGTCTTTCAGGGCCTTTGAATAATTTACAGTTTTTGGGGGCCATAACAATGTACTTTCCATCGGATTGAACCAGTTGGCACGAACTATGCCAGTTCCACCATTTGGAAAAAGTACAACGGCCCAATGCATCACCTCCCTTTCCATTCTGTGAACAATTAATCAAATGACAATATAAAATATATAAAAAGTACAAAAATAATCTAATCATGAATCATAAGATGACTACGTCATATGAGCTATTGGAATAGCTATGAGGCCATCTCCCTCTGACTCTGGATACAGAACACATTTGCTTTTGATACAGCCAAGTTTACCAACCCTAATATCATCACACAACTCTCCAACCTTGTATGTTCCTATGCTTGAGGACTCACAGGGATACGTGTAATATGATTCTTGGTGCCTAAACCTTCTGTATACCACATAGACATCATCTTTGTCCTGGACTATATTCTGCACTACAGCAATTCTGTCTCCAACTGCAACACAATTATCCCCCCTCTTTGTAGACAAGGTAAAATGACTGTTGGACACCTTTGAGTACTGTAGAGCAACACTGAAATGTTGAGGAAGTGGGCCATCAGTATGAATGTGCTGCAAGACAGGTTCATTTGTTGCTCTTGGAACCTCAACATGTGGCATTTCTGACAGCCTTTTAACAATTTGTTTTAGAGGTTGGTGTGGCTTACGCAAAAGATGCTTTATTTGGCCAAGATAATTCTCAAAAGGGAATCCTGAAACATTATCTAGCGGTCCAAATTGTTTGTATTCATCAGCTAAATGTATAAGCTGGTGAACACTGAACACAATCTCATTCCTACCATACAACTGTCCAAAGTGTCCCACAAAGGAAATCATCAAGTTATGTGCAAATTCAACCATTTGGCCAGAAAGTCCAGGAGACAACAACAAATACATGGCCACTGAAAATAACATAAAGTTGCCATATAACTCACTGGGAAGGCAGTCCTTCAGCACAACAGGACCCCAGTATAACATGAAGGATCGGAGTTCAGTAGCTTTCCAACGATCAAGCTCATTCAAACCTCTTGGCTTGCGGTTGAATTCACATGGGGTGTGGGAGTGTAACAGCAGCAGTTTGCTCGATATACTGTTCACAGTTTGTGAAGGAAGCCTATAGGCTAGATTGCCCTTTAACCACAAATTCAACAGTTTTCTCATCAACCCAAGACAACAGAGGTGCATATAATCTATTGGGAATGAAGAAACCATCTTTATGACCCCTGTTAAAGGACTGAGTTTCTGTTTCAAGTGGTGTTGCTCATCAATCATATCACAATAACTCGAGTCCGTCCTCAGCCTGACATTAGTTTCAGAATATGTCATTTTGTTGTTCATCCACACACCCTCTTGATCACACTTGTCGCACCCTGAATAACCATTATGTGACTTAATATTCTTAACAAAGGCTCTGGCAGGAGCATCACACACAAATGAGAAAACCTGTACACTCAATAGCTTACCATTATAAACAATGCCATTAGCCAGTACATTTGTAAGGTCATTAACAAACATCTTCAAATACTCAGCTACACACTTTGGCTTGCTTAGACCACTAAATATACCTACAATAAATGGGGACTTGGTGTAATCACATTTCAGGATTGCAAGTATAGGCCAGAATTGAAGTCTTGAACTTCTAAAGAGAGGGAGGCCATCTATGTTGAATTGCAAAGTAAGAGTTGTGAGGTTAACTGGTGAACTCAGACATTTCAACCGTGAAATTATTCCTTGCACCAACCCAAAGTGATCGTATTCGCCACCTTGTATTTGAGTGGTTGCAACATGAGATTGTGTTCAAAGCAGAGTCCTTGCATCTTTAGGGAGCTTAGGGTGAAATATCTTTAAGATGGACAGCAGAGCAGACAAAGCAACCAGACTGATTGAGTAGGATGTTGCCCAATATCTTAGACTACTTATGAGCAGATCTGGACTAGGCGGATGCTCACCATCACTGTCAGGGTCAGAAGAGTCATCATCATATGCAAGATAATCTTCCATTTGCATACGATCTGGTTCAACTTTCTTTCCAGCTACACTGCCATCTGTATGATCAATTTCCATGTGTACATAATCCAGTTCAAAACCATTGACCACTGCACTGCCGTCAATATCATTTTCCAAGGGTACATGGGATGTTGTTGGTGCATCGTGTGAGATTGTGATGGGAGGTGCCCTATTTACAGAGGGGTATACATCTTCCCTTTGATTATTCAGAGCTTCCTCATATTCCTCAAGGATTTCTGCCTCCACCTCCCTTAGAGCTTTAATGACTCTACGTCTTTTAGACCAATAAGAGGCCATCCTAACCAATTTAGAGCTGATTTTTTCTAAAAATGACTTCAAAAAGCTAATGTTAAAAGCTACAAGTTCTAATCTGAATAAATCTAAAAATACATTCACTATATGTAAAGCAAATAATAAAACAGGTTCGAACAATATGGTATGAAAGGTGCTGCTATTACTTGGCCAAGTTTAATGTACAGTAGTCCTCTTGTAAAACTGTAAAGAGAGGAAAACAAATATGAACACATATACATATTTTATATTTGTATGTCCATGTGTATATATACATGACACTGCTGACAGAGCAGCTTAAAAGCCTTAACATATTCGCTGCCTCGTCTGCTGACTTCATGCAGGTCGCGGGTGGTTCATGCTGATGGCCCCATTCTGGACTCACTTTGCATTGCTCAAGATGGAGGATCCATGCACAGCCGGCAGCTCAGGCCATGCGGTCAAACATTTGGCTGCACGTGCACTAACAAACTAGGGCCTTGCAACTTTAGGCCGTGCAAAGTGTGGCCCTACACCCTTCCTCCCACGTGCTCCAACAAAGTAGGGCCGCATGGCCTGAGCTGCCGACTGCGCATGGATCCTCCGTCTTCCCGTCAGAACAATCACAAATTAAAAGCCAATAAAGATACCCAGACGGCTAAACTCCTACAATGAAACCCAAACTACTTTAGGAAAGATGGAGAACACTGGGCAACAGAAGTGGGGATATTTCCGTTCATGTTATGAAACGAAGTGAGTCCAGAGTGGAGCATGGCCATCATGAACCACCCGCGGCCTACGCCATGGCCATGCAGACGAGCATTGCGGCGTGTCAAGCCACGTGGCTTAACACACCGCAATGCTCGTCTGCATGGCCATGGCGTTGCCCCCCCCCACCCGACTTTCCCACCGGAACTCTCCGGACACCGGGACCACAGTGTTCGTTAGCAGTTGGGACAGTTGTCGACCGCATGTAACGTTTGAGTTTCTACGATTTACGTTACGAGGGCGAGTTTAGCTAGCTGGCGAACAGCACATCGCTCCTACCTTTTTTTTTTTTTTATGAAACCGGGCAATAAAACTTTGCAAGCAAATACGCTCATGTCACGTATTTAACCTTAATGTTATACGGTGACTCAAGACAATTATTATGCTGAAATGCTGACAATGAAATATCCTCTTACCTTCCGAAATGATGCTGTGACCGCGCGCAACAATTCCTTCGCAGCAATGAGACCTCTTCTCCCGCAGCGACCACACCTGATTCTACCCACAATGCAAAGCGCGCATGACGAGATCACGTGCGTTCTCACGATAATGAACATCGCGGGGCGGCGACATTAAGCTGCAATCTCCAGACAGTTTCCAGCCGTCTGCGAAGCACAATGTGAACCCGTGTGTGTGTGTGTGTGTGTGTGTGTGTGTGTGTGTGTGTGTGTGTGTGTGTGTTGAATCTTTGAACTGAACAATTTTACAGGACAAATGATTTTACACCAAATGTCTAGTTTGTGGTCCTCATGGAGGCCATATACCAGATGCTCTGAGGTGTGCAGGCGCCTCAGTAGGTGGAGCAGCTGCCTAAAACTGCTACTGCCTTGATCTCATGAGATTTTCATTGCCAGCAAATGGAGCCTGGTCAAATATAAACCACATCATGAAGAAAATATATTATAAAATGATATGAATAATATTTCGATTTGGTGTTCCGTATGGGTGAAAATATCCAGAATCCCTAAATATCTGTTTTTGGATTCGGTCTAGAATATGGACGTCTCTAAAGCATATTTTTGTTGATATGCACCATATCTGGTCAAATACGAACCCACTATGTGACATGAAGACAAAATATTGTATACAGTAAACATTTTGAAGTTCGTCAGTATGTTCTATTAAGCCGGCCGAACATACTGACGAACTTCAAAATAGATATGGCCATATCTAATCACACATTTTGTTTCTGGAATATGGATCAAATACATGGCATATCATAATATGTTAATTATACAGTCTATATTAGATTAATGTATCACTCAAAGCCATAAACCGCTATAGATTTTCCAATGCATATGGTTGTGTTGACACATCTCATCAAATACGGATTAAGTATACAGCTCCTTATGACTATGATGCAATGCGCAATACAAAAATATAATGATACTCTAATTTGAGTAGAATAATTGCAAGATTTGCAAAAGTATACCATATCAAAGTTCAACCTTGTGAAAGTTGACCTTGATTTTAAGGCACTTCTGGACCGGACACTAAATTCATGTCAGTTGTACCTGGTGAGTCACAGTCATCAGAATCTGCCCTCCATTTGTCTCAGTGTCATTTCTCGGCCTTTTAAGCCATAAGTAATAACAATAATACAAAGTATCAGCAGCCCACATTGAAACCATGTCACATCAATGTAGAGATATTCAACATTGAAAATGCAACATCTATACAATGTCATATCAACGTAGGGAAATTCAACATTGAAAATGCAACATCTAAACAATGTCAAATCAATGACAATTCTTCAATTGTTGAAATAGTAACTGTAATTAAACATTGAAACAACATCGCTTTTTCAACCTCAACCAAAAATAACCAATCTGACCAAAATCCAACGTTGAATCAATGCCTTTTGCTATCTGGGTCAATGTCTGACTGGGACTTGTGGTAACGGTGGATCCTGTGCGCCTTTTAGCTCAGACCCATTGTGGTATCGCTTCTCGGCCTTTTGGCTAAGATCAAGTGTAGTATCTGTTCTTATCAGTTTAATATCTGATATGTCCCCTATCTGGGGACTGTATATTAAATGGATTTTTGGAACAGGGAGATGGAATAGGAGCTTGCTCTGTCCACTCCACGCATCGACCTGGTATTGCAGTTCATCTGGGAATGGTGCACCCTCCTCTGCTGTTGAAGGAAACCTCAATAGTTGTTGGTAGAAGGAGTTTGCTCAAAGTGGAACAAAGAAAGCAAGTTTCACCAGCAGTGTAAAACAAAGAGCTTCTCCTGTCTGTGCCAGCAGGGGTGTGAGCCTGTCGTCTCTGACACCTTAGCACCTCTCTCAATGCACTCAAGGGGGAGGTGAATGAAATGTTGAGGCAAAGGCCCAGCAAGAATGCGGGCCCAGAATCAGTGTCTCCCCGTCCACCTCCAGGACTCTGAGACGTACAGGAAAGATTGTGGATGATATCTCACAGCCCGCTCAATCTGCTGGAGCCACTGCCCTGTGGCCGGAGGACGCACTGATATGTGGAGGTCAATGGCTGACTTGGAGATATGTGGTTGTTTGTGTGTGTCGTCAGAATTCCTATGTTTTCTCATGGTTTTCCCTGAAAAATGGCAGAAAAACTGAAAACGACCCTGGAAGCCATTTTGAAAAAGGAGTGTTTTCACTGGCTCGGACTGCTGTTGCCGTGTAAACACCCCGAAACGCAACAGAAGATTGTGGTTTTCACCTGAAAACCATGTTGTGTGAGCGGCGCGTGGACAACTCGTCCATGGATAACTCGTCCACAAAACTGCAAACGTGGACAACTCGTCTACAGGATGCTGGACAACTCGTCCACGACAAGCTTTGTCAGCATTACTGATTCGAAGGATTCCATTTTAATATATATTTAACACATTTGGAAGGATAACTAACTGTATCTGACACAAAAACATCAGATGTATCAACATATGTGACACAATAATGACGTTGAAACGCCACTTCATAGGTGACGGCTTTGAGTGATGCGTCCAGGTGCTGGTTAACGTGTCGGAAGCTGCTTTGTGACACGTTAAGGAGCTGCGGGGCTCGTACAGTTTTCCACATGACATGTTTTTTCAGCAGTACAGTGGTCCCTCGTTTATCGTGGGGGTTACGTTCTAAAAATAACCCGCAAGAAGCGAAATCCAGGAAGTCAACTCTTTTTATTTTACAAGTATTATATATGTTTCAAGGCTGTAAAACATTCCCTCACATTTCTCTCTTGTTTACGCTCAATTTTGGGATGTTTTGCAATCTCCTATTGGACCAGCAGCTTACATGTGGCTCAAACACAATGCCCATTACAACAATATCACTACGCAAGTAAAAATAGTGCCGACTTTAAACATTGGTTTAAAAGAAAACAAACTGCCGGAATACAATAGAAGAACTTTTGACGTCTTTCTCATGACTAATATATCTTGGTAACAATGTAAAGATGTTACCTGTTGGATTAAGATCCTTGTGCCCTCCCCATTCCTGTGCCTTCCCCTTCATGTGACTTATTCCTCCTACGTAAATAGCCTGCGATTACTGCAAAAAGCGTCCAAATGAAGCATCACCAACAAAGATCCAAGCAACCTTGAATTCACATTTCTCTCTTGTTTAAGCTCAATTTTGGGATGTTTTGCAATCTCCTATTGGACCAGCAGCTTACATGTGGCTCAAACACAATGCCCATTACAACAATACCACTACGCAAGTAAAAATAGTGCCGACTTTAAACATTGGTTTAAACAAAAACAAACTGCCGGATCACAATAGAAGAACTTTTGACGTCTTTCTCATGACTAATATATCTTGGTAACAATGCCCATAACAACAATGTCATTACGCAAGTAATGACGTGTCGCCTCCCACAAGGACAACATCATCCTGAAGTTCGCAGATGACACCGCTGTGATCGGACGCATCACAGGGGATGATGAAGCGGCTTACAGGAGGGAGGTGGCTGGTCTAGTGGCTTGGTGTGAGGACAACAACCTCTCCCTTAACACAGACAAGACAAAGGAGATGATAGTGGACAGGAGGAAGGAGAGGAGACCTCATCATCCACTGTCTATCCGGGAGCTTGAGATGGAGAGGGTGAGCAGCTTCAAATACCTGGGTGTCCACATCAGCGAGGACCTCGCCTGGACATTCAACACCACACAGGTGGTCAAGAGGGCCCAACAACGACTGTACTTCCTGAGGAGGCTGAAGAAATAGGGCATGTCTCCCAGGATACTCAAGAACTTCTCCAGCTGTGTGGTTGAGGGCACCTTAACCAGCTGCATCACAGCCTGGTACGGCAACACTACTGTGGCGGACCGCAGTCGCCTGCAGAGAGTGGTTAAGACAGCCGAGAAGATCACCAGAACACCACTGCCCTCTCTGCAGAGCATCTACCAGCACAGATGTTACCTGTTGGATTAAGAACCTTGTGCCCTCCCCATTCCTGTGCCTTCCCCTTCATGTGACTTATTCCTCCTACGTAAATAGCCTGCGATTACTGCAAAAAGTGTCCAAATGAAGCATCACCAACAAATATTCAAGCAACCATAAAAAGTAGCCAAAATGACTGTTGCACGCATATTGTTGTGCAGAATTCCTTAAATGGGCGTGGCTCAATGTCTGACTGGGACTTGTGGTAACGGTGGATCCTGTGCACCTTTTAGCTCAGACCCATTGTGGTATCGCTTCTCGGCCTTTTGGCTAAGATCAAGTGTAGTATCTGTTCTTATCAGTTTAATATCTGATATGTCCCCTATCTGGGGACTGTATATTAAATTGATTTTTGGAACAGGGAGATGGAATAGGAGCTTGCTCTGTCCACTCCACGCATCGACCTGGTATTGCAGTTCATCTGGGAATGGTGCACCCTCCTCTGCTGTTGAAGGAAACCTCAATAGTTGTTGGTAGAAGGAGTTTGCTCAAAGTGGAACAAAGAAAGCAAGTTTCACCAGCAGTGTAAAACAAAGAGCTTCTCCTGTCTGTGCCAGCAGGGGTGTGAGCCTGTCGTCTCTGACACCTTAGCACCTCTCTCAATGCACTCAAGGGGGAGGTGAATGAAATGTTGAGGCAAAGGCCCAGCAAGAATGCGGGCCCAGAATCACTGTCTCCCCGTCCACCTCCAGGACTCTGAGACGTACAGGAAAGATTGTGGATGATATCTCACAGCCCGCTCAATCTGCTGGAGCCACTGCCCTGTGGCCGGAGGACGCACTGATATGTGGAGGTCAATGGCTGACTTGGAGATATGTGGTTGTTTGTGTGTGTCGTCAGAATTCCTATGTTTTCTCATGGTTTTCCCTGAAAAATGGCAGAAAAACTGAAAACGACCCTGGAAGCCATTTTGAAAAAGGAGTGTTTTCACTGGCTCGGACTGCTGTTGCCGTGTAAACACCCCGAAACGCAACAGAAGATTGTGGTTTTCACCTGAAAACCATGTTGTGTGAGCGGCGCGTGGACAACTCGTCCATGGATAACTCGTCCACAAAACTGCAAACTTGGACAACTCGTCTACAGGATGCTGGACAACTCGTCCACGACAAGCTTTGTCAGCATTACTGATTCGAAGGATTCCATTTTAATATATATTTAACACATTTGGAAGGATAACTAACTGTATCTGACACAAAAACATCAGATGTATCAACATATGTGACACAATAATGACGTTGAAACGCCACTTCATAGGTGACGTCTTTGAGTGATGCGTCCAGGTGCTGGTTAACGTGTCGGAAGCTGCTTTGTGACACGTTAAGGAGCTGCGGGGCTCGTACAGTTTTCCACATGACATGTTTTTTCAGCAGTACAGTGGTCCCTCGTTTATCGTGGGGGTTACGTTCTAAAAATAACCCGCAAGAAGCGAAATCCAGGAAGTCAACTCTTTTTATTTTACAAGTATTATATATGTTTCAAGGCTGTAAAACATTCCCTCACATTTCTCTCTTGTTTACGCTCAATTTTGGGATGTTTTGCAATCTCCTATTGGACCAGCAGCTTACATGTGGCTCAAACACAATGCCCATTACAACAATATCACTACGCAAGTAAAAATAGTGCCGACTTTAAACATTGGTTTAAAAGAAAACAAAGTGCCGGAATACAATAGAAGAACTTTTGACGTTGAATCAACCTTGTTTCAACCATGTTATCAACATTGATAAATTACTATTAAAAGGCCATTTCAGCACTTTTAACATTCCTTTATTTTTTAATGCGTCAAATAAAGCCAAAATAATCACTTTAATCTCCATTCAGTGAAGTTCCACAGGGATCATGCCAAAGTCATCCAGTAGTGACATCACTGCACTGAAGGGAAGCGATGTCACTGCTGGAAAACCAAGTTTGGAGCAACTGCAGAACTTTAAAACCAAATAGAATCACGTGATTATTTCTTACAATCATAAAATACAGGGGAAGGGTGAAACATTCTGAAGTGGTTCATTAAGTATGCGTACAGCAGTGGCTCTCAAACAGTTTATACAGACTTCAATGTACATACTCCAAAATTGATTATAATTATGCCATTAAAAGGTAAATATTTGAAAATAAGTAGAGTGCTTGCAGATTAAATTATTAATTTTTTTTTTAAGGAAACCAAGGTTGAGAACAGTTGCTTTACTTGCTGTCAGGCTGGGACTGGAAGCAGGACTCAGGTGCAGAGGATATCAGTAAAATGAGTTTTATTAAAACCAAAAATCCACAGTTGTGGAAAAAAAAGGACAACTCAACATGAGGTAGGGGTGGGGAGACAAGGGGGCGAACATCAGCTTGTAGTCCCCATGGAACGCGCCACGCCACCACTCCTCTCAGGTGCATAGCGCAGCCACTTCTGCATTGCACCCTCGTACTGCTTTTCAGTCAGCCTCCGGTCAAACTGACGAGCAGCCGCTGTGAGAAAGAAAGAAGGAAACACGGTACTTGTTATAAAAGCAGCAATGCACGCTACAAGTTCTAATCTGAATAAATCTAAAAATACATTCACTATATGTAAAGCAAATAATAAAACAGGTTCGAACAATATGGTATGAAAGGTGCTGCTATTACTTGGCCAAGTTTAATGTACAGGAGTCCTCTTGTAAAACTGTAAAGAGAGGAAAACAAATATGAACACATATACATATTTTATATTTGTATGTCCATGTGTATATATACATGACACTGCTGACAGAGCAGCTTAAAAGCCTGAACATATTCGCTGCCTCGTCTGCTGACTTCATGCAGGTCGCGGGTGGTTCATGCTGATGGCCCCATTCTGGACTCACTTTGCATTGCTCAAGATGGAGGATCCATGCACAGCCGGCAGCTCAGGCCATGCGGTCAAACATTTGGCTGCACGTGCACTAACAAAGTAGGGCCGCACTTTAGGCCGTGCAAAGTGTGGCCCTACACCCTTCCTCCCACGTGCTCCAACAAAGTAGGGCCGCATGGCCTGAGCTGCCGACTGCGCATGGATCCTCCGTCTTCCCGTCAGAACAATCACAAATTAAAAGCCAATAAAGATACCCAGACGGCTAAACTCCTACAATGAAACCCAAACTACTTTAGGAAAGATGGAGAACACTGGGCAACAGAAGTGGGGATATTTCCGTTCATGTTATGAAACGAAGTGAGTCCAGAGTGGAGCATGGCCATCATGAACCACCCGCGGCCTACGCCATGGCCATGCAGACCAGCATTGTGGTGTGTCAAGCCACGTGGCTTAACACACCGCAATGCTGGTCTGCATGGCCATGGCGTTGCCCCCCCCACCCGACTTTCCCACCGGAACTCTCCGGACACCGGGACCACAGTGTTCGTTAGCAGTTGGGACAGTTGTCGACCGCATGTAACGTTTGAGTTTCTACGATTTACGTTACGAGGGCGAGTTTAGCTAGCTGGCGAACAGCACATCGCGCCTACCTTTTTTTTTTTTTAATGAAACCGGGCAATAAAACTTTGCAAGCAAATACGCTCATGTCACGTATTTAACCTTAATGTTATACGGTGACTCAAGACAATTATTATGCTGAAATGCTGACAATGAAATATCCTCTTACCTTCCGAAATGATGCTGTGACCGCGCGCAACAATTCCTTCGCAGCAATGAGACCTCTTCTCCCGCAGCGACCACACCTGATTCTACCCACAATGCAAAGCGCGCATGACGAGATCACGTGCGTTCTCACGATAATGAACATCGCGGGGCGGCGACATTAAGCTGCAATCTCCAGACAGTTTCCAGCCGTCTGCGAAGCACAATGTGAACCCGTGTGTGTGTGTGTGTGTGTGTGTGTGTGTGTTGAATCTTTGAACTGAACAATTTTACAGGACAAATGATTTTACACCAAATGTCTAGTTTGTGGTCCTCATGGAGGCCATATACCAGATGCTCTGAGGTGTGCAGGCGCCTCAGTAGGTGGAGCAGCTGCCTAAAACTGCTACTGCCTTGATCTCATGACATTTTCATTGCCAGCAAATGGAGCCTGGTCAAATATAAACCACATCATGAAGAAAATATATTATAAAATGATATGAATAATATTTCGATTTGGTGTTCCGTATGGGTGAAAATATTCAGAATCCCTAAATATCTGTTTTTGGATTCGGTCTAGAATATGGACGTCTCTAAAGCATATTTTTGTTGATATGCACCATATCTGGTCAAATACGAACCCACTATGTGACATGAAGACAAAATATTGTATACAGTAAACATTTTGAAGTTCGTCAGTATGTTCTATTAAGCCGGCCGAACATACTGACGAACTTCAAAATAGATATGGCCATATCTAATCACACATTTTGTTTCTGGAATATGGATCAAATACATGGCATATCATAATATGTTAATTATACAGTCTATATTAGATTAATGTATCACATAAACCGCTATAGATTTTCCGATGCATATGGTTGTGTTGACACATCTCATCAAATACGGATTAAGTATACAGCTCCTTATGACTATGATGCAATGCGCAATACAAAAATATAATGATACTCTAATTTGAGTAGAATAATTGCAAGATTTGCAAAAGTATACCATATCAAAGTTCAACCTTGTGAAAGTTGACCTTGATTTTAAGGCACTTCTGGACGGGACACTAAATTCATGTCAGTTGTACCTGGTGAGTCACAGTCATCAGAATCTGCCCTCCATTTGTCTCAGTGTCATTTCTCGGCCTTTTAAGCCATAAGTAATAACAATAATAAAAAGTATCAGCAGCCCACATTGAAACCATGTCACATCAATGTAGAGATATTCAACATTGAAAATGCAACATCTATACAATGTCATATCAATGACAATTCTTCAATTGTTGAAATAGTAACTGTAATTAAACATTGAAACAACATCGCTTTTTCAACCTCAACCAAAAATAACCAATCTGACCAAAATCCAACGTTGAATCAATGCCTTTTGCTATCTGGGTCAATGTCTGACTGGGACTTGTGGTAACGGTGGATCCTGTGCGCCTTTTAGCTCAGACCCATTGTGGTATCGCTTCTCGGCCTTTTGGCTAAGATCAAGTGTAGTATCTGTTCTTATCAGTTTAATATCTGATATGTCCCCTATCTGGGGACTGTATATTAAATTGATTTTTGGAACAGGGAGATGGAATAGGAGCTTGCTCTGTCCACTCCACGCATCGACCTGGTATTGCAGTTCATCTGGGAATGGTGCACCCTCCTCTGCTGTTGAAGGAAACCTCAATAGTTGTTGGTAGAAGGAGTTTGCTCAAAGTGGAACAAAGAAAGCAAGTTTCACCAGCAGTGTAAAACAAAGAGCTTCTCCTGTCTGTGCCAGCAGGGGTGTGAGCCTGTCGTCTCTGACACCTTAGCACCTCTCTCAATGCACTCAAGGGGGAGGTGAATGAAATGTTGAGGCAAAGGCCCAGCAAGAATGCGGGCCCAGAATCACTGTCTCCCCGTCCACCTCCAGGACTCTGAGACGTACAGGAAAGATTGTGGATGATATCTCACAGCCCGCTCAATCTGCTGGAGCCACTGCCCTGTGGCCGGAGGACGCACTGATATGTGGAGGTCAATGGCTGACTTGGAGATATGTGGTTGTTTGTGTGTGTCGTCAGAATTCCTATGTTTTCTCATGGTTTTCCCTGAAAAATGGCAGAAAAACTGAAAACGACCCTGGAAGCCATTTTGAAAAAGGAGTGTTTTCACTGGCTCGGACTGCTGTTGCCGTGGAAACACCCCGAAACGCAACAGAAGATTGTGGTTTTCACCTGAAAACCATGTTGTGTGAGCGGCGCGTGGACAACTCGTCCATGGATAACTCGTCCACAAAACTGCAAACTTGGACAACTCGTCTACAGGATGCTGGACAACTCGTCCACGACAAGCTTTGTCAGCATTACTGATTCGAAGGATTCCATTTTAATATATATTTAACACATTTGGAAGGATAACTAACTGTATCTGACACAAAAACATCAGATGTATCAACATATGTGACACAATAATGACGTTGAAACGCCACTTCATAGGTGACGGCTTTGAGTGATGCGTCCAGGTGCTGGTTAACGTGTCGGAAGCTGCTTTGTGACACGTTAAGGAGCTGCGGGGCTCGTACAGTTTTCCACATGACATGTTTTTTCAGCAGTACAGTGGTCCCTCGTTTATCGTGGGGGCTACGTTCTAAAAATAACCCGCAAGAAGCGAAATCCAGGAAGTCAACTCTTTTTATTTTACAAGTATTATATATGTTTCAAGGCTGTAAAACATTCCCTCACATTTCTCTCTTGTTCACGCTCAATTTTGGGATGTTTTGCAATCTCCTATTGGACCAGCAGCTTACATGTGGCTCAAACACAATGCCCATTACAACAATATCACTACGCAAGTAAAAATAGTGCCGACTTTAAACATTGGTTTAAAAGAAAACAAACTGCCGGATCACAAAAGGAGAACTTTTGACGTCTTTCTCATGACTAATATATCTTGGTACCAATGTAAAGATGTTACCTGTTGGATTAAGAACCTTGTGCCCTCCCCATTCCTGTGCCTTCCCCTTCATGTGACTTATTCCTCCTACGTAAATAGCCTGCGATTACTGCAAAAAGCGTCCAAATGAAGCATCACCAACAAATATCCAAGCAACGTTGAATTCACATTTCTCTCTTGTTTAAGCTCAATTTTGGGATGTTTTGCAATCTCCTTTTGGACCATCAGCTTACATGTGGCTCAAACACAATGACCATTACAACAATGTCACTACGCAAGTAAAAATAGTGCCGACTTTAAACATTGGTTTAAAAGAAAAGAAACTCCCGGATCACAAAAGGATAACTTTTGACATCTTTCTCATGACTAATATATCTTGGTAACAATGCCCATTACAACAATATCAATACGCAAGTAAAAATAGTGCCGACTTTAAACATTGGTTTAAGCAAAAACAAACTGCCGGATCAAAAAAGGAGAACTTTTGACATCTTTCTCATGACTAATATATCGTGGTAACAATGCCCATAACAACAATGTCATTACGCAAGTAATGACGTGTCGCCTCCCACAAGGACAACATCATCCTGAAGTTTGCAGATGACACCGCTGTGATCGGACGCATCACAGGGGATGATGAAGCGGCTTACAGGAGGGAGGTGGCTGGTCTAGTGGCTTGGTGTGAGGACAACAACCTCTCCCTTAACACAGACAAGACAAAGGAGATGATAGTGGACAGGAGGAAGGAGAGGAGACCTCATCATCCACTGTCTATCCGGGAGCTTGAGATGGAGAGGGTGAGCAGCTTCAAATACCTGGGTGTCCACATCAGCGAGGACCTCGCCTGGACATTCAACACCACACAGGTGGTCAAGAGGGCCCAACAACGGCTGTACTTCCTGAGGAGGCTGAAGAAATAGGGCATGTCTCCCAGGATACTCAAGAACTTCTACAGCTGTGTGGTTGAGGGCACCTTAACCAGCTGCATCACAGCCTGGTACGGCAACACTACTGTGGCGGACCGCAGTCGCCTGCAGAGAGTGGTTAAGACAGCCGAGAAGATCACCAGAACACCACTGCCCTCTCTGCAGAGCATCTACCAGCACAGATGTTACCTGTTGGATTAAGAACCTTGTGCCCTCCCCATTCCTGTGCCTTCCCCTTCATGTGACTTATTCCTCCTACGTAAATAGCCTGCGATTACTGCAAAAAGTGTCCAAATGAAGCATCACCAACAAATATTCAAGCAACCATAAAAAGTAGCCAAAATGACTCTTGCGCGCATATTGTTGTGCAGAATTCCTTAAATGGGCGTGGCTCAATGTCTGACTGGGACTTGTGGTAACGGTGGATCCTGTGCGCCTTTTAGCTCAGACCCATTGTGGTATCGCTTCTCGGCCTTTTGGCTAAGATCAAGTGTAGTATCTGTTCTTATCAGTTTAATATCTGATATGTCCCCTATCTGGGGACTGTATATTAAATTGATTTTTGGAACAGGGAGATGGAATAGGAGCTTGCTCTGTCCACTCCACGCATCGACCTGGTATTGCAGTTCATCTGGGAATGGTGCACCCTCCTCTGCTGTTGAAGGAAACCTCAATAGTTGTTGGTAGAAGGAGTTTGCTCAAAGTGGAACAAAGAAAGCAAGTTTCACCAGCAGTGTAAAACAAAGAGCTTCTCCTGTCTGTGCCAGCAGGGGTGTGAGCCTGTCGTCTCTGACACCTTAGCACCTCTCTCAATGCACTCAAGGGGGAGGTGAATGAAATGTTGAGGCAAAGGCCCAGCAAGAATGCGGGCCCAGAATCACTGTCTCCCCGTCCACCTCCAGGACTGAGACGTACAGGAAAGATTGTGGATGATATCTCACAGCCCGCTCAATCTGCTGGAGCCACTGCCCTGTGGCCGGAGGACGCACTGATATGTGGAGGTCAATGGCTGACTTGGAGATATGTGGTTGTTTGTGTGTGTCGTCAGAATTCCTATGTTTTCTCATGGTTTTCCCTGAAAAATGGCAGAAAAACTGAAAACGACCCTGGAAGCCATTTTGAAAAAGGAGTGTTTTCACTGGCTCGGACTGCTGTTGCCGTGGAAACACCCCGAAACGCAACAGAAGATTGTGGTTTTCACCTGAAAACCATGTTGTGTGAGCGGCGCGTGGACAACTCGTCCATGGATAACTCGTCCACAAAACTGCAAACTTGGACAACTCGTCTACAGGATGCTGGACAACTCGTCCACGACAAGCTTTGTCAGCATTACTGATTCGAAGGATTCCATTTTAATATATATTTAACACATTTGGAAGGATAACTAACTGTATCTGACACAAAAACATCAGATGTATCAACATATGTGACACAATAATGACGTTGAAACGCCACTTCATAGGTGACGGCTTTGAGTGATGCGTCCAGGTGCTGGTTAACGTGTCGGAAGCTGCTTTGTGACACGTTAAGGAGCTGCGGGGCTCGTACAGTTTTCCACATGACATGTTTTTTCAGCAGTACAGTGGTCCCTCGTTTATCGTGGGGGTTACGTTCTAAAAATAACCCGCAAGAAGCGAAATCCAGGAAGTCAACTCTTTTTATTTTACAAGTATTATATATGTTTCAAGGCTGTAAAACATTCCCTCACATTTCTCTCTTGTTTACGCTCAATTTTGGGATGTTTTGCAATCTCTTATTGGACCAGCAGCTTACATGTGGCTTAAACACAATGCCCATTACAACAATATCACTACGCAAGTAAAAATAGTGCCGACTTTAAACATTGGTTTAAAAGAAAACAAACTGCCGGAATACAATAGAAGAACTTTTGACGTTGAATCAACCTTGTTTCAACCATGTTATCAACATTGATAAATTACTATTAAAAGGCCATTTCAGCACTTTTAACATTCCTTTATTTTTTAATGCGTCAAATAAAGCCAAAATAATCACTTTAATCTCCATTCAGTGAAGTTCCACAGGGATCATGCCAAAGTCATCCAGTAGTGACATCACTGCACTGAAGGGAAGCGATGTCACTGCTGGAAAACCAAGTTTGGAGCAACTGCAGAACTTTAAAACCAAATAGAATCACGTGATTATTTCTTACAATCATAAAATACAGGGGAAGGGTGAAACATTCTGAAGTGGTTCATTAAGTATGCGTACAGCAGTGGCTCTCAAACAGTTTATACAGACTTCAATGTACATACTTCAAAATTGATTATAATTATGCCATTAAAAGGTAAATATTTGAAAATAAGTAGAGTGCTTGCAGATTAAATTATTTTTTTTTTTTTTAAGGAAACCAAGGTTGAGAACAGTTGCTTTACTTGCTGTCAGGCTGGGACTGGAAGCAGGACTCAGGTGCAGAGGATATCAGTAAAATGAGTTTTATTAAAACCAAAAATCCACAGTTGTGGAAAAAAAAGGACAACTCAACATGAGATAGGGGTGGGGAGACAAGGGGGCGAACATCAGCTTGTAGTCCCCATGGAACGCGCCACGCCACCACTCCTCTCAGGTGCATAGCGCAGCCACTTCTGCATTGCACCCTCGTACTGCTTTTCAGTCAGCCTTCTGTCAAACTGACGAGCAGCCGCTGTGAGAAAGAAAGAAGGAAACACGGTACTTGTTATAAAAGCAGCAATGCACGCTCCATTCAAAAGTGACAAATGTCCAGTGACCTTTTACGTGCTACTGATTTTCAGGCAACCGTAAAGGACCACCTCACCTTCATATAATATATCCACACTAATGCTCGTACAAAAAATGCCACCATTTATGTCTAACCTGTCTCAAGAGCATTGGACAGTTCAGAAACCTGCCTACCGATTAATCACATCAAATACAGAACGACTAGACTTACTGAGCATGACAGAGGAACACTTGACATATTTAGACCGAACTTCTGTGTCACCATCATTTTAACCATGTTGAACACTATTTTATGCTTTAAGTATGAAAAATAGCAGATATATGAACTTACAGACAGCAGAGTACCAAGCTGTGAGCTTGTAGATCTGCTATTTTTGAAAACTATTGAAAGTTTGTGAAAAACTTTGAATGTGTGTATTTTTAAGGTAAACATTTGTAACTCAAGTCTTTGCTTCAGGGGGTCCATAGAACCTATTTGGAGATGGGGTGGGCAGTCAAATATAACTTGGAGGGTCCTTGAAATGAAACACGTTTGAGCAGCAATAGAACCATTCTAGAAGTGTTTAGGAATATGTTTTATATTTTAGAACTGTTCTCTGGTCTTAATGAATGATTTAGATTCAACATGTCAATTAGCCAAATCCGTAAAATAGTAAACCTAATATTTGTTAGACTCACCGAAGATGCAGTCCTGCATTAGTGTGTCCTTGAAGGCCCTCTTCGGTGACTTCCCCGCCCAGTTGAACCTGCAGGCCAGACCGTTGGTCATGATACTGGAGAGCACTCTCCTGATCATGCTTTCTGGGCTGGTCCCTCCAACCAACGCCAGGCAGGTAATCTGAAAATAGAGGGAAAATGTTGAGTGCTAAAGTGTACAGTGTGCCATGTCAAATGAGAACACATTAGAAAGCATACATTTAGTACATTTCTGCAGTGACATAAAGGCATGATGATCGTCTAGTTTAATCATTCCGTGAAACTTTGGCTGAATCGCTGCTGGACACGGCCTCGGCCATCCGCCACCGGAGCCGACAGAACCTCAAGCTCTGGAGATCCGGACCCAGCGAGGACTGGCTCCTTTTCTGTTCTCTGTTTGTTAAATAAACTCTCCAGTGCATACGTCTGTCTCCAGCTGCTTTATCTGACCTGAGCCTCCGAAGTTGCACCGTAACAGTAATCGCATCATGTCTATTATGTATTGGCTGTGCAAGCTTTACATCGTTTGACGTTTTATTTTTTACGTGTTGGAAAATGTTGGGCAGAATGGACACACAGGCCTACATCTTTTATTTGATGTTTGGCAGCATTGAAATAGATTTAAATTGAATAAAGCATTCAATGGCATAACAAGCTTTGTGGCATGGTAAAAGCCGGTGCATTTTCTGAAGTAATTGCCAAATACACTGCTGACTAAATAACAATTATGGAAATGACCACCATTGTGGGAATTGTCAGAAATGCCCGCACAATGAAAACCATGGTTGTACTATGGCCGTAAAGTGTTTGATGAATTGAGCCCAATATTTCTATGCCAAAAACTCCCTACAATTTCAGACATAAGAAAATACACAATACCATCTTCTGCCGGACTGTTTCCTCCTTCAGTGCAGTTTCAGCCTCCTCAAACTGCTCCTCGGTGGTCAGTGGCAGCACCACAGGGAAGTGGTCTTCCCTCTGCCGTTCAGGTCCAGCTCCAGCTCCAGCTCCAGGAGAATTCAAGGCGATCTTGGCCATTTCAGCCTTCATGAATTGAATCTCCCGAGACATTTGCCTCACCTCCATCAGTAGCTCTGTGAGCATCCTGGTGTTTCTGTTGGCAGCAACGTCTTGAAGAAAAACAATTGGGTTTACATTCAATTTCAAGGATAGATTAACCACTTTAAATTTAGAATGACACTAAGCAAGTCACTGATGGCTTAAATGGCTGCACCCATAACTATAGTAACCAGTAGGTCTTTAACTTTGAAGGAGTCAGAGGAGTCATTTTCCATGCAACGCTCCAAGGCTCAAGGTCCCTGCACTGAGCACCAAGTTTAAGCTGTTGATCAGAAAATGATACTTGCCTTGCAACATTTCACTGGACTGGCCTCCATTTAATCTTCTCCGAGGCAGTTCAGGAGCTGAAACTAAGTCACCAACAACATGGCATGAGCATTACACATTGGGTCCCCGACACATTAGACGACTGTGTTGGAAGGAGAAGAAAAAGGGAAATGGGACAATAGGATTCTTTACCGGGATCAGGCGATCGGAAGGGAGCTGCTCTTGACCAATGTGCGTAGTCGCCATCAACATCTAAAAGGAAGTACACACATCATTGTTTGCACTGAACCGTACTGAAGAAAAATATAATGGAAAACAAATACATACAATTCCTTGCTGGCTCCGACGCCACATTGTGGTTGGGGCTGGAATTACACATTGGTGACATTCCTAGAGAAATATTGAAAAAAAGGCAATTAAGCACCATATTGCAAGTTTCCATTAGCTCCAGGTACTGGTAGTTAAACAAGGAGGTGGGCGGGGGGTACGGACCATTCCTTACTTGTCCAGTGTGGGACCCTGCTGAAATGAATTCAAATAACTAATTACTCACGGTAAAATGCATTGTTGTCAAATATCATGCCAACATTAACAGCTTCTTGCAAAATAGTGAGATAATGAATAAGCTACTGTATACACTCAACAGTAAGGCAGAATAGAAATCCAATGAAACAGTAATATGAAGCCTGTTAGTCTATTTACCATCATTACAGGGGTCCGTTGACTCCAACGCTGCCAAGTAACCTTCACAAAAGCAAACAATGAGAAATACACAAAACAAAACATGAGCGATGCTATAAATCAGAAAAAGCACATTTGGAAAATGTCCACTCAAGGTTGTAATGTGAAGTACAGTAAATCACTTACCATTATCAAGCTGGTCAAATGTCTGACTGACATGAACATCAGAACAGCTTCCTCCAGATGCTAGAAAGGAGCAGAACATGAATGGTGGATGCTATAACTTTTGAACATATCACTGATATGTTTGCATTTGTATTGAATACAAGTAATGAGTAAGGTTTTACCACTGCTTGTGCTTGGAGTTGATACTGAGGGTTGACTGGATTCTGGCAGCGCTGTGTTTGGGGTCGGTATGGAGGAGTACTGACTGGATCCTGGAAGCACCCAATAAATAAATAAGTGCAATTATACATGGAAATACTTCAATTACGTGTAGTGCTACATTAATCACAGTAGACAATTTCAATAGGGATGCACCTAAAATCCCTTTGGCCATTTTCAGGTTTCTGCCAAACCAGGAAGGTGTAATGACGTCACCAGAAAGACTGTTCCGAGGCTCCACGGTGGCAGTCGCGATTTACAAACCACGCACGCCAAAGGGAGGCGTCTGTATCTGCATCTCAGTTCCGTTCAACACAATCAAAACATCACGATCGCAATTCTGAAGATGTTATGAGCACACACCCCGACTGGCAAAACAAGTTTCACTGACATCGATTGGGATCCTCTGCACTTCATGCTACTGTATTTAAACTATGATATAAAGATAACTACTTACACACGAAGAAGGAAAAAAAGCAGCATGCACGGGAAATTATCCTAGCAGCAAATGAGAATTTTAATTTCGGTGCATCCATAAATTTACCTGGAAAATGAACATCAGGTGGTGCAGCAAACCTTCTCTTGACCCTGCTGGTTGCTGGCTCCTCATCAGAGTCCACGTACACAGGATATGCCCTTGAAGATACAAGCAAAAAAAGTAACAGTTAAAATTCCCAGCTATCAAAATCATTTTAAGGATCATTAAATTAAGTGAACGAGCCTTGAGAGAGATTCACAGGTCAGAATCCCATGGCCTGTTACTGTAGAAGGAGGCAGTTTGATGCATTGACAATGTATTACATATCAATGTAATGTATTACACATTGACACCAGTAAGGGTGATAAGCACCCTTACTGCCTTAAGGGCCGGAAGCGACCTCGCCCACATAGATGCGTGCATTCAGCCACCAGGCAGACAGCTCGGCGAGAGCTCGTGCTTTGGCATGAGATCAACTCGGACCCCCCAAAAAAACAGACCTGGTTTGTTGTTTAAGTTGGAAGAAGAAACAAACCATTTTCCCAAATAAGGAGAGGACTGTATGGGCCAGGCTTCCAAACTGTGGAGGGCCAAAGACTACATGAGACACAATATGTCCATATGTGGGCATTCCCAGATATGGACTAAATATTGACTACATTAAGGATCTCCATATATAGGAATAAAAGGAAAATGGACATGTATTGATGACATCCGGGATCTCCAATTCTTATGTAGCTATTAATGGAGTGTCAAGGTATAGGCTAATTATTTAACAATCCAATAAACAAAGGAATTCCAACTGTACCTTGCTTTTCTCTTCCGACGTACATGTGCTTCGTCCTCTGAATCCAAATCAGTTGTTGCACATCCAGTCGTCACATACTTGTGTTCATGTTGTTTGGCTTTATCAAAGGTGTCTATAAATGAACAAGCAGAAAATGCAGTTTGACATCAAGAAGCACGATAACACACACACACACATAAATATATATAAACAGGGTTTTGAAAATTAATCTTACATTTTTTACACATAAATTTAGTTGCAATTCCAAATTGATGACACACGTAACACACGTGAAACTACATGTGCCACTCACATATGGAACTGAAAAGCCGAGATAAGAACCAATTCACATCAGACAACAATAAAGACACATTGACTACTTACCACAGGTGATTAGACGACGAACGTTGTCATATGTGGTCCATTCTTTGTTGGGTTGCACATTTTCTTTCAGGGCCTTTGAATAATTTACAGTTTTTGGGGGCCATAACAATGTACTTTCCATCGGATTGAACCAGTTGGCACGAACTATGCCAGTTCCACCATTTGGAAAAAGTACAACGGCCCAATGCATCACCTCCCTTTCCATTCTGTGAACAATTAATCAAATGACAATATAAAATATATAAAAAGTACAAAAATAATCTAATCATGAATCATAAGATGACTACGTCATATGAGCTATTGGAATAGCTATGAGGCCATCTCCCTCTGACTCTGGATACAGAACACATTTGCTTTTGATACAGCCAAGTTTACCAACCCTAATATCATCACACAACTCTCCAACCTTGTATGTTCCTATGCTTGAGGACTCACAGGGATACGTGTAATATGATTCTTGGTGCCTGAACCTTCTGTATACCACATAGACATCATCTTTGTCCTGGACTATATTCTGCACTACAGCAATTCTGTCTCCAACTGCAAAACAATTATCCCCCCTCTTTGTAGACAAGGTAAAATGACTGTTGGACACCTTTGAGTACTGTAGAGCAACACTGAAATGTTGAGGAAGTGGGCCATCAGTATGAATGTGCTGCAAGACAGGTTCATTTGTTGCTCTTGGAACCTCAACATGTGGCATTTCTGACAGCCTTTTAACAATTTGTTTTAGAGGTTGGTGTGGCTTACGCAAAAGATGCTTTATTTGGCCAAGATAATTCTCAAAAGGGAATCCTGAAACATTATCTAGCGGTCCAAATTGTTTGTATTCATCAGCTAAATGTATAAGCTGGTGAACACTGAACACAATCTCATTCCTACCATACAACTGTCCAAAGTGTCCCACAAAGGAAATCATCAAGTTATGTGCAAATTCAACCATTTGGCCAGAACGTCCAGGAGACAACAACAAATACATGGCCACTGAAAATAACATAAAGTTGCCATATAACTCACTGGGAAGGCAGTCCTTCAGCACAACAGGACCCCAGTATAACATGAAGGATCGGAGTTCAGTAGCTTTCCAACGATCAAGCTCATTCAAACCTCTTGGCTTGCGGTTGAATTCACATGGGGTATGGGAGTGTAACAGCAGCAGTTTGCTCGATATACTGTTCACAGTTTGTGAAGGAAGCCTATAGGCTAGATTGCCCTTTAACCACAAATTCAACAGTTTTCTCATCAACCCAAGACAACAGAGGTGCATATAATCTATTGGGAATGAAGAAACCATCTTTATGACCCCTGTTAAAGGACTGAGTTTCTGTTTCAAGTGGTGTTGCTCATCAATCATATCACAATAACTCGAGTCCGTCCTCAGCCTGACATTAGTTTCAGGATATGTCATTTTGTTGTTCATCCACACACCCTCTTGATCACACTTGTCGCACCCTGAATAACCATTATGTGACTTAATATTCTTAACAAAGGCTCTGGCAGGAGCATCACACACAAATGAGGAAACCTGTACACTCAATAGCTTACCATTATAAACAATGCCATTAGCCAGTACATTTGTAAGGTCATTAACAAACATCTTCAAATACTCAGCTACACACTTTGGCTTGCTTAGACCACTAAATATACCTACAATAAATGGGGACTTAGTGTAATCACATTTCAGGATTGCAAGTATAGGCCAGAATTGAAGTCTTGAACTTCTAAAGAGAGGGAGGCCATCTATGTTGAATTGCAAAGTAAGAGTTGTGAGGTTAACTGGTGAACTCAGACATTTCAACCGTGAAATTATTCCTTGCACCAACCCAAAGTGATAGTATTCGCCACCTTGTATTTGAGTGGTTGCAACATGAGATTGTGTTCGAAGCAGAGTCCTTGCATCTTTAGGGAGCTTAGGGTGAAATATCTTTAAGATGGACAGCAGAGCAGACAAAGCAACCAGACTGATTGAGTAGGATGTTGCCCAATATCTTAGACTACTTATGAGCAGATCTGGACTAGGCGGATGCTCACCATCACTGTCAGAGTCAGAAGAGTCATCATCATTACTATCATATGCAAGATAATCTTCCATTTGCATACGATCTGGTTCAACTTTCTTTCCAGCTACACTGCCATCTGTATGATCAATTTCCATGTGTACATAATCCAGTTCAAAACCATTGACAACTGCACTGCCGTCAATATCATTTTCCAAGGGTACATGGGATGTTGTTGGTGCATCGTGTGAGATTGTGATGGGAGGTGCCCTATTTACAGAGGGGTATACATCTTCCCTTTGATTATTCAGAGCTTCCTCATATTCCTCAAGGATTTCTGCCTCCACCTCCCTTAGAGCTTTAATGACTCTACATCTTTTAGACCAATAAGAGGTCATCCTAACCAATTTAGAGCTGATTTTTTCTAAAAATGACTTTAAAAAGCTAATGTTAAAAGCTACAAGTTCTAATCTGAATAAATGTAAAAATACATTCACTATATGTAAAGCAAATAATAAAACAGGTTCGAACAATATGGTATGAAAGGTGCTGCTATTACTTGGCCAAGTTTAATGTACAGGAGTCCTCTTGTAAAACTGTAAAGAGAGGAAAACAAATATGAACACATATACATATTTTATATTTGTATGTCCATGTGTATATATACATGACACTGCTGACAGAGCAGCTTAAAAGCCTGAACATATTCGCTGCCTCGTCTGCTGACTTCATGCAGGTCGCGGGTGGTTCATGCTGATGGCCCCATTCTGGACTCACTTTGCATTGCTCAAGATGGAGGATCCATGCACAGCCGGCAGCTCAGGCCATGCGGTCAAACATTTGGCTGCACGTGCACTAACAAAGTAGGGCCGCACTTTAGGCCGTGCAAAGTGTGGCCCTACACCCTTCCTCCCACGTGCTCCAACAAAGTAGGGCCGCATGGCCTGAGCTGCCGACTGCGCATGGATCCTCCGTCTTCCCGTCAGAACAATCACAAATTAAAAGCCAATAAAGATACCCAGACGGCTAAACTCCTACAATGAAACCCAAACTACTTTAGGAAATATGGAGAACACTGGGCAACAGAAGTGGGGATATTTCCGTTCATGTTATGAAACGAAGTGAGTCCAGAGTGGAGCATGGCCATCATGAACCACCCGCGGCCTACGCCATGGCCATGCAGACGAGCATTGCGGTGTGTCAAGCCACGTGGCTTGACACACCGCAATGCTCGTCTGCATGGCCATGGCGTTGCCCCCCCCACCCGACTTTCCCACCGGAACTCTCCGGACACCGGGACCACAGTGTTCGTTAGCAGTTGGGACAGTTGTCGACCGCATGTAACGTTTGAGTTTCTACGATTTACGTTACGAGGGCGAGTTTAGCTAGCTGGCGAACAGCACATCGCTCCTACCTTTTTTTTTTTTTTATGAAACCGGGCAATAAAACTTTGCAAGCAAATACGCTCATGTCACGTATTTAACCTTAATGTTATACGGTGACTCAAGACAATTATTATGCTGAAATGCTGACAATGAAATATCCTCTTACCTTCCGAAATGATGCTGTGACCGCGCGCAACAATTCCTTCGCAGCAATGAGACGTCTTCTCCCGCAGCGACCACACCTGATTCTACCCACAATGCAAAGCGCGCATGACGAGATCACGTGCGTTCTCACGATAATGAACATCGAGGGGCGGCGACATTAAGCTGCAATCTCCAGACAGTTTCCAGCCGTCTGCGAAGCACAATGTGAACCCGTGTGTGTGTGTGTGTGTGTGTGTGTGTGTGTGTGTGTGTGTGTGTGTGTGTGTGTGTGTGTGTGTGTGTGTGTGTGTGTGTGTGTGTGTGTGTGTGTGTGTGTGTGTGTGTGTGTGTGTGTGTGTTGAATCTTTGAACTGAACAATTTTACAGGACAAATGATTTTACACCAAATGTCTAGTTTGTGGTCCTCATGGAGGCCATATACCAGATGCTCTGAGGTGTGCAGGCGCCTCAGTAGGTGGAGCAGCTGCCTAAAACTGCTACTGCCTTGATCTCATGAGATTTTCATTGCCAGCAAATGGAGCCTGGTGAAATATAAACCACATCATGAAGAAAATATATTATAAAATGATATGAATAATATTTCGATTTGGTGTTCCGTATGGGTGAAAATATTCAGAATCCCTAAATATCTGTTTTTGGATTCGGTCTAGAATATGGACGTCTCTAAAGCATATTTTTGTTGATATGCACCATATCTGGTCAAATACGAACCCACTATGTGACATGAAGACAAAATATTGTATACAGTAAACATTTTGAAGTTCGTCAGTATGTTCTATTAAGCCGGCCGAACATACTGACGAACTTCAAAATAGATATGGCCATATCTAATCACACATTTTGTTTCTGGAATATGGATCAAATACATGGCATATCATAATATGTTAATTATACAGTCTATATTAGATTAATGTATCACATAAACCGCTATAGATTTTCCAATGCATATGGTTGTGTTGACACATCTCATCAAATACGGATGAAGTATACAGCTCCTTATGACTATGATGCAATGCGCAATACAAAAATATAATGATACTCTAATTTGAGTAGAATAATTGCAAGATTTGCAAAAGTATACCATATCAAAGTTCAACCTTGTGAAAGTTGACCTTGATTTGAAGGCACTTCTGGACCGGACACTAAATTCATGTCAGTTGTACCTGGTGAGTCACAGTCATCAGAATCTGCCCTCCATTTGTCTCAGTGTCATTTCTCGGCCTTTTAAGCCATAAGTAATAACAATAATAAAAAGTATCAGCAGCCCACATTGAAACCATGTCACATCAATGTAGAGATATTCAACATTGAAAATGCAACATCTATACAATGTCATATCAACGTAGGGAAATTCAACATTGAAAATGCAACATCTATACAATGTCAAATCAATGACAATTCTTCAATTGTTGAAATAGTAACTGTAATTAAACATTGAAACAACATCGCTTTTTCAACCTCAACCAAAAATAACCAATCTGACCAAAATCCAACGTTGAATCAATGCCTTTTGCTATCTGGGTTGTAGCGTGCATTGCTGCTTTTATAACAAGTACCGTGTTTCCTTCTTTCTTTCTCACAGCGGCTGCTCGTCAGTTTGACCGGAGGCTGACTGAAAAGCAGTACGAGGGTGCAATGCAGAAGTGGCTGCGCTATGCACCTGAGAGGAGTGGTGGCGTGGCGCGTTCCATGGGGACTACAAGCTGATGTTCGCCCCCTTGTCTCCCCACCCCTACCTCATGTTGAGTTGTCCTTTTTTTTCCACAACTGTGGATTTTTGGTTTTAATAAAACTCATTTTACTGATATCCTCTGCACCTGAGTCCTGCTTCCAGTCCCAGCCTGACAGCAAGTAAAGCAACTGTTCTCAACCTTGGTTTCCTTAAAAAAAAAAAAAAAATTTAATCTGCAAGCACTCTACTTATTTTCAAATATTTACCTTTTAATGGCATAATTATAATCAATTTTGGAGTATGTACATTGAAGTCTGTATAAACTGTTTGAGAGCCACTGCTGTACGCATACTTAATGAACCACTTCAGAATGTTTCACCCTTCCCCTGTATTTTATGATTGTAAGAAATAATCACGTGATTCTATTTGGTTTTAAAGTTCTGCAGTTGCTCCAAACTTGGTTTTCCAGCAGTGACATCGCTTCCCTTCAGTGCAGTGATGTCACTACTGGATGACTTTGGCATGATCCCTGTGGAACTTCACTAAATGGAGATTAAAGTGATTATTTTGGCTTTATTTGACGCATTAAAAAATAAAGGAATGTTAAAAGTGCTGAAATGGACTTTTAATAGTAATTTATCAATGTTGATAACATGGTTGAAACAAGGTTGATTCAACGTCAAAAGTTCTTCTATTGTATTCCGGCAGTTTGTTTTCTTTTAAACCAATGTTTAAAGTCGGCACTATTTTTACTTGCGTAGTGATATTGTTGTAATGGGCATTGTGTTTGAGCCACATGTAAGCTGCTGGTCCAATAAGAGATTGCAAAACATCCCAAAATTGAGCGTAAACAAGAGAGAAATGTGAGGGAATGTTTTACAGCCTTGAAACATATATAATACTTGTAAAATAAAAAGAGTTGACTTCCTGGATTTCGCTTCTTGCGGGTTATTTTTAGAACGTAACCCCCACGATAAACGAGGGACCACTGTACTGCTGAAAAAACATGTCATGTGGAAAACTGTACGAGCCCCGCAGCTCCTTAACGTGTCACAAAGCAGCTTCCGACACGTTAACCAGCACCTGGACGCATCACTCAAAGCCGTCACCTATGAAGTGGCGTTTCAACGTCATTATTGTGTCACATATGTTGATACATCTGATGTTTTTGTGTCAGATACAGTTAGTTATCCTTCCAAATGTGTTAAATATATATTAAAATGGAATCCTTCGAATCAGTAATGCTGACAAAGCTTGTCGTGGACGAGTTGTCCAGCATCCTGTAGACGAGTTGTCCAAGTTTGCAGTTTTGTGGACGAGTTATCCATGGACGAGTTGTCCACGCGCCGCTCACACAACATGGTTTTCAGGTGAAAACCACAATCTTCTGTTGCGTTTCGGGGTGTTTCCACGGCAACAGCAGTCCGAGCCAGTGAAAACACTCCTTTTTCAAAATGGCTTCCAGGGTCGTTTTCAGTTTTTCTGCCATTTTTCAGGGAAAACCATGAGAAAACATAGGAATTCTGACGACACACACAAACAACCACATATCTCCAAGTCAGCCATTGACCTCCACATATCAGTGCGTCCTCCGGCCACAGGGCAGTGGCTCCAGCAGATTGAGCGGGCTGTGAGATATCATCCACAATCTTTCCTGTACGTCTCAGAGTCCTGGAGGTGGACGGGGAGACAGTGATTCTGGGCCCGCATTCTTGCTGGGCCTTTGCCTCAACATTTCATTCACCTCCCCCTTGAGTGCATTGAGAGAGGTGCTAAGGTGTCAGAGACGACAGGCTCACACCCCTGCTGGCACAGACAGGAGAAGCTCTTTGTTTTACACTGCTGGTGAAACTTGCTTTCTTTGTTCCACTTTGAGCAAACTCCTTCTACCAACAACTATTGAGGTTTCCTTCAACAGCAGAGGAGGGTGCACCATTCCCAGATGAACTGCAATACCAGGTCGATGCGTGGAGTGGACAGAGCAAGCTCCTATTCCATCTCCCTGTTCCAAAAATCAATTTAATATACAGTCCCCAGATAGGGGACATATCAGATATTAAACTGATAAGAACAGATTTTTTTTTTTTTTTTTCTTTTACAAGATTTTATTGGCACATTTTACAGGTCAGTTCCTTCATTCTTCATTCGACACAAAAACAAGCAAGGTATAAGTTTCTGTTTAAAATATCATAAATACAATAGTTTAAATAAATAGATATTCATGATTAAAACAAGACCTGTTGAGTAAAATGATGAAACATGAGGAATACAAAAAGTGCCTATCATTGTAAAAGTCACTAAAAGGAAGTGCATTCAGTTTTAAAAGTCTATTCTGTGGTGCAGGAGAGCAGTGAGTCCCTTTCAAGGGGAACTCATCCTGTTCTCCCAAACATTTGGTCTCTCGGGGTTCTGCCATGGTGCTCAGAGGAGGTCCTCTCCCTCGTGCTCCTTCCCTCCAGACACACCCGGAGAGCCAGGCCGCCGCTGCCTTGACCTTTTCTTGTGAGGCTCCGGCTCCTTCGTCCGAATGGGCAGGGAGGCGATTCTTCTTTGTGGCTGTGTCCTCGGCCTGCCGCCTGCAGCTTCCACCTCCCGGACCGTCGCTGCGGCCATCTGGATCACAGCCACGGGGGGGATCTGCCTATGCCTTCTCACCAGCAGGTTTCTGGAGGTCCAGGTGGCGTCTTTGATGGCGGCCAGGGTGAGCCACATCTTTGCAAAGTCTTCCTTTGTCCTGACCTTTTGGCTCACCCCGTATAGCACCAGCTGTGCTGTAAGGACCTCCCCTGCTGGCAAGTACGGGAATTGCAAGGAGCCGGCCGTTGCCCACTGGTCTACGGCAGCGCTGCACTCCCAGAGGAGGTGCCTCACCGACTCAGGAGCGCCACAACCAGGCCGGGGGCAAGTTGAGTGCGCCGCCATTCCTCGGGAGTGCATGACGGCTCTGACTGGGAGAACCTCGTGAGCCACCAGCCATGACAGGTCCCGGAGTCTGTTTGGGAGAACAGGATGGTTCACGTTGCGCCAAACTGTGGAGGGCTCACCGAGTGCGAGCCCGCGCACTGGACTCACTGGTTCCCGTTCCTGCACAACAGAGATCAGACATCTGTGGTTAGTTAAAATCTGCAACTCCTCCTGTTCCAGGTTCAAATGTTTAAGAAATGTCTTGATAAAACCATAGGCCGGTGGCAGGTTAAAAGACACTGGTACTTTAAGATCGGTGGGTAAAATCTTGAGTTTTCGGAGGTAGGACCCCATCCAGAAACGAGACATTGCACTTGTCTTTGGGTTCCTGGAGGGGTCCGTGGCAATAGCCATATGCTGTGCCGTGTAAAAACTTCCCAGTGTTAAATAGAAGTCCGGGACTCCTTTTCCTCCTTTCTCTTTTGGCTTTTTCATTATTTCTCTTCTTACCCTTTCCCACTTTGAGCCCCATAAAAAGTAAAACATGGCCCGGTCCAGATCTAAGAGCACGCTCCTCGGGGGCATAAAAACAGAGCCGATCAATAAAAGCAAAGGTAAAATCACAGCTTTGATGATTAAAACCTTTCCTTCCATGGTCAGTCCTCTAAGTCCCCAGAATCCTAGTCGTTGTCTGACTTTCCCTACTACGTCTGGCCAGTTTGTCTTTCCCGCTCCGTCCGTGTCAAATTTCACCCCCAGTATTTTTGGTTCAGTCTGGGTCACGGTCAGGGGAAGTCCAGTCGTCTCAGTCGCCGTCCACGGTCCGTAAAACTGGGCTTGGGTCTTGTCTCGGTTCAGTTTCGACCCAGAGGCCTGTCCATAAAAGTCCGTCACGTCCAGGGTCCTATTGACTGATAAAAGGTCGGTGCATAAAATGTTCACGTCGTCCATGTATAAAACACATTTGGTGGCAAGTCCCCCGCTCCCTGGGATACTCACCCCATTGATTCGTTGGTCCCTTCTCAAGATCTGTGCCAGCGGTTCCACACACGCCACGTAGAGGAGGGCAGATAACGGACAGCCCTGACGGACACCGCAGTTGATTTTCACTGCTTTTGTCAAATGCCCGTTAACCACAAATCTGCTGCTGATGTCCCGGTACAGCAATCCCACCCAAGCTAGAAACCTTTCTGGGAATCCCATTTTTTGCAGCACCTTGAAAAGGTACTGGTGCGAGACCCGATCAAAGGCTTTTTCAAAATCTAAATTTAGGACTACCAGCCGGATGTTCCTGTCTCTCGCAAAACAGATGGTGTCTCTGATCAGCAGGAGGCTGTCGGTGATCTTCCTCCCCGGGATGGCACAGGCTTGATCCGGGTGAATCAGGTCTTTTAAAAACAAGGACATTCGTGATGATAAAAGTTTACTAAAAAGTTTACAGTCAAAGTTTAAAAGAGTGATAGGTCTCCAGTTTCTCAAGTCAGTCTTGTCTTTGTCTTTATGGAGAAGAGTCACTATCCCTACTTTAAAACTGTCTGGAAGTTGTTCATGTTTATCAAAGTCCTTAAAAACAGTGAGCAAGTCAGGTGCTAAAATGTCCCAAAAAGTTAAATAAAATTCAAAAGGAAGTCCGTCTTGTCCAGGGGACTTGCCTTTTTTAAAACCATTCATACATTTATTTAACTCTAAAAAGGTAAAATCTTGGGTTAAAAGCACACTGTCATCAATTGTTTTCTCTATAAAATTTAAAACTTCGCTCATTGCATCACTGTTTACAGTTTTATTTTGATATAAATTTTCATAAAACCATTCAACCTCCTCCATACATTCTTCATTTGAATTTGTTATGGAACCATCTCTTTTTTTTAGTTTAATCATGGATCTCCCTTTATTTAAAATTTTCTTAAAAAAGTACCTTGTGCATTTTTCTCCTTCCTCCAGTTCTCTTTCGCGGCTTCTTAAAATGATTCCCTTACTCTTTATTTCTGCTAAAAAGGACATTTCCTTTTTGATTTGTTTAATTGCGTCACTAAAATCCAAACCATATTGTATTAGTTTAAAATATCTCTGTAGTCTTTTTTGCAGTCCCATCATGCGTCTGTTTTCTGTGGCTTTTTTCTTTTTGCCTACTTGTTTAAAAAAAGTCTGTGTCTTTCCCTTCACCATTTCCCACCACTGTGCCCGTGAATGGTACATGTCTTGAAGGGTCTGCCACTCTCTGTACCGCTCCCTGTACTGGCTGACAACATTGTTGTCCTCCAGCAGGGAGCAGTTGAGCTTCCACAGACCTCTTCCTACAGTCACACCAGAAGACAGTGAAAGGGTGCAAGACAGGAGGAGGTGATCGGAGAAGAAAACAGGGCTCAATGTAGCATCGGTTGGCGGGCAGTCACGTGTAAAAAGGTAGTCTATGCGAGAGGCTCTGGTGCTGTCACTACTGAACCAAGTGAAGCCCTCCTCTCTGGGATGCATGGTCTTAAAACAGTCTTGTAGTTTAAAATCCCTGCATAGAGCCTGCAATAAAACTGATGTCTTATCTATTTTAAAATCCTCGCCTGTTCTTCTCCTGTCCTTTCTTGTTAAAATACAATTAAAATCACCTCCTAAAATTAGTGGCACTCGTCCTAGCATGTGGGACTGCAAGTCCTCTAAAAGGTCGTACCTGTCGTTTTTGTCATTAAAACCATAAATATTCAAGAGCCTAAAATCCTTACCCATAAAAGTCAAATGTGTTAAAAGTGCCCTACCGTCTCTCACCACAGTGCTGCCCTTCACCAAGATCTGAGGATTATTTATTAAAATGGCCACTCCGTCATTTTTATTGTTGTTGGAGCCACTCCATATTGACTGGAGTGGCCACATGTCCTCCCACTGTTTGTAAGATTTTAAAAAAGGTATTGCACATTCTTGTAATAAAAACACATCGGACTTAAAGGAAGATAAAAAGGATAAAACACTCTGGGCTCTAACTCTAGACTTCACACTTCTCACATTGACAGTAGAGAAGGTGAGAGTCATGAGTATGGTTAAAAACAACAAGTAGGACATTTTAAAAGACTACAAAAAGGACATTATAAAATCATTAAAATCAGTGACTAAGTGATCACTTGTGAACAGAGCTCTTCCTTCACTTCCACTGGTGAGGTGTGAAGGGTTTGAGCTCTGTTCCCCGTTCGGGCTCTGGGAGTTGGTCTCTCCTGCAACCTGCAGTTCATTTTTGAGCCCTTTGGGGTTGATTGCAGAGCAATTGAAAGAAAAGAAACCTCATTGGGTGAATCGGAAGGGAAGACTCTGAGTTCCTCCGCAGATGAACTGCCTGAGGAGACCTCAACTCTTCCCCTCTTCTCCGAGCCCCGGGGGGACCCGGAGGACAATTCTGATGCCGGTCTCTTGGGTTGTTGGGCATTGGGGAGGGGGGCATCCTCGCTGGATCCCTGGCTTTCCTCACCACTGGAACCAGCTCCACCTGCTGCCTGCATGTCCTCGTTGACTCCATCAGATTCACCTGAGGAGCTCTTTACAGGCCCCTCCCCTTCAACCTCAACTGATCCTTCTCCTCCAACCACAGTAGTGGATGGAGGATCTGGGTTCACAATACCCGCCTCTTCAATTATCTCTTGCACCTGTTCCTCGTGTCCGTCACTTTTCTCACTTTCCGCCCATTTTGCTGCCTTCAACTTGTTGGCAAAGGATTTGGGGCAATCTCTGAAGAGGTGGTTTGTGTCTCCACAAAGATTGCACCTTCTGCCATTAGTACACTCCTCAAAGGTGTGACCAATTTCTCTGCACTTCCTACAGACGACCAGCTCACAGGCTTCAGCCAGGTGGCCATGCTGACCACACTTACGGCAGAGCTTGGGCTGGCCCTGGTAATGTATATAGCCCCTGTTTTCCCCAAGGACTATCATGGGCGGGAGAGGCTTCAGGCCCTGGAAGCCCTGGGGGTCCTGCCATTGTTGAATGGGGACCCTCCAAGCACAATTCCAGATACCGTCTTCATCCCTCACCTTGGTAGCCTGGCCATTAACAGTGCAGTATCTTCCCAGCCATGCACAGATGTCTTCTGCATTCACAGTTTCATTGAACATCCTGACAATGACGGTTTTAAGCGCATTGTCAGAAAGCTTCTCCACATTGAACACAGCAAACTGGGGTTTCACATTTTCAAACCGGGACCAGAACTGTCGTAGGAGTGCGGCAGAGCAAAAACTTACATCAAATCCTTTGTTGAAGGGCAGGGTCAGGACACAATTCAGGTCTGTGGGGGAAAAGCCGAGCACGCCCTGCACAAGCTTCCTGGAAAAATCAAGGCGTGACATGGTGACCAATTTCCCATCTTTTTCTAAAAAGGTAAAACGCACGCTGTGGTGCCTCCTCATGCCGGCATGGCTGGCCGACATTTTGGAGGCACCACCAGCTAAAAGGGGTTTAAAACACCAATAAATTACAATAAAACAGTAAGAATAAATATATTAACTTTAAAAGACAACTATAAAAAAGTAAAAAGACTGAAGAAAGCTATGAAAACAGCTCCCTCAGTCTACAGTAAAACAGGTTTTCCACTGACAAGAATCTCAACTACAAACAAGTTGCAAAAGAAAATTCCTTGTACAGTAAGAAAAAAAAAAAATATCCTCCGAGAACAGTGTAATCAATGCCACAGCAGGCAAACGATTCCACCACCCAGTGGAGGTGACTGCAGTCTTAGCCAAAAGGCCGAGAAGCGATACCACAATGGGTCTGAGCTAAAAGGCACACAGGATCCACCGTTACCACAAGTCCCAGTCAGACATTGACCCAGATAGCAAAAGGCATTGATTCAACGTTGGATTTTGGTCAGATTGGTTATTTTTGGTTGAGGTTGAAAAAGCGATGTTGTTTCAATGTTTAATTACAGTTACTATTTCAACAATTGAAGAATTGTCATTGATTTGACATTGTATAGATGTTGCATTTTCAATGTTGAATTTCCCTACGTTGATATGACATTGTATAGATGTTGCATTTTCAATGTTGAATATCTCTACATTGATGTGACATGGTTTCAATGTGGGCTGCTGATACTTTTTATTATTGTTATTACTTATGGCTTAAAAGGCCGAGAAATGACACTGAGACAAATGGAGGGCAGATTCTGATGACTGTGACTCACCAGGTACAACTGACATGAATTTAGTGTCCGGTCCAGAAGTGCCTTAAAATCAAGGTCAACTTTCACAAGGTTGAACTTTGATATGGTATACTTTTGCAAATCTTGCAATTATTCTACTCAAATTAGAGTATCATTATATTTTTGTATTGCGCATTGCATCATAGTCATAAGGAGCTGTATACTTAATCCGTATTTGATGAGATGTGTCAACACAACCATATGCATTGGAAAATCTATAGCGGTTTATGTGATATATTAATCTAATATAGACTGTATAATTAACATATTATGATATGCCATGTATTTGATCCATATTCCAGAAACAAAATGTGTGATTAGATATGGCCATATCTATTTTGAAGTTCGTCAGTATGTTCGGCCGGCTTAATAGAACATACTGACGAACTTCAAAATGTTTACTGTATACAATATTTTGTCTTCATGTCACATAGTGGGTTCGTATTTGACCAGATATGGTGCATATCAACAAAAATATGCTTTAGAGACGTCCATATTCTAGACCGAATCCAAAAACAGATATTTAGGGATTCTGAATATTTTCACCCATACGGAACACCAAATCGAAATATTATTCATATCATTTTATAATATATTTTCTTCATGATGTGGTTTATATTTGACCAGGCTCCATTTGCTGGCAATGAAAATCTCATGAGATCAAGGCAGTAGCAGTTTTAGGCAGCTGCTCCACCTACTGAGGCGCCTGCACACCTCAGAGCATCTGGTATATGGCCTCCATGAGGACCACAAACTAGACATTTGGTGTCAAATCATTTGTCCTGTAAAATTGTTCAGTTCAAAGATTCAACACACACACACACACACACACACACACACACACACACACACACACACACACACACACACACACACACACACGGGTTCACATTGTGCTTCGCAGACGGCTGGAAACTGTCTGGAGATTGCAGCTTAATGTCGCCGCCCTGCGATGTTCATTATCGTGAGAACGCACGTGATCTCGTCATGCGCGCTTTGCATTGTGGGTAGAATCAGGTGTGGTCGCTGCGGGAGAAGAGGTCTCATTGCTGCGAAGGAATTGTTGCGCGCGGTCACAGCATCATTTCGGAAGGTAAGAGGATATTTCATTGTCAGCATTTCAGCATAATAATTGTCTTGAGTCACCGTATAACATTAAGGTTAAATACGTGACATGAGCGTATTTGCTTGCAAAGTTTTATTGCCCGGTTTCATAAAAAAAAAAAAAAGGTAGGCGCGATGTGCTGTTCGCCAGCTAGCTAAACTCGCCCTCGTAACGTAAATCGTAGAAACTCAAACGTTACATGCGGTCGACAACTGTCCCAACTGCTAACGAACACTGTGGTCCCGGTGTCCGGAGAGTTCCGGTGGGAAAGTCGGGTGGGGGGGGCAACGCCATGGCCATGCAGACCAGCATTGCGGTGTGTTAAGCCACGTGGCTTGACACACCGCAATGCTCGTCTGCATGGCCATGGCGTAGGCCGCGGGTGGTTCATGATGGCCATGCTCCACTCTGGACTCACTTCGTTTCATAACATGAACGGAAATATCCCCACTTCTGTTGCCCAGTGTTCTCCATCTTTCCTAAAGTAGTTTGGGTTTCATTGTAGGAGTTTAGCCGTCTGGGTATCTTTATTGGCTTTTAATTTGTGATTGTTCTGACGGGAAGACGGAGGATCCATGCGCAGTCGGCAGCTCAGGCCATGCGGCCCTACTTTGTTGGAGCACGTGGGAGGAAGGGTGTAGGGCCACACTTTGCACGGCCTAAAGTGCGGCCCTACTTTGTTAGTGCACGTGCAGCCAAATGTTTGACCGCATGGCCTGAGCTGCCGGCTGTGCATGGATCCTCCATCTTGAGCAATGCAAAGTGAGTCCAGAATGGGGCCATCAGCATGAACCACCCGCGACCTGCATGAAGTCAGCAGACGAGGCAGCGAATATGTTCAGGCTTTTAAGCTGCTCTGTCAGCAGTGTCATGTATATATACACATGGACATACAAATATAAAATATGTATATGTGTTCATATTTGTTTTCCTCTCTTTACAGTTTTACAAGAGGACTCCTGTACATTAAACTTGGCCAAGTAATAGCAGCACCTTTCAAACCATATTGTTCGAACCTGTTTTATTATTTGCTTTACATATAGTGAATGTATTTTTAGATTTATTCAGATTAGAACTTGTAGCGTGCATTGCTGCTTTTATAACAAGTACCGTGTTTCCTTCTTTCTTTCTCACAGCGGCTGCTCGTCAGTTTGACCGGAGGCTGACTGAAAAGCAGTACGAGGGTGCAATGCAGAAGTGGCTGCGCTATGCACCTGAGAGGAGTGGTGGCGTGGCGCGTTCCATGGGGACTACAAGCTGATGTTCGCCCCCTTGTCTCCCCACCCCTACCTCATGTTGAGTTGTCCTTTTTTTTCCACACTGTGGATTTTTGGTTTTAATAAAACTCATTTTACTGATATCCTCTGCACCTGAGTCCTGCTTCCAGTCCCAGCCTGACAGCAAGTAAAGCAACTGTTCTCAACCTTGGTTTCCTTAAAAAAAAAAATTTAATCTGCAAGCACATACATTGAGCCACGCCCATTTAAGGAATTCTGCACAACAATATGCATGCAAGAGTCATTTTGGCTACTTTTTATGGTTGCTTGAATATTTGTTGGTGATGCTTCATTTGGACACTTTTTGCAGTAATCGCAGGCTATTTACGTAGGAGGAATAAGTCACATGAAGGGGAAGGCACAGGAATGGGGAGGGCACAAGGTTCTTAATCCAACAGGTAACATCTGTGCTGGTAGATGCTCTGCAGAGAGGGCAGTGGTGTTCTGGTGATCTTCTCGGCTGTCTTAACCACTCTCTGCAGGCGACTGCGGTCCGCCACAGTAGGGTTGCCGTACCAGGCTGTGATGCAGCTGGTTAAGGTGCCCTCAACCACACAGCTGTAGAAGTTCTTGAGTATCCTGGGAGACATGCCCTGTTTCTTCAGCCTCCTCAGGAAGTACAGCCGTTGTTGGGCCCTCTTGACCACCTGTGTGGTGTTGAATGTCCAGGCGAGGTCCTCGCTGATGTGGACACCCAGGTATTTGAAGCTGCTCACCCTCTCCATCTCAAGCTCCCGGATAGACAGTGGATGATGAGGTCTCCTCTCCTTCCTCCTGTCCACTATCATCTCCTTTGTCTTGTCTGTGTTAAGGGAGAGGTTGTTGTCCTCACACCAAGCCACTAGACCAGCCACCTCCCTCCTGTAAGCCGCTTCATCATCCCCTGTGATGCGTCCGATCACAGCGGTGTCATCTGCGAACTTCAGGATGATGTTGTCCTTGTGGGAGGCGACACGTCATTACTTGCGTAATGACATTGTTGTTATGGGCATTGTTACCAAGATATATTAGTCATGAGAAAGATGTCAAAAGTTCTTCTGTTGTAATCCGGCAGTTTGTTTTTGTTTAAACCAATGTTTAAAGTCGGCACTATTTTTACTTGCGTAGTGATATTGTTGTAATGGGCATTGTGTTTGAGCCACATGTAAGCTGCTGGTCCAATAGGAGATTGCAAAACATCCCAAAATTGAGCGTAAACAAGAGAGAAATGTGAGGGAATGTTTTACAGCCTTGAAACATATATAATACTTGTAAAATAAAAAGAGTTGACTTCCTGGATTTCGCTTCTTGCGGGTTATTTTTAGAACGTAACCCCCACGATAAACGAGGGACCACTGTACTGCTGAAAAAACATGTCATGTGGAAAACTGTACGAGCCCCGCAGCTCCTTAACGTGTCACAAAGCAGCTTCCGACACGTTAACCAGCACCTGGACGCATCACTCAAAGCCGTCACCTATGAAGTGGCGTTTCAACGTCATTATTGTGTCACATATGTTGATACATCTGATGTTTTTGTGTCAGATACAGTTAGTTATCCTTCCAAATGTGTTAAATATATATTAAAATGGAATCCTTCGAATCAGTAATGCTGACAAAGCTTGTCGTGGACGAGTTGTCCAGCATCCTGTAGACGAGTTGTCCAGCATCCTGTAGACGAGTTGTCCAAGTTTGCAGTTTTGTGGACGAGTTATCCATGGACGAGTTGTCCACGTTTGCAGTTTTGTGGACGAGTTATCCATGGACGAGTTGTCCACGTGCCGCTCACACAACATGGTTTTCAGGTGAAAACCACAATCTTCTGTTGCGTTTCGGGGTGTTTCCACGGCAACAGCAGTCCGAGCCAGTGAAAACACTCCTTTTTCAAAATGGCTTCCAGGGTCGTTTTCAGTTTTTCTGCCATTTTTCAGGGAAAACCATGAGAAAACATAGGAATTCTGACGACACACACAAACAACCACATATCTCCAAGTCAGCCATTGACCTCCACATATCAGTGCATCCTCCGGCCACAGGGCAGTGGCTCCAGCAGATTGAGCGGGCTGTGAGATATCATCCACAATCTTTCCTGTACGTCTCAGAGTCCTGGAGGTGGACGGGGAGACAGTGATTCTGGGCCCGCATTCTTGCTGGGCCTTTGCCTCAACATTTCATTCACCTCCCCCTTGAGTGCATTGAGAGAGGTGCTAAGGTGTCAGAGACGACAGGCTCACACCCCTGCTGGCACAGACAGGAGAAGCTCTTTGTTTTACACTGCTGGTGAAACTTGCTTTCTTTGTTCCACTTTGAGCAAACTCCTTCTACCAACAACTATTGAGGTTTCCTTCAACAGCAGAGGAGGGTGCACCATTCCCAGATGAACTGCAATACCAGGTCGATGCGTGGAGTGGACAGAGCAAGCTCCTATTCCATCTTCCTGTTCCAAAAATCAATTTAATATACAGTCCCCAGATAGGGGACATATCAGATATTAAACTGATAAGAACAGATACTACACTTGATCTTAGCCAAAAGGCCGAGAAGCGATACCACAATGGGTCTGAGCTAAAAGGTGCACAGGATCCACCGTTACCACAAGTCCCAGTCAGACATTGAGCCACGCCCATTTAAGGAATTCTGCACAACAATATGCGTGCAACAGTCATTTTGGCTACTTTTTATGGTTGCTTGAATATTTGTTGGTGATGCTTCATTTGGACACTTTTTGCAGTAATCGCAGGCTATTTACGTAGGAGGAATAAGTCACATGAAGGGGAAGGCACAGGAATGGGGAGGGCACAAGGTTCTTAATCCAACAGGTAACATCTGTGCTGGTAGATGCTCTGCAGAGAGGGCAGTGGTGTTCTGGTGATCTTCTCGGCTGTCTTAACCACTCTCTGCAGGCGACTGCGGTCCGCCACAGTAGTGTTGCCGTACCAGGCTGTGATGCAGCTGGTTAAGGTGCCCTCAACCACACAGCTGTAGAAGTTCTTGAGTATCCTGGGAGACATGCCCTATTTCTTCAGCCTCCTCAGGAAGTACAGCCGTTGTTGGGCCCTCTTGACCACCTGTGTGGTGTTGAATGTCCAGGCGAGGTCCTCGCTGATGTGGACACCCAGGTATTTGAAGCTGCTCACCCTCTCCATCTCAAGCTCCCGGATAGACAGTGGATGATGAGGTCTCCTCTCCTTCCTCCTGTCCACTATCATCTCCTTTGTCTTGTCTGTGTTAAGGGAGAGGTTGTTGTCCTCACACCAAGCCACTAGACCAGCCACCTCCCTCCTGTAAGCCGCTTCATCATCCCCTGTGATGCGTCCGATCACAGCGGTGTCATCTGCGAACTTCAGGATGATGTTGTCCTTGTGGGAGGCGACACGTCATTACTTGCGTAATGACATTGTTGTTATGGGCATTGTTACCAAGATATATTAGTCATGAGAAAGACGTCAAAAGTTCTTCTATTGTATTCCGGCAGTTTGTTTTCTTTTAAACCAATGTTTAAAGTCGGCACTATTTTTACTTGCGTAGTGATATTGTTGTAATGGGCATTGTGTTTGAGCCACATGTAAGCTGCTGGTCCAATAGGAGATTGCAAAACATCCCAAAATTGAGCGTAAACAAGAGAGAAATGTGAGGGAATGTTTTACAGCCTTGAAACATATATAATACTTGTAAAATAAAAAGAGTTGACTTCCTGGATTTCGCTTCTTGCGGGTTATTTTTAGAACGTAACCCCCACGATAAACGAGGGACCACTGTACTGCTGAAAAAACATGTCATGTGGAAAACTGTACGAGCCCCGCAGCTCCTTAACGTGTCACAAAGCAGCTTCCGACACGTTAACCAGCACCTGGACGCATCACTCAAAGCCGTCACCTATGAAGTGGCGTTTCAACGTCATTATTGTGTCACATATGTTGATACATCTGATGTTTTTGTGTCAGATACAGTTAGTTATCCTTCCAAATGTGTTAAATATATATTAAAATGGAATCCTTCGAATCCGTAATGCTGACAAAGCTTGTCGTGGACGAGTTGTCCAGCATCCTGTAGACGAGTTGTCCAGCATCCTGTAGACGAGTTGTCCACGTTTGCAGTTTTGTGGACGAGTTATCCATGGACGAGTTGTCCACGCGCCGCTCACACAACATGGTTTTCAGGTGAAAACCACAATCTTCTGTTGCGTTTCGGGGTGTTTCCACGGCAACAGCAGTCCGAGCCAGTGAAAACACTCCTTTTTCAAAATGGCTTCCAGGGTCGTTTTCAGTTTTTCTGCCATTTTTCAGGGAAAACCATGAGAAAACATAGGAATTCTGACGACACACACAAACAACCACATATCTCCAAGTCAGCCATTGACCTCCACATATCAGTGCATCCTCCGGCCACAGGGCAGTGGCTCCAGCAGATTGAGCGGGCTGTGAGATATCATCCACAATCTTTCCTGTACGTCTCAGAGTCCTGGAGGTGGACGGGGAGACAGTGATTCTGGGCCCGCATTCTTGCTGGGCCTTTGCCTCAACATTTCATTCACCTCCCCCTTGAGTGCATTGAGAGAGGTGCTAAGGTGTCAGAGACGACAGGCTCACACCCCTGCTGGCACAGACAGGAGAAGCTCTTTGTTTTACACTGCTGGTGAAACTTGCTTTCTTTGTTCCACTTTGAGCAAACTCCTTCTACCAACAACTATTGAGGTTTCCTTCAACAGCAGAGGAGGGTGCACCATTCCCAGATGAACTGCAATACCAGGTCGATGCGTGGAGTGGACAGAGCAAGCTCCTATTCCATCTTCCTGTTCCAAAAATCAATTTAATATACAGTCCCCAGATAGGGGACATATCAGATATTAAACTGATAAGAACAGATACTACACTTGATCTTAGCCAAAAGGCCGAGAAGCGATACCACAATGGGTCTGAGCTAAAAGGTGCACAGGATCCACCGTTACCACAAGTCCCAGTCAGACATTGAGCCACGCCCATTTAAGGAATTCTGCACAACAATATGCGTGCAACAGTCATTTTGGCTACTTTTTATGGTTGCTTGAATATTTGTTGGTGATGCTTCATTTGGACACTTTTTGCAGTAATCGCAGGCTATTTACGTAGGAGGAATAAGTCACATGAAGGGGAAGGCACAGGAATGGGGAGGGCACAAGGTTCTTAATCCAACAGGTAACATCTTTACATTGTTACCAAGATATATTAGTCATGAGAAAGACGTCAAAAGTTCTTCTATTGTAATCCGGCAGTTTGCTTTTGTTTAAACCAATGTTTAAAGTCGGCACTATTTTTACTTGCGTAGTGATATTGTTGTAATGGGCATTGTGTTTGAGCCACATGTAAGCTGCTGGTCCAATAGGAGATTGCAAAACATCCCAAAATTGAGCTTAAACAAGAGAGAAATGTGAGGGAATGTTTTACAGCCTTGAAACATATATAATACTTGTAAAATAAAAAGAGTTGACTTCCTGGATTTCGCTTCTTGCGGGTTATTTTTAGAACGTAACCCCCACGATAAACGAGGGACCACTGTACTGCTGAAAAAACATGTCATGTGGAAAACTGTACGAGCCCCGCAGCTCCTTAACGTGTCACAAAGCAGCTTCCGACACGTTAACCAGCACCTGGACGCATCACTCAAAGCCGTCACCTATGAAGTGGCGTTTCAACGTCATTATTGTGTCACATATGTTGATACATCTGATGTTTTTGTGTCAGATACAGTTAGTTATCCTTCCAAATGTGTTAAATATATATTAAAATGGAATCCTTCGAATCCGTAATGCTGACAAAGCTTGTCGTGGACGAGTTGTCCAGCATCCTGTAGACGAGTTGTCCAGCATCCTGTAGACGAGTTGTCCAAGTTTGCAGTTTTGTGGACGAGTTATCCATGGACGAGTTGTCCACGCGCCGCTCACACAACATGGTTTTCAGGTGAAAACCACAATCTCCTGTTGCGTTTCAGGGTGTTTCCACGGCAACAGCAGTCCGAGCCAGTGAAAACACTCCTTTTTCAAAATGGCTTCCAGGGTCGTTTTCAGTTTTTCTGCCATTTTTCAGGGAAAACCATGAGAAAACATAGGAATTCTGACGACACACACAAACAACCACATATCTCCAAGTCAGCCATTGACCTCCACATATCAGTGCGTCCTCCGGCCACAGGGCAGTGGCTCCAGCAGATTGAGCGGGCTGTGAGATATCATCCACAATCTTTCCTGTACGTCTCAGAGTCCTGGAGGTGGACGGGGAGACAGTGATTCTGGGCCCGCATTCTTGCTGGGCCTTTGCCTCAACATTTCATTCACCTCCCCCTTGAGTGCATTGAGAGAGGTGCTAAGGTGTCAGAGACGACAGGCTCACACCCCTGCTGGCACAGACAGGAGAAGCTCTTTGTTTTACACTGCTGGTGAAACTTGCTTTCTTTGTTCCACTTTGAGCAAACTCCTTCTACCAACAACTATTGAGGTTTCCTTCAACAGCAGAGGAGGGTGCACCATTCCCAGATGAACTGCAATACCAGGTCGATGCGTGGAGTGGACAGAGCAAGCTCCTATTCCATCTCCCTGTTCCAAAAATCAATTTAATATACAGTCCCCAGATAGGGGACATATCAGATATTAAACTGATAAGAACAGATACTACACTTGATCTTAGCCAAAAGGCCGAGAAGCGATACCACAATGGGTCTGAGCTAAAAGGTGCACAGGATCCACCGTTACCACAAGTCCCAGTCAGACATTGAGCCACGCCCATTTAAGGAATTCTGCACAACAATATGCGTGCAACAGTCATTTTGGCTACTTTTTATGGTTGCTTGAATATTTGTTGGTGATGCTTCATTTGGACACTTTTTGCAGTAATCGCAGGCTATTTACGTAGGAGGAATAAGTCACATGAAGGGGAAGGCACAGGAATGGGGAGGGCACAAGGTTCTTAATCCAACAGGTAACATCTTTACATTGTTACCAAGATATATTAGTCATGAGAAAGACGTCAAAAGTTCTTCTATTGTAATCCGGCAGTTTGCTTTTGTTTAAACCAATGTTTAAAGTCGGCACTATTTTTACTTGCGTAATGATATTGTTGTAATGGGCATTGTGTTTGAGCCACATGTAAGCTGCTGGTCCAATAGGAGATTGCAAAACATCCCAAAATTGAGCTTAAACAAGAGAGAAATGTGAGGGAATGTTTTACAGCCTTGAAACATATATAATACTTGTAAAATAAAAAGAGTTGACTTCCTGGATTTCGCTTCTTGCGGGTTATTTTTAGAACGTAACCCCCACGATAAACGAGGGACCACTGTACTGCTGACAAAACATGTCATGTGGAAAACTGTACGAGCCCCGCAGCTCCTTAACGTGTCACAAAGCAGCTTCCGACACGTTAACCAGCACCTGGACGCATCACTCAAAGCCGTCACCTATGAAGTGGCGTTTCACCGTCATTATTGTGTCACATATGTTGATACATCTGATGTTTTTGTGTCAGATACAGTTAGTTATCCTTCCAAATGTGTTAAATATATATTAAAATGGAATCCTTCGAATCCGTAATGCTGACAAAGCTTGTCGTGGACGAGTTGTCCAGCATCCTGTAGACGAGTTGTCCACGTTTGCAGTTTTGTGGACGAGTTATCCATGGACGAGTTGTCCACGCGCCGCTCACACAACATGGTTTTCAGGTGAAAACCACAATCTTCTGTTGCGTTTCGGGGTGTTTCCACGGCAACAGCAGTCTGAGCCAGTGAAAACACTCCTTTTTCAAAATGGCTTCCAGGGTCGTTTTCAGTTTTTCTGCCATTTTTCAGGGAAAACCATGAGAAAACATAGGAATTCTGACGACACACACAAACAACCACATATCTCCAAGTCAGCCATTGACCTCCACATATCAGTGCGTCCTCCGGCCACAGGGCAGTGGCTCCAGCAGATTGAGCGGGCTGTGAGATATCATCCACAATCTTTCCTGTACGTCTCAGAGTCCTGGAGGTGGACGGGGAGACAGTGATTCTGGGCCCGCATTCTTGCTGGGCCTTTGCCTCAACATTTCATTCACCTCCCCCTTGAGTGCATTGAGAGAGGTGCTAAGGTGTCAGAGACGACAGGCTCACACCCCTGCTGGCACAGACAGGAGAAGCTCTTTGTTTTACACTGCTGGTGAAACTTGCTTTCTTTGTTCCACTTTGAGCAAACTCCTTCTACCAACAACTATTGAGGTTTCCTTCAACAGCAGAGGAGGGTGCACCATTCCCAGATGAACTGCAACACCAGGTCGATGCGTGGAGTGGACAGAGCAAGCTCCTATTCCATCTCCCTGTTCCAAAAATCAATTTAATATACAGTCCCCAGATAGGGGACATATCAGATATTAAACTGATAAGAACAGATTTTTTCTTTTACAAGATTTTATTGGCACATTTTACAGGTCAGTTCCTTCATTCTTCATTCGACACAAAAACAAGCAAGGTATAAGTTTCTGTTTAAAATATCATAAATACAATAGTTTAAATAAATAGATATTCATGATTAAAACAAGACCTGTTGAGTAAAATGATGAAACATGAGGAATACAAAAAGTGCCTATCATTGTAAAAGTCAATAAAAGGAAGTGCATTCAGTTTTAAAAGTCTATTCTGTGGTGCAGGAGAGCAGTGAGTCCCTATCAAGGGGAACTCATCTTGTTCTCCCAAACATTTGGTCTCTCGGGGTTCTGCCATGGTGCTCAGAGGAGGTCCTCTCCCTCGTGCTCCTCCCCTCCAGACACACCCGGAGAGCCAGGCCGCCGCTGCCTTGACCTTTTCTTGTGAGGCTCCGGCTCCTTCGTCCGAATGGGCAGGGAGGCGATTCTTCTTTGTGGCTGTGTCCTCGGCCTGCCGCCTGCAGCTTCCACCTCCCGGACCGTCGCTGCGGCCATCTGGATCACAGCCACGGGGGGGATCTGCCTATGCCTTCTCACCAGCAGGTTTCTGGAGGTCCAGGTGGCGTCTTTGATGGCGGCCAGGGTGAGCCACATCTTTGCAAAGTCTTCCTTTGTCTTGACCTTTTGGCTCACCCCGTATAGCACCAGCTGTGCTGTAAGGACCTCCCCTGCTGGCAAGTACGGGAATTGCAAGGAGCCGGCCGTTGCCCACTGGTCTACGGCAGCGCTGCACTCCCAGAGGAGGTGCCTCACCGACTCAGGAGCGCCACAACCAGGCCGGGGGCAAGTTGAGTGCGCCGCCATTCCTCGGGAGTGCATGACGGCTCTGACTGGGAGAACCTCGTGAGCCACCAGCCATGACAGGTCCCGGAGTCTGTTTGGGAGAACAGGATGGTTCACGTTGCGCCAAACTGTGGAGGGCTCACCGAGTGCGAGCCCGCGCACTGGACTCACTGGTTCCCGTTCCTGCACAACAGAGATCAGACATCTGTGGTTAGTTAAAATCTGCAACTCCTCCTGTTCCAGGTTCAAATGTTTAAGAAATGTCTTGATAAAACCATAGGCCGGTGGCAGGTTAAAAGACACTGGTACTTTAAGATCGGTGGGTAAAATCTTGAGTTTTCGGAGGTAGGACCCCATCCAGAAACGAGACATTGCACTTGTCTTTGGGTTCCTGGAGGGGTCCGTGGCAATAGCCATATGCTGTGCCGTGTAAAAACTTCCCAGTGTTAAATAGAAGTCCGGGACTCCTTTTCCTCCTTTCTCTTTTGGCTTTTTCATTATTTCTCTTCTTACCCTTTCCCACTTTGAGCCCCATAAAAAGTAAAACATGGCCCGGTCCAGATCTAAGAGCACGCTCCTCGGGGGCATAAAAACAGAGCCGATCAATAAAAGCAAAGGTAAAATCACAGCTTTGATGATTAAAACCTTTCCTTCCATGGTCAGTCCTCTAAGTCCCCAGAATCCTAGTCGTTGTCTGACTTTCCCTACTACGTCTGGCCAGTTTGTCTTTCCCGCTCCGTCCGTGTCAAATTTCACCCCCAGTATTTTTGGTTCAGTCTGGGTCACGGTCAGGGGAAGTCCAGTCGTCTCAGTCGCCGTCCACGGTCCGTAAAACTGGGCTTGGGTCTTGTCTCGGTTCAGTTTCGACCCAGAGGCCTGTCCATAAAAGTCCGTCACGTCCAGGGTCCTATTGACTGATAAAAGGTCGGTGCATAAAATGTTCACGTCGTCCATGTATAAAACACATTTGGTGGCAAGTCCCCCGCTCCCTGGGATACTCACCCCATTGATTCGTTGGTCCCTTCTCAAGATCTGTGCCAGCGGTTCCACACACGCCACGTAGAGGAGGGCAGATAACGGACAGCCCTGACGGACACCGCAGTTGATTTTCACTGCTTTTGTCAAATGCCCGTTAACCACAAATCTGCTGCTGATGTCCCGGTACAGCAATCCCACCCAAGCTAGAAACCTTTCTGGGAATCCCATTTTTTGCAGCACCTTGAAAAGGTACTGGTGCGAGACCCGATCAAAGGCTTTTTCAAAATCTAAATTTAGGACTACCAGCCGGATGTTCCTGTCTCTCGCAAAACAGATGGTGTCTCTGATCAGCAGGAGGCTGTCGGTGATCTTCCTCCCCGGGATGGCACAGGCTTGATCCGGGTGAATCAGGTCTTTTAAAAACAAGGACATTCGTGAAGATAAAAGTTTACTAAAAAGTTTACAGTCAAAGTTTAAAAGAGTGATAGGTCTCCAGTTTCTCAAGTCAGTCTTGTCTTTGTCTTTATGGAGAAGAGTCACTATCCCTACTTTAAAACTGTCTGGAAGTTGGTCATGTTTATCAAAGTCCTTAAAAACAGTGAGCAAGTCAGGTGCTAAAATGTCCCAAAAAGTTAAATAAAATTCAAAAGGAAGTCCGTCTTGTCCAGGGGACTTGCCTTTTTTAAAACCATTCATACATTTATTTAACTCTAAAAAGGTAAAATCTTGGGTTAAAAGCACACTGTCATCAATTGTTTTCTCTATAAAATTTAAAACTTCGCTCATTGCATCACTGTTTACAGTTTTATTTTGATATAAATTTTCATAAAACCATTCAACCTCCTCCATACATTCTTCATTTGAATTTGTTATGGAACCATCTCTTTTTTTTAGTTTAATCATGGATCTCCCTTTATTTAAAATTTTCTTAAAAAAGTATCTTGTGCATTTTTCTCCTTCCTCCAGTTCTCTTTCGCGGCTTCTTAAAATGATTCCCTTACTCTTTATTTCTGCTAAAAAGGACATTTCCTTTTTGATTTGTTTAATTTCGTCACTAAAATCCAAACCATATTGTATTAGTTTAAAATATCTCTGTAGTCTTTTTTGCAGTCCCATCATGCGTCTGTTTTCTGTGGCTTTTTTCTTTTTGCCTACTTGTTTAAAAAAAGTCTGTGTCTTTCCCTTCACCATTTCCCACCACTGTGCCCGTGAATGGTACATGTCTTGAAGGGTCTGCCACTCTCTGTACCGCTCCCTGTACTGGCTGACAACATTGTTGTCCTCCAGCAGGGAGCAGTTGAGCTTCCACAGACCTCTTCCTACAGTCACACCAGAAGACAGTGAAAGGGTGCAAGACAGGAGGAGGTGATCGGAGAAGAAAACAGGGCTCAATGTAGCATCGGTTGGTGGGCAGTCACGTGTAAAAAGGTAGTCTATGCGAGAGGCTCTGGTGCTGTCACTACTGAACCAAGTGAAGCCCTCCTCTCTGGGATGCATGGTCTTAAAACAGTCTTGTAGTTTAAAATCCCTGCATAGAGCCTGCAATAAAACCGATGTCTTATCTATTTTAAAATCCTCGCCTGTTCTTCTCCTGTCCTTTCTTGTTAAAATACAATTAAAATCACCTCCTAAAATTAGTGGCACTCGTCCTAGCATGTGGGACTGCAAGTCCTCTAAAAGGTCGTACCTGTCGTTTTTGTCATTAAAACCATAAATATTCAAGAGCCTAAAATCCTTACCCATAAAAGTCAAATGTGTTAAAAGTGCCCTACCGTCTCTCACCACAGTGCTGCCCTTCACCAAGATCTGAGGATTATTTATTAAAATGGCCACTCCGTCATTTTTATTGCTGTTGGATCCACTCCATATTGACTGGAGTGGCCACATGTCCTCCCACTGTTTATAAGATTTTAAAAAAGGTATTGCACATTCTTGTAGTAAAAACACATCGGACTTAAAGGAAGATAAAAAGGATAAAACACTCTGGGCTCTAACTCTAGACTTCACACTTCTCACATTGACAGTAGAGAAGGTGAGAGTCATGAGTATGGTTAAAAACAACAAGTAGGACATTTTAAAAGACTACAAAAAGGACATTATAAAATCATTAAAATCAGTGACTAAGTGATCACTTGTGAACAGAGCTCTTCCTTCACTTCCACTGGTGAGGTGTGAAGGGTTTGAGCTCTGTTCCCCGTTCGGGCTCTGGGAGTTGGTCTCTCCTGCAACCTGCAGTTCATTTTTGAGCCCTTTGGGGTTGATTGCAGAGCAATTGAAAGAAAAGAAACCTCATTGGGTGAATCGGAAGGGAAGACTCTGAGTTCCTCCGCAGATGAACTGCCTGAGGAGACCTCAACTCTTCCCCTCTTCTCCGAGCCCCGGGGGGACCCGGAGGACAATTCTGATGCCGGTCTCTTGGGTTGTTGGGCATTGGGGAGGGGGGCATCCTCGCTGGATCCCTGGCTTTCCTCACCACTGGAACCAGCTCCACCTGCTGCCTGCATGTCCTCGTTGACTCCATCAGGTTCACCTGAGGAGCTCTTTACAGGCCCCTCCCCTTCAACCTCAACTGATCCTTCTCCTCCAACCACAGTAGTGGATGGAGGATCTGGGTTCACAATACCCGCCTCTTCAATTATCTCTTGCACCTGTTCCTCATGTCCGTCACTTTTCTCACTTTCCGCCCATTTTGCTGCCTTCAACTTGTTGGCAAAGGATTTGGGGCAATCTCTGAAGAGGTGGTTTGTGTCTCCACAAAGATTGCACCTTCTGCCATTAGTACACTCCTCAAAGGTGTGACCAATTTCTCTGCACTTCCTACAGACGACCAGCTCACAGGCTTCAGCCAGGTGGCCATGCTGACCACACTTACGGCAGAGCTTGGGCTGGCCCTGGTAATGTATATAGCCCCTGTTTTCCCCAAGGACTATCATGGGCGGGAGATGCTTCAGGCCCTGGAAGCCCTGGGGGTCCTGCCATTGTTGAATGGGGACCCTCCAAGCACAATTCCAGATACCGTCTTCATCCCTCACCTTGGTAGCCTGGCCTTTAACAGTGCAGTATCTTCCCAGCCATGCACAGATGTCTTCTGCATTCACAGTTTCATTGAACATCCTGACAATGACGGTTTTAAGCGCATTGTCAGAAAGCTTCTCCACATTGAACACAGAAAACTGGGGTTTCACATTTTCAAACCGGGACCAGAACTGTCGTAGGAGTGCGGCAGAGCAAAAACTTACATCAAATCCTTTGTTGAAGGGTAAGGTCAGGACACAATTCAGGTCTGTCGGGGAAAAGCCGAGCACGCCCTGCACAAGCTTCCTGGAAAAATCAAGGCGTGACATGGTGACCAATTTCCCATCTTTTTCTAAAAAGGTAAAACGCACGCTGTGGTGCCTCCTCATGCCGGCATGGCTGGCCGACATTTTGGAGGCACCACCAGCTAAAAGGGGTTTAAAACACCAATAAATTACAATAAAACAGTAAGAATTTATCTATTAACTTTAAAGGATAACAATGAAAAGGTAAAAGCAGACTGAAGAAAGCTATGAAAACAGCTCCCTCAGTCTACAGTAAAACAGGTTTTCCACTGACAAGAATCTCAACTACAAACAAGTTGCAAAAGAAAATTCCCTGTACAGTAAGAAAAAAAATAAATATCCTCCGAGAACAGTGTAATCAATGCCACTACAGGCAAACGATTCCACCACCCAGTGGAGGTGACCGCAGTCTTAGCCAAAAGGCCGAGAAGCGATACCACAATGGGTCTGAGCTAAAAGGCGCACAGGATCCACCGTTACCACAAGTCCCAGTCAGACATTGACCCAGATAGCAAAAGGCATTGATTCAACGTTGGATTTTGGTCAGATTGGTTATTTTTGGTTGAGGTTGAAAAAGCGATGTTGTTTCAATGTTTAATTACAGTTACTATTTCAACAATTGAAGAATTGTCATTGATTTGACATTGTATAGATGTTGCATTTTCAATGTTGAATTTCCCTACGTTGATTTGACATTGTATAGATGTTGCATTTTCAATGTTGAATTTCCCTACGTTGATATGACATTGTATAGATGTTGCATTTTCAATGTTGAATATCTCTACATTGATGTGACATGGTTTCAATGTGGGCTGCTGATACTTTTTATTATTGTTATTACTTATGGCTTAAAAGGCCGAGAAATGACACTGAGACAAATGGAGGGCAGATTCTGATGACTGTGACTCACCAGGTACAACTGACATGAATTTAGTGTCCGGTCCAGAAGTGCCTTAAAATCAAGGTCAACTTTCACAAGGTTGAACTTTGATATGGTATACTTTTGCAAATCTTGCAATTATTCTACTCAAATTAGAGTATCATTATATTTTTGTATTGCGCATTGCATCATAGTCATAAGGAGCTGTATACTTAATCCGTATTTGATGAGATGTGTCAACACAACCATATGCATTGGAAAATCTATAGCGGTTTATGTGATACATTAATCTAATATAGACTGTATAATTAACATATTATGATATGCCATGTATTTGATCCATATTCCAGAAACAAAATGTGTGATTAGATATGGCCATATCTATTTTGAAGTTCGTCAGTATGTTCGGCCGGCTTAATAGAACATACTGACGAACTTCAAAATGTTTACTGTATACAATATTTTGTCTTCATGTCACATAGTGGGTTCGTATTTGACCAGATATGGTGCATATCAACAAAAATATGCTTTAGAGACGTCCATATTCTAGACCGAATCCAAAAACAGATATTTAGGGATTCTGAATATTTTCACCCATACGGAACACCAAATCGAAATATTATTCATATCATTTTATAATATATTTTCTTCATGATGTGGTTTATATTTGACCAGGCTCCATTTGCTGGCAATGAAAATCTCATGAGATCAAGGCAGTAGCAGTTTTAGGCAGCTGCTCCACCTACTGAGGCGCCTGCACACCTCAGAGCATCTGGTATATGGCCTCCATGAGGACCACAAACTAGACATTTGGTGTAAAATCATTTGTCCTGTAAAATTGTTCAGTTCAAAGATTCAACACACACACACACACACACACACACACACACGGGTTCACATTGTGCTTCGCAGACGGCTGGAAACTGTCTGGAGATTGCAGCTTAATGTCGCCGCCCCGCGATGTTCATTATCGTGAGAACGCACGTGATCTCGTCATGCGCGCTTTGCATTGTGGGTAGAATCAGGTGTGGTCGCTGCGGGAGAAGAGGTCTCATTGCTGCGAAGGAATTGTTGCGCGCGGTCACAGCATCATTTCGGAAGGTAAGAGGATATTTCATTGTCAGCATTTCAGCATAATAATTGTCTTGAGTCACCGTATAACATTAAGGTTAAATACGTGACATGAGCGTATTTGCTTGCAAAGTTTTATTGCCCGGTTTCATAAAAAAAAAAAAAAGGTAGGCGCGATGTGCTGTTCGCCAGCTAGCTAAACTCGCCCTCGTAACGTAAATCGTAGAAACTCAAACGTTACATGCGGTCGACAACTGTCCCAACTGCTAACGAACACTGTGGTCCCGGTGTCCGGAGAGTTCCGGTGGGAAAGTCGGGTGGGGGGGGCAACGCCATGGCCATGCAGACCAGCATTGCGGTGTGTTAAGCCACGTGGCTTGACACACCACAATGCTGGTCTGCATGGCCATGGCGTAGGCCGCGGGTGGTTCATGATGGCCATGCTCCACTCTGGACTCACTTCGTTTCATAACATGAACGGAAATATCCCCACTTCTGTTGCCCAGTGTTCTCCATCTTTCCTAAAGTAGTTTGGGTTTCATTGTAGGAGTTTAGCCGTCTGGGTATCTTTATTGGCTTTTAATTTGTGATTGTTCTGACGGGAAGACGGAGGATCCATGCGCAGTCGGCAGCTCAGGCCATGCGGCCCTACTTTGTTGGAGCACGTGGGAGGAAGGGTGTAGGGCCACACTTTGCACGGCCTAAAGTGCGGCCCTACTTTGTTAGTGCACGTGCAGCCAAATGTTTGACCGCATGGCCTGAGCTGCCGGCTGTGCATGGATCCTCCATCTTGAGCAATGCAAAGTGAGTCCAGAATGGGGCCATCAGCATGAACCACCCGCGACCTGCATGAAGTCAGCAGACGAGGCAGCGAATATGTTCAGGCTTTTAAGCTGCTCTGTCAGCAGTGTCATGTATATATACACATGGACATACAAATATAAAATATGTATATGTGTTCATATTTGTTTTCCTCTCTTTACAGTTTTACAAGAGGACTCCTGTACATTAAACTTGGCCAAGTAATAGCAGCACCTTTCAAACCATATTGTTCGAACCTGTTTTATTATTTGCTTTACATATAGTGAATGTATTTTTAGATTTATTCAGATTAGAACTTGTAGTGTGCATTGCTGCTTTTATAACAAGTACCGTGTTTCCTTCTTTCTTTCTCACAGCGGCTGCTCGTCAGTTTGACCGGAGGCTGACTGAAAAGCAGTACGAGGGTGCAATGCAGAAGTGGCTGCGCTATGCACCTGAGAGGAGTGGTGGCGTGGCGCGTTCCATGGGGACTACAAGCTGATGTTCGCCCCCTTGTCTCCCCACCCCTACCTCATGTTGAGTTGTCCTTTTTTTTCCACAACTGTGGATTTTTGGTTTTAATAAAACTCATTTTACTGATATCCTCTGCACCTGAGTCCTGCTTCCAGTCCCAGCCTGACAGCAAGTAAAGCAACTGTTCTCAACCTTGGTTTCCTTAAAAAAAAAAATTTAATCTGCAAGCACATACATTGAGCCACGCCCATTTAAGGAATTCTGCACAACAATATGCATGCAAGAGTCATTTTGGCTACTTTTTATGGTTGCTTGAATATTTGTTGGTGATGCTTCATTTGGACACTTTTTGCAGTAATCGCAGGCTATTTACGTAGGAGGAATAAGTCACATGAAGGGGAAGGCACAGGAATGGGGAGGGCACAAGGTTCTTAATCCAACAGGTAACATCTGTGCTGGTAGATGCTCTGCAGAGAGGGCAGTGGTGTTCTGGTGATCTTCTCGGCTGTCTTAACCACTCTCTGCAGGCGACTGCGGTCCGCCACAGTAGGGTTGCCGTACCAGGCTGTGATGCAGCTGGTTAAGGTGCCCTCAACCACACAGCTGTAGAAGTTCTTGAGTATCCTGGGAGACATGCCCTGTTTCTTCAGCCTCCTCAGGAAGTACAGCCGTTGTTGGGCCCTCTTGACCACCTGTGTGGTGTTGAATGTCCAGGCGAGGTCCTCGCTGATGTGGACACCCAGGTATTTGAAGCTGCTCACCCTCTCCATCTCAAGCTCCCGGATAGACAGTGGATGATGAGGTCTCCTCTCCTTCCTCCTGTCCACTATCATCTCCTTTGTCTTGTCTGTGTTAAGGGAGAGGTTGTTGTCCTCACACCAAGCCACTAGACCAGCCACCTCCCTCCTGTAAGCCGCTTCATCATCCCCTGTGATGCGTCCGATCACAGCGGTGTCATCTGCGAACTTCAGGATGATGTTGTCCTTGTGGGAGGCGACACGTCATTACTTGCGTAATGACATTGTTGTTATGGGCATTGTTACCAAGATATATTAGTCATGAGAAAGATGTCAAAAGTTCTTCTGTTGTAATCCGGCAGTTTGTTTTTGTTTAAACCAATGTTTAAAGTCGGCACTATTTTTACTTGCGTAGTGATATTGTTGTAATGGGCATTGTGTTTGAGCCACATGTAAGCTGCTGGTCCAATAGGAGATTGCAAAACATCCCAAAATTGAGCGTAAACAAGAGAGAAATGTGAGGGAATGTTTTACAGCCTTGAAACATATATAATACTTGTAAAATAAAAAGAGTTGACTTCCTGGATTTCGCTTCTTGCGGGTTATTTTTAGAACGTAACCCCCACGATAAACGAGGGACCACTGTACTGCTGAAAAAACATGTCATGTGGAAAACTGTACGAGCCCCGCAGCTCCTTAACGTGTCACAAAGCAGCTTCCGACACGTTAACCAGCACCTGGACGCATCACTCAAAGCCGTCACCTATGAAGTGGCGTTTCAACGTCATTATTGTGTCACATATGTTGATACATCTGATGTTTTTGTGTCAGATACAGTTAGTTATCCTTCCAAATGTGTTAAATATATATTAAAATGGAATCCTTCGAATCCGTAATGCTGACAAAGCTTGTCGTGGACGAGTTGTCCAGCATCCTGTAGACGAGTTGTCCAGCATCCTGTAGACGAGTTGTCCACGTTTGCAGTTTTGTGGACGAGTTATCCATGGACGAGTTGTCCACGCGCCGCTCACACAACATGGTTTTCAGGTGAAAACCACAATCTTCTGTTGCGTTTCGGGGTGTTTCCACGGCAACAGCAGTCCGAGCCAGTGAAAACACTCCTTTTTCAAAATGGCTTCCAGGGTCGTTTTCAGTTTTTCTGCCATTTTTCAGGGAAAACCATGAGAAAACATAGGAATTCTGACGACACACACAAACAACCACATATCTACAAGTCAGCCATTGACCTCCACATATCAGTGCGTCCTCCGGCCACAGGGCAGTGGCTCCAGCAGATTGAGCGGGCTGTGAGATATCATCCACAATCTTTCCTGTACGTCTCAGAGTCCTGGAGGTGGACGGGGAGACAGTGATTCTGGGCCCGCATTCTTGCTGGGCCTTTGCCTCAACATTTCATTCACCTCCCCCTTGAGTGCATTGAGAGAGGTGCTAAGGTGTCAGAGACGACAGGCTCACACCCCTGCTGGCACAGACAGGAGAAGCTCTTTGTTTTACACTGCTGGTGAAACTTGCTTTCTTTGTTCCACTTTGAGCAAACTCCTTCTACCAACAACTATTGAGGTTTCCTTCAACAGCAGAGGAGGGTGCACCATTCCCAGATGAACTGCAATACCAGGTCGATGCGTGGAGTGGACAGAGCAAGCTCCTATTCCATCTCCCTGTTCCAAAAATCAATTTAATATACAGTCCCCAGATAGGGGACATATCAGATATTAAACTGATAAGAACAGATTTTTTCTTTTACAAGATTTTATTGGCACATTTTACAGGTCAGTTTCTTCATTCTTCATTCGACACAAAAACAAAGAAGGTATAAGTTTCTGTTTAAAATATCATAAATACAATAGTTTAAATAAATAGATATTCATGATTAAAACAAGACCTGTTGAGTAAAATGATGAAACATGAGGAATACAAAAAGTGCCTATCATTGTAAAAGTCGCTAAAAGGAAGTGCATTCAGTTTTAAAAGTCTATTCTGTGGTGCAGGAGAGCAGTGAGTCCCTATCAAGGGGAACTCATCCTGTTCTCCCAAACATTTGTTCTCTCGGGGTTCTGCCATGGTGCTCAGAGGAGGTCCTCTCCCTCGTGCTCCTTCCCTCCAGACACACCCGGAGAGCCAGGCCGCCGCTGCCTTGACCTTTTCTTGTGAGGCTCCGGCTCCTTCGTCCGAATGGGCAGGGAGGCGATTCTTCTTTGTGGCTGTGTCCTCGGCCTGCCGCCTGCAGCTTCCACCTCCCGGACCGTCGCTGCGGCCATCTGGATCACAGCCACGGGGGGGATCTGCCTATGCCTTCTCACCAGCAGGTTTCTGGAGGTCCAGGTGGCGTCTTTGATGGCGGCCAGGGTGAGCCACATCTTTGCAAAGTCTTCCTTTGTCCTGACCTTTTGGCTCACCCCGTATAGCACCAGCTGTGCTGTAAGGACCTCCCCTGCTGGCAAGTACGGGAATTGCAAGGAGCCGGCCGTTGCCCACTGGTCTACGGCAGCGCTGCACTCCCAGAGGAGGTGCCTCACCGACTCAGGAGCGCCACAACCAGGCCGGGGGCAAGTTGAGTGCGCCGCCATTCCTCGGGAGTGCATGACGGCTCTGACTGGGAGAACCTCGTGAGCCACCAGCCATGACAGGTCCCGGAGTCTGTTTGGGAGAACAGGATGGTTCACGTTGCGCCAAACTGTGGAGGGCTCACCGAGTGCGAGCCCGCGCACTGGACTCACTGGTTCCCGTTCCTGCACAACAGAGATCAGACATCTGTGGTTAGTTAAAATCTGCAACTCCTCCTGTTCCAGGTTCAAATGTTTAAGAAATGTCTTGATAAAACCATAGGCCGGTGGCAGGTTAAAAGACACTGGTACTTTAAGATCGGTGGGTAAAATCTTGAGTTTTCGGAGGTAGGACCCCATCCAGAAACGAGACATTGCACTTGTCTTTGGGTTCCTGGAGGGGTCCGTGGCAATAGCCATATGCTGTGCTGTGAAAAAACTTCCCAGTGTTAAATAGAAGTCCGGGACTCCTTTTCCTCCTTTCTCTTTTGGCTTTTTCATTATTTCTCTTCTTACCCTTTCCCACTTTGAGCCCCATAAAAAGTAAAACATGGCCCGGTCCAGATCTAAGAGCACGCTCCTCGGGGGCATAAAAACAGAGCCGATCAATAAAAGCAAAGGTAAAATCACAGCTTTGATGATTAAAACCTTTCCTTCCATGGTCAGTCCTCTAAGTCCCCAGAATCCTAGTCGTTGTCTGACTTTCCCTACTACGTCTGGCCAGTTTGTCTTTCCCGCTCCGTCCGTGTCAAATTTCACCCCCAGTATTTTTGGTTCAGTCTGGGTCACGGTCAGGGGAAGTCCAGTCGTCTCAGTCGCCGTCCACGGTCCGTAAAACTGGGCTTGGGTCTTGTCTCGGTTCAGTTTCGACCCAGAGGCCTGTCCATAAAAGTCCGTCACGTCCAGGGTCCTGTTGACTGATAAAAGGTCGGTGCATAAAATGTTCACGTCGTCCATGTATAAAACACATTTGGTGGCAAGTCCCCCGCTCCCTGGGATACTCACCCCATTGATTCGTTGGTCCCTTCTCAAGATCTGTGCCAGCGGTTCCACACACGCCACGTAGAGGAGGGCAGATAACGGACAGCCCTGACGGACACCGCAGTTGATTTTCACTGCTTTTGTCAAATGCCCGTTAACCACAAATCTGCTGCTGATGTCCCGGTACAGCAATCCCACCCAAGCTAGAAACCTTTCTGGGAATCCCATTTTTTGCAGCACCTTGAAAAGGTACTGGTGCGAGACCCGATCAAAGGCTTTTTCAAAATCTAAATTTAGGACTACCAGCCGGATGTTCCTGTCTCTCGCAAAACAGATGGTGTCTCTGATCAGCAGGAGGCTGTCGGTGATCTTCCTCCCCGGGATGGCACAGGCTTGATCCGGGTGAATCAGGTCTTTTAAAAACAAGGACATTCGTGATGATAAAAGTTTACTAAAAAGTTTACAGTCAAAGTTTAAAAGAGTGATAGGTCTCCAGTTTCTCAAGTCAGTCTTGTCTTTGTCTTTATGGAGAAGAGTCACTATCCCTACTTTAAAACTGTCTGGAAGTTGGTCATGTTTATCAAAGTCCTTAAAAACAGTGAGCAAGTCAGGTGCTAAAATGTCCCAAAAAGTTAAATAAAATTCAAAAGGAAGTCCGTCTTGTCCAGGGGACTTGCCTTTTTTAAAACCATTCATACATTTATTTAACTCTAAAAAGGTAAAATCTTGGGTTAAAAGCACACTGTCATCAATTGTTTTCTCTATAAAATTTAAAACTTCGCTCATTGCATCACTGTTTACAGTTTTATTTTGATATAAATTTTCATAAAACCATTCAACCTCCTCCATACATTCTTCATTTGAATTTGTTATGGAACCATCTCTTTTTTTTAGTTTAATCATGGATCTCCCTTTATTTAAAATTTTCTTAAAAAAGTATCTTGTGCATTTTTCTCCTTCCTCCAGTTCTCTTTCGCGGCTTCTTAAAATGATTCCCTTACTCTTTATTTCTGCTAAAAAGGACATTTCCTTTTTGATTTGTTTAATTTCGTCACTAAAATCCAAACCATATTGTATTAGTTTAAAATATCTCTGTAGTCTTTTTTGCAGTCCCATCATGCGTCTGTTTTCTGTGGCTTTTTTCTTTTTGCCTACTTGTTTAAAAAAAGTCTGTGTCTTTCCCTTCACCATTTCCCACCACTGTGCCCGTGAATGGTACATGTCTTGAAGGGTCTGCCACTCTCTGTACCGCTCCCTGTACTGGCTGACAACATTGTTGTCCTCCAGCAGGGAGCAGTTGAGCTTCCACAGACCTCTTCCTACAGTCACACCAGAAGACAGTGAAAGGGTGCAAGACAGGAGGAGGTGATCGGAGAAGAAAACAGGGCTCAATGTAGCATCGGTTGGCGGGCAGTCACGTGTAAAAAGGTAGTCTATGCGAGAGGCTCTGGTGCTGTCACTACTGAACCAAGTGAAGCCCTCCTCTCTGGGATGCATGGTCTTAAAACAGTCTTGTAGTTTAAAATCCCTGCATAGAGCCTGCAATAAAACCGATGTCTTATCTATTTTAAAATCCTCGCCTGTTCTTCTCCTGTCCTTTCTTGTTAAAATACAATTAAAATCACCTCCTAAAATTAGTGGCACTCGTCCTAGCATGTGGGACTGCAAGTCCTCTAAAAGGTCGTACCTGTCGTTTTTGTCATTAAAACCATAAATATTCAAGAGCCTAAAATCCTTACCCATAAAAGTCAAATGTGTTAAAAGTGCCCTACCGTCTCTCACCACAGTGCTGCCCTTCACCAAGATCTGAGGATTATTTATTAAAATGGCCACTCCGTCATTTTTATTGCTGTTGGATCCACTCCATATTGACTGGAGTGGCCACATGTCCTCCCACTGTTTATAAGATTTTAAAAAAGGTATTGCACATTCTTGTAGTAAAAACACATCGGACTTAAAGGAAGATAAAAAGGATAAAACACTCTGGGCTCTAACTCTAGACTTCACACTTCTCACATTGACAGTAGAGAAGGTGAGAGTCATGAGTATGGTTAAAAACAACAAGTAGGACATTTTAAAAGACTACAAAAAGGACATTATAAAATCATTAAAATCAGTGACTAAGTGATCACTTGTGAACAGAGCTCTTCCTTCACTTCCACTGGTGAGGTGTGAAGGGTTTGAGCTCTGTTCCCCGTTCGGGCTCTGGGAGTTGGTCTCTCCTGCAACCTGCAGTTCATTTTTGAGCCCTTTGGGGTTGATTGCAGAGCAATTGAAAGAAAAGAAACCTCATTGGGTGAATCGGAAGGGAAGACTCTGAGTTCCTCCGCAGATGAACTGCCTGAGGAGACCTCAACTCTTCCCCTCTTCTCCGAGCCCCGGGGGGACCCGGAGGACAATTCTGATGCCGGTCTCTTGGGTTGTTGGGCATTGGGGAGGGGGGCATCCTCGCTGGATCCCTGGCTTTCCTCACCACTGGAACCAGCTCCACCTGCTGCCTGCATGTCCTCGTTGACTCCATCAGGTTCACCTGAGGAGCTCTTTACAGGCCCCTCCCCTTCAACCTCAACTGATCCTTCTCCTCCAACCACAGTAGTGGATGGAGGATCTGGGTTCACAATACCCGCCTCTTCAATTATCTCTTGCACCTGTTCCTCATGTCCGTCACTTTTCTCACTTTCCGCCCATTTTGCTGCCTTCAACTTGTTGGCAAAGGATTTGGGGCAATCTCTGAAGAGGTGGTTTGTGTCTCCACAAAGATTGCACCTTCTGCCATTAGTACACTCCTCAAAGGTGTGACCAATTTCTCTGCACTTCCTACAGACGACCAGCTCACAGGCTTCAGCCAGGTGGCCATGCTGACCACACTTACGGCAGAGCTTGGGCTGGCCCTGGTAATGTATATAGCCCCTGTTTTCCCCAAGGACTATCATGGGCGGGAGATGCTTCAGGCCCTGGAAGCCCTGGGGGTCCTGCCATTGTTGAATGGGGACCCTCCAAGCACAATTCCAGATACCGTCTTCATCCCTCACCTTGGTAGCCTGGCCTTTAACAGTGCAGTATCTTCCCAGCCATGCACAGATGTCTTCTGCATTCACAGTTTCATTGAACATCCTGACAATGACGGTTTTAAGCGCATTGTCAGAAAGCTTCTCCACATTGAACACAGAAAACTGGGGTTTCACATTTTCAAACCGGGACCAGAACTGTCGTAGGAGTGCGGCAGAGCAAAAACTTACATCAAATCCTTTGTTGAAGGGCAAGGTCAGGACACAATTCAGGTCTGTCGGGGAAAAGCCGAGCACGCCCTGCACAAGCTTCCTGGAAAAATCAAGGCGTGACATGGTGACCAATTTCCCATCTTTTTCTAAAAAGGTAAAACGCACGCTGTGGTGCCTCCTCATGCCGGCATGGCTGGCCGACATTTTGGAGGCACCACCAGCTAAAAGGGGTTTAAAACACCAATAAATTACAATAAAACAGTAAGAATTTATCTATTAACTTTAAAGGATAACAATGAAAAGGTAAAAGCAGACTGAAGAAAGCTATGAAAACAGCTCCCTCAGTCTACAGTAAAACAGGTTTTCCACTGACAAGAATCTCAACTACAAACAAGTTGCAAAAGAAAATTCCCTGTACAGTAAGAAAAAAAATAAATATCCTCCGAGAACAGTGTAATCAATGCCACTACAGGCAAACGATTCCACCACCCAGTGGAGGTGACCGCAGTCTTAGCCAAAAGGCCGAGAAGCGATACCACAATGGGTCTGAGCTAAAAGGCGCACAGGATCCACCGTTACCACAAGTCCCAGTCAGACATTGACCCAGATAGCAAAAGGCATTGATTCAACGTTGGATTTTGGTCAGATTGGTTATTTTTGGTTGAGGTTGAAAAAGCGATGTTGTTTCAATGTTTAATTACAGTTACTATTTCAACAATTGAAGAATTGTCATTGATTTGACATTGTATAGATGTTGCATTTTCAATGTTGAATTTCCCTACGTTGATATGACATTGTATAGATGTTGCATTTTCAATGTTGAATATCTCTACATTGATGTGACATGGTTTCAATGTGGGCTGCTGATACTTTTTATTATTGTTATTACTTATGGCTTAAAAGGCCGAGAAATGACACTGAGACAAATGGAGGGCAGATTCTGATGACTGTGACTCACCAGGTACAACTGACATGAATTTAGTGTCCGGTCCAGAAGTGCCTTAAAATCAAGGTCAACTTTCACAAGGTTGAACTTTGATATGGTATACTTTTGCAAATCTTGCAATTATTCTACTCAAATTAGAGTATCATTATATTTTTGTATTGCGCATTGCATCATAGTCATAAGGAGCTGTATACTTAATCCGTATTTGATGAGATGTGTCAACACAACCATATGCATTGGAAAATCTATAGCGGTTTATGTGATACATTAATCTAATATAGACTGTATAATTAACATATTATGATATGCCATGTATTTGATCCATATTCCAGAAACAAAATGTGTGATTAGATATGGCCATATCTATTTTGAAGTTCGTCAGTATGTTCGGCCGGCTTAATAGAACATACTGACGAACTTCAAAATGTTTACTGTATACAATATTTTGTCTTCATGTCACATAGTGGGTTCGTATTTGACCAGATATGGTGCATATCAACAAAAATATGCTTTAGAGACGTCCATATTCTAGACCGAATCCAAAAACAGATATTTAGGGATTCTGAATATTTTCACCCATACGGAACACCAAATCGAAATATTATTCATATCATTTTATAATATATTTTCTTCATGATGTGGTTTATATTTGACCAGGCTCCATTTGCTGGCAATGAAAATCTCATGAGATCAAGGCAGTAGCAGTTTTAGGCAGCTGCTCCACCTACTGAGGCGCCTGCACACCTCAGAGCATCTGGTATATGGCCTCCATGAGGACCACAAACTAGACATTTGGTGTCAAATCATTTGTCCTGTAAAATTGTTCAGTTCAAAGATTCAACACACACACACACACACACACACACACACACACACACACACACACACACGGGTTCACATTGTGCTTCGCAGACGGCTGGAAACTGTCTGGAGATTGCAGCTTAATGTCGCCGCCCCGCGATGTTCATTATCGTGAGAACGCACGTGATCTCGTCATGCGCGCTTTGCATTGTGGGTAGAATCAGGTGTGGTCGCTGCGGGAGAAGAGGTCTCATTGCTGCGAAGGAATTGTTGCGCGCGGTCACAGCATCATTTCGGAAGGTAAGAGGATATTTCATTGTCAGCATTTCAGCATAATAATTGTCTTGAGTCACCGTATAACATTAAGGTTAAATACGTGACATGAGCGTATTTGCTTGCAAAGTTTTATTGCCCGGTTTCATAAAAAAAAAAAAAAGGTAGGCGCGATGTGCTGTTCGCCAGCTAGCTAAACTCGCCCTCGTAACGTAAATCGTAGAAACTCAAACGTTACATGCGGTCGACAACTGTCCCAACTGCTAACGAACACTGTGGTCCCGGTGTCCGGAGAGTTCCGGTGGGAAAGTCGGGTGGGGGGGGCAACGCCATGGCCATGCAGACCAGCATTGCGGTGTGTTAAGCCACGTGGCTTGACACACCACAATGCTGGTCTGCATGGCCATGGCGTAGGCCGCGGGTGGTTCATGATGGCCATGCTCCACTCTGGACTCACTTCGTTTCATAACATGAACGGAAATATCCCCACTTCTGTTGCCCAGTGTTCTCCATCTTTCCTAAAGTAGTTTGGGTTTCATTGTAGGAGTTTAGCCGTCTGGGTATCTTTATTGGCTTTTAATTTGTGATTGTTCTGACGGGAAGACGGAGGATCCATGCGCAGTCGGCAGCTCAGGCCATGCGGCCCTACTTTGTTGGAGCACGTGGGAGGAAGGGTGTAGGGCCACACTTTGCACGGCCTAAAGTGCGGCCCTACTTTGTTAGTGCACGTGCAGCCAAATGTTTGACCGCATGGCCTGAGCTGCCGGCTGTGCATGGATCCTCCATCTTGAGCAATGCAAAGTGAGTCCAGAATGGGGCCATCAGCATGAACCACCCGCGACCTGCATGAAGTCAGCAGACGAGGCAGCGAATATGTTCAGGCTTTTAAGCTGCTCTGTCAGCAGTGTCATGTATATATACACATGGACATACAAATATAAAATATGTATATGTGTTCATATTTGTTTTCCTCTCTTTACAGTTTTACAAGAGGACTCCTGTACATTAAACTTGGCCAAGTAATAGCAGCACCTTTCAAACCATATTGTTCGAACCTGTTTTATTATTTGCTTTACATATAGTGAATGTATTTTTAGATTTATTCAGATTAGAACTTGTAGTGTGCATTGCTGCTTTTATAACAAGTACCGTGTTTCCTTCTTTCTTTCTCACAGCGGCTGCTCGTCAGTTTGACCGGAGGCTGACTGAAAAGCAGTACGAGGGTGCAATGCAGAAGTGGCTGCGCTATGCACCTGAGAGGAGTGGTGGCGTGGCGCGTTCCATGGGGACTACAAGCTGATGTTCGCCCCCTTGTCTCCCCACCCCTACCTCATGTTGAGTTGTCCTTTTTTTTCCACAACTGTGGATTTTTGGTTTTAATAAAACTCATTTTACTGATATCCTCTGCACCTGAGTCCTGCTTCCAGTCCCAGCCTGACAGCAAGTAAAGCAACTGTTCTCAACCTTGGTTTCCTTAAAAAAAAAAATTTAATCTGCAAGCACATACATTGAGCCACGCCCATTTAAGGAATTCTGCACAACAATATGCATGCAAGAGTCATTTTGGCTACTTTTTATGGTTGCTTGAATATTTGTTGGTGATGCTTCATTTGGACACTTTTTGCAGTAATCGCAGGCTATTTACGTAGGAGGAATAAGTCACATGAAGGGGAAGGCACAGGAATGGGGAGGGCACAAGGTTCTTAATCCAACAGGTAACATCTGTGCTGGTAGATGCTCTGCAGAGAGGGCAGTGGTGTTCTGGTGATCTTCTCGGCTGTCTTAACCACTCTCTGCAGGCGACTGCGGTCCGCCACAGTAGGGTTGCCGTACCAGGCTGTGATGCAGCTGGTTAAGGTGCCCTCAACCACACAGCTGTAGAAGTTCTTGAGTATCCTGGGAGACATGCCCTGTTTCTTCAGCCTCCTCAGGAAGTACAGCCGTTGTTGGGCCCTCTTGACCACCTGTGTGGTGTTGAATGTCCAGGCGAGGTCCTCGCTGATGTGGACACCCAGGTATTTGAAGCTGCTCACCCTCTCCATCTCAAGCTCCCGGATAGACAGTGGATGATGAGGTCTCCTCTCCTTCCTCCTGTCCACTATCATCTCCTTTGTCTTGTCTGTGTTAAGGGAGAGGTTGTTGTCCTCACACCAAGCCACTAGACCAGCCACCTCCCTCCTGTAAGCCGCTTCATCATCCCCTGTGATGCGTCCGATCACAGCGGTGTCATCTGCGAACTTCAGGATGATGTTGTCCTTGTGGGAGGCGACACGTCATTACTTGCGTAATGACATTGTTGTTATGGGCATTGTTACCAAGATATATTAGTCATGAGAAAGATGTCAAAAGTTCTTCTGTTGTAATCCGGCAGTTTGTTTTTGTTTAAACCAATGTTTAAAGTCGGCACTATTTTTACTTGCGTAGTGATATTGTTGTAATGGGCATTGTGTTTGAGCCACATGTAAGCTGCTGGTCCAATAGGAGATTGCAAAACATCCCAAAATTGAGCGTAAACAAGAGAGAAATGTGAGGGAATGTTTTACAGCCTTGAAACATATATAATACTTGTAAAATAAAAAGAGTTGACTTCCTGGATTTCGCTTCTTGCGGGTTATTTTTAGAACGTAACCCCCACGATAAACGAGGGACCACTGTACTGCTGAAAAAACATGTCATGTGGAAAACTGTACGAGCCCCGCAGCTCCTTAACGTGTCACAAAGCAGCTTCCGACACGTTAACCAGCACCTGGACGCATCACTCAAAGCCGTCACCTATGAAGTGGCGTTTCAACGTCATTATTGTGTCACATATGTTGATACATCTGATGTTTTTGTGTTAGATACAGTTAGTTATCCTTCCAAATGTGTTAAATATATATTAAAATGGAATCCTTCGAATCCGTAATGCTGACAAAGCTTGTCGTGGACGAGTTGTCCAGCATCCTGTAGACGAGTTGTCCAGCATCCTGTAGACGAGTTGTCCACGTTTGCAGTTTTGTGGACGAGTTATCCATGGACGAGTTGTCCACGCGCCGCTCACACAACATGGTTTTCAGGTGAAAACCACAATCTTCTGTTGCGTTTCGGGGTGTTTCCACGGCAACAGCAGTCCGAGCCAGTGAAAACACTCCTTTTTCAAAATGGCTTCCAGGGTCGTTTTCAGTTTTTCTGCCATTTTTCAGGGAAAACCATGAGAAAACATAGGAATTCTGACGACACACACAAACAACCACATATCTACAAGTCAGCCATTGACCTCCACATATCAGTGCGTCCTCCGGCCACAGGGCAGTGGCTCCAGCAGATTGAGCGGGCTGTGAGATATCATCCACAATCTTTCCTGTACGTCTCAGAGTCCTGGAGGTGGACGGGGAGACAGTGATTCTGGGCCCGCATTCTTGCTGGGCCTTTGCCTCAACATTTCATTCACCTCCCCCTTGAGTGCATTGAGAGAGGTGCTAAGGTGTCAGAGACGACAGGCTCACACCCCTGCTGGCACAGACAGGAGAAGCTCTTTGTTTTACACTGCTGGTGAAACTTGCTTTCTTTGTTCCACTTTGAGCAAACTCCTTCTACCAACAACTATTGAGGTTTCCTTCAACAGCAGAGGAGGGTGCACCATTCCCAGATGAACTGCAATACCAGGTCGATGCGTGGAGTGGACAGAGCAAGCTCCTATTCCATCTCCCTGTTCCAAAAATCAATTTAATATACAGTCCCCAGATAGGGGACATATCAGATATTAAACTGATAAGAACAGATTTTTTCTTTTACAAGATTTTATTGGCACATTTTACAGGTCAGTTTCTTCATTCTTCATTCGACACAAAAACAAAGAAGGTATAAGTTTCTGTTTAAAATATCATAAATACAATAGTTTAAATAAATAGATATTCATGATTAAAACAAGACCTGTTGAGTAAAATGATGAAACATGAGGAATACAAAAAGTGCCTATCATTGTAAAAGTCGCTAAAAGGAAGTGCATTCAGTTTTAAAAGTCTATTCTGTGGTGCAGGAGAGCAGTGAGTCCCTATCAAGGGGAACTCATCCTGTTCTCCCAAACATTTGTTCTCTCGGGGTTCTGCCATGGTGCTCAGAGGAGGTCCTCTCCCTCGTGCTCCTTCCCTCCAGACACACCCGGAGAGCCAGGCCGCCGCTGCCTTGACCTTTTCTTGTGAGGCTCCGGCTCCTTCGTCCGAATGGGCAGGGAGGCGATTCTTCTTTGTGGCTGTGTCCTCGGCCTGCCGCCTGCAGCTTCCACCTCCCGGACCGTCGCTGCGGCCATCTGGATCACAGCCACGGGGGGGATCTGCCTATGCCTTCTCACCAGCAGGTTTCTGGAGGTCCAGGTGGCGTCTTTGATGGCGGCCAGGGTGAGCCACATCTTTGCAAAGTCTTCCTTTGTCCTGACCTTTTGGCTCACCCCGTATAGCACCAGCTGTGCTGTAAGGACCTCCCCTGCTGGCAAGTACGGGAATTGCAAGGAGCCGGCCGTTGCCCACTGGTCTACGGCAGCGCTGCACTCCCAGAGGAGGTGCCTCACCGACTCAGGAGCGCCACAACCAGGCCGGGGGCAAGTTGAGTGCGCCGCCATTCCTCGGGAGTGCATGACGGCTCTGACTGGGAGAACCTCGTGAGCCACCAGCCATGACAGGTCCCGGAGTCTGTTTGGGAGAACAGGATGGTTCACGTTGCGCCAAACTGTGGAGGGCTCACCGAGTGCGAGCCCGCGCACTGGACTCACTGGTTCCCGTTCCTGCACAACAGAGATCAGACATCTGTGGTTAGTTAAAATCTGCAACTCCTCCTGTTCCAGGTTCAAATGTTTAAGAAATGTCTTGATAAAACCATAGGCCGGTGGCAGGTTAAAAGACACTGGTACTTTAAGATCGGTGGGTAAAATCTTGAGTTTTCGGAGGTAGGACCCCATCCAGAAACGAGACATTGCACTTGTCTTTGGGTTCCTGGAGGGGTCCGTGGCAATAGCCATATGCTGTGCCGTGAAAAAACTTCCCAGTGTTAAATAGAAGTCCGGGACTCCTTTTCCTCCTTTCTCTTTTGGCTTTTTCATTATTTCTCTTCTTACCCTTTCCCACTTTGAGCCCCATAAAAAGTAAAACATGGCCCGGTCCAGATCTAAGAGCACGCTCCTCGGGGGCATAAAAACAGAGCCGATCAATAAAAGCAAAGGTAAAATCACAGCTTTGATGATTAAAACCTTTCCTTCCATGGTCAGTCCTCTAAGTCCCCAGAATCCTAGTCGTTGTCTGACTTTCCCTACTACGTCTGGCCAGTTTGTCTTTCCCGCTCCGTCCGTGTCAAATTTCACCCCCAGTATTTTTGGTTCAGTCTGGGTCACGGTCAGGGGAAGTCCAGTCGTCTCAGTCGCCGTCCACGGTCCGTAAAACTGGGCTTGGGTCTTGTCTCGGTTCAGTTTCGACCCAGAGGCCTGTCCATAAAAGTCCGTCACGTCCAGGGTCCTGTTGACTGATAAAAGGTCGGTGCATAAAATGTTCACGTCGTCCATGTATAAAACACATTTGGTGGCAAGTCCCCCGCTCCCTGGGATACTCACCCCATTGATTCGTTGGTCCCTTCTCAAGATCTGTGCCAGCGGTTCCACACACGCCACGTAGAGGAGGGCAGATAACGGACAGCCCTGACGGACACCGCAGTTGATTTTCACTGCTTTTGTCAAATGCCCGTTAACCACAAATCTGCTGCTGATGTCCCGGTACAGCAATCCCACCCAAGCTAGAAACCTTTCTGGGAATCCCATTTTTTGCAGCACCTTGAAAAGGTACTGGTGCGAGACCCGATCAAAGGCTTTTTCAAAATCTAAATTTAGGACTACCAGCCGGATGTTCCTGTCTCTCGCAAAACAGATGGTGTCTCTGATCAGCAGGAGGCTGTCGGTGATCTTCCTCCCCGGGATGGCACAGGCTTGATCCGGGTGAATCAGGTCTTTTAAAAACAAGGACATTCGTGATGATAAAAGTTTACTAAAAAGTTTACAGTCAAAGTTTAAAAGAGTGATAGGTCTCCAGTTTCTCAAGTCAGTCTTGTCTTTGTCTTTATGGAGAAGAGTCACTATCCCTACTTTAAAACTGTCTGGAAGTTGGTCATGTTTATCAAAGTCCTTAAAAACAGTGAGCAAGTCAGGTGCTAAAATGTCCCAAAAAGTTAAATAAAATTCAAAAGGAAGTCCGTCTTGTCCAGGGGACTTGCCTTTTTTAAAACCATTCATACATTTATTTAACTCTAAAAAGGTAAAATCTTGGGTTAAAAGCACACTGTCATCAATTGTTTTCTCTATAAAATTTAAAACTTCGCTCATTGCATCACTGTTTACAGTTTTATTTTGATATAAATTTTCATAAAACCATTCAACCTCCTCCATACTTTCTTCATTTGAATTTGTTATGGAACCATCTCTTTTTTTTAGTTTAATCATGGATCTCCCTTTATTTAAAATTTTCTTAAAAAAGTACCTGGTGCATTTTTCTCCTTCCTCCAGTTCTCTTTCGCGGCTTCTTAAAATGATTCCCTTACTCTTTATTTCTGCTAAAAAGGACATTTCCTTTTTGATTTGTTTAATTTCGTCACTAAAATCCAAACCATATTGTGTCAGTTTAAAATATCTCTGTAGTCTTTTTTGCAGTCCCATCATGCGTCTGTTTTCTGTGGCTTTTTTCTTTTTGCCTACTTGTTTAAAAAAAGTCTGTGTCTTTCCCTTCACCATTTCCCACCACTGTGCCCGTGAATGGTACATGTCTTGAAGGGTCTGCCACTCTCTGTACCGCTCCCTGTACTGGCTGACAACATTGTTGTCCTCCAGCAGGGAGCAGTTGAGCTTCCACAGACCTCTTCCTACAGTCACACCAGAAGACAGTGAAAGGGTGCAAGACAGGAGGAGGTGATCGGAGAAGAAAACAGGGCTCAATGTAGCATCGGTTGGCGGGCAGTCACGTGTAAAAAGGTAGTCTATGCGAGAGGCTCTGGTGCTGTCACTACTGAACCAAGTGAAGCCCTCCTCTCTGGGATGCATGGTCTTAAAACAGTCTTGTAGTTTAAAATCCCTGCATAGAGCCTGCAATAAAACCGATGTCTTATCTATTTTAAAATCCTCGCCTGTTCTTCTCCTGTCCTTTCTTGTTAAAATACAATTAAAATCACCTCCTAAAATTAGTGACACTCGTCCTAGCATGTGGGACTGCAAGTCCTCTAAAAGGTCGTACCTGTCGTTTTTGTCATTAAAACCATAAATATTCAAGAGCCTAAAATCCTTACCCATAAAAGTCAAATGTGTTAATAGTGCCCTACCGTCTCTCACCACAGTGCTGCCCTTCACCAAGATCTGAGGATTATTAATTAAAATGGCCACTCCGTCATTTTTATTGCCGTTGGATCCACTCCATATTGACGGGAGTGGCCACATGTCCTCCCACTGTTTGTAAGATTTTAAAAAAGGTATTGCACATTCTTGTAGTAAAAACACATCAGACTTAAAGGAAGATAAAAAGGATAAAACACTCTGGGCTCTAACTCTAGACTTCACACTTCTCACATTGACAGTAGAGAAGGTGAGAGTCATGAGTATGGTTAAAAACAACAAGTAGGACATTTTAAAAGACTACAAAAAAGACATTATAAAATCATTAAAATCAGTGACTAAGTGATCACTTGTGAACAGAGCTCTTCCTTCACTTCCACTGGTGAGGTGTGAAGGGTTTGAGCTCTGTTCCCCGTTCGGGCTCTGGGAGTTGGTCTCTCCTGCAACCTGCAGTTCATTTTTGAGCCCTTTGGGGTTGATTGCAGAGCAATTGAAAGAAAAGAAACCTCATTGGGTGAATCGGAAGGGAAGACTCTGAGTTCCTCCGCAGATGAACTGCCTGAGGAGACCTCAACTCTTCCCCTCTTCTCCGAGCCCCGGGGGGACCCGGAGGACAATTCTGATGCCGGTCTCTTGGGTTGTTGGGCATTGGGGAGGGGGGCATCCTCGCTGGATCCCTGGCTTTCCTCACCACTGGAACCAGCTCCACCTGCTGCCTGCATGTCCTCGTTGACTCCATCAGATTCACCTGAGGAGCTCTTTACAGGCCCCTCCCCTTCAACCTCAACTAATCCTTCTCCTCCAACCACAGTAGTGGATGGAGGATCTGGGTTCACAATACCCGCCTCTTCAATTATCTCTTGCACCTGTTCCTCGTGTCCGTCACTTTTCTCACTTTCCGCCCATTTTGCTGCCTTCTACTTGTTGGCAAAGGATTTGGGGCAATCTCTGAAGAGGTGGTTTGTGTCTCCACAAAGATTGCACCTTCTGCCATTAGTACACTCCTCAAAGGTGTGACCAATTTCTCTGCACTTCCTACAGACGACCAGCTCACAGGCTTCAGCCAGGTGGCCATGCTGACCACACTTACGGCAGAGCTTGGGCTGGCCCTGGTAATGTATATAGCCCCTGTTTTCCCCAAGGACTATCATGGGCGGGAGATGCTTCAGGCCCTGGAAGCCCTGGGGGTCCTGCCATTGTTGAATGGGGACCCTCCAAGCACAATTCCAGATACCGTCTTCATCCCTCACCTTGGTAGCCTGGCCTTTAACAGTGCAGTATCTTCCCAGCCATGCACAGATGTCTTCTGCATTCACAGTTTCATTGAACATCCTGACAATGACGGTTTTAAGCGCATTGTCAGAAAGCTTCTCCACATTGAACACAGAAAACTGGGGTTTCACATTTTCAAAACGGGACCAGAACTGTCGTAGGAGTGCGGCAGAGCAAAAACTTACATCAAATCCTTTGTTGAAGGGCAAGGTCAGGACACAATTCAGGTCTGTCGGGGAAAAGCCGAGCACGCCCTGCACAAGCTTCCTGGAAAAATCAAGGCGTGACATGGTGACCAATTTCCCATCTTTTTCTAAAAAGGTAAAACGCACGCTGTGGTGCCTCCTCATGCCGGCATGGCTGGCCGACATTTTGGAGGCACCACCAGCTAAAAGGGGTTTAAAACACCAATAAATTACAATAAAACAGTAAGAATAAATATATTAACTTTAAAAGACAACTATAAAAAGGTAAAAAGACTGAAGAAAGCTATGAAAACAGCTCCCCTCAGTCTACAGTAAAACAGGTTTTCCACTGACAAGAATCTCAACTACAAACAAGTTGCAAAAGAAAATTCCTTGTACAGTAAGAAAAAAAATAAATATCCTCCGAGAACAGTGTAATCAATGCCACAACAGGCAAACGATTCCACCACCCAGTGGAGGTGACCGCAGTCTTAGCCAAAAGGCCGAGAAGCGATACCACAATGGGTCTGAGCTAAAAGGTGCACAGGATCCACCGTTACCACAAGTCCCAGTCAGACATTGAGCCACGCCCATTTAAGGAATTCTGCACAACAATATGCGTGCAACAGTCATTTTGGCTACTTTTTATGGTTGCTTGAATATTTGTTGGTGATGCTTCATTTGGACACTTTTTGCAGTAATCGCAGGCTATTTACGTAGGAGGAATAAGTCACATGAAGGGGAAGGCACAGGAATGGGGAGGGCACAAGGTTCTTAATCCAACAGGTAACATCTGTGCTGGTAGATGCTCTGCAGAGAGGGCAGTGGTGTTCTGGTGATCTTCTCGGCTGTCTTAACCACTCTCTGCAGGCGACTGCGGTCCGCCACAGTAGTGTTGCCGTACCAGGCTGTGATGCAGCTGGTTAAGGTGCCCTCAACCACACACCTGTAGAAGTTCTTGAGTATCCTGGGAGACATGCCCTGTTTCTTCAGCCTCCTCAGGAAGTACAGCCGTTGTTGGGCCGTCTTGACCACCTGTGTGGTGTTGAATGTCCAGGCGAGGTCCTCGCTGATGTGGACACCCAGGTATTTGAAGCTGCTCACCCTCTCCATCTCAAGCTCCCGGATAGACAGTGGATGATGAGGTCTCCTCTCCTTCCTCCTGTCCACTATCATCTCCTTTGTCTTGTCTGTGTTAAGGGAGAGGTTGTTGTCCTCACACCAAGCCACTAGACCAGCCACCTCCCTCCTGTAAGCCGCTTCATCATCCCCTGTGATGCGTCCGATCACAGCGGTGTCATCTGCGAACTTCAGGATGATGTTGTCCTTGTGGGAGGCGACACGTCATTACTTGCGTAATGACATTGTTGTTATGGGCATTGTTACCACGATATATTAGTCATGAGAAAGACGTCAAAAGTTCTTCTATTGTATTCCGGCAGTTTGTTTTCTTTTAAACCAATGTTTAAAGTCGGCACTATTTTTACTTGCGTAGTGATATTGTTGTAATGGGCATTGTGTTTGAGCCACATGTAAGCTGCTGGTCCAATAGGAGATTGCAAAACATCCCAAAATTGAGCGTAAACAAGAGAGAAATGTGAGGGAATGTTTTACAGCCTTGAAACATATATAATACTTGTAAAATAAAAAGAGTTGACTTCCTGGATTTCGCTTCTTGCGGGTTATTTTTAGAACGTAACCCCCACGATAAACGAGGGACCACTGTACTGCTGAAAAAACATGTCATGTGGAAAACTGTACGAGCCCCGCAGCTCCTTAACGTGTCACAAAGCAGCTTCCGACACGTTAACCAGCACCTGGACGCATCACTCAAAGCCGTCACCTATGAAGTGGCGTTTCAACGTCATTATTGTGTCACATATGTTGATACATCTGATGTTTTTGTGTCAGATACAGTTAGTTATCCTTCCAAATGTGTTAAATATATATTAAAATGGAATCCTTCGAATCCGTAATGCTGACAAAGCTTGTCGTGGACGAGTTGTCCAGCATCCTGTAGACGAGTTGTCCACGTTTGCAGTTTTGTGGACGAGTTATCCATGGACGAGTTGTCCACGCGCCGCTCACACAACATGGTTTTCAGGTGAAAACCACAATCTTCTGTTGCGTTTCGGGGTGTTTCCACGGCAACAGCAGTCCGAGCCAGTGAAAACACTCCTTTTTCAAAATGGCTTCCAGGGTCGTTTTCAGTTTTTCTGCCATTTTTCAGGGAAAACCATGAGAAAACTTAGGAATTCTGACGACACACACAAACAACCACATATCTCCAAGTCAGCCATTGACCTCCACATATCAGTGCGTCCTCCGGCCACAGGGCAGTGGCTCCAGCAGATTGAGCGGGCTGTGAGATATCATCCACAATCTTTCCTGTACGTCTCAGAGTCCTGGAGGTGGACGGGGAGACAGTGATTCTGGGCCCGCATTCTTGCTGGGCCTTTGCCTCAACATTTCATTCACCTCCCCCTTGAGTGCATTGAGAGAGGTGCTAAGGTGTCAGAGACGACAGGCTCACACCCCTGCTGGCACAGACAGGAGAAGCTCTTTGTTTTACACTGCTGGTGAAACTTGCTTTCTTTGTTCCACTTTGAGCAAACTCCTTCTACCAACAACTATTGAGGTTTCCTTCAACAGCAGAGGAGGGTGCACCATTCCCAGATGAACTGCAATACCAGGTCGATGCGTGGAGTGGACAGAGCAAGCTCCTATTCCATCTCCCTGTTCCAAAAATCAATTTAATATACAGTCCCCAGATAGGGGACATATCAGATATTAAACTGATAAGAACAGATTTTTTCTTTTACAAGATTTTATTGGCACATTTTACAGGTCAGTTTCTTCATTCGTCATTCGGCACAAAAACAAAGAAGGTATAAGTTTCTGTTTAAAATATCATAAATACAATAGTTTAAATAAATAGATATTCATGATTAAAGCAAGACCTGTTGAGTAAAATGATGAGACATGAGGAATACAAAAAGTGCCTATCATTGTAAAAGTCGCTAAAAGGAAGTGCATTCAGTTTTAAAAGTCTATTCTGTTGTGCAGGAGAGCAGTGAGTCCCTATCAAGAGGAACTCATCCTGTTCTCCCAAACGTTTGTTCTCTCGGGGTTCTGCCATGGTGCTCAGAGGAGGTCCTCTCCCTCGTGCTCCTTCCCTCCAGACACACCCGGAGAGCCAGGCCGCCGCTGCCTTGACCTTTTCTTGTGAGGCTCCGGCTCCTTCGTCCGAATGGGCAGGGAGGCGATTCTTCTTTGTGGCTGTGTCCTCGGCCTGCCGCCTGCAGCTTCCACCTCCCGGACCGTCGCTGCGGCCATCTGGATCACAGCCACGGGGGGGATCTGCCTATGCCTTCTCACCAGCAGGTTTCTGGAGGTCCAGGTGGCGTCTTTGATGGCAGCCAGGGTGAGCCACATCTTTGCAAAGTCTTCCTTTGTCCTGACCTTTTGGCTCACCCCGTATAGCACCAGCTGTGCTGTAAGGACCTCCCCTGCTGGCAAGTACGGGAATTGCAAGGAGCCGGCCGTTGCCCACTGGTCTACGGCAGCGCTGCACTCCCAGAGGAGGTGCCTCACCGACTCAGGAGCGCCACAACCAGGCCGGGGGCAAGTTGAGTGCGCCGCCATTCCTCGGGAGTGCATGACGGCTCTGACTGGGAGAACCTCGTGAGCCACCAGCCATGACAGGTCCCGGAGTCTGTTTGGGAGAACAGGATGGTTCACGTTGCGCCAAACTGTGGAGGGCTCACCGAGTGCGAGCCCGCGCACTGGACTCACTGGTTCCCGTTCCTGCACAACAGAGATCAGACATCTGTGGTTAGTTAAAATCTGCAACTCCTCCTGTTCCAGGTTCAAATGTTTAAGAAATGTCTTGATAAAACCATAGGCCGGTGGCAGGTTAAAAGACACTGGTACTTTAAGATCGGTGGGTAAAATCTTGAGTTTTCGGAGGTAGGACCCCATCCAGAAACGAGACATTGCACTTGTCTTTGGGTTCCTGGAGGGGTCCGTGGCAATAGCCATATGCTGTGCCGTGTAAAAACTTCCCAGTGTTAAATAGATGTCCGGGACTCCTTTTCCTCCTTTCTCTTTTGGCTTTTTCATTATTTCTCTTCTTACCCTTTCCCACTTTGAGCCCCATAAAAAGTAAAACATGGCCCGGTCCAGGTCTAAGAGCACGCTCCTCGGGGGCATAAAAACAGAGCCGATCAATAAAAGCAAAGGTAAAATCACAGCTTTGATGATTAAAACCTTTCCTTCCATGGTCAGTCCTCTAAGTCCCCAGAATCCTAGTCGTTGTCTGACTTTCCCTACTACGTCTGGCCAGTTTGTCTTTCCCGCTCCGTCCGTGTCAAATTTCACCCCCAGTATTTTTGGTTCAGTCTGGGTCACGGTCAGGGGAAGTCCAGTCGTCTCAGTCGCCGTCCACGGTCCGTAAAACTGGGCTTGGGTCTTGTCTCGGTTCAGTTTCGACCCAGAGGCCTGTCCATAAATGTCCGTCACGTCCAGGGTCCTGTTGACTGATAAAAGGTCGGTGCATAAAATGTTCACGTCGTCCATGTATAAAACACATTTGGTGGCAAGTCCCCCGCTCCCTGGGATACTCACCCCATTGATTCGTTGGTCCCTTCTCAAGATCTGTGCCAGCGGTTCCACACACGCCACGTAGAGGAGGGCAGATAACGGACAGCCCTGACGGACACCGCAGTTGATTTTCACTGCTTTTGTCAAATGCCCATTAACCACAAATCTGCTGCTGATGTCCCGGTACAGCAATCCCACCCAAGCTAGAAACCTTTCTGGGAATCCCATTTTTTGCAGCACCTTGAAAAGGTACTGGTGCGAGACCCGATCAAAGGCTTTTTCAAAATCTAAATTTAGGACTACCAGCCGGATGTTCCTGTCTCTCGCAAAACAGATGGTGTCTCTGATCAGCAGGAGGCTGTCGGTGATCTTCCTCCCCGGGATGGCACAGGCTTGATCCGGGTGAATCAGGTCTTTTAAAAACAAGGACATTCGTGAAGATAAAAGTTTACTAAAAAGTTTACAGTCAAAGTTTAAAAGAGTGATAGGTCTCCAGTTTCTCAAGTCAGTCTTGTCTTTGTCTTTATGAAGAAGAGTCACTATCCCTACTTTAAAACTGTCTGGAAGTTGGTCATGTTTATCAAAGTCCTTAAAAACAGTGAGCAAGTCAGGTGCTAAAATGTCCCAAAAAGTTAAATAAAATTCAAAAGGAAGTCCATCTTGTCCAGGGGATTTGCCTTTTTTAAAACCATTCATACATTTATTTAACTCTAAAAAGGTAAAATCTTGGGTTAAAAGCACACTGTCATCAATCGTTTTCTCTATAAAATTTAAAACTTTTCTCATTGCATCACTGTTTACAGGTTTAGTTTGATATACATTTTCATAAAACCATTCAACCTCCTCCATACATTCTTCATTTGAATTTGTTATGGAACCATCTCTTTTTTTTAGTTTCATCATGGATCTCCCTTTATTTAAAATTTTCTTAAAAAAGTATCTTGTGCATTTTTCTCCTTCCTCCAGTTCTCTTTCGCGGCTTCTTAAAATGATTCCCTTACTTTTTATTTCTGCTAAAAAGGACATTTCCTTTTTGATTTGTTTAATTTCTTCACTAAAATCCAAACCATATTGTATTAGTTTAAAATATCTCTGTAGTCTTTTTTGCAGTCCCATCATGCGTCTGTTTTCTGTGGCTTTTTTTTTTTTTGCCTATTTGTTTAAAAAAAGTCTGTGTCTTTCCCTTCACCATTTCCCACCACTGTGCCCGTGAATGGTACATGTCTTGAAGGGTCTGCCACTCTCTGTACCGCTCCCTGTACTGGCTGACAACATTGTTGTCCTCCAGCAGGGAGCAGTTGAGCTTCCACAGACCTCTTCCTACAGTCACACCAGAAGACAGTGAAAGGGTGCAAGACAGGAGGAGGTGATCGGAGAAGAAAACAGGGCTCAATGTAGCATCGGTTGGCGGGCAGTCACGTGTAAAAAGGTAGTCTATGCGAGAGGCTCTGGTGCTGTCACTACTGAACCAAGTGAAGCCCTCCTCTCTGGGATGCATGGTCTTAAAACAGTCTTGTAGTTTAAAATCCCTGCATAGAGCCTGCAATAAAACCGATGTCTTATCTATTTTAAAATCCTCGCCTGTTCTTCTCCTGTCCTTTCTTGTTAAAATACAATTAAAATCACCTCCTAAAATTAGTGGCACTCGTCCTAGCATGTGGGACTGCAAGTCCTCTAAAAGGTCGTACCTGTCGTTTTTGTCATTAAAACCATAAATATTCAAGAGCCTAAAATCCTTACCCATAAAAGTCAAATGTGTTAAAAGTGCCCTACCGTCTCTCACCACAGTGCTGCCCTTCACCAAGATCTGAGGATTATTTATTAAAATGGCCACTCCGTCATTTTTATTGTTGTTGGAGCCACTCCATATTGACTGGAGTGGCCACATGTCCTCCCACTGTTTGTAAGATTTTAAAAAAGGTATTGCACATTCTTGTAATAAAAACACATCGGACTTAAAGGAAGATAAAAAGGATAAAACACTCTGGGCTCTAACTCTAGACTTCACACTTCTCACATTGACAGTAGAGAAGGTGAGAGTCATGAGTATGGTTAAAAACAACAAGTAGGACATTTTAAAAGACTACAAAAAAGACATTATAAAATCATTAAAATCAGTGACTAAGTGATCACTTGTGAACAGAGCTCTTCCTTCACTTCCACTGGTGAGGTGTGAAGGGTTTGAGCTCTGTTACCCGTTCGGGCTCTGGGAGTTGGTCTCTCCTGCAACCTGCAGTTCATTTTTGAGCCCTTTGGGGTTGATTGCAGAGCAATTGAAAGAAAAGAAACCTCATTGGGTGAATCGGAAGGGAAGACTCTGAGTTCCTCCGCAGATGAACTGCCTGAGGAGACCTCAACTCTTCCCCTCTTCTCCGAGCCCCGGGGGGACCCGGAGGACAATTCTGATGCCGGTCTCTTGGGTTGTTGGGCATTGGGGAGGGGGGCATCCTCGCTGGATCCCTGGCTTTCCTCACCACTGGAACCAGCTCCACCTGCTGCCTGCATGTCCTCGTTGACTCCATCAGGTTCACCTGAGGAGCTCTTTACAGGCCCCTCCCCTTCAACCTCAACTGATCCTTCTCCTCCAACCACAGTAGTGGATGGAGGATCTGGGTTCACAATACCCGCCTCTTCAATTATCTCTTGCACCTGTTCCTCGTGTCCGTCACTTTTCTCACTTTCCGCCCATTTTGCTGCCTTCAACTTGATAAGAACAGATACTACACTTGATCTTAGCCAAAAGGCCGAGAAGCGATACCACAATGGGTCTGAGCTAAAAGGTGCACAGGATCCACCGTTACCACAAGTCCCAGTCAGACATTGAGCCACGCCCATTTAAGGAATTCTGCACAACAATATGCGTGCAACAGTCATTTTGGCTACTTTTTATGGTTGCTTGAATATTTGTTGGTGATGCTTCATTTGGACACTTTTTGCAGTAATCGCAGGCTATTTACGTAGGAGGAATAAGTCACATGAAGGGGAAGGCACAGGAATGGGGAGGGCACAAGGTTCTTAATCCAACAGGTAACATCTTTACATTGTTACCAAGATATATTAGTCATGAGAAAGACGTCAAAAGTTCTTCTATTGTAATCCGGCAGTTTGCTTTTGTTTAAACCAATGTTTAAAGTCGGCACTATTTTTACTTGCGTAATGATATTGTTGTAATGGGCATTGTGTTTGAGCCACATGTAAGCTGCTGGTCCAATAGGAGATTGCAAAACATCCCAAAATTGAGCTTAAACAAGAGAGAAATGTGAGGGAATGTTTTACAGCCTTGAAACATATATAATACTTGTAAAATAAAAAGAGTTGACTTCCTGGATTTCGCTTCTTGCGGGTTATTTTTAGAACGTAACCCCCACGATAAACGAGGGACCACTGTACTGCTGACAAAACATGTCATGTGGAAAACTGTACGAGCCCCGCAGCTCCTTAACGTGTCACAAAGCAGCTTCCGACACGTTAACCAGCACCTGGACGCATCACTCAAAGCCGTCACCTATGAAGTGGCGTTTCACCGTCATTATTGTGTCACATATGTTGATACATCTGATGTTTTTGTGTCAGATACAGTTAGTTATCCTTCCAAATGTGTTAAATATATATTAAAATGGAATCCTTCGAATCCGTAATGCTGACAAAGCTTGTCGTGGACGAGTTGTCCAGCATCCTGTAGACGAGTTGTCCACGTTTGCAGTTTTGTGGACGAGTTATCCATGGACGAGTTGTCCACGCGCCGCTCACACAACATGGTTTTCAGGTGAAAACCACAATCTTCTGTTGCGTTTCGGGGTGTTTCCACGGCAACAGCAGTCTGAGCCAGTGAAAACACTCCTTTTTCAAAATGGCTTCCAGGGTCGTTTTCAGTTTTTCTGCCATTTTTCAGGGAAAACCATGAGAAAACATAGGAATTCTGACAACACACACAAACAACCACATATCTCCAAGTCAGCCATTGACCTCCACATATCAGTGCGTCCTCCGGCCACAGGGCAGTGGCTCCAGCAGATTGAGCGGGCTGTGAGATATCATCCACAATCTTTCCTGTACGTCTCAGAGTCCTGGAGGTGGACGGGGAGACAGTGATTCTGGGCCCGCATTCTTGCTGGGCCTTTGCCTCAACATTTCATTCACCTCCCCCTTGAGTGCATTGAGAGAGGTGCTAAGGTGTCAGAGACGACAGGCTCACACCCCTGCTGGCACAGACAGGAGAAGCTCTTTGTTTTACACTGCTGGTGAAACTTGCTTTCTTTGTTCCACTTTGAGCAAACTCCTTCTACCAACAACTATTGAGGTTTCCTTCAACAGCAGAGGAGGGTGCACCATTCCCAGATGAACTGCAACACCAGGTCGATGCGTGGAGTGGACAGAGCAAGCTCCTATTCCATCTCCCTGTTCCAAAAATCAATTTAATATACAGTCCCCAGATAGGGGACATATCAGATATTAAACTGATAAGAACAGATACTACACTTGATCTTAGCCAAAAGGCCGAGAAGCGATACCACAATGGGTCTGAGCTAAAAGGCGCACAGGATCCACCGTTACCACAAGTCCCAGTCAGACATTGACCCAGATAGCAAAAGGCATTGATTCAACGTTGGATTTTGGTCAGATTGGTTATTTTTGGTTGAGGTTGAAAAAGCGATGTTGTTTCAATGTTTAATTACAGTTACTATTTCAACAATTGAAGAATTGTCATTGATTTGACATTGTATAGATGTTGCATTTTCAATGTTGAATTTCCCTACGTTGATATGACATTGTATAGATGTTGCATTTTCAATGTTGAATATCTCTACATTGATGTGACATGGTTTCAATGTGGGCTGCTGATACTTTTTATTATTGTTATTACTTATGGCTTAAAAGGCCGAGAAATGACACTGAGACAAATGGAGGACAGATTCTGATGACTGTGACTCACCAGGTACAACTGACATGAATTTAGTGTCCGGTCCAGAAGTGCCTTAAAATCAAGGTTAACTTTCACAAGGTTGAACTTTGATATGGTATACTTTTGCAAATCTTGCAATTATTCTACTCAAATTAGAGTATCATTATATTTTTGTATTGCGCATTGCATCATAGTCATAAGGAGCTGTATACTTAATCCGTATTTGATGAGATGTGTCAACACAACCATATGCATTGGAAAATCTATAGCGGTTTATGTGATACATTAATCTAATATAGACTGTATAATTAACATATTATGATATGCCATGTATTTGATCCATATTCCAGAAACAAAATGTGTGATTAGATATGGCCATATCTATTTTGAAGTTCGTCAGTATGTTCGGCCGGCTTAATAGAACATACTGACGAACTTCAAAATGTTTACTGTATACAATATTTTGTCTTCATGTCACATAGTGGGTTCGTATTTGACCAGATATGGTGCATATCAACAAAAATATGCTTTAGAGACGTCCATATTCTAGACCGAATCCAAAAACAGATATTTAGGGATTCTGAATATTTTCACCCATACGGAACACCAAATCGAAATATTATTCATATCATTTTATAATATATTTTCTTCATGATGTGGTTTATATTTGACCAGGCTCCATTTGCTGGCAATGAAAATGTCATGAGATCAAGGCAGTAGCAGTTTTAGGCAGCTGCTCCACCTACTGAGGCGCCTGCACACCTCAGAGCATCTGGTATATGGCCTCCATGAGGACCACAAACTATACATTTGGTGTAAAATCATTTGTCCTGTAAAATTGTTCAGTTCAAAGATTCAACACACACACACACACACACACACACACACACACACACACACACACACACACGGGTTCACATTGTGCTTCGCAGACGGCTGGAAACTGTCTGGAGATTGCAGCTTAATGTCGCCGCCCCGCGATGTTCATTATCGTGAGAACGCACGTGATCTCGTCATGCGCGCTTTGCATTGTGGGTAGAATCAGGTGTGGTCGCTGCGGGAGAAGAGGTCTCATTGCTGCGAAGGAATTGTTGCGCGCGGTCACAGCATCATTTCGGAAGGTAAGAGGATATTTCATTGTCAGCATTTCAGCATAATAATTGTCTTGAGTCACCGTATAACATTAAGGTTAAATACGTGACATGAGCGTATTTGCTTGCAAAGTTTTATTGCCCGGTTTCATAAAAAAAAAAAAAAGGTAGGCGCGATGTGCTGTTCGCCAGCTAGCTAAACTCGCCCTCGTAACGTAAATCGTAGAAACTCAAACGTTACATGCGGTCGACAACTGTCCCAACTGCTAACGAACACTGTGGTCCCGGTGTCCGGAGAGTTCCGGTGGGAAAGTCGGGTGGGGGGGGCAACGCCATGGCCATGCAGACCAGCATTGCGGTGTGTTAAGCCACGTGGCTTGACACACCACAATGCTGGTCTGCATGGCCATGGCGTAGGCCGCGGGTGGTTCATGATGGCCATGCTCCACTCTGGACTCACTTCGTTTCATAACATGAACGGAAATATCCCCACTTCTGTTGCCCAGTGTTCTCCATCTTTCCTAAAGTAGTTTGGGTTTCATTGTAGGAGTTTAGCCGTCTGGGTATCTTTATTGGCTTTTAATTTGTGATTGTTCTGACGGGAAGACGGAGGATCCATGCGCAGTCGGCAGCTCAGGCCATGCGGCCCTACTTTGTTGGAGCACGTGGGAAGAAGGGTGTAGGGCCACACTTTGCACGGCCTAAAGTGCGGCCCTACTTTGTTAGTGCACGTGCAGCCAAATGTTTGACCGCATGGCCTGAGCTGCCGGCTGTGCATGGATCCTCCATCTTGAGCAATGCAAAGTGAGTCCAGAATGGGGCCATCAGCATGAACCACCCGCGACCTGCATGAAGTCAGCAGACGAGGCAGCGAATATGTTCAGGCTTTTAAGCTGCTCTGTCAGCAGTGTCATGTATATATACACATGGACATACAAATATAAAATATGTATATGTGTTCATATTTGTTTTCCTCTCTTTACAGTTTTACAAGAGGACTCCTGTACATTAAACTTGGCCAAGTAATAGCAGCACCTTTCATACCATATTGTTCGAACCTGTTTTATTATTTGCTTTACATATAGTGAATGTATTTTTAGATTTATTCAGATTAGAACTTGTAGCGTGCATTGCTGCTTTTATAACAAGTACCGTGTTTCCTTCTTTCTTTCTCACAGCGGCTGCTCGTCAGTTTGACCGGAGGCTGACTGAAAAGCAGTACGAGGGTGCAATGCAGAAGTGGCTGCGCTATGCACCTGAGAGGAGTGGTGGCGTGGCGCGTTCCATGGGGACTACAAGCTGATGTTCGCCCCCTTGTCTCCCCACCCCTACCTCATGTTGAGTTGTCCTTTTTTTTCCACAACTGTGGATTTTTGGTTTTAATAAAACTCATTTTACTGATATCCTCTGCACCTGAGTCCTGCTTCCAGTCCCAGCCTGACAGCAAGTAAAGCAACTGTTCTCAACCTTGGTTTCCTTAAAAAAAAAAATTTAATCTGCAAGCACATACATTGAGCCACGCCCATTTAAGGAATTCTGCACAACAATATGCATGCAAGAGTCATTTTGGCTACTTTTTATGGTTGCTTGAATATTTGTTGGTGATGCTTCATTTGGACACTTTTTGCAGTAATCGCAGGCTATTTACGTAGGAGGAATAAGTCACATGAAGGGGAAGGCACAGGAATGGGGAGGGCACAAGGTTCTTAATCCAACAGGTAACATCTGTGCTGGTAGATGCTCTGCAGAGAGGGCAGTGGTGTTCTGGTGATCTTCTCGGCTGTCTTAACCACTCTCTGCAGGCGACTGCGGTCCGCCACAGTAGGGTTGCCGTACCAGGCTGTGATGCAGCTGGTTAAGGTGCCCTCAACCACACAGCTGTAGAAGTTCTTGAGTATCCTGGGAGACATGCCCTGTTTCTTCAGCCTCCTCAGGAAGTACAGCCGTTGTTGGGCCCTCTTGACCACCTGTGTGGTGTTGAATGTCCAGGCGAGGTCCTCGCTGATGTGGACACCCAGGTATTTGAAGCTGCTCACCCTCTCCATCTCAAGCTCCCGGATAGACAGTGGATGATGAGGTCTCCTCTCCTTCCTCCTGTCCACTATCATCTCCTTTGTCTTGTCTGTGTTAAGGGAGAGGTTGTTGTCCTCACACCAAGCCACTAGACCAGCCACCTCCCTCCTGTAAGCCGCTTCATCATCCCCTGTGATGCGTCCGATCACAGCGGTGTCATCTGCGAACTTCAGGATGATGTTGTCCTTGTGGGAGGCGACACGTCATTACTTGCGTAATGACATTGTTGTTATGGGCATTGTTACCAAGATATATTAGTCATGAGAAAGATGTCAAAAGTTCTTCTGTTGTAATCCGGCAGTTTGTTTTTGTTTAAACCAATGTTTAAAGTCGGCACTATTTTTACTTGCGTAGTGATATTGTTGTAATGGGCATTGTGTTTGAGCCACATGTAAGCTGCTGGTCCAATAGGAGATTGCAAAACATCCCAAAATTGAGCGTAAACAAGAGAGAAATGTGAGGGAATGTTTTACAGCCTTGAAACATATATAATACTTGTAAAATAAAAAGAGTTGACTTCCTGGATTTCGCTTCTTGCGGGTTATTTTTAGAACGTAACCCCCACGATAAACGAGGGACCACTGTACTGCTGAAAAAACATGTCATGTGGAAAACTGTACGAGCCCCGCAGCTCCTTAACGTGTCACAAAGCAGCTTCCGACACGTTAACCAGCACCTGGACGCATCACTCAAAGCCGTCACCTATGAAGTGGCGTTTCAACGTCATTATTGTGTCACATATGTTGATACATCTGATGTTTTTGTGTCAGATACAGTTAGTTATCCTTCCAAATGTGTTAAATATATATTAAAATGGAATCCTTCGAATCAGTAATGCTGACAAAGCTTGTCGTGGACGAGTTGTCCAGCATCCTGTAGACGAGTTGTCCAGCATCCTGTAGACGAGTTGTCCACGTTTGCAGTTTTGTGGACGAGTTATCCATGGACGAGTTGTCCACGTTTGCAGTTTTGTGGACGAGTTATCCATGGACGAGTTGTCCACGTGCCGCTCACACAACATGGTTTTCAGGTGAAAACCACAATCTTCTGTTGCGTTTCGGGGTGTTTCCACGGCAACAGCAGTCCGAGCCAGTGAAAACACTCCTTTTTCAAAATGGCTTCCAGGGTCGTTTTCAGTTTTTCTGCCATTTTTCAGGGAAAACCATGAGAAAACATAGGAATTCTGACGACACACACAAACAACCACATATCTCCAAGTCAGCCATTGACCTCCACATATCAGTGCATCCTCCGGCCACAGGGCAGTGGCTCCAGCAGATTGAGCGGGCTGTGAGATATCATCCACAATCTTTCCTGTACGTCTCAGAGTCCTGGAGGTGGACGGGGAGACAGTGATTCTGGGCCCGCATTCTTGCTGGGCCTTTGCCTCAACATTTCATTCACCTCCCCCTTGAGTGCATTGAGAGAGGTGCTAAGGTGTCAGAGACGACAGGCTCACACCCCTGCTGGCACAGACAGGAGAAGCTCTTTGTTTTACACTGCTGGTGAAACTTGCTTTCTTTGTTCCACTTTGAGCAAACTCCTTCTACCAACAACTATTGAGGTTTCCTTCAACAGCAGAGGAGGGTGCACCATTCCCAGATGAACTGCAATACCAGGTCGATGCGTGGAGTGGACAGAGCAAGCTCCTATTCCATCTTCCTGTTCCAAAAATCAATTTAATATACAGTCCCCAGATAGGGGACATATCAGATATTAAACTGATAAGAACAGATACTACACTTGATCTTAGCCAAAAGGCCGAGAAGCGATACCACAATGGGTCTGAGCTAAAAGGTGCACAGGATCCACCGTTACCACAAGTCCCAGTCAGACATTGAGCCACGCCCATTTAAGGAATTCTGCACAACAATATGCGTGCAACAGTCATTTTGGCTACTTTTTATGGTTGCTTGAATATTTGTTGGTGATGCTTCATTTGGACACTTTTTGCAGTAATCGCAGGCTATTTACGTAGGAGGAATAAGTCACATGAAGGGGAAGGCACAGGAATGGGGAGGGCACAAGGTTCTTAATCCAACAGGTAACATCTGTGCTGGTAGATGCTCTGCAGAGAGGGCAGTGGTGTTCTGGTGATCTTCTCGGCTGTCTTAACCACTCTCTGCAGGCGACTGCGGTCCGCCACAGTAGTGTTGCCGTACCAGGCTGTGATGCAGCTGGTTAAGGTGCCCTCAACCACACAGCTGTAGAAGTTCTTGAGTATCCTGGGAGACATGCCCTATTTCTTCAGCCTCCTCAGGAAGTACAGCCGTTGTTGGGCCCTCTTGACCACCTGTGTGGTGTTGAATGTCCAGGCGAGGTCCTCGCTGATGTGGACACCCAGGTATTTGAAGCTGCTCACCCTCTCCATCTCAAGCTCCCGGATAGACAGTGGATGATGAGGTCTCCTCTCCTTCCTCCTGTCCACTATCATCTCCTTTGTCTTGTCTGTGTTAAGGGAGAGGTTGTTGTCCTCACACCAAGCCACTAGACCAGCCACCTCCCTCCTGTAAGCCGCTTCATCATCCCCTGTGATGCGTCCGATCACAGCGGTGTCATCTGCGAACTTCAGGATGATGTTGTCCTTGTGGGAGGCGACACGTCATTACTTGCGTAATGACATTGTTGTTATGGGCATTGTTACCACGATATATTAGTCATGAGAAAGACGTCAAAAGTTCTTCTATTGTATTCCGGCAGTTTGTTTTCTTTTAAACCAATGTTTAAAGTCGGCACTATTTTTACTTGCGTAGTGATATTGTTGTAATGGGCATTGTGTTTGAGCCACATGTAAGCTGCTGGTCCAATAGGAGATTGCAAAACATCCCAAAATTGAGCGTAAACAAGAGAGAAATGTGAGGGAATGTTTTACAGCCTTGAAACATATATAATACTTGTAAAATAAAAAGATTTGACTTCCTGGATTTCGCTTCTTGCGGGTTATTTTTAGAACGTAACCCCCACGATAAACGAGGGACCACTGTACTGCTGAAAAAACATGTCATGTGGAAAACTGTACGAGCCCCGCAGCTCCTTAACGTGTCACAAAGCAGCTTCCGACACGTTAACCAGCACCTGGACGCATCACTCAAAGCCGTCACCTATGAAGTGGCGTTTCAACGTCATTATTGTGTCACATATGTTGATACATCTGATGTTTTTGTGTCAGATACAGTTAGTTATCCTTCCAAATGTGTTAAATATATATTAAAATGGAATCCTTCGAATCAGTAATGCTGACAAAGCTTGTCGTGGACGAGTTGTCCAGCATCCTGTAGACGAGTTGTCCAAGTTTGCAGTTTTGTGGACGAGTTATCCATGGACGAGTTGTCCACGCGCCGCTCACACAACATGGTTTTCAGGTGAAAACCACAATCTCCTGTTGCGTTTCGGGGTGTTTCCACGGCAACAGCAGTCCGAGCCAGTGAAAACACTCCTTTTTCAAAATGGCTTCCAGGGTCGTTTTCAGTTTTTCTGCCATTTTTCAGGGAAAACCATGAGAAAACATAGGAATTCTGACGACACACACAAACAACCACATATCTCCAAGTCAGCCATTGACCTCCACATATCAGTGCGTCCTCCGGCCACAGGGCAGTGGCTCCAGCAGATTGAGCGGGCTGTGAGATATCATCCACAATCTTTCCTGTACGTCTCAGAGTCCTGGAGGTGGACGGGGAGACAGTGATTCTGGGCCCGCATTCTTGCTGGGCCTTTGCCTCAACATTTCATTCACCTCCCCCTTGAGTGCATTGAGAGAGGTGCTAAGGTGTCAGAGATGACAGGCTCACACCCCTGCTGGCACAGACAGGAGAAGCTCTTTGTTTTACACTGCTGGTGAAACTTGCTTTCTTTGTTCCACTTTGAGCAAACTCCTTCTACCAACAACTATTGAGGTTTCCTTCAACAGCAGAGGAGGGTGCACCATTCCCAGATGAACTGCAATACCAGGTCGATGCGTGGAGTGGACAGAGCAAGCTCCTATTCCATCTCCCTGTTCCAAAAATCAATTTAATATACAGTCCCCAGATAGGGGACATATCAGATATTAAACTGATAAGAACAGATACTACACTTGATCTTAGCCAAAAGGCCGAGAAGCGATACCACAATGGGTCTGAGCTAAAAGGCGCACAGGATCCACCGTTACCACAAGTCCCAGTCAGACATTGAGCCACGCCCATTTAAGGAATTCTGCACAACAATATGCGCGCAAGAGTCATTTTGGCTACTTTTTATGGTTGCTTGAATATTTGTTGGTGATGCTTCATTTGGACACTTTTTGCAGTAATCGCAGGCTATTTACGTAGGAGGAATAAGTCACATGAAGGGGAAGGCACAGGAATGGGGAGGGCACAAGGTTCTTAATCCAACAGGTAACATCTTTACATTGTTACCAAGATATATTAGTCATGAGAAAGACGTCAAAAGTTCTTCTATTGTAATCCGGCAGTTTGCTTTTGTTTAAACCAATGTTTAAAGTCGGCACTATTTTTACTTGCGTAATGATATTGTTGTAATGGGCATTGTGTTTGAGCCACATGTGAGCTGCTGGTCCAATAGGAGATTGCAAAACATCCCAAAATTGAGCTTAAACAAGAGAGAAATGTGAGGGAATGTTTTACAGCCTTGAAACATATATAATACTTGTAAAATAAAAAGAGTTGACTTCCTGGATTTCGCTTCTTGCGGGTTATTTTTAGAACGTAACCCCCACGATAAACGAGGGACCACTGTACTGCTGACAAAACATGTCATGTGGAAAACTGTACGAGCCCCGCAGCTCCTTAACGTGTCACAAAGCAGCTTCCGACACGTTAACCAGCACCTGGACGCATCACTCAAAGCCGTCACCTATGAAGTGGCGTTTCACCGTCATTATTGTGTCACATATGTTGATACATCTGATGTTTTTGTGTCAGATACAGTTAGTTATCCTTCCAAATGTGTTAAATATATATTAAAATGGAATCCTTCGAATCCGTAATGCTGACAAAGCTTGTCGTGGACGAGTTGTCCAGCATCCTGTAGACGAGTTGTCCACGTTTGCAGTTTTGTGGACGAGTTATCCATGGACGAGTTGTCCACGCGCCGCTCACACAACATGGTTTTCAGGTGAAAACCACAATCTTCTGTTGCGTTTCGGGGTGTTTCCACGGCAACAGCAGTCTGAGCCAGTGAAAACACTCCTTTTTCAAAATGGCTTCCAGGGTCGTTTTCAGTTTTTCTGCCATTTTTCAGGGAAAACCATGAGAAAACATAGGAATTCTGATGACACACACAAACAACCACATATCTCCAAGTCAGCCATTGACCTCCACATATCAGTGCGTCCTCCGGCCACAGGGCAGTGGCTCCAGCAGATTGAGCGGGCTGTGAGATATCATCCACAATCTTTCCTGTACGTCTCAGAGTCCTGGAGGTGGACGGGGAGACAGTGATTCTGGGCCCGCATTCTTGCTGGGCCTTTGCCTCAACATTTCATTCACCTCCCCCTTGAGTGCATTGAGAGAGGTGCTAAGGTGTCAGAGACGACAGGCTCACACCCCTGCTGGCACAGACAGGAGAAGCTCTTTGTTTTACACTGCTGGTGAAACTTGCTTTCTTTGTTCCACTTTGAGCAAACTCCTTCTACCAACAACTATTGAGGTTTCCTTCAACAGCAGAGGAGGGTGCACCATTCCCAGATGAACTGCAACACCAGGTCGATGCGTGGAGTGGACAGAGCAAGCTCCTATTCCATCTCCCTGTTCCAAAAATCAATTTAATATACAGTCCCCAGATAGGGGACATATCAGATATTAAACTGATAAGAACAGATTTTTTTCTTTTACAAGATTTTATTGGCACATTTTACAGGTCAGTTTCTTCATTCGTCATTTGACACAAAAACAAAGAAGGTATAAGTTTCTGTTTAAAATATCATAAATACAATAGTTTAAATAAATAGATATTCATGACTAAAACAAGACCTGTTGAGTAAAATGATGAAACGTGAGGAATACAAAAAGTGCCTATCATTGTAAAAGTCACTAAAAGGAAGTGCATTCAGTTTTAAAAGTCTATTCTGTTGTGCAGGAGAGCAGTGAGTCCCTATCAAGGGGAACTCATCCTGTTCTCCCAAACATTTGGTCTCTCGGGGTTCTGCCATGGTGCTCAGAGGAGGTCCTCTCCCTCGTGCTCCTTCCCTCCAGACACACCCGGAGAGCCAGGCCGCCGCTGCCTTGACCTTTTCTTGTGAGGCTCCGGCTCCTTCGTCCGAATGGGCAGGGAGGCGATTCTTCTTTGTGGCTGTGTCCTCGGCCTGCCGCCTGCAGCTTCCACCTCCCGGACCGTCGCTGCGGCCATCTGGATCACAGCCACGGGGGGGATCTGCCTATGCCTTCTCACCAGCAGGTTTCTGGAGGTCCAGGTGGCGTCTTTGATGGCGGCCAGGGTGAGCCACATCTTTGCAAAGTCTTCCTTTGTCCTGACCTTTTGGCTCACCCCGTATAGCACCAGCTGTGCTGTAAGGACCTCCCCTGCTGGCAAGTACGGGAATTGCAAGGAGCCGGCCGTTGCCCACTGGTCTACGGCAGCGCTGCACTCCCAGAGGAGGTGCCTCACCGACTCAGGAGCGCCACAACCAGGCCGGGGGCAAGTTGAGTGCGCCGCCATTCCTCGGGAGTGCATGACGGCTCTGACTGGGAGAACCTCGTGAGCCACCAGCCATGACAGGTCCCGGAGTCTGTTTGGGAGAACAGGATGGTTCACGTTGCGCCAAACTGTGGAGGGCTCACCGAGTGCGAGCCCGCGCACTGGACTCACTGGTTCCCGTTCCTGCACAACAGAGATCAGACATCTGTGGTTAGTTAAAATCTGCAACTCCTCCTGTTCCAGGTTCAAATGTTTAAGAAATGTCTTGATAAAACCATAGGCCGGTGGCAGGTTAAAAGACACTGGTACTTTAAGATCGGTGGGTAAAATCTTGAGTTTTCGGAGGTAGGACCCCATCCAGAAACGAGACATTGCACTTGTCTTTGGGTTCCTGGAGGGGTCCGTGGCAATAGCCATATGCTGTGCCGTGTAAAAACTTCCCAGTGTTAAATAGAAATCCGGGACTCCTTTTCCTCCTTTCTCTTTTGGCTTTTTCATTATTTCTCTTCTTACCCTTTCCCACTTTGAGCCCCATAAAAAGTAAAACATGGCCCGGTCCAGGTCTAAGAGCACGCTCCTCGGGGGCATAAAAACAGAGCCGATCAATAAAAGCAAAGGTAAAATCACAGCTTTGATGATTAAAACCTTTCCTTCCATGGTCAGTCCTCTAAGTCCCCAGAATCCTAGTCGTTGTCTGACTTTCCCTACTACGTCTGGCCAGTTTGTCTTTCCCGCTCCGTCCGTGTCAAATTTCACCCCCAGTATTTTTGGTTCAGTCTGGGTCCCGGTCAGGGGAAGTCCAGTCGTCTCAGTCGCCGTCCACGGTCCGTAAAACTGGGCTTGGGTCTTGTCTCGGTTCAGTTTCGACCCAGAGGCCTGTCCATAAAAGTCCGTCACGTCCAGGGTCCTGTTGACTGATAAAAGGTCGGTGCATAAAATGTTCACGTCGTCCATGTATAAAACACATTTGGTGGCAAGTCCCCCGCTCCCTGGGATACTCACCCCATTGATTCGTTGGTCCCTTCTCAAGATCTGTGCCAGCGGTTCCACACACGCCACGTAGAGGAGGGCAGATAACGGACAGCCCTGACGGACACCGCAGTTGATTTTCACTGCTTTTGTCAAATGCCCATTAACCACAAATCTGCTGCTGATGTCCCGGTACAGCAATCCCACCCAAGCTAGAAACCTTTCTGGGAATCCCATTTTTTGCAGCACCTTGAAAAGGTACTGGTGCGAGACCCGATCAAAGGCTTTTTCAAAATCTAAATTTAGGACTACCAGCCGGATGTTCCTGTCTCTCGCAAAACAGATGGTGTCTCTGATCAGCAGGAGGCTGTCGGTGATCTTCCTCCCCGGGATGGCACAGGCTTGATCCGGGTGAATCAGGTCTTTTAAAAACAAGGACATTCGTGATGATAAAAGTTTACTAAAAAGTTTACAGTCAAAGTTTAAAAGAGTGATAGGTCTCCAGTTTCTCAAGTCAGTCTTGTCTTTGTCTTTATGGAGAAGAGTCACTATCCCTACTTTAAAACTGTCTGGAAGTTGGTCATGTTTATCAAAGTCCTTAAAAACAGTGAGCAAGTCAGGTGCTAAAATGTCCCAAAAAGTTAAATAAAATTCAAAAGGAAGTCCATCTTGTCCAGGGGACTTACCTTTTTTAAAACCATTCATACATTTATTTAACTCTAAAAAGGTAAAATCTTGGGTTAAAAGCACACTGTCATCAATCGTTTTCTCAATAAAATTTAAAACTTCGCTAATTGCATCACTGTTTACAAGTTTAGTTTGATATAAATTTTCATAAAACCATTCAACCTCCTCCATACATTCTTCATTTGAATTTGTTATGGAACCATCTCTTTTTTTTAGTTTAATCATGGATCTCCCTTTATTTAAAATTTTCTTAAAAAAGTATCTTGTGCATTTTTCTCCTTCCTCCAGTTCTCTTTCGCGGCTTCTTAAAATGATTCCCTTACTCTTTATTTCTGCTAAAAAGGACATTTCCTTTTTGATTTGTTTAATTTCGTCACTAAAATCCAAACCATATTGTATTAGTTTAAAATATCTCTGTAGTCTTTTTTGCAGTCCCATCATGCGTCTGTTTTCTGTGGCTTTTTTCTTTTTGCCTACTTGTTTAAAAAAAGTCTGTGTCTTTCCCTTCACCATTTCCCACCACTGTGCCCGTGAATGGTACATGTCTTGAAGGGTCTGCCACTCTCTGTACCGCTCCCTGTACTGGCTGACAACATTGTTGTCCTCCAGCAGGGAGCAGTTGAGCTTCCACAGACCTCTTCCTACAGTCACACCAGAAGACAGTGAAAGGGTGCAAGACAGGAGGAGGTGATCGGAGAAGAAAACAGGGCTCAATGTAGCATCGGTTGGCGGGCAGTCACGTGTAAAAAGGTAGTCTATGCGAGAGGCTCTGGTGCTGTCACTACTGAACCAAGTGAAGCCCTCCTCTCTGGGATGCATGGTCTTAAAACAGTCTTGTAGTTTAAAATCCCTGCATAGAGCCTGCAATAAAACCGATGTCTTATCTATTTTAAAATCCTCGCCTGTTCTTCTCCTGTCCTTTCTTGTTAAAATACAATTAAAATCACCTCCTAAAATTAGTGGCACTCGTCCTAGCATGTGGGACTGCAAGTCCTCTAAAAGGTCGTACCTGTCGTTTTTGTCATTAAAACCATAAATATTCAAGAGCCTAAAATCCTTACCCATAAAAGTCAAATGTGTTAAAAGTGCCCTACCGTCTCTCACCACAGTGCTGCCCTTCACCAAGATCTGAGGATTATTTATTAAAATGGCCACTCCGTCATTTTTATTGTTGTTGGAGCCACTCCATATTGACTGGAGTGGCCACATGTCCTCCCACTGTTTGTAAGATTTTAAAAAAGGTATTGCACATTCTTGTAATAAAAACACATCGGACTTAAAGGAAGATAAAAAGGATAAAACACTCTGGGCTCTAACTCTAGACTTCACACTTCTCACATTGACAGTAGAGAAGGTGAGAGTCATGAGTATGGTTAAAAACAACAAGTAGGACATTTTAAAAGACTACAAAAAAGACATTATAAAATCATTAAAATCAGTGACTAAGTGATCACTTGTGAACAGAGCTCTTCCTTCACTTCCACTGGTGAGGTGTGAAGGGTTTGAGCTCTGTTACCCGTTCGGGCTCTGGGAGTTGGTCTCTCCTGCAACCTGCAGTTCATTTTTGAGCCCTTTGGGGTTGATTGCAGAGCAATTGAAAGAAAAGAAACCTCATTGGGTGAATCGGAAGGGAAGACTCTGAGTTCCTCCGCAGATGAACTGCCTGAGGAGACCTCAACTCTTCCCCTCTTCTCCGAGCCCCGGGGGGACCCGGAGGACAATTCTGATGCCGGTCTCTTGGGTTGTTGGGCATTGGGGAGGGGGGCATCCTCGCTGGATCCCTGGCTTTCCTCACCACTGGAACCAGCTCCACCTGCTGCCTGCATGTCCTCGTTGACTCCATCAGGTTCACCTGAGGAGCTCTTTACAGGCCCCTCCCCTTCAACCTCAACTGATCCTTCTCCTCCAACCACAGTAGTGGATGGAGGATCTGGGTTCACAATACCCGCCTCTTCAATTATCTCTTGCACCTGTTCCTCGTGTCCGTCACTTTTCTCACTTTCCGCCCATTTTGCTGCCTTCAACTTGTTGGCAAAGGATTTGGGGCAATCTCTGAAGAGGTGGTTTGTGTCTCCACAAAGATTGCACCTTCTGCCATTAGTACACTCCTCAAAGGTGTGACCAATTTCTCTGCACTTCCTACAGACGACCAGCTCACAGGCTTCAGCCAGGTGGCCATGCTGACCACACTTACGGCAGAGCTTGGGCTGGCCCTGGTAATGTATATAGCCCCTGTTTTCCCCAAGGACTATCATGGGTGGGAGATGCTTCAGGCCCTGGAAGCCCTGCCATTGTTGAATGGGGACCCTCCAAGCACAATTCCAGATACCGTCTTCATCCCTCACCTTGGTAGCCTGGCCTTTAACAGTGCAGTATCTTCCCAGCCATGCACAGATGTCTTCTGCATTCACAGTTTCATTGAACATCCTGACAATGACGGTTTTAAGCGCATTGTCAGAAAGCTTCTCCACATTGAACACAGAAAACTGGGGTTTCACATTTTCAAAACGGGACCAGAACTGTCGTAGGAGTGCGGCAGAGCAAAAACTTACATCAAATCCTTTGTTGAAGGGTAAGGTCAGGACACAATTCAGGGTCTGTCGGGGAAAAGCCGAGCACGCCCTGCACAAGCTTCCTGGAAAAATCAAGGCGTGACATGGTGACCAATTTCCCATCTTTTTCTAAAAAGGTAAAACGCACGCTGTGGTGCCTCCTCATGCCGGCATGGCTGGCCGACATTTTGGAGGCACCACCAGCTAAAAGGGGTTTAAAACACCAATAAATTACAATAAAACAGTAAGAATTTATATATTAACTTTAAAGGATAACAATGAAAAGGTAAAAGCAGACTGAAGAAAGCTATGAAAACAGCTCCCTCAGTCTACAGTAAAACAGGTTTTCCACTGACAAGAATCTCAACTACAAACAAGTTGCAAAAGAAAATTCCCTGTACAGTAAGAAAAAAAATAAATATCCTCCGAGAACAGTGTAATCAATGCCACTACAGGCAAACGATTCCACCACCCAGTGGAGGCGACCCCAGTCTTAGCCAAAAGGCCGAGAAGCGATACCACAATGGGTCTGAGCTAAAAGGCGCACAGGATCCACCGTTACCACAAGTCCCAGTCAGACATTGAGCCAGATAGCAAAAGGCATTGATTCAACGTTGGATTTTGGTCAGATTGGTTATTTTTGGTTGAGGTTGAAAAAGCGATGTTGTTTCAATGTTTAATTACAGTTACTATTTCAACAATTGAAGAATTGTCATTGATTTGACATTGTATAGATGTTGCATTTTCAATGTTGAATTTCCCTACGTTGATATGACATTGTATAGATGTTGCATTTTCAATGTTGAATATCTCTACATTGATGTGACATGGTTTCAATGTGGGCTGCTGATACTTTTTATTATTGTTATTACTTATGGCTTAAAAGGCCGAGAAATGACACTGAGACAAATGGAGGACAGATTCTGATGACTGTGACTCACCAGGTACAACTGACATGAATTTAGTGTCCGGTCCAGAAGTGCCTTAAAATCAAGGTCAACTTTCACAAGGTTGAACTTTGATATGGTATACTTTTGCAAATCTTGCAATTATTCTACTCAAATTAGAGTATCATTATATTTTTGTATTGCGCATTGCATCATAGTCATAAGGAGCTGTATACTTCATCCGTATTTGATGAGATGTGTCAACACAACCATATGCATTGGAAAATCTATAGCGGTTTATGTGATACATTAATCTAATATAGACTGTATAATTAACATATTATGATATGCCATGTATTTGATCCATATTCCAGAAACAAAATGTGTGATTAGATATGGCCATATCTATTTTGAAGTTCGTCAGTATGTTCGGCCGGCTTAATAGAACATACTGACGAACTTCAAAATGTTTACTGTATACAATATTTTGTCTTCATGTCACATAGTGGGTTCGTATTTGACCAGATATGGTGCATATCAACAAAAATATGCTTTAGAGACGTCCATATTCTAGACCGAATCCAAAAACAGATATTTAGGGATTCTGAATATTTTCACCCATACGGAACACCAAATCGAAATATTATTCATATCATTTTATAATATATTTTCTTCATGATGTGGTTTATATTTGACCAGGCTCCATTTGCTGGCAATGAAAATGTCATGAGATCAAGGCAGTAGCAGTTTTAGGCAGCTGCTCCACCTACTGAGGCGCCTGCACACCTCAGAGCATCTGGTATATGGCCTCCATGAGGACCACAAACTATACATTTGGTGTAAAATCATTTGTCCTGTAAAATTGTTCAGTTCAAAGATTCAACACACACACACACACACACACACACACACACACGGGTTCACATTGTGCTTCGCAGACGGCTGGAAACTGTCTGGAGATTGCAGCTTAATGTCGCCGCCCCGCGATGTTCATTATCGTGAGAACGCACGTGATCTCGTCATGCGCGCTTTGCATTGTGGGTAGAATCAGGTGTGGTCGCTGCGGGAGAAGAGGTCTCATTGCTGCGAAGGAATTGTTGCGCGCGGTCACAGCATCATTTCGGAAGGTAAGAGGATATTTCATTGTCAGCATTTCAGCATAATAATTGTCTTGAGTCACCGTATAACATTAAGGTTAAATACGTGACATGAGCGTATTTGCTTGCAAAGTTTTATTGCCCGGTTTCATAAAAAAAAAAAAAAGGTAGGCGCGATGTGCTGTTCGCCAGCTAGCTAAACTCGCCCTCGTAACGTAAATCGTAGAAACTCAAACGTTACATGCGGTCGACAACTGTCCCAACTGCTAACGAACACTGTGGTCCCGGTGTCCGGAGAGTTCCGGTGGGAAAGTCGGGTGGGGGGGGCAACGCCATGGCCATGCAGACCAGCATTGCGGTGTGTTAAGCCACGTGGCTTGACACACCACAATGCTGGTCTGCATGGCCATGGCGTAGGCCGCGGGTGGTTCATGATGGCCATGCTCCACTCTGGACTCACTTCGTTTCATAACATGAACGGAAATATCCCCACTTCTGTTGCCCAGTGTTCTCCATCTTTCCTAAAGTAGTTTGGGTTTCATTGTAGGAGTTTAGCCGTCTGGGTATCTTTATTGGCTTTTAATTTGTGATTGTTCTGACGGGAAGACGGAGGATCCATGCGCAGTCGGCAGCTCAGGCCATGCGGCCCTACTTTGTTGGAGCACGTGGGAAGAAGGGTGTAGGGCCACACTTTGCACGGCCTAAAGTGCGGCCCTACTTTGTTAGTGCACGTGCAGCCAAATGTTTGACCGCATGGCCTGAGCTGCCGGCTGTGCATGGATCCTCCATCTTGAGCAATGCAAAGTGAGTCCAGAATGGGGCCATCAGCATGAACCACCCGCGACCTGCATGAAGTCAGCAGACGAGGCAGCGAATATGTTCAGGCTTTTAAGCTGCTCTGTCAGCAGTGTCATGTATATATACACATGGACATACAAATATAAAATATGTATATGTGTTCATATTTGTTTTCCTCTCTTTACAGTTTTACAAGAGGACTCCTGTACATTAAACTTGGCCAAGTAATAGCAGCACCTTTCATACCATATTGTTCGAACCTGTTTTATTATTTGCTTTACATATAGTGAATGTATTTTTAGATTTATTCAGATTAGAACTTGTAGCGTGCATTGCTGCTTTTATAACAAGTACCGTGTTTCCTTCTTTCTTTCTCACAGCGGCTGCTCGTCAGTTTGACCGGAGGCTGACTGAAAAGCAGTACGAGGGTGCAATGCAGAAGTGGCTGCGCTATGCACCTGAGAGGAGTGGTGGCGTGGCGCGTTCCATGGGGACTACAAGCTGATGTTCGCCCCCTTGTCTCCCCACCCCTACCTCATGTTGAGTTGTCCTTTTTTTTCCACAACTGTGGATTTTTGGTTTTAATAAAACTCATTTTACTGATATCCTCTGCACCTGAGTCCTGCTTCCAGTCCCAGCCTGACAGCAAGTAAAGCAACTGTTCTCAACCTTGGTTTCCTTAAAAAAAAAAATTTAATCTGCAAGCACATACATTGAGCCACGCCCATTTAAGGAATTCTGCACAACAATATGCATGCAAGAGTCATTTTGGCTACTTTTTATGGTTGCTTGAATATTTGTTGGTGATGCTTCATTTGGACACTTTTTGCAGTAATCGCAGGCTATTTACGTAGGAGGAATAAGTCACATGAAGGGGAAGGCACAGGAATGGGGAGGGCACAAGGTTCTTAATCCAACAGGTAACATCTGTGCTGGTAGATGCTCTGCAGAGAGGGCAGTGGTGTTCTGGTGATCTTCTCGGCTGTCTTAACCACTCTCTGCAGGCGACTGCGGTCCGCCACAGTAGGGTTGCCGTACCAGGCTGTGATGCAGCTGGTTAAGGTGCCCTCAACCACACAGCTGTAGAAGTTCTTGAGTATCCTGGGAGACATGCCCTGTTTCTTCAGCCTCCTCAGGAAGTACAGCCGTTGTTGGGCCCTCTTGACCACCTGTGTGGTGTTGAATGTCCAGGCGAGGTCCTCGCTGATGTGGACACCCAGGTATTTGAAGCTGCTCACCCTCTCCATCTCAAGCTCCCGGATAGACAGTGGATGATGAGGTCTCCTCTCCTTCCTCCTGTCCACTATCATCTCCTTTGTCTTGTCTGTGTTAAGGGAGAGGTTGTTGTCCTCACACCAAGCCACTAGACCAGCCACCTCCCTCCTGTAAGCCGCTTCATCATCCCCTGTGATGCGTCCGATCACAGCGGTGTCATCTGCGAACTTCAGGATGATGTTGTCCTTGTGGGAGGCGACACGTCATTACTTGCGTAATGACATTGTTGTTATGGGCATTGTTACCAAGATATATTAGTCATGAGAAAGATGTCAAAAGTTCTTCTGTTGTAATCCGGCAGTTTGTTTTTGTTTAAACCAATGTTTAAAGTCGGCACTATTTTTACTTGCGTAGTGATATTGTTGTAATGGGCATTGTGTTTGAGCCACATGTAAGCTGCTGGTCCAATAGGAGATTGCAAAACATCCCAAAATTGAGCGTAAACAAGAGAGAAATGTGAGGGAATGTTTTACAGCCTTGAAACATATATAATACTTGTAAAATAAAAAGAGTTGACTTCCTGGATTTCGCTTCTTGCGGGTTATTTTTAGAACGTAACCCCCACGATAAACGAGGGACCACTGTACTGCTGAAAAAACATGTCATGTGGAAAACTGTACGAGCCCCGCAGCTCCTTAACGTGTCACAAAGCAGCTTCCGACACGTTAACCAGCACCTGGACGCATCACTCAAAGCCGTCACCTATGAAGTGGCGTTTCAACGTCATTATTGTGTCACATATGTTGATACATCTGATGTTTTTGTGTCAGATACAGTTAGTTATCCTTCCAAATGTGTTAAATATATATTAAAATGGAATCCTTCGAATCAGTAATGCTGACAAAGCTTGTCGTGGACGAGTTGTCCAGCATCCTGTAGACGAGTTGTCCAGCATCCTGTAGACGAGTTGTCCAAGTTTGCAGTTTTGTGGACGAGTTATCCATGGACGAGTTGTCCACGTTTGCAGTTTTGTGGACGAGTTATCCATGGACGAGTTGTCCACGTGCCGCTCACACAACATGGTTTTCAGGTGAAAACCACAATCTTCTGTTGCGTTTCGGGGTGTTTCCACGGCAACAGCAGTCCGAGCCAGTGAAAACACTCCTTTTTCAAAATGGCTTCCAGGGTCGTTTTCAGTTTTTCTGCCATTTTTCAGGGAAAACCATGAGAAAACATAGGAATTCTGACGACACACACAAACAACCACATATCTCCAAGTCAGCCATTGACCTCCACATATCAGTGCATCCTCCGGCCACAGGGCAGTGGCTCCAGCAGATTGAGCGGGCTGTGAGATATCATCCACAATCTTTCCTGTACGTCTCAGAGTCCTGGAGGTGGACGGGGAGACAGTGATTCTGGGCCCGCATTCTTGCTGGGCCTTTGCCTCAACATTTCATTCACCTCCCCCTTGAGTGCATTGAGAGAGGTGCTAAGGTGTCAGAGACGACAGGCTCACACCCCTGCTGGCACAGACAGGAGAAGCTCTTTGTTTTACACTGCTGGTGAAACTTGCTTTCTTTGTTCCACTTTGAGCAAACTCCTTCTACCAACAACTATTGAGGTTTCCTTCAACAGCAGAGGAGGGTGCACCATTCCCAGATGAACTGCAATACCAGGTCGATGCGTGGAGTGGACAGAGCAAGCTCCTATTCCATCTTCCTGTTCCAAAAATCAATTTAATATACAGTCCCCAGATAGGGGACATATCAGATATTAAACTGATAAGAACAGATACTACACTTGATCTTAGCCAAAAGGCCGAGAAGCGATACCACAATGGGTCTGAGCTAAAAGGTGCACAGGATCCACCGTTACCACAAGTCCCAGTCAGACATTGAGCCACGCCCATTTAAGGAATTCTGCACAACAATATGCGTGCAACAGTCATTTTGGCTACTTTTTATGGTTGCTTGAATATTTGTTGGTGATGCTTCATTTGGACACTTTTTGCAGTAATCGCAGGCTATTTACGTAGGAGGAATAAGTCACATGAAGGGGAAGGCACAGGAATGGGGAGGGCACAAGGTTCTTAATCCAACAGGTAACATCTTTACATTGTTACCAAGATATATTAGTCATGAGAAAGACGTCAAAAGTTCTTCTATTGTAATCCGGCAGTTTGCTTTTGTTTAAACCAATGTTTAAAGTCGGCACTATTTTTACTTGCGTAATGATATTGTTGTAATGGGCATTGTGTTTGAGCCACATGTAAGCTGCTGGTCCAATAGGAGATTGCAAAACATCCCAAAATTGAGCTTTAACAAGAGAGAAATGTGAGGGAATGTTTTACAGCCTTGAAACATATATAATACTTGTAAAATAAAAAGAGTTGACTTCCTGGATTTCGCTTCTTGCGGGTTATTTTTAGAACGTAACCCCCACGATAAACGAGGGACCACTGTACTGCTGAAAAAACATGTCATGTGGAAAACTGTACGAGCCCCGCAGCTCCTTAACGTGTCACAAAGCAGCTTCCGACACGTTAACCAGCACCTGGACGCATCACTCAAAGCCGTCACCTATGAAGTGGCGTTTCACCGTCATTATTGTGTCACATATGTTGATACATCTGATGTTTTTGTGTCAGATACAGTTAGTTATCCTTCCAAATGTGTTAAATATATATTAAAATGGAATCCTTCGAATCCGTAATGCTGACAAAGCTTGTCGTGGACGAGTTGTCCAGCATCCTGTAGACGAGTTGTCCAAGTTTGCAGTTTTGTGGACGAGTTATCCATGGACGAGTTGTCCACGCGCCGCTCACACAACATGGTTTTCAGGTGAAAACCACAATCTTCTGTTGCGTTTCGGGGTGTTTCCACGGCAACAGCAGTCCGAGCCAGTGAAAACACTCCTTTTTCAAAATGGCTTCCAGGGTCGTTTTCAGTTTTTCTGCCATTTTTCAGGGAAAACCATGAGAAAACATAGGAATTCTGACGACACACACAAACAACCACATATCTCCAAGTCAGCCATTGACCTCCACATATCAGTGCGTCCTCCGGCCACAGGGCAGTGGCTCCAGCAGATTGAGCGGGCTGTGAGATATCATCCACAATCTTTCCTGTACGTCTCAGAGTCCTGGAGGTGGACGGGGAGACAGTGATTCTGGGCCCGCATTCTTGCTGGGCCTTTGCCTCAACATTTCATTCACCTCCCCCTTGAGTGCATTGAGAGAGGTGCTAAGGTGTCAGAGACGACAGGCTCACACCCCTGCTGGCACAGACAGGAGAAGCTCTTTGTTTTACACTGCTGGTGAAACTTGCTTTCTTTGTTCCACTTTGAGCAAACTCCTTCTACCAACAACTATTGAGGTTTCCTTCAACAGCAGAGGAGGGTGCACCATTCCCAGATGAACTGCAATACCAGGTCGATGCGTGGAGTGGACAGAGCAAGCTCCTATTCCATCTCCCTGTTCCAAAAATCAATTTAATATACAGTCCCCAGATAGGGGACATATCAGATATTAAACTGATAAGAACAGATTTTTTCTTTTACAAGATTTTATTGGCACATTTTACAGGTCAGTTTCTTCATTCGTCATTCGGCACAAAAACAAAGAAGGTATAAGTTTCTGTTTAAAATATCATAAATACAATAGTTTAAATAAATAGATATTCATGATTAAAGCAAGACCTGTTGAGTAAAATGATGAGACATGAGGAATACAAAAAGTGCCTATCATTGTAAAAGTCGCTAAAAGGAAGTGCATTCAGTTTTAAAAGTCTATTCTGTTGTGCAGGAGAGCAGTGAGTCCCTATCAAGAGGAACTCATCCTGTTCTCCCAAACGTTTGTTCTCTCGGGGTTCTGCCATGGTGCTCAGAGGAGGTCCTCTCCCTCGTGCTCCTTCCCTCCAGACACACCCGGAGAGCCAGGCCGCCGCTGCCTTGACCTTTTCTTGTGAGGCTCCGGCTCCTTCGTCCGAATGGGCAGGGAGGCGATTCTTCTTTGTGGCTGTGTCCTCGGCCTGCCGCCTGCAGCTTCCACCTCCCGGACCGTCGCTGCGGCCATCTGGATCACAGCCACGGGGGGGATCTGCCTATGCCTTCTCACCAGCAGGTTTCTGGAGGTCCAGGTGGCGTCTTTGATGGCAGCCAGGGTGAGCCACATCTTTGCAAAGTCTTCCTTTGTCCTGACCTTTTGGCTCACCCCGTATAGCACCAGCTGTGCTGTAAGGACCTCCCCTGCTGGCAAGTACGGGAATTGCAAGGAGCCGGCCGTTGCCCACTGGTCTACGGCAGCGCTGCACTCCCAGAGGAGGTGCCTCACCGACTCAGGAGCGCCACAACCAGGCCGGGGGCAAGTTGAGTGCGCCGCCATTCCTCGGGAGTGCATGACGGCTCTGACTGGGAGAACCTCGTGAGCCACCAGCCATGACAGGTCCCGGAGTCTGTTTGGGAGAACAGGATGGTTCACGTTGCGCCAAACTGTGGAGGGCTCACCGAGTGCGAGCCCGCGCACTGGACTCACTGGTTCCCGTTCCTGCACAACAGAGATCAGACATCTGTGGTTAGTTAAAATCTGCAACTCCTCCTGTTCCAGGTTCAAATGTTTAAGAAATGTCTTGATAAAACCATAGGCCGGTGGCAGGTTAAAAGACACTGGTACTTTAAGATCGGTGGGTAAAATCTTGAGTTTTCGGAGGTAGGACCCCATCCAGAAACGAGACATTGCACTTGTCTTTGGGTTCCTGGAGGGGTCCGTGGCAATAGCCATATGCTGTGCCGTGTAAAAACTTCCCAGTGTTAAATAGATGTCCGGGACTCCTTTTCCTCCTTTCTCTTTTGGCTTTTTCATTATTTCTCTTCTTACCCTTTCCCACTTTGAGCCCCATAAAAAGTAAAACATGGCCCGGTCCAGGTCTAAGAGCACGCTCCTCGGGGGCATAAAAACAGAGCCGATCAATAAAAGCAAAGGTAAAATCACAGCTTTGATGATTAAAACCTTTCCTTCCATGGTCAGTCCTCTAAGTCCCCAGAATCCTAGTCGTTGTCTGACTTTCCCTACTACGTCTGGCCAGTTTGTCTTTCCCGCTCCGTCCGTGTCAAATTTCACCCCCAGTATTTTTGGTTCAGTCTGGGTCACGGTCAGGGGAAGTCCAGTCGTCTCAGTCGCCGTCCACGGTCCGTAAAACTGGGCTTGGGTCTTGTCTCGGTTCAGTTTCGACCCAGAGGCCTGTCCATAAATGTCCGTCACGTCCAGGGTCCTGTTGACTGATAAAAGGTCGGTGCATAAAATGTTCACGTCGTCCATGTATAAAACACATTTGGTGGCAAGTCCCCCGCTCCCTGGGATACTCACCCCATTGATTCGTTGGTCCCTTCTCAAGATCTGTGCCAGCGGTTCCACACACGCCACGTAGAGGAGGGCAGATAACGGACAGCCCTGACGGACACCGCAGTTGATTTTCACTGCTTTTGTCAAATGCCCATTAACCACAAATCTGCTGCTGATGTCCCGGTACAGCAATCCCACCCAAGCTAGAAACCTTTCTGGGAATCCCATTTTTTGCAGCACCTTGAAAAGGTACTGGTGCGAGACCCGATCAAAGGCTTTTTCAAAATCTAAATTTAGGACTACCAGCCGGATGTTCCTGTCTCTCGCAAAACAGATGGTGTCTCTGATCAGCAGGAGGCTGTCGGTGATCTTCCTCCCCGGGATGGCACAGGCTTGATCCGGGTGAATCAGGTCTTTTAAAAACAAGGACATTCGTGAAGATAAAAGTTTACTAAAAAGTTTACAGTCAAAGTTTAAAAGAGTGATAGGTCTCCAGTTTCTCAAGTCAGTCTTGTCTTTGTCTTTATGAAGAAGAGTCACTATCCCTACTTTAAAACTGTCTGGAAGTTGGTCATGTTTATCAAAGTCCTTAAAAACAGTGAGCAAGTCAGGTGCTAAAATGTCCCAAAAAGTTAAATAAAATTCAAAAGGAAGTCCATCTTGTCCAGGGGATTTGCCTTTTTTAAAACCATTCATACATTTATTTAACTCTAAAAAGGTAAAATCTTGGGTTAAAAGCACACTGTCATCAATCGTTTTCTCTATAAAATTTAAAACTTTTCTCATTGCATCACTGTTTACAGGTTTAGTTTGATATACATTTTCATAAAACCATTCAACCTCCTCCATACATTCTTCATTTGAATTTGTTATGGAACCATCTCTTTTTTTTAGTTTCATCATGGATCTCCCTTTATTTAAAATTTTCTTAAAAAAGTATCTTGTGCATTTTTCTCCTTCCTCCAGTTCTCTTTCGCGGCTTCTTAAAATGATTCCCTTACTTTTTATTTCTGCTAAAAAGGACATTTCCTTTTTGATTTGTTTAATTTCTTCACTAAAATCCAAACCATATTGTATTAGTTTAAAATATCTCTGTAGTCTTTTTTGCAGTCCCATCATGCGTCTGTTTTCTGTGGCTTTTTTTTTTTTTGCCTATTTGTTTAAAAAAAGTCTGTGTCTTTCCCTTCACCATTTCCCACCACTGTGCCCGTGAATGGTACATGTCTTGAAGGGTCTGCCACTCTCTGTACCGCTCCCTGTACTGGCTGACAACATTGTTGTCCTCCAGCAGGGAGCAGTTGAGCTTCCACAGACCTCTTCCTACAGTCACACCAGAAGACAGTGAAAGGGTGCAAGACAGGAGGAGGTGATCGGAGAAGAAAACAGGGCTCAATGTAGCATCGGTTGGCGGGCAGTCACGTGTAAAAAGGTAGTCTATGCGAGAGGCTCTGGTGCTGTCACTACTGAACCAAGTGAAGCCCTCCTCTCTGGGATGCATGGTCTTAAAACAGTCTTGTAGTTTAAAATCCCTGCATAGAGCCTGCAATAAAACCGATGTCTTATCTATTTTAAAATCCTCGCCTGTTCTTCTCCTGTCCTTTCTTGTTAAAATACAATTAAAATCACCTCCTAAAATTAGTGGCACTCGTCCTAGCATGTGGGACTGCAAGTCCTCTAAAAGGTCGTACCTGTCGTTTTTGTCATTAAAACCATAAATATTCAAGAGCCTAAAATCCTTACCCATAAAAGTCAAATGTGTTAAAAGTGCCCTACCGTCTCTCACCACAGTGCTGCCCTTAACCAAGATCTGAGGATTATTTATTAAAATGGCCACTCCGTCATTTTTATTGCTGTTGGATCCACTCCATATTGACTGGAGTGGCCACATGTCCTCCCACTGTTTGTAAGATTTTAAAAAAGGTATTGCACATTCTTGTAATAAAAACACATCAGACTTAAAGGAAGATAAAAAGGATAAAACACTCTGGGCTCTAACTCTAGACTTCACACTTCTCACATTGACAGTAGAGAAGGTGAGAGTCATGAGTATGGTTAAAAACAACAAGTAGGACATTTTAAAAGACTACAAAAAAGACATTATAAAATCATTAAAATCAGTGACTAAGTGATCACTTGTGAACAGAGCTCTTCCTTCACTTCCACTGGTGAGGTGTGAAGGGTTTGAGCTCTGTTCCCCGTTCGGGCTCTGGGAGTTGGTCTCTCCTGCAACCTGCAGTTCATTTTTGAGCCCTTTGGGGTTGATTGCAGAGCAATTGAAAGAAAAGAAACCTCATTGGGTGAATCGGAAGGGAAGACTCTGAGTTCCTCCGCAGATGAACTGCCTGAGGAGACCTCAACTCTTCCCCTCTTCTCCGAACCCCGGGGGGACCCGGAGGACAATTCTGATGCCGGTCTCTTGGGTTGTTGGGCATTGGGGAGGGGGGCATCCTCGCTGGATCCCTGGCTTTCCTCACCACTGGAACCAGCTCCACCTGCTGCCTGCATGTCCTCGTTGACTCCATCAGATTCACCTGAGGAGCTCTTTACAGGCCCCTCCCCTTCAACCTCAACTGATCCTTCTCCTCCAACCACAGTAGTGGATGGAGGATCTGGGTTCACAATACCCGCCTCTTCAATTATCTCTTGCACCTGTTCCTCGTGTCCGTCACTTTTCTCACTTTCCGCCCATTTTGCTGCCTTCAACTTGATAAGAACAGATACTACACTTGATCTTAGCCAAAAGGCCGAGAAGCGAAACCACAATGGGTCTGAGCTAAAAGGTGCACAGGATCCACCGTTACCACAAGTCCCAGTCAGACATTGAGCCACGCCCATTTAAGGAATTCTGCACAACAATATGCGTGCAACAGTCATTTTGGCTACTTTTTATGGTTGCTTGAATATTTGTTGGTGATGCTTCATTTGGACACTTTTTGCAGTAATCGCAGGCTATTTACGTAGGAGGAATAAGTCACATGAAGGGGAAGGCACAGGAATGGGGAGGGCACAAGGTTCTTAATCCAACAGGTAACATCTTTACATTGTTACCAAGATATATTAGTCATGAGAAAGACGTCAAAAGTTCTTCTATTGTAATCCGGCAGTTTGCTTTTGTTTAAACCAATGTTTAAAGTCGGCACTATTTTTACTTGCGTAATGATATTGTTGTAATGGGCATTGTGTTTGAGCCACATGTAAGCTGCTGGTCCAATAGGAGATTGCAAAACATCCCAAAATTGAGCTTAAACAAGAGAGAAATGTGAGGGAATGTTTTACAGCCTTGAAACATATATAATACTTGTAAAATAAAAAGAGTTGACTTCCTGGATTTCGCTTCTTGTGGGTTATTTTTAGAATGTAACCCCCACGATAAACGAGGGACCACTGTACTGCTGAAAAAACATGTCATGTGGAAAACTGTACGAGCCCCGCAGCTCCTTAACGTGTCACAAAGCAGCTTCCGACACGTTAACCAGCACCTGGACGCATCACTCAAAGCCGTCACCTATGAAGTGGCGTTTCACCGTCATTATTGTGTCACATATGTTGATACATCTGATGTTTTTGTGTCAGATACAGTTAGTTATCCTTCCAAATGTGTTAAATATATATTAAAATGGAATCCTTCGAATCCGTAATGCTGACAAAGCTTGTCGTGGACGAGTTGTCCAGCATCCTGTAGACGAGTTGTCCACGTTTGCAGTTTTGTGGACGAGTTATCCATGGACGAGTTGTCCACGCGCCGCTCACACAACATGGTTTTCAGGTGAAAACCACAATCTTCTGTTGCGTTTCGGGGTGTTTCCACGGCAACAGCAGTCTGAGCCAGTGAAAACACTCCTTTTTCAAAATGGCTTCCAGGGTCGTTTTCAGTTTTTCTGCCATTTTTCAGGGAAAACCATGAGAAAACATAGGAATTCTGACAACACACACAAACAACCACATATCTCCAAGTCAGCCATTGACCTCCACATATCAGTGCATCCTCCGGCCACAGGGCAGTGGCTCCAGCAGATTGAGCGGGCTGTGAGATATCATCCACAATCTTTCCTGTACGTCTCAGAGTCCTGGAGGTGGACGGGGAGACAGTGATTCTGGGCCCGCATTCTTGCTGGGCCTTTGCCTCAACATTTCATTCACCTCCCCCTTGAGTGCATTGAGAGAGGTGCTAAGGTGTCAGAGACGACAGGCTCACACCCCTGCTGGCACAGACAGGAGAAGCTCTTTGTTTTACACTGCTGGTGAAACTTGCTTTCTTTGTTCCACTTTGAGCAAACTCCTTCTACCAACAACTATTGAGGTTTCCTTCAACAGCAGAGGAGGGTGCACCATTCCCAGATGAACTGCAACACCAGGTCGATGCGTGGAGTGGACAGAGCAAGCTCCTATTCCATCTCCCTGTTCCAAAAATCAATTTAATATACAGTCCCCAGATAGGGGACATATCAGATATTAAACTGATAAGAACAGATACTACACTTGATCTTAGCCAAAAGGCCGAGAAGCGATACCACAATGGGTCTGAGCTAAAAGGCGCACAGGATCCACCGTTACCACAAGTCCCAGTCAGACATTGACCCAGATAGCAAAAGGCATTGATTCAACGTTGGATTTTGGTCAGATTGGTTATTTTTGGTTGAGGTTGAAAAAGCGATGTTGTTTCAATGTTTAATTACAGTTACTATTTCAACAATTGAAGAATTGTCATTGATTTGACATTGTATAGATGTTGCATTTTCAATGTTGAATTTCCCTACGTTGATATGACATTGTATAGATGTTGCATTTTCAATGTTGAATATCTCTACATTGATGTGACATGGTTTCAATGTGGGCTGCTGATACTTTTTATTATTGTTATTACTTATGGCTTAAAAGGCCGAGAAATGACACTGAGACAAATGGAGGACAGATTCTGATGACTGTGACTCACCAGGTACAACTGACATGAATTTAGTGTCCGGTCCAGAAGTGCCTTAAAATCAAGGTTAACTTTCACAAGGTTGAACTTTGATATGGTATACTTTTGCAAATCTTGCAATTATTCTACTCAAATTAGAGTATCATTATATTTTTGTATTGCGCATTGCATCATAGTCATAAGGAGCTGTATACTTAATCCGTATTTGATGAGATGTGTCAACACAACCATATGCATTGGAAAATCTATAGCGGTTTATGTGATACATTAATCTAATATAGACTGTATAATTAACATATTATGATATGCCATGTATTTGATCCATATTCCAGAAACAAAATGTGTGATTAGATATGGCCATATCTATTTTGAAGTTCGTCAGTATGTTCGGCCGGCTTAATAGAACATACTGACGAACTTCAAAATGTTTACTGTATACAATATTTTGTCTTCATGTCACATAGTGGGTTCGTATTTGACCAGATATGGTGCATATCAACAAAAATATGCTTTAGAGACGTCCATATTCTAGACCGAATCCAAAAACAGATATTTAGGGATTCTGAATATTTTCACCCATACGGAACACCAAATCGAAATATTATTCATATCATTTTATAATATATTTTCTTCATGATGTGGTTTATATTTGACCAGGCTCCATTTGCTGGCAATGAAAATCTCATGAGATCAAGGCAGTAGCAGTTTTAGGCAGCTGCTCCACCTACTGAGGCGCCTGCACACCTCAGAGCATCTGGTATATGGCCTCCATGAGGACCACAAACTATACATTTGGTTTAAAATCATTTGTCCTGTAAAATTGTTCAGTTCAAAGATTCAACACACACACACACACACACACACACACACACACACACACACACACACACACACACACACACGGGTTCACATTGTGCTTCGCAGACGGCTGGAAACTGTCTGGAGATTGCAGCTTAATGTCGCCGCCCCGCGATGTTCATTATCGTGAGAACGCACGTGATCTCGTCATGCGCGCTTTGCATTGTGGGTAGAATCAGGTGTGGTCGCTGCGGGAGAAGAGGTCTCATTGCTGCGAAGGAATTGTTGCGCGCGGTCACAGCATCATTTCGGAAGGTAAGAGGATATTTCATTGTCAGCATTTCAGCATAATAATTGTCTTGAGTCACTGTATAACATTAAGGTTAAATACGTGACATGAGCGTATTTGCTTGCAAAGTTTTATTGCCCGGTTTCATAAAAAAAAAAAAAAGGTAGGCGCGATGTGCTGTTCGCCAGCTAGCTAAACTCGCCCTCGTAACGTAAATCGTAGAAACTCAAACGTTACATGCGGTCGACAACTGTCCCAACTGCTAACGAACACTGTGGTCCCGGTGTCCGGAGAGTTCCGGTGGGAAAGTCGGGTGGGGGGGGCAACGCCATGGCCATGCAGACCAGCATTGCGGTGTGTTAAGCCACGTGGCTTGACACACCACAATGCTGGTCTGCATGGCCATGGCGTAGGCCGCGGGTGGTTCATGATGGCCATGCTCCACTCTGGACTCACTTCGTTTCATAACATGAACGGAAATATCCCCACTTCTGTTGCCCAGTGTTCTCCATCTTTCCTAAAGTAGTTTGGGTTTCATTGTAGGAGTTTAGCCGTCTGGGTATCTTTATTGGCTTTTAATTTGTGATTGTTCTGACGGGAAGACGGAGGATCCATGCGCAGTCGGCAGCTCAGGCCATGCGGCCCTACTTTGTTGGAGCACGTGGGAAGAAGGGTGTAGGGCCACACTTTGCACGGCCTAAAGTGCGGCCCTACTTTGTTAGTGCACGTGCAGCCAAATGTTTGACCGCATGGCCTGAGCTGCCGGCTGTGCATGGATCCTCCATCTTGAGCAATGCAAAGTGAGTCCAGAATGGGGCCATCAGCATGAACCACCCGCGACCTGCATGAAGTCAGCAGACGAGGCAGCGAATATGTTCAGGCTTTTAAGCTGCTCTGTCAGCAGTGTCATGTATATATACACATGGACATACAAATATAAAATATGTATATGTGTTCATATTTGTTTTCCTCTCTTTACAGTTTTACAAGAGGACTCCTGTACATTAAACTTGGCCAAGTAATAGCAGCACCTTTCATACCATATTGTTCGAACCTGTTTTATTATTTGCTTTACATATAGTGAATGTATTTTTAGATTTATTCAGATTAGAACTTGTAGCGTGCATTGCTGCTTTTATAACAAGTACCGTGTTTCCTTCTTTCTTTCTCACAGCGGCTGCTCGTCAGTTTGACCGGAGGCTGACTGAAAAGCAGTACGAGGGTGCAATGCAGAAGTGGCTGCGCTATGCACCTGAGAGGAGTGGTGGCGTGGCGCGTTCCATGGGGACTACAAGCTGATGTTCGCCCCCTTGTCTCCCCACCCCTACCTCATGTTGAGTTGTCCTTTTTTTTCCACAACTGTGGATTTTTGGTTTTAATAAAACTCATTTTACTGATATCCTCTGCACCTGAGTCCTGCTTCCAGTCCCAGCCTGACAGCAAGTAAAGCAACTGTTCTCAACCTTGGTTTCCTTAAAAAAAAAAATTTAATCTGCAAGCACATACATTGAGCCACGCCCATTTAAGGAATTCTGCACAACAATATGCATGCAAGAGTCATTTTGGCTACTTTTTATGGTTGCTTGAATATTTGTTGGTGATGCTTCATTTGGACACTTTTTGCAGTAATCGCAGGCTATTTACGTAGGAGGAATAAGTCACATGAAGGGGAAGGCACAGGAATGGGGAGGGCACAAGGTTCTTAATCCAACAGGTAACATCTGTGCTGGTAGATGCTCTGCAGAGAGGGCAGTGGTGTTCTGGTGATCTTCTCGGCTGTCTTAACCACTCTCTGCAGGCGACTGCGGTCCGCCACAGTAGGGTTGCCGTACCAGGCTGTGATGCAGCTGGTTAAGGTGCCCTCAACCACACAGCTGTAGAAGTTCTTGAGTATCCTGGGAGACATGCCCTGTTTCTTCAGCCTCCTCAGGAAGTACAGCCGTTGTTGGGCCCTCTTGACCACCTGTGTGGTGTTGAATGTCCAGGCGAGGTCCTCGCTGATGTGGACACCCAGGTATTTGAAGCTGCTCACCCTCTCCATCTCAAGCTCCCGGATAGACAGTGGATGATGAGGTCTCCTCTCCTTCCTCCTGTCCACTATCATCTCCTTTGTCTTGTCTGTGTTAAGGGAGAGGTTGTTGTCCTCACACCAAGCCACTAGACCAGCCACCTCCCTCCTGTAAGCCGCTTCATCATCCCCTGTGATGCGTCCGATCACAGCGGTGTCATCTGCGAACTTCAGGATGATGTTGTCCTTGTGGGAGGCGACACGTCATTACTTGCGTAATGACATTGTTGTTATGGGCATTGTTACCAAGATATATTAGTCATGAGAAAGATGTCAAAAGTTCTTCTGTTGTAATCCGGCAGTTTGTTTTTGTTTAAACCAATGTTTAAAGTCGGCACTATTTTTACTTGCGTAGTGATATTGTTGTAATGGGCATTGTGTTTGAGCCACATGTAAGCTGCTGGTCCAATAGGAGATTGCAAAACATCCCAAAATTGAGCGTAAACAAGAGAGAAATGTGAGGGAATGTTTTACAGCCTTGAAACATATATAATACTTGTAAAATAAAAAGAGTTGACTTCCTGGATTTCGCTTCTTGCGGGTTATTTTTAGAACGTAACCCCCACGATAAACGAGGGACCACTGTACTGCTGAAAAAACATGTCATGTGGAAAACTGTACGAGCCCCGCAGCTCCTTAACGTGTCACAAAGCAGCTTCCGACACGTTAACCAGCACCTGGACGCATCACTCAAAGCCGTCACCTATGAAGTGGCGTTTCAACGTCATTATTGTGTCACATATGTTGATACATCTGATGTTTTTGTGTCAGATACAGTTAGTTATCCTTCCAAATGTGTTAAATATATATTAAAATGGAATCCTTCGAATCAGTAATGCTGACAAAGCTTGTCGTGGACGAGTTGTCCAGCATCCTGTAGACGAGTTGTCCAGCATCCTGTAGACGAGTTGTCCAAGTTTGCAGTTTTGTGGACGAGTTATCCATGGACGAGTTGTCCACGTTTGCAGTTTTGTGGACGAGTTATCCATGGACGAGTTGTCCACGTGCCGCTCACACAACATGGTTTTCAGGTGAAAACCACAATCTTCTGTTGCGTTTCGGGGTGTTTCCACGGCAACAGCAGTCCGAGCCAGTGAAAACACTCCTTTTTCAAAATGGCTTCCAGGGTCGTTTTCAGTTTTTCTGCCATTTTTCAGGGAAAACCATGAGAAAACATAGGAATTCTGACGACACACACAAACAACCACATATCTCCAAGTCAGCCATTGACCTCCACATATCAGTGCATCCTCCGGCCACAGGGCAGTGGCTCCAGCAGATTGAGCGGGCTGTGAGATATCATCCACAATCTTTCCTGTACGTCTCAGAGTCCTGGAGGTGGACGGGGAGACAGTGATTCTGGGCCCGCATTCTTGCTGGGCCTTTGCCTCAACATTTCATTCACCTCCCCCTTGAGTGCATTGAGAGAGGTGCTAAGGTGTCAGAGACGACAGGCTCACACCCCTGCTGGCACAGACAGGAGAAGCTCTTTGTTTTACACTGCTGGTGAAACTTGCTTTCTTTGTTCCACTTTGAGCAAACTCCTTCTACCAACAACTATTGAGGTTTCCTTCAACAGCAGAGGAGGGTGCACCATTCCCAGATGAACTGCAATACCAGGTCGATGCGTGGAGTGGACAGAGCAAGCTCCTATTCCATCTTCCTGTTCCAAAAATCAATTTAATATACAGTCCCCAGATAGGGGACATATCAGATATTAAACTGATAAGAACAGATACTACACTTGATCTTAGCCAAAAGGCCGAGAAGCGATACCACAATGGGTCTGAGCTAAAAGGTGCACAGGATCCACCGTTACCACAAGTCCCAGTCAGACATTGAGCCACGCCCATTTAAGGAATTCTGCACAACAATATGCGTGCAACAGTCATTTTGGCTACTTTTTATGGTTGCTTGAATATTTGTTGGTGATGCTTCATTTGGACACTTTTTGCAGTAATCGCAGGCTATTTACGTAGGAGGAATAAGTCACATGAAGGGGAAGGCACAGGAATGGGGAGGGCACAAGGTTCTTAATCCAACAGGTAACATCTGTGCTGGTAGATGCTCTGCAGAGAGGGCAGTGGTGTTCTGGTGATCTTCTCGGCTGTCTTAACCACTCTCTGCAGGCGACTGCGGTCCGCCACAGTAGTGTTGCCGTACCAGGCTGTGATGCAGCTGGTTAAGGTGCCCTCAACCACACAGCTGTAGAAGTTCTTGAGTATCCTGGGAGACATGCCCTATTTCTTCAGCCTCCTCAGGAAGTACAGCCGTTGTTGGGCCCTCTTGACCACCTGTGTGGTGTTGAATGTCCAGGCGAGGTCCTCGCTGATGTGGACACCCAGGTATTTGAAGCTGCTCACCCTCTCCATCTCAAGCTCCCGGATAGACAGTGGATGATGAGGTCTCCTCTCCTTCCTCCTGTCCACTATCATCTCCTTTGTCTTGTCTGTGTTAAGGGAGAGGTTGTTGTCCTCACACCAAGCCACTAGACCAGCCACCTCCCTCCTGTAAGCCGCTTCATCATCCCCTGTGATGCGTCCGATCACAGCGGTGTCATCTGCGAACTTCAGGATGATGTTGTCCTTGTGGGAGGCGACACGTCATTACTTGCGTAATGACATTGTTGTTATGGGCATTGTTACCACGATATATTAGTCATGAGAAAGACGTCAAAAGTTCTTCTGTTGTATTCCGGCAGTTTGTTTTCTTTTAAACCAATGTTTAAAGTCGGCACTATTTTTACTTGCGTAGTGATATTGTTGTAATGGGCATTGTGTTTGAGCCACATGTAAGCTGCTGGTCCAATAGGAGATTGCAAAACATCCCAAAATTGAGCGTAAACAAGAGAGAAATGTGAGGGAATGTTTTACAGCCTTGAAACATATATAATACTTGTAAAATAAAAAGATTTGACTTCCTGGATTTCGCTTCTTGCGGGTTATTTTTAGAACGTAACCCCCACGATAAACGAGGGACCACTGTACTGCTGAAAAAACATGTCATGTGGAAAACTGTACGAGCCCCGCAGCTCCTTAACGTGTCACAAAGCAGCTTCCGACACGTTAACCAGCACCTGGACGCATCACTCAAAGCCGTCACCTATGAAGTGGCGTTTCAACGTCATTATTGTGTCACATATGTTGATACATCTGATGTTTTTGTGTCAGATACAGTTAGTTATCCTTCCAAATGTGTTAAATATATATTAAAATGGAATCCTTCGAATCAGTAATGCTGACAAAGCTTGTCGTGGACGAGTTGTCCAGCATCCTGTAGACGAGTTGTCCAAGTTTGCAGTTTTGTGGACGAGTTATCCATGGACGAGTTGTCCACGCGCCGCTCACACAACATGGTTTTCAGGTGAAAACCACAATCTCCTGTTGCGTTTCGGGGTGTTTCCACGGCAACAGCAGTCCGAGCCAGTGAAAACACTCCTTTTTCAAAATGGCTTCCAGGGTCGTTTTCAGTTTTTCTGCCATTTTTCAGGGAAAACCATGAGAAAACATAGGAATTCTGACGACACACACAAACAACCACATATCTCCAAGTCAGCCATTGACCTCCACATATCAGTGCGTCCTCCGGCCACAGGGCAGTGGCTCCAGCAGATTGAGCGGGCTGTGAGATATCATCCACAATCTTTCCTGTACGTCTCAGAGTCCTGGAGGTGGACGGGGAGACAGTGATTCTGGGCCCGCATTCTTGCTGGGCCTTTGCCTCAACATTTCATTCACCTCCCCCTTGAGTGCATTGAGAGAGGTGCTAAGGTGTCAGAGATGACAGGCTCACACCCCTGCTGGCACAGACAGGAGAAGCTCTTTGTTTTACACTGCTGGTGAAACTTGCTTTCTTTGTTCCACTTTGAGCAAACTCCTTCTACCAACAACTATTGAGGTTTCCTTCAACAGCAGAGGAGGGTGCACCATTCCCAGATGAACTGCAATACCAGGTCGATGCGTGGAGTGGACAGAGCAAGCTCCTATTCCATCTCCCTGTTCCAAAAATCAATTTAATATACAGTCCCCAGATAGGGGACATATCAGATATTAAACTGATAAGAACAGATACTACACTTGATCTTAGCCAAAAGGCCGAGAAGCGATACCACAATGGGTCTGAGCTAAAAGGTGCACAGGATCCACCGTTACCACAAGTCCCAGTCAGACATTGAGCCACGCCCATTTAAGGAATTCTGCACAACAATATGCGTGCAACAGTCATTTTGGCTACTTTTTATGGTTGCTTGAATATTTGTTGGTGATGCTTCATTTGGACACTTTTTGCAGTAATCGCAGGCTATTTACGTAGGAGGAATAAGTCACATGAAGGGGAAGGCACAGGAATGGGGAGGGCACAAGGTTCTTAATCCAACAGGTAACATCTTTACATTGTTACCAAGATATATTAGTCATGAGAAAGACGTCAAAAGTTCTTCTATTGTAATCCGGCAGTTTGCTTTTGTTTAAACCAATGTTTAAAGTCGGCACTATTTTTACTTGCGTAATGATATTGTTGTAATGGGCATTGTGTTTGAGCCACATGTAAGCTGCTGGTCCAATAGGAGATTGCAAAACATCCCAAAATTGAGCTTTAACAAGAGAGAAATGTGAGGGAATGTTTTACAGCCTTGAAACATATATAATACTTGTAAAATAAAAAGAGTTGACTTCCTGGATTTCGCTTCTTGCGGGTTATTTTTAGAACGTAACCCCCACGATAAACGAGGGACCACTGTACTGCTGAAAAAACATGTCATGTGGAAAACTGTACGAGCCCCGCAGCTCCTTAACGTGTCACAAAGCAGCTTCCGACACGTTAACCAGCACCTGGACGCATCACTCAAAGCCGTCACCTATGAAGTGGCGTTTCACCGTCATTATTGTGTCACATATGTTGATACATCTGATGTTTTTGTGTCAGATACAGTTAGTTATCCTTCCAAATGTGTTAAATATATATTAAAATGGAATCCTTCGAATCCGTAATGCTGACAAAGCTTGTCGTGGACGAGTTGTCCAGCATCCTGTAGACGAGTTGTCCAAGTTTGCAGTTTTGTGGACGAGTTATCCATGGACGAGTTGTCCACGCGCCGCTCACACAACATGGTTTTCAGGTGAAAACCACAATCTTCTGTTGCGTTTCGGGGTGTTTCCACGGCAACAGCAGTCCGAGCCAGTGAAAACACTCCTTTTTCAAAATGGCTTCCAGGGTCGTTTTCAGTTTTTCTGCCATTTTTCAGGGAAAACCATGAGAAAACATAGGAATTCTGACGACACACACAAACAACCACATATCTCCAAGTCAGCCATTGACCTCCACATATCAGTGCGTCCTCCGGCCACAGGGCAGTGGCTCCAGCAGATTGAGCGGGCTGTGAGATATCATCCACAATCTTTCCTGTACGTCTCAGAGTCCTGGAGGTGGACGGGGAGACAGTGATTCTGGGCCCGCATTCTTGCTGGGCCTTTGCCTCAACATTTCATTCACCTCCCCCTTGAGTGCATTGAGAGAGGTGCTAAGGTGTCAGAGACGACAGGCTCACACCCCTGCTGGCACAGACAGGAGAAGCTCTTTGTTTTACACTGCTGGTGAAACTTGCTTTCTTTGTTCCACTTTGAGCAAACTCCTTCTACCAACAACTATTGAGGTTTCCTTCAACAGCAGAGGAGGGTGCACCATTCCCAGATGAACTGCAATACCAGGTCGATGCGTGGAGTGGACAGAGCAAGCTCCTATTCCATCTCCCTGTTCCAAAAATCAATTTAATATACAGTCCCCAGATAGGGGACATATCAGATATTAAACTGATAAGAACAGATTTTTTTTCTTTTACAAGATTTTATTGGCACATTTTACAGGTCAGTTTCTTCATTCGTCATTCGGCACAAAAACAAAGAAGGTATAAGTTTCTGTTTAAAATATCATAAATACAATAGTTTAAATAAATAGATATTCATGATTAAAGCAAGACCTGTTGAGTAAAATGATGAGACATGAGGAATACAAAAAGTGCCTATCATTGTAAAAGTCGCTAAAAGGAAGTGCATTCAGTTTTAAAAGTCTATTCTGTTGTGCAGGAGAGCAGTGAGTCCCTATCAAGAGGAACTCATCCTGTTCTCCCAAACGTTTGTTCTCTCGGGGTTCTGCCATGGTGCTCAGAGGAGGTCCTCTCCCTCGTGCTCCTTCCCTCCAGACACACCCGGAGAGCCAGGCCGCCGCTGCCTTGACCTTTTCTTGTGAGGCTCCGGCTCCTTCGTCCGAATGGGCAGGGAGGCGATTCTTCTTTGTGGCTGTGTCCTCGGCCTGCCGCCTGCAGCTTCCACCTCCCGGACCGTCGCTGCGGCCATCTGGATCACAGCCACGGGGGGGATCTGCCTATGCCTTCTCACCAGCAGGTTTCTGGAGGTCCAGGTGGCGTCTTTGATGGCAGCCAGGGTGAGCCACATCTTTGCAAAGTCTTCCTTTGTCCTGACCTTTTGGCTCACCCCGTATAGCACCAGCTGTGCTGTAAGGACCTCCCCTGCTGGCAAGTACGGGAATTGCAAGGAGCCGGCCGTTGCCCACTGGTCTACGGCAGCGCTGCACTCCCAGAGGAGGTGCCTCACCGACTCAGGAGCGCCACAACCAGGCCGGGGGCAAGTTGAGTGCGCCGCCATTCCTCGGGAGTGCATGACGGCTCTGACTGGGAGAGCCTCGTGAGCCACCAGCCATGACAGGTCCCGGAGTCTGTTTGGGAGAACAGGATGGTTCACGTTGCGCCAAACTGTGGAGGGCTCACCGAGTGCGAGCCCGCGCACTGGACTCACTGGTTCCCGTTCCTGCACAACAGAGATCAGACATCTGTGGTTAGTTAAAATCTGCAACTCCTCCTGTTCCAGGTTCAAATGTTTAAGAAATGTCTTGATAAAACCATAGGCCGGTGGCAGGTTAAAAGACACTGGTACTTTAAGATCGGTGGGTAAAATCTTGAGTTTTCGGAGGTAGGACCCCATCCAGAAACGAGACATTGCACTTGTCTTTGGGTTCCTGGAGGGGTCCGTGGCAATAGCCATATGCTGTGCCGTGTAAAAACTTCCCAGTGTTAAATAGATGTCCGGGACTCCTTTTCCTCCTTTCTCTTTTGGCTTTTTCATTATTTCTCTTCTTACCCTTTCCCACTTTGAGCCCCATAAAAAGTAAAACATGGCCCGGTCCAGGTCTAAGAGCACGCTCCTCGGGGGCATAAAAACAGAGCCGATCAATAAAAGCAAAGGTAAAATCACAGCTTTGATGATTAAAACCTTTCCTTCCATGGTCAGTCCTCTAAGTCCCCAGAATCCTAGTCGTTGTCTGACTTTCCCTACTACGTCTGGCCAGTTTGTCTTTCCCGCTCCGTCCGTGTCAAATTTCACCCCCAGTATTTTTGGTTCAGTCTGGGTCACGGTCAGGGGAAGTCCAGTCGTCTCAGTCGCCGTCCACGGTCCGTAAAACTGGGCTTGGGTCTTGTCTCGGTTCAGTTTCGACCCAGAGGCCTGTCCATAAATGTCCGTCACGTCCAGGGTCCTGTTGACTGATAAAAGGTCGGTGCATAAAATGTTCACGTCGTCCATGTATAAAACACATTTGGTGGCAAGTCCCCCGCTCCCTGGGATACTCACCCCATTGATTCGTTGGTCCCTTCTCAAGATCTGTGCCAGCGGTTCCACACACGCCACGTAGAGGAGGGCAGATAACGGACAGCCCTGACGGACACCGCAGTTGATTTTCACTGCTTTTGTCAAATGCCCATTAACCACAAATCTGCTGCTGATGTCCCGGTACAGCAATCCCACCCAAGCTAGAAACCTTTCTGGGAATCCCATTTTTTGCAGCACCTTGAAAAGGTACTGGTGCGAGACCCGATCAAAGGCTTTTTCAAAATCTAAATTTAGGACTACCAGCCGGATGTTCCTGTCTCTCGCAAAACAGATGGTGTCTCTGATCAGCAGGAGGCTGTCGGTGATCTTCCTCCCCGGGATGGCACAGGCTTGATCCGGGTGAATCAGGTCTTTTAAAAACAAGGACATTCGTGAAGATAAAAGTTTACTAAAAAGTTTACAGTCAAAGTTTAAAAGAGTGATAGGTCTCCAGTTTCTCAAGTCAGTCTTGTCTTTGTCTTTATGAAGAAGAGTCACTATCCCTACTTTAAAACTGTCTGGAAGTTGGTCATGTTTATCAAAGTCCTTAAAAACAGTGAGCAAGTCAGGTGCTAAAATGTCCCAAAAAGTTAAATAAAATTCAAAAGGAAGTCCATCTTGTCCAGGGGATTTGCCTTTTTTAAAACCATTCATACATTTATTTAACTCTAAAAAGGTAAAATCTTGGGTTAAAAGCACACTGTCATCAATCGTTTTCTCTATAAAATTTAAAACTTTTCTCATTGCATCACTGTTTACAGGTTTAGTTTGATATACATTTTCATAAAACCATTCAACCTCCTCCATACATTCTTCATTTGAATTTGTTATGGAACCATCTCTTTTTTTTAGTTTCATCATGGATCTCCCTTTATTTAAAATTTTCTTAAAAAAGTATCTTGTGCATTTTTCTCCTTCCTCCAGTTCTCTTTCGCGGCTTCTTAAAATGATTCCCTTACTTTTTATTTCTGCTAAAAAGGACATTTCCTTTTTGATTTGTTTAATTTCTTCACTAAAATCCAAACCATATTGTATTAGTTTAAAATATCTCTGTAGTCTTTTTTGCAGTCCCATCATGCGTCTGTTTTCTGTGGCTTTTTTTTTTTTTGCCTATTTGTTTAAAAAAAGTCTGTGTCTTTCCCTTCACCATTTCCCACCACTGTGCCCGTGAATGGTACATGTCTTGAAGGGTCTGCCACTCTCTGTACCGCTCCCTGTACTGGCTGACAACATTGTTGTCCTCCAGCAGGGAGCAGTTGAGCTTCCACAGACCTCTTCCTACAGTCACACCAGAAGACAGTGAAAGGGTGCAAGACAGGAGGAGGTGATCGGAGAAGAAAACAGGGCTCAATGTAGCATCGGTTGGCGGGCAGTCACGTGTAAAAAGGTAGTCTATGCGAGAGGCTCTGGTGCTGTCACTACTGAACCAAGTGAAGCCCTCCTCTCTGGGATGCATGGTCTTAAAACAGTCTTGTAGTTTAAAATCCCTGCATAGAGCCTGCAATAAAACCGATGTCTTATCTATTTTAAAATCCTCGCCTGTTCTTCTCCTGTCCTTTCTTGTTAAAATACAATTAAAATCACCTCCTAAAATTAGTGGCACTCGTCCTAGCATGTGGGACTGCAAGTCCTCTAAAAGGTCGTACCTGTCGTTTTTGTCATTAAAACCATAAATATTCAAGAGCCTAAAATCCTTACCCATAAAAGTCAAATGTGTTAAAAGTGCCCTACCGTCTCTCACCACAGTGCTGCCCTTAACCAAGATCTGAGGATTATTTATTAAAATGGCCACTCCGTCATTTTTATTGCTGTTGGATCCACTCCATATTGACTGGAGTGGCCACATGTCCTCCCACTGTTTGTAAGATTTTAAAAAAGGTATTGCACATTCTTGTAATAAAAACACATCAGACTTAAAGGAAGATAAAAAGGATAAAACACTCTGGGCTCTAACTCTAGACTTCACACTTCTCACATTGACAGTAGAGAAGGTGAGAGTCATGAGTATGGTTATAAACAACAAGTAGGACATTTTAAAAGACTACAAAAAAGACATTATAAAATCATTAAAATCAGTGACTAAGTGATCACTTGTGAACAGAGCTCTTCCTTCACTTCCACTGGTGAGGTGTGAAGGGTTTGAGCTCTGTTCCCCGTTCGGGCTCTGGGAGTTGGTCTCTCCTGCAACCTGCAGTTCATTTTTGAGCCCTTTGGGGTTGATTGCAGAGCAATTGAAAGAAAAGAAACCTCATTGGGTGAATCGGAAGGGAAGACTCTGAGTTCCTCCGCAGATGAACTGCCTGAGGAGACCTCAACTCTTCCCCTCTTCTCCGAACCCCGGGGGGACCCGGAGGACAATTCTGATGCCGGTCTCTTGGGTTGTTGGGCATTGGGGAGGGGGGCATCCTCGCTGGATCCCTGGCTTTCCTCACCACTGGAACCAGCTCCACCTGCTGCCTGCATGTCCTCGTTGACTCCATCAGATTCACCTGAGGAGCTCTTTACAGGCCCCTCCCCTTCAACCTCAACTGATCCTTCTCCTCCAACCACAGTAGTGGATGGAGGATCTGGGTTCACAATACCCGCCTCTTCAATTATCTCTTGCACCTGTTCCTCGTGTCCGTCACTTTTCTCACTTTCCGCCCATTTTGCTGCCTTCAACTTGATAAGAACAGATACTACACTTGATCTTAGCCAAAAGGCCGAGAAGCGAAACCACAATGGGTCTGAGCTAAAAGGTGCACAGGATCCACCGTTACCACAAGTCCCAGTCAGACATTGAGCCACGCCCATTTAAGGAATTCTGCACAACAATATGCGTGCAACAGTCATTTTGGCTACTTTTTATGGTTGCTTGAATATTTGTTGGTGATGCTTCATTTGGACACTTTTTGCAGTAATCGCAGGCTATTTACGTAGGAGGAATAAGTCACATGAAGGGGAAGGCACAGGAATGGGGAGGGCACAAGGTTCTTAATCCAACAGGTAACATCTTTACATTGTTACCAAGATATATTAGTCATGAGAAAGACGTCAAAAGTTCTTCTATTGTAATCCGGCAGTTTGCTTTTGTTTAAACCAATGTTTAAAGTCGGCACTATTTTTACTTGCGTAATGATATTGTTGTAATGGGCATTGTGTTTGAGCCACATGTAAGCTGCTGGTCCAATAGGAGATTGCAAAACATCCCAAAATTGAGCTTAAACAAGAGAGAAATGTGAGGGAATGTTTTACAGCCTTGAAACATATATAATACTTGTAAAATAAAAAGAGTTGACTTCCTGGATTTCGCTTCTTGTGGGTTATTTTTAGAATGTAACCCCCACGATAAACGAGGGACCACTGTACTGCTGAAAAAACATGTCATGTGGAAAACTGTACGAGCCCCGCAGCTCCTTAACGTGTCACAAAGCAGCTTCCGACACGTTAACCAGCACCTGGACGCATCACTCAAAGCCGTCACCTATGAAGTGGCGTTTCACCGTCATTATTGTGTCACATATGTTGATACATCTGATGTTTTTGTGTCAGATACAGTTAGTTATCCTTCCAAATGTGTTAAATATATATTAAAATGGAATCCTTCGAATCCGTAATGCTGACAAAGCTTGTCGTGGACGAGTTGTCCAGCATCCTGTAGACGAGTTGTCCACGTTTGCAGTTTTGTGGACGAGTTATCCATGGACGAGTTGTCCACGCGCCGCTCACACAACATGGTTTTCAGGTGAAAACCACAATCTTCTGTTGCGTTTCGGGGTGTTTCCACGGCAACAGCAGTCTGAGCCAGTGAAAACACTCCTTTTTCAAAATGGCTTCCAGGGTCGTTTTCAGTTTTTCTGCCATTTTTCAGGGAAAACCATGAGAAAACATAGGAATTCTGACAACACACACAAACAACCACATATCTCCAAGTCAGCCATTGACCTCCACATATCAGTGCATCCTCCGGCCACAGGGCAGTGGCTCCAGCAGATTGAGCGGGCTGTGAGATATCATCCACAATCTTTCCTGTACGTCTCAGAGTCCTGGAGGTGGACGGGGAGACAGTGATTCTGGGCCCGCATTCTTGCTGGGCCTTTGCCTCAACATTTCATTCACCTCCCCCTTGAGTGCATTGAGAGAGGTGCTAAGGTGTCAGAGACGACAGGCTCACACCCCTGCTGGCACAGACAGGAGAAGCTCTTTGTTTTACACTGCTGGTGAAACTTGCTTTCTTTGTTCCACTTTGAGCAAACTCCTTCTACCAACAACTATTGAGGTTTCCTTCAACAGCAGAGGAGGGTGCACCATTCCCAGATGAACTGCAACACCAGGTCGATGCGTGGAGTGGACAGAGCAAGCTCCTATTCCATCTCCCTGTTCCAAAAATCAATTTAATATACAGTCCCCAGATAGGGGACATATCAGATATTAAACTGATAAGAACAGATACTACACTTGATCTTAGCCAAAAGGCCGAGAAGCGATACCACAATGGGTCTGAGCTAAAAGGCGCACAGGATCCACCGTTACCACAAGTCCCAGTCAGACATTGACCCAGATAGCAAAAGGCATTGATTCAACGTTGGATTTTGGTCAGATTGGTTATTTTTGGTTGAGGTTGAAAAAGCGATGTTGTTTCAATGTTTAATTACAGTTACTATTTCAACAATTGAAGAATTGTCATTGATTTGACATTGTATAGATGTTGCATTTTCAATGTTGAATTTCCCTACGTTGATATGACATTGTATAGATGTTGCATTTTCAATGTTGAATATCTCTACATTGATGTGACATGGTTTCAATGTGGGCTGCTGATACTTTTTATTATTGTTATTACTTATGGCTTAAAAGGCCGAGAAATGACACTGAGACAAATGGAGGACAGATTCTGATGACTGTGACTCACCAGGTACAACTGACATGAATTTAGTGTCCGGTCCAGAAGTGCCTTAAAATCAAGGTTAACTTTCACAAGGTTGAACTTTGATATGGTATACTTTTGCAAATCTTGCAATTATTCTACTCAAATTAGAGTATCATTATATTTTTGTATTGCGCATTGCATCATAGTCATAAGGAGCTGTATACTTAATCCGTATTTGATGAGATGTGTCAACACAACCATATGCATTGGAAAATCTATAGCGGTTTATGTGATACATTAATCTAATATAGACTGTATAATTAACATATTATGATATGCCATGTATTTGATCCATATTCCAGAAACAAAATGTGTGATTAGATATGGCCATATCTATTTTGAAGTTCGTCAGTATGTTCGGCCGGCTTAATAGAACATACTGACGAACTTCAAAATGTTTACTGTATACAATATTTTGTCTTCATGTCACATAGTGGGTTCGTATTTGACCAGATATGGTGCATATCAACAAAAATATGCTTTAGAGACGTCCATATTCTAGACCGAATCCAAAAACAGATATTTAGGGATTCTGAATATTTTCACCCATACGGAACACCAAATCGAAATATTATTCATATCATTTTATAATATATTTTCTTCATGATGTGGTTTATATTTGACCAGGCTCCATTTGCTGGCAATGAAAATCTCATGAGATCAAGGCAGTAGCAGTTTTAGGCAGCTGCTCCACCTACTGAGGCGCCTGCACACCTCAGAGCATCTGGTATATGGCCTCCATGAGGACCACAAACTATACATTTGGTGTAAAATCATTTGTCCTGTAAAATTGTTCAGTTCAAAGATTCAACACACACACACACACACACACACACACACACACACACACACACACACACACACACACACGGGTTCACATTGTGCTTCGCAGACGGCTGGAAACTGTCTGGAGATTGCAGCTTAATGTCGCCGCCCCGCGATGTTCATTATCGTGAGAACGCACGTGATCTCGTCATGCGCGCTTTGCATTGTGGGTAGAATCAGGTGTGGTCGCTGCGGGAGAAGAGGTCTCATTGCTGCGAAGGAATTGTTGCGCGCGGTCACAGCATCATTTCGGAAGGTAAGAGGATATTTCATTGTCAGCATTTCAGCATAATAATTGTCTTGAGTCACTGTATAACATTAAGGTTAAATACGTGACATGAGCGTATTTGCTTGCAAAGTTTTATTGCCCGGTTTCATAAAAAAAAAAAAAAGGTAGGCGCGATGTGCTGTTCGCCAGCTAGCTAAACTCGCCCTCGTAACGTAAATCGTAGAAACTCAAACGTTACATGCGGTCGACAACTGTCCCAACTGCTAACGAACACTGTGGTCCCGGTGTCCGGAGAGTTCCGGTGGGAAAGTCGGGTGGGGGGGGCAACGCCATGGCCATGCAGACCAGCATTGCGGTGTGTTAAGCCACGTGGCTTGACACACCACAATGCTGGTCTGCATGGCCATGGCGTAGGCCGCGGGTGGTTCATGATGGCCATGCTCCACTCTGGACTCACTTCGTTTCATAACATGAACGGAAATATCCCCACTTCTGTTGCCCAGTGTTCTCCATCTTTCCTAAAGTAGTTTGGGTTTCATTGTAGGAGTTTAGCCGTCTGGGTATCTTTATTGGCTTTTAATTTGTGATTGTTCTGACGGGAAGACGGAGGATCCATGCGCAGTCGGCAGCTCAGGCCATGCGGCCCTACTTTGTTGGAGCACGTGGGAAGAAGGGTGTAGGGCCACACTTTGCACGGCCTAAAGTGCGGCCCTACTTTGTTAGTGCACGTGCAGCCAAATGTTTGACCGCATGGCCTGAGCTGCCGGCTGTGCATGGATCCTCCATCTTGAGCAATGCAAAGTGAGTCCAGAATGGGGCCATCAGCATGAACCACCCGCGACCTGCATGAAGTCAGCAGACGAGGCAGCGAATATGTTCAGGCTTTTAAGCTGCTCTGTCAGCAGTGTCATGTATATATACACATGGACATACAAATATAAAATATGTATATGTGTTCATATTTGTTTTCCTCTCTTTACAGTTTTACAAGAGGACTCCTGTACATTAAACTTGGCCAAGTAATAGCAGCACCTTTCATACCATATTGTTCGAACCTGTTTTATTATTTGCTTTACATATAGTGAATGTATTTTTAGATTTATTCAGATTAGAACTTGTAGCGTGCATTGCTGCTTTTATAACAAGTACCGTGTTTCCTTCTTTCTTTCTCACAGCGGCTGCTCGTCAGTTTGACCGGAGGCTGACTGAAAAGCAGTACGAGGGTGCAATGCAGAAGTGGCTGCGCTATGCACCTGAGAGGAGTGGTGGCGTGGCGCGTTCCATGGGGACTACAAGCTGATGTTCGCCCCCTTGTCTCCCCACCCCTACCTCATGTTGAGTTGTCCTTTTTTTTCCACAACTGTGGATTTTTGGTTTTAATAAAACTCATTTTACTGATATCCTCTGCACCTGAGTCCTGCTTCCAGTCCCAGCCTGACAGCAAGTAAAGCAACTGTTCTCAACCTTGGTTTCCTTAAAAAAAAAAATTTAATCTGCAAGCACATACATTGAGCCACGCCCATTTAAGGAATTCTGCACAACAATATGCATGCAAGAGTCATTTTGGCTACTTTTTATGGTTGCTTGAATATTTGTTGGTGATGCTTCATTTGGACACTTTTTGCAGTAATCGCAGGCTATTTACGTAGGAGGAATAAGTCACATGAAGGGGAAGGCACAGGAATGGGGAGGGCACAAGGTTCTTAATCCAACAGGTAACATCTGTGCTGGTAGATGCTCTGCAGAGAGGGCAGTGGTGTTCTGGTGATCTTCTCGGCTGTCTTAACCACTCTCTGCAGGCGACTGCGGTCCGCCACAGTAGGGTTGCCGTACCAGGCTGTGATGCAGCTGGTTAAGGTGCCCTCAACCACACAGCTGTAGAAGTTCTTGAGTATCCTGGGAGACATGCCCTGTTTCTTCAGCCTCCTCAGGAAGTACAGCCGTTGTTGGGCCCTCTTGACCACCTGTGTGGTGTTGAATGTCCAGGCGAGGTCCTCGCTGATGTGGACACCCAGGTATTTGAAGCTGCTCACCCTCTCCATCTCAAGCTCCCGGATAGACAGTGGATGATGAGGTCTCCTCTCCTTCCTCCTGTCCACTATCATCTCCTTTGTCTTGTCTGTGTTAAGGGAGAGGTTGTTGTCCTCACACCAAGCCACTAGACCAGCCACCTCCCTCCTGTAAGCCGCTTCATCATCCCCTGTGATGCGTCCGATCACAGCGGTGTCATCTGCGAACTTCAGGATGATGTTGTCCTTGTGGGAGGCGACACGTCATTACTTGCGTAATGACATTGTTGTTATGGGCATTGTTACCAAGATATATTAGTCATGAGAAAGATGTCAAAAGTTCTTCTGTTGTAATCCGGCAGTTTGTTTTTGTTTAAACCAATGTTTAAAGTCGGCACTATTTTTACTTGCGTAGTGATATTGTTGTAATGGGCATTGTGTTTGAGCCACATGTAAGCTGCTGGTCCAATAGGAGATTGCAAAACATCCCAAAATTGAGCGTAAACAAGAGAGAAATGTGAGGGAATGTTTTACAGCCTTGAAACATATATAATACTTGTAAAATAAAAAGAGTTGACTTCCTGGATTTCGCTTCTTGCGGGTTATTTTTAGAACGTAACCCCCACGATAAACGAGGGACCACTGTACTGCTGAAAAAACATGTCATGTGGAAAACTGTACGAGCCCCGCAGCTCCTTAACGTGTCACAAAGCAGCTTCCGACACGTTAACCAGCACCTGGACGCATCACTCAAAGCCGTCACCTATGAAGTGGCGTTTCAACGTCATTATTGTGTCACATATGTTGATACATCTGATGTTTTTGTGTCAGATACAGTTAGTTATCCTTCCAAATGTGTTAAATATATATTAAAATGGAATCCTTCGAATCAGTAATGCTGACAAAGCTTGTCGTGGACGAGTTGTCCAGCATCCTGTAGACGAGTTGTCCAGCATCCTGTAGACGAGTTGTCCAAGTTTGCAGTTTTGTGGACGAGTTATCCATGGACGAGTTGTCCACGTTTGCAGTTTTGTGGACGAGTTATCCATGGACGAGTTGTCCACGTGCCGCTCACACAACATGGTTTTCAGGTGAAAACCACAATCTTCTGTTGCGTTTCGGGGTGTTTCCACGGCAACAGCAGTCCGAGCCAGTGAAAACACTCCTTTTTCAAAATGGCTTCCAGGGTCGTTTTCAGTTTTTCTGCCATTTTTCAGGGAAAACCATGAGAAAACATAGGAATTCTGACGACACACACAAACAACCACATATCTCCAAGTCAGCCATTGACCTCCACATATCAGTGCATCCTCCGGCCACAGGGCAGTGGCTCCAGCAGATTGAGCGGGCTGTGAGATATCATCCACAATCTTTCCTGTACGTCTCAGAGTCCTGGAGGTGGACGGGGAGACAGTGATTCTGGGCCCGCATTCTTGCTGGGCCTTTGCCTCAACATTTCATTCACCTCCCCCTTGAGTGCATTGAGAGAGGTGCTAAGGTGTCAGAGACGACAGGCTCACACCCCTGCTGGCACAGACAGGAGAAGCTCTTTGTTTTACACTGCTGGTGAAACTTGCTTTCTTTGTTCCACTTTGAGCAAACTCCTTCTACCAACAACTATTGAGGTTTCCTTCAACAGCAGAGGAGGGTGCACCATTCCCAGATGAACTGCAATACCAGGTCGATGCGTGGAGTGGACAGAGCAAGCTCCTATTCCATCTTCCTGTTCCAAAAATCAATTTAATATACAGTCCCCAGATAGGGGACATATCAGATATTAAACTGATAAGAACAGATACTACACTTGATCTTAGCCAAAAGGCCGAGAAGCGATACCACAATGGGTCTGAGCTAAAAGGTGCACAGGATCCACCGTTACCACAAGTCCCAGTCAGACATTGAGCCACGCCCATTTAAGGAATTCTGCACAACAATATGCGTGCAACAGTCATTTTGGCTACTTTTTATGGTTGCTTGAATATTTGTTGGTGATGCTTCATTTGGACACTTTTTGCAGTAATCGCAGGCTATTTACGTAGGAGGAATAAGTCACATGAAGGGGAAGGCACAGGAATGGGGAGGGCACAAGGTTCTTAATCCAACAGGTAACATCTGTGCTGGTAGATGCTCTGCAGAGAGGGCAGTGGTGTTCTGGTGATCTTCTCGGCTGTCTTAACCACTCTCTGCAGGCGACTGCGGTCCGCCACAGTAGTGTTGCCGTACCAGGCTGTGATGCAGCTGGTTAAGGTGCCCTCAACCACACAGCTGTAGAAGTTCTTGAGTATCCTGGGAGACATGCCCTATTTCTTCAGCCTCCTCAGGAAGTACAGCCGTTGTTGGGCCCTCTTGACCACCTGTGTGGTGTTGAATGTCCAGGCGAGGTCCTCGCTGATGTGGACACCCAGGTATTTGAAGCTGCTCACCCTCTCCATCTCAAGCTCCCGGATAGACAGTGGATGATGAGGTCTCCTCTCCTTCCTCCTGTCCACTATCATCTCCTTTGTCTTGTCTGTGTTAAGGGAGAGGTTGTTGTCCTCACACCAAGCCACTAGACCAGCCACCTCCCTCCTGTAAGCCGCTTCATCATCCCCTGTGATGCGTCCGATCACAGCGGTGTCATCTGCGAACTTCAGGATGATGTTGTCCTTGTGGGAGGCGACACGTCATTACTTGCGTAATGACATTGTTGTTATGGGCATTGTTACCACGATATATTAGTCATGAGAAAGACGTCAAAAGTTCTTCTGTTGTATTCCGGCAGTTTGTTTTCTTTTAAACCAATGTTTAAAGTCGGCACTATTTTTACTTGCGTAGTGATATTGTTGTAATGGGCATTGTGTTTGAGCCACATGTAAGCTGCTGGTCCAATAGGAGATTGCAAAACATCCCAAAATTGAGCGTAAACAAGAGAGAAATGTGAGGGAATGTTTTACAGCCTTGAAACATATATAATACTTGTAAAATAAAAAGATTTGACTTCCTGGATTTCGCTTCTTGCGGGTTATTTTTAGAACGTAACCCCCACGATAAACGAGGGACCACTGTACTGCTGAAAAAACATGTCATGTGGAAAACTGTACGAGCCCCGCAGCTCCTTAACGTGTCACAAAGCAGCTTCCGACACGTTAACCAGCACCTGGACGCATCACTCAAAGCCGTCACCTATGAAGTGGCGTTTCAACGTCATTATTGTGTCACATATGTTGATACATCTGATGTTTTTGTGTCAGATACAGTTAGTTATCCTTCCAAATGTGTTAAATATATATTAAAATGGAATCCTTCGAATCAGTAATGCTGACAAAGCTTGTCGTGGACGAGTTGTCCAGCATCCTGTAGACGAGTTGTCCAAGTTTGCAGTTTTGTGGACGAGTTATCCATGGACGAGTTGTCCACGCGCCGCTCACACAACATGGTTTTCAGGTGAAAACCACAATCTCCTGTTGCGTTTCGGGGTGTTTCCACGGCAACAGCAGTCCGAGCCAGTGAAAACACTCCTTTTTCAAAATGGCTTCCAGGGTCGTTTTCAGTTTTTCTGCCATTTTTCAGGGAAAACCATGAGAAAACATAGGAATTCTGACGACACACACAAACAACCACATATCTCCAAGTCAGCCATTGACCTCCACATATCAGTGCGTCCTCCGGCCACAGGGCAGTGGCTCCAGCAGATTGAGCGGGCTGTGAGATATCATCCACAATCTTTCCTGTACGTCTCAGAGTCCTGGAGGTGGACGGGGAGACAGTGATTCTGGGCCCGCATTCTTGCTGGGCCTTTGCCTCAACATTTCATTCACCTCCCCCTTGAGTGCATTGAGAGAGGTGCTAAGGTGTCAGAGATGACAGGCTCACACCCCTGCTGGCACAGACAGGAGAAGCTCTTTGTTTTACACTGCTGGTGAAACTTGCTTTCTTTGTTCCACTTTGAGCAAACTCCTTCTACCAACAACTATTGAGGTTTCCTTCAACAGCAGAGGAGGGTGCACCATTCCCAGATGAACTGCAATACCAGGTCGATGCGTGGAGTGGACAGAGCAAGCTCCTATTCCATCTCCCTGTTCCAAAAGTCAATTTAATATACAGTCCCCAGATAGGGGACATATCAGATATTAAACTGATAAGAACAGATACTACACTTGATCTTAGCCAAAAGGCCGAGAAGCGATACCACAATGGGTCTGAGCTAAAAGGTGCACAGGATCCACCGTTACCACAAGTCCCAGTCAGACATTGAGCCACGCCCATTTAAGGAATTCTGCACAACAATATGCGCGCAAGAGTCATTTTGGCTACTTTTTATGGTTGCTTGAATATTTGTTGGTGATGCTTCATTTGGACACTTTTTGCAGTAATCGCAGGCTATTTACGTAGGAGGAATAAGTCACATGAAGGGGAAGGCACAGGAATGGGGAGGGCACAAGGTTCTTAATCCAACAGGTAACATCTTTACATTGTTACCAAGATATATTAGTCATGAGAAAGACGTCAAAAGTTCTTCTATTGTAATCCGGCAGTTTGCTTTTGTTTAAACCAATGTTTAAAGTCGGCACTATTTTTACTTGCGTAATGATATTGTTGTAATGGGCATTGTGTTTGAGCCACATGTAAGCTGCTGGTCCAATAGGAGATTGCAAAACATCCCAAAATTGAGCTTAAACAAGAGAGAAATGTGAGGGAATGTTTTACAGCCTTGAAACATATATAATACTTGTAAAATAAAAAGAGTTGACTTCCTGGATTTCGCTTCTTGCGGGTTATTTTTAGAACGTAACCCCCACGATAAACGAGGGACCACTGTACTGCTGACAAAACATGTCATGTGGAAAACTGTACGAGCCCCGCAGCTCCTTAACGTGTCACAAAGCAGCTTCCGACACGTTAACCAGCACCTGGACGCATCACTCAAAGCCGTCACCTATGAAGTGGCGTTTCACCGTCATTATTGTGTCACATATGTTGATACATCTGATGTTTTTGTGTCAGATACAGTTAGTTATCCTTCCAAATGTGTTAAATATATATTAAAATGGAATCCTTCGAATCCGTAATGCTGACAAAGCTTGTCGTGGACGAGTTGTCCAGCATCCTGTAGACGAGTTGTCCACGTTTGCAGTTTTGTGGACGAGTTATCCATGGACGAGTTGTCCACGCGCCGCTCACACAACATGGTTTTCAGGTGAAAACCACAATCTTCTGTTGCGTTTCGGGGTGTTTCCACGGCAACAGCAGTCTGAGCCAGTGAAAACACTCCTTTTTCAAAATGGCTTCCAGGGTCGTTTTCAGTTTTTCTGCCATTTTTTAGGGAAAACCATGAGAAAACATAGGAATTCTGACGACACACACAAACAACCACATATCTCCAAGTCAGCCATTGACCTCCACATATCAGTGCGTCCTCCGGCCACAGGGCAGTGGCTCCAGCAGATTGAGCGGGCTGTGAGATATCATCCACAATCTTTCCTGTACGTCTCAGAGTCCTGGAGGTGGACGGGGAGACAGTGATTCTGGGCCCGCATTCTTGCTGGGCCTTTGCCTCAACATTTCATTCACCTCCCCCTTGAGTGCATTGAGAGAGGTGCTAAGGTGTCAGAGACGACAGGCTCACACCCCTGCTGGCACAGACAGGAGAAGCTCTTTGTTTTACACTGCTGGTGAAACTTGCTTTCTTTGTTCCACTTTGAGCAAACTCCTTCTACCAACAACTATTGAGGTTTCCTTCAACAGCAGAGGAGGGTGCACCATTCCCAGATGAACTGCAACACCAGGTCGATGCGTGGAGTGGACAGAGCAAGCTCCTATTCCATCTCCCTGTTCCAAAAATCAATTTAATATACAGTCCCCAGATAGGGGACATATCAGATATTAAACTGATAAGAACAGATTTTTTTCTTTTACAAGATTTTATTGGCACATTTTACAGGTCAGTTTCTTCATTCGTCATTTGACACAAAAACAAAGAAGGTATAAGTTTCTGTTTAAAATATCATAAATACAATAGTTTAAATAAATAGATATTCATGACTAAAACAAGACCTGTTGAGTAAAATGATGAAACGTGAGGAATACAAAAAGTGCCTATCATTGTAAAAGTCACTAAAAGGAAGTGCATTCAGTTTTAAAAGTCTATTCTGTTGTGCAGGAGAGCAGTGAGTCCCTATCAAGGGGAACTCATCCTGTTCTCCCAAACATTTGGTCTCTCGGGGTTCTGCCATGGTGCTCAGAGGAGGTCCTCTCCCTCGTGCTCCTTCCCTCCAGACACACCCGGAGAGCCAGGCCGCCGCTGCCTTGACCTTTTCTTGTGAGGCTCCGGCTCCTTCGTCCGAATGGGCAGGGAGGCGATTCTTCTTTGTGGCTGTGTCCTCGGCCTGCCGCCTGCAGCTTCCACCTCCCGGACCGTCGCTGCGGCCATCTGGATCACAGCCACGGGGGGGATCTGCCTATGCCTTCTCACCAGCAGGTTTCTGGAGGTCCAGGTGGCGTCTTTGATGGCGGCCAGGGTGAGCCACATCTTTGCAAAGTCTTCCTTTGTCCTGACCTTTTGGCTCACCCCGTATAGCACCAGCTGTGCTGTAAGGACCTCCCCTGCTGGCAAGTACGGGAATTGCAAGGAGCCGGCCGTTGCCCACTGGTCTACGGCAGCGCTGCACTCCCAGAGGAGGTGCCTCACCGACTCAGGAGCGCCACAACCAGGCCGGGGGCAAGTTGAGTGCGCCGCCATTCCTCGGGAGTGCATGACGGCTCTGACTGGGAGAACCTCGTGAGCCACCAGCCATGACAGGTCCCGGAGTCTGTTTGGGAGAACAGGATGGTTCACGTTGCGCCAAACTGTGGAGGGCTCACCGAGTGCGAGCCCGCGCACTGGACTCACTGGTTCCCGTTCCTGCACAACAGAGATCAGACATCTGTGGTTAGTTAAAATCTGCAACTCCTCCTGTTCCAGGTTCAAATGTTTAAGAAATGTCTTGATAAAACCATAGGCCGGTGGCAGGTTAAAAGACACTGGTACTTTAAGATCGGTGGGTAAAATCTTGAGTTTTCGGAGGTAGGACCCCATCCAGAAACGAGACATTGCACTTGTCTTTGGGTTCCTGGAGGGGTCCGTGGCAATAGCCATATGCTGTGCCGTGTAAAAACTTCCCAGTGTTAAATAGAAATCCGGGACTCCTTTTCCTCCTTTCTCTTTTGGCTTTTTCATTATTTCTCTTCTTACCCTTTCCCACTTTGAGCCCCATAAAAAGTAAAACATGGCCCGGTCCAGGTCTAAGAGCACGCTCCTCGGGGGCATAAAAACAGAGCCGATCAATAAAAGCAAAGGTAAAATCACAGCTTTGATGATTAAAACCTTTCCTTCCATGGTCAGTCCTCTAAGTCCCCAGAATCCTAGTCGTTGTCTGACTTTCCCTACTACGTCTGGCCAGTTTGTCTTTCCCGCTCCGTCCGTGTCAAATTTCACCCCCAGTATTTTTGGTTCAGTCTGGGTCCCGGTCAGGGGAAGTCCAGTCGTCTCAGTCGCCGTCCACGGTCCGTAAAACTGGGCTTGGGTCTTGTCTCGGTTCAGTTTCGACCCAGAGGCCTGTCCATAAAAGTCCGTCACGTCCAGGGTCCTGTTGACTGATAAAAGGTCGGTGCATAAAATGTTCACGTCGTCCATGTATAAAACACATTTGGTGGCAAGTCCCCCGCTCCCTGGGATACTCACCCCATTGATTCGTTGGTCCCTTCTCAAGATCTGTGCCAGCGGTTCCACACACGCCACGTAGAGGAGGGCAGATAACGGACAGCCCTGACGGACACCGCAGTTGATTTTCACTGCTTTTGTCAAATGCCCATTAACCACAAATCTGCTGCTGATGTCCCGGTACAGCAATCCCACCCAAGCTAGAAACCTTTCTGGGAATCCCATTTTTTGCAGCACCTTGAAAAGGTACTGGTGCGAGACCCGATCAAAGGCTTTTTCAAAATCTAAATTTAGGACTACCAGCCGGATGTTCCTGTCTCTCGCAAAACAGATGGTGTCTCTGATCAGCAGGAGGCTGTCGGTGATCTTCCTCCCCGGGATGGCACAGGCTTGATCCGGGTGAATCAGGTCTTTTAAAAACAAGGACATTCGTGATGATAAAAGTTTACTAAAAAGTTTACAGTCAAAGTTTAAAAGAGTGATAGGTCTCCAGTTTCTCAAGTCAGTCTTGTCTTTGTCTTTATGGAGAAGAGTCACTATCCCTACTTTAAAACTGTCTGGAAGTTGGTCATGTTTATCAAAGTCCTTAAAAACAGTGAGCAAGTCAGGTGCTAAAATGTCCCAAAAAGTTAAATAAAATTCAAAAGGAAGTCCATCTTGTCCAGGGGACTTACCTTTTTTAAAACCATTCATACATTTATTTAACTCTAAAAAGGTAAAATCTTGGGTTAAAAGCACACTGTCATCAATCGTTTTCTCAATAAAATTTAAAACTTCGCTAATTGCATCACTGTTTACAAGTTTAGTTTGATATAAATTTTCATAAAACCATTCAACCTCCTCCATACATTCTTCATTTGAATTTGTTATGGAACCATCTCTTTTTTTTAGTTTAATCATGGATCTCCCTTTATTTAAAATTTTCTTAAAAAAGTATCTTGTGCATTTTTCTCCTTCCTCCAGTTCTCTTTCGCGGCTTCTTAAAATGATTCCCTTACTCTTTATTTCTGCTAAAAAGGACATTTCCTTTTTGATTTGTTTAATTTCGTCACTAAAATCCAAACCATATTGTATTAGTTTAAAATATCTCTGTAGTCTTTTTTGCAGTCCCATCATGCGTCTGTTTTCTGTGGCTTTTTTCTTTTTGCCTACTTGTTTAAAAAAAGTCTGTGTCTTTCCCTTCACCATTTCCCACCACTGTGCCCGTGAATGGTACATGTCTTGAAGGGTCTGCCACTCTCTGTACCGCTCCCTGTACTGGCTGACAACATTGTTGTCCTCCAGCAGGGAGCAGTTGAGCTTCCACAGACCTCTTCCTACAGTCACACCAGAAGACAGTGAAAGGGTGCAAGACAGGAGGAGGTGATCGGAGAAGAAAACAGGGCTCAATGTAGCATCGGTTGGCGGGCAGTCACGTGTAAAAAGGTAGTCTATGCGAGAGGCTCTGGTGCTGTCACTACTGAACCAAGTGAAGCCCTCCTCTCTGGGATGCATGGTCTTAAAACAGTCTTGTAGTTTAAAATCCCTGCATAGAGCCTGCAATAAAACCGATGTCTTATCTATTTTAAAATCCTCGCCTGTTCTTCTCCTGTCCTTTCTTGTTAAAATACAATTAAAATCACCTCCTAAAATTAGTGGCACTCGTCCTAGCATGTGGGACTGCAAGTCCTCTAAAAGGTCGTACCTGTCGTTTTTGTCATTAAAACCATAAATATTCAAGAGCCTAAAATCCTTACCCATAAAAGTCAAATGTGTTAAAAGTGCCCTACCGTCTCTCACCACAGTGCTGCCCTTCACCAAGATCTGAGGATTATTTATTAAAATGGCCACTCCGTCATTTTTATTGTTGTTGGAGCCACTCCATATTGACTGGAGTGGCCACATGTCCTCCCACTGTTTGTAAGATTTTAAAAAAGGTATTGCACATTCTTGTAATAAAAACACATCGGACTTAAAGGAAGATAAAAAGGATAAAACACTCTGGGCTCTAACTCTAGACTTCACACTTCTCACATTGACAGTAGAGAAGGTGAGAGTCATGAGTATGGTTAAAAACAACAAGTAGGACATTTTAAAAGACTACAAAAAAGACATTATAAAATCATTAAAATCAGTGACTAAGTGATCACTTGTGAACAGAGCTCTTCCTTCACTTCCACTGGTGAGGTGTGAAGGGTTTGAGCTCTGTTCCCCGTTCGGGCTCTGGGAGTTGGTCTCTCCTGCAACCTGCAGTTCATTTTTGAGCCCTTTGGGGTTGATTGCAGAGCAATTGAAAGAAAAGAAACCTCATTGGGTGAATCGGAAGGGAAGACTCTGAGTTCCTCCGCAGATGAACTGCCTGAGGAGACCTCAACTCTTCCCCTCTTCTCCGAGCCCCGGGGGGACCCGGAGGACAATTCTGATGCCGGTCTCTTGGGTTGTTGGGCATTGGGGAGGGGGGCATCCTCGCTGGATCCCTGGCTTTCCTCACCACTGGAACCAGCTCCACCTGCTGCCTGCATGTCCTCGTTGACTCCATCAGGTTCACCTGAGGAGCTCTTTACAGGCCCCTCCCCTTCAACCTCAACTGATCCTTCTCCTCCAACCACAGTAGTGGATGGAGGATCTGGGTTCACAATACCCGCCTCTTCAATTATCTCTTGCACCTGTTCCTCGTGTCCGTCACTTTTCTCACTTTCCGCCCATTTTGCTGCCTTCAACTTGTTGGCAAAGGATTTGGGGCAATCTCTGAAGAGGTGGTTTGTGTCTCCACAAAGATTGCACCTTCTGCCATTAGTACACTCCTCAAAGGTGTGACCAATTTCTCTGCACTTCCTACAGACGACCAGCTCACAGGCTTCAGCCAGGTGGCCATGCTGACCACACTTACGGCAGAGCTTGGGCTGGCCCTGGTAATGTATATAGCCCCTGTTTTCCCCAAGGACTATCATGGGTGGGAGATGCTTCAGGCCCTGGAAGCCCTGCCATTGTTGAATGGGGACCCTCCAAGCACAATTCCAGATACCGTCTTCATCCCTCACCTTGGTAGCCTGGCCTTTAACAGTGCAGTATCTTCCCAGCCATGCACAGATGTCTTCTGCATTCACAGTTTCATTGAACATCCTGACAATGACGGTTTTAAGCGCATTGTCAGAAAGCTTCTCCACATTGAACACAGAAAACTGGGGTTTCACATTTTCAAAACGGGACCAGAACTGTCGTAGGAGTGCGGCAGAGCAAAAACTTACATCAAATCCTTTGTTAAAGGGTAAGGTCAGGACACAATTCAGGGTCTGTCGGGGAAAAGCCGAGCACGCCCTGCACAAGCTTCCTGGAAAAATCAAGGCGTGACATGGTGACCAATTTCCCATCTTTTTCTAAAAAGGTAAAACGCACGCTGTGGTGCCTCCTCATGCCGGCATGGCTGGCCGACATTTTGGAGGCACCACCAGCTAAAAGGGGTTTAAAACACCAATAAATTACAATAAAACAGTAAGAATTTATATATTAACTTTAAAGGATAACAATGAAAAGGTAAAAGCAGACTGAAGAAAGCTATGAAAACAGCTCCCTCAGTCTACAGTAAAACAGGTTTTCCACTGACAAGAATCTCAACTACAAACAAGTTGCAAAAGAAAATTCCCTGTACAGTAAGAAAAAAAATAAATATCCTCCGAGAACAGTGTAATCAATGCCACTACAGGCAAACGATTCCACCACCCAGTGGAGGTGACCGCAGTCTTAGCCAAAAGGCCGAGAAGCGATACCACAATGGGTCTGAGCTAAAAGGCGCACAGGATCCACCGTTACCACAAGTCCCAGTCAGACATTGAGCCAGATAGCAAAAGGCATTGATTCAACGTTGGATTTTGGTCAGATTGGTTATTTTTGGTTGAGGTTGAAAAAGCGATGTTGTTTCAATGTTTAATTACAGTTACTATTTCAACAATTGAAGAATTGTCATTGATTTGACATTGTATAGATGTTGCATTTTCAATGTTGAATTTCCCTACGTTGATATGACATTGTATAGATGTTGCATTTTCAATGTTGAATATCTCTACATTGATGTGACATGGTTTCAATGTGGGCTGCTGATACTTTTTATTATTGTTATTACTTATGGCTTAAAAGGCCGAGAAATGACACTGAGACAAATGGAGGACAGATTCTGATGACTGTGACTCACCAGGTACAACTGACATGAATTTAGTGTCCGGTCCAGAAGTGCCTTAAAATCAAGGTCAACTTTCACAAGGTTGAACTTTGATATGGTATACTTTTGCAAATCTTGCAATTATTCTACTCAAATTAGAGTATCATTATATTTTTGTATTGCGCATTGCATCATAGTCATAAGGAGCTGTATACTTCATCCGTATTTGATGAGATGTGTCAACACAACCATATGCATTGGAAAATCTATAGCGGTTTATGTGATACATTAATCTAATATAGACTGTATAATTAACATATTATGATATGCCATGTATTTGATCCATATTCCAGGAACAAAATGTGTGATTAGATATGGCCATATCTATTTTGAAGTTCGTCAGTATGTTCGGCCGGCTTAATAGAACATACTGACGAACTTCAAAATGTTTACTGTATACAATATTTTGTCTTCATGTCACATAGTGGGTTCGTATTTGACCAGATATGGTGCATATCAACAAAAATATGCTTTAGAGACGTCCATATTCTAGACCGAATCCAAAAACAGATATTTAGGGATTCTGAATATTTTCACCCATACGGAACACCAAATCGAAATATTATTCATATCATTTTATAATATATTTTCTTCATGATGTGGTTTATATTTGACCAGGCTCCATTTGCTGGCAATGAAAATGTCATGAGATCAAGGCAGTAGCAGTTTTAGGCAGCTGCTCCACCTACTGAGGCGCCTGCACACCTCAGAGCATCTGGTATATGGCCTCCATGAGGACCACAAACTATACATTTGGTGTAAAATCATTTGTCCTGTAAAATTGTTCAGTTCAAAGATTCAACACACACACACACACACACACACACACACACACACACACACACACACACACGGGTTCACATTGTGCTTCGCAGACGGCTGGAAACTGTCTGGAGATTGCAGCTTAATGTCGCCGCCCCGCGATGTTCATTATCGTGAGAACGCACGTGATCTCGTCATGCGCGCTTTGCATTGTGGGTAGAATCAGGTGTGGTCGCTGCGGGAGAAGAGGTCTCATTGCTGCGAAGGAATTGTTGCGCGCGGTCACAGCATCATTTCGGAAGGTAAGAGGATATTTCATTGTCAGCATTTCAGCATAATAATTGTCTTGAGTCACCGTATAACATTAAGGTTAAATACGTGACATGAGCGTATTTGCTTGCAAAGTTTTATTGCCCGGTTTCATAAAAAAAAAAAAAAGGTAGGCGCGATGTGCTGTTCGCCAGCTAGCTAAACTCGCCCTCGTAACGTAAATCGTAGAAACTCAAACGTTACATGCGGTCGACAACTGTCCCAACTGCTAACGAACACTGTGGTCCCGGTGTCCGGAGAGTTCCGGTGGGAAAGTCGGGTGGGGGGGGCAACGCCATGGCCATGCAGACCAGCATTGCGGTGTGTTAAGCCACGTGGCTTGACACACCACAATGCTGGTCTGCATGGCCATGGCGTAGGCCGCGGGTGGTTCATGATGGCCATGCTCCACTCTGGACTCACTTCGTTTCATAACATGAACGGAAATATCCCCACTTCTGTTGCCCAGTGTTCTCCATCTTTCCTAAAGTAGTTTGGGTTTCATTGTAGGAGTTTAGCCGTCTGGGTATCTTTATTGGCTTTTAATTTGTGATTGTTCTGACGGGAAGACGGAGGATCCATGCGCAGTCGGCAGCTCAGGCCATGCGGCCCTACTTTGTTGGAGCACGTGGGAAGAAGGGTGTAGGGCCACACTTTGCACGGCCTAAAGTGCGGCCCTACTTTGTTAGTGCACGTGCAGCCAAATGTTTGACCGCATGGCCTGAGCTGCCGGCTGTGCATGGATCCTCCATCTTGAGCAATGCAAAGTGAGTCCAGAATGGGGCCATCAGCATGAACCACCCGCGACCTGCATGAAGTCAGCAGACGAGGCAGCGAATATGTTCAGGCTTTTAAGCTGCTCTGTCAGCAGTGTCATGTATATATACACATGGACATACAAATATAAAATATGTATATGTGTTCATATTTGTTTTCCTCTCTTTACAGTTTTACAAGAGGACTCCTGTACATTAAACTTGGCCAAGTAATAGCAGCACCTTTCATACCATATTGTTCGAACCTGTTTTATTATTTGCTTTACATATAGTGAATGTATTTTTAGATTTATTCAGATTAGAACTTGTAGCGTGCATTGCTGCTTTTATAACAAGTACCGTGTTTCCTTCTTTCTTTCTCACAGCGGCTGCTCGTCAGTTTGACCGGAGGCTGACTGAAAAGCAGTACGAGGGTGCAATGCAGAAGTGGCTGCGCTATGCACCTGAGAGGAGTGGTGGCGTGGCGCGTTCCATGGGGACTACAAGCTGATGTTCGCCCCCTTGTCTCCCCACCCCTACCTCATGTTGAGTTGTCCTTTTTTTTCCACAACTGTGGATTTTTGGTTTTAATAAAACTCATTTTACTGATATCCTCTGCACCTGAGTCCTGCTTCCAGTCCCAGCCTGACAGCAAGTAAAGCAACTGTTCTCAACCTTGGTTTCCTTAAAAAAAAAAATTTAATCTGCAAGCACATACATTGAGCCACGCCCATTTAAGGAATTCTGCACAACAATATGCATGCAAGAGTCATTTTGGCTACTTTTTATGGTTGCTTGAATATTTGTTGGTGATGCTTCATTTGGACACTTTTTGCAGTAATCGCAGGCTATTTACGTAGGAGGAATAAGTCACATGAAGGGGAAGGCACAGGAATGGGGAGGGCACAAGGTTCTTAATCCAACAGGTAACATCTGTGCTGGTAGATGCTCTGCAGAGAGGGCAGTGGTGTTCTGGTGATCTTCTCGGCTGTCTTAACCACTCTCTGCAGGCGACTGCGGTCCGCCACAGTAGGGTTGCCGTACCAGGCTGTGATGCAGCTGGTTAAGGTGCCCTCAACCACACAGCTGTAGAAGTTCTTGAGTATCCTGGGAGACATGCCCTGTTTCTTCAGCCTCCTCAGGAAGTACAGCCGTTGTTGGGCCCTCTTGACCACCTGTGTGGTGTTGAATGTCCAGGCGAGGTCCTCGCTGATGTGGACACCCAGGTATTTGAAGCTGCTCACCCTCTCCATCTCAAGCTCCCGGATAGACAGTGGATGATGAGGTCTCCTCTCCTTCCTCCTGTCCACTATCATCTCCTTTGTCTTGTCTGTGTTAAGGGAGAGGTTGTTGTCCTCACACCAAGCCACTAGACCAGCCACCTCCCTCCTGTAAGCCGCTTCATCATCCCCTGTGATGCGTCCGATCACAGCGGTGTCATCTGCGAACTTCAGGATGATGTTGTCCTTGTGGGAGGCGACACGTCATTACTTGCGTAATGACATTGTTGTTATGGGCATTGTTACCAAGATATATTAGTCATGAGAAAGATGTCAAAAGTTCTTCTGTTGTAATCCGGCAGTTTGTTTTTGTTTAAACCAATGTTTAAAGTCGGCACTATTTTTACTTGCGTAGTGATATTGTTGTAATGGGCATTGTGTTTGAGCCACATGTAAGCTGCTGGTCCAATAGGAGATTGCAAAACATCCCAAAATTGAGCGTAAACAAGAGAGAAATGTGAGGGAATGTTTTACAGCCTTGAAACATATATAATACTTGTAAAATAAAAAGAGTTGACTTCCTGGATTTCGCTTCTTGCGGGTTATTTTTAGAACGTAACCCCCACGATAAACGAGGGACCACTGTACTGCTGAAAAAACATGTCATGTGGAAAACTGTACGAGCCCCGCAGCTCCTTAACGTGTCACAAAGCAGCTTCCGACACGTTAACCAGCACCTGGACGCATCACTCAAAGACGTCACCTATGAAGTGGCGTTTCAACGTCATTATTGTGTCACATATGTTGATACATCTGATGTTTTTGTGTCAGATACAGTTAGTTATCCTTCCAAATGTGTTAAATATATATTAAAATGGAATCCTTCGAATCAGTAATGCTGACAAAGCTTGTCGTGGACGAGTTGTCCAGCATCCTGTAGACGAGTTGTCCAGCATCCTGTAGACGAGTTGTCCAAGTTTGCAGTTTTGTGGACGAGTTATCCATGGACGAGTTGTCCACGTTTGCAGTTTTGTGGACGAGTTATCCATGGACGAGTTGTCCACGTGCCGCTCACACAACATGGTTTTCAGGTGAAAACCACAATCTTCTGTTGCGTTTCGGGGTGTTTCCACGGCAACAGCAGTCCGAGCCAGTGAAAACACTCCTTTTTCAAAATGGCTTCCAGGGTCGTTTTCAGTTTTTCTGCCATTTTTCAGGGAAAACCATGAGAAAACATAGGAATTCTGACGACACACACAAACAACCACATATCTCCAAGTCAGCCATTGACCTCCACATATCAGTGCATCCTCCGGCCACAGGGCAGTGGCTCCAGCAGATTGAGCGGGCTGTGAGATATCATCCACAATCTTTCCTGTACGTCTCAGAGTCCTGGAGGTGGACGGGGAGACAGTGATTCTGGGCCCGCATTCTTGCTGGGCCTTTGCCTCAACATTTCATTCACCTCCCCCTTGAGTGCATTGAGAGAGGTGCTAAGGTGTCAGAGACGACAGGCTCACACCCCTGCTGGCACAGACAGGAGAAGCTCTTTGTTTTACACTGCTGGTGAAACTTGCTTTCTTTGTTCCACTTTGAGCAAACTCCTTCTACCAACAACTATTGAGGTTTCCTTCAACAGCAGAGGAGGGTGCACCATTCCCAGATGAACTGCAATACCAGGTCGATGCGTGGAGTGGACAGAGCAAGCTCCTATTCCATCTTCCTGTTCCAAAAATCAATTTAATATACAGTCCCCAGATAGGGGACATATCAGATATTAAACTGATAAGAACAGATACTACACTTGATCTTAGCCAAAAGGCCGAGAAGCGATACCACAATGGGTCTGAGCTAAAAGGTGCACAGGATCCACCGTTACCACAAGTCCCAGTCAGACATTGAGCCACGCCCATTTAAGGAATTCTGCACAACAATATGCGTGCAACAGTCATTTTGGCTACTTTTTATGGTTGCTTGAATATTTGTTGGTGATGCTTCATTTGGACACTTTTTGCAGTAATCGCAGGCTATTTACGTAGGAGGAATAAGTCACATGAAGGGGAAGGCACAGGAATGGGGAGGGCACAAGGTTCTTAATCCAACAGGTAACATCTTTACATTGTTACCAAGATATATTAGTCATGAGAAAGACGTCAAAAGTTCTTCTATTGTAATCCGGCAGTTTGCTTTTGTTTAAACCAATGTTTAAAGTCGGCACTATTTTTACTTGCGTAATGATATTGTTGTAATGGGCATTGTGTTTGAGCCACATGTAAGCTGCTGGTCCAATAGGAGATTGCAAAACATCCCAAAATTGAGCTTTAACAAGAGAGAAATGTGAGGGAATGTTTTACAGCCTTGAAACATATATAATACTTGTAAAATAAAAAGAGTTGACTTCCTGGATTTCGCTTCTTGCGGGTTATTTTTAGAACGTAACCCCCACGATAAACGAGGGACCACTGTACTGCTGAAAAAACATGTCATGTGGAAAACTGTACGAGCCCCGCAGCTCCTTAACGTGTCACAAAGCAGCTTCCGACACGTTAACCAGCACCTGGACGCATCACTCAAAGCCGTCACCTATGAAGTGGCGTTTCACCGTCATTATTGTGTCACATATGTTGATACATCTGATGTTTTTGTGTCAGATACAGTTAGTTATCCTTCCAAATGTGTTAAATATATATTAAAATGGAATCCTTCGAATCCGTAATGCTGACAAAGCTTGTCGTGGACGAGTTGTCCAGCATCCTGTAGACGAGTTGTCCAAGTTTGCAGTTTTGTGGACGAGTTATCCATGGACGAGTTGTCCACGCGCCGCTCACACAACATGGTTTTCAGGTGAAAACCACAATCTTCTGTTGCGTTTCGGGGTGTTTCCACGGCAACAGCAGTCCGAGCCAGTGAAAACACTCCTTTTTCAAAATGGCTTCCAGGGTCGTTTTCATTTTTTCTGCCATTTTTCAGGGAAAACCATGAGAAAACATAGGAATTCTGACGACACACACAAACAACCACATATCTCCAAGTCAGCCATTGACCTCCACATATCAGTGCGTCCTCCGGCCACAGGGCAGTGGCTCCAGCAGATTGAGCGGGCTGTGAGATATCATCCACAATCTTTCCTGTACGTCTCAGAGTCCTGGAGGTGGACGGGGAGACAGTGATTCTGGGCCCGCATTCTTGCTGGGCCTTTGCCTCAACATTTCATTCACCTCCCCCTTGAGTGCATTGAGAGAGGTGCTAAGGTGTCAGAGACGACAGGCTCACACCCCTGCTGGCACAGACAGGAGAAGCTCTTTGTTTTACACTGCTGGTGAAACTTGCTTTCTTTGTTCCACTTTGAGCAAACTCCTTCTACCAACAACTATTGAGGTTTCCTTCAACAGCAGAGGAGGGTGCACCATTCCCAGATGAACTGCAATACCAGGTCGATGCGTGGAGTGGACAGAGCAAGCTCCTATTCCATCTCCCTGTTCCAAAAATCAATTTAATATACAGTCCCCAGATAGGGGACATATCAGATATTAAACTGATAAGAACAGATACTACACTTGATCTTAGCCAAAAGGCCGAGAAGCGATACCACAATGGGTCTGAGCTAAAAGGCGCACAGGATCCACCGTTACCACAAGTCCCAGTCATACATTGAGCCACGCCCATTTAAGGAATTCTGCACAACAATATGCATGCAAGAGTCATTTTGGCTACTTTTTATGGTTGCTTGAATATTTGTTGGTGATGCTTCATTTGGACACTTTTTGCAGTAATCGCAGGCTATTTACGTAGGAGGAATAAGTCACATGAAGGGGAAGGCACAGGAATGGGGAGGGCACAAGGTTCTTAATCCAACAGGTAACATCTGTGCTGGTAGATGCTCTGCAGAGAGGGCAGTGGTGTTCTGGTGATCTTCTCGGCTGTCTTAACCACTCTCTGCAGGCGACTGCGGTCCGCCACAGTAGTGTTGCCGTACCAGGCTGTGATGCAGCTGGTTAAGGTGCCCTCAACCACACAGCTGTAGAAGTTCTTGAGTATCCTGGGAGACATGCCCTATTTCTTCAGCCTCCTCAGGAAGTACAGCCGTTGTTGGGCCCTCTTGACCACCTGTGTGGTGTTGAATGTCCAGGCGAGGTCCTCGCTGATGTGGACACCCAGGTATTTGAAGCTGCTCACCCTCTCCATCTCAAGCTCCCGGATAGACAGTGGATGATGAGGTCTCCTCTCCTTCCTCCTGTCCACTATCATCTCCTTTGTCTTGTCTGTGTTAAGGGAGAGGTTGTTGTCCTCACACCAAGCCACTAGACCAGCCACCTCCCTCCTGTAAGCCGCTTCATCATCCCCTGTGATGCGTCCGATCACAGCGGTGTCATCTGCGAACTTCAGGATGATGTTGTCCTTGTGGGAGGCGACACGTCATTACTTGCGTAATGACATTGTTGTTATGGGCATTGTTACCACGATATATTAGTCATGAGAAAGACGTCAAAAGTTCTTCTATTGTATTCCGGCAGTTTGTTTTCTTTTAAACCAATGTTTAAAGTCGGCACTATTTTTACTTGCGTAGTGATATTGTTGTAATGGGCATTGTGTTTGAGCCACATGTAAGCTGCTGGTCCAATAGGAGATTGCAAAACATCCCAAAATTGAGCGTAAACAAGAGAGAAATGTGAGGGAATGTTTTACAGCCTTGAAACATATATAATACTTGTAAAATAAAAAGAGTTGACTTCCTGGATTTCGCTTCTTGCGGGTTATTTTTAGAACGTAACCCCCACGATAAACGAGGGACCACTGTACTGCTGAAAAAACATGTCATGTGGAAAACTGTACGAGCCCCGCAGCTCCTTAACGTGTCACAAAGCAGCTTCCGACACGTTAACCAGCACCTGGACGCATCACTCAAAGCCGTCACCTATGAAGTGGCGTTTCAACGTCATTATTGTGTCACATATGTTGATACATCTGATGTTTTTGTGTCAGATACAGTTAGTTATCCTTCCAAATGTGTTAAATATATATTAAAATGGAATCCTTCGAATCCGTAATGCTGACAAAGCTTGTCGTGGACGAGTTGTCCAGCATCCTGTAGACGAGTTGTCCAGCATCCTGTAGACGAGTTGTCCACGTTTGCAGTTTTGTGGACGAGTTATCCATGGACGAGTTGTCCACGCGCCGCTCACACAACATGGTTTTCAGGTGAAAACCACAATCTTCTGTTGCGTTTCGGGGTGTTTCCACGGCAACAGCAGTCCGAGCCAGTGAAAACACTCCTTTTTCAAAATGGCTTCCAGGGTCGTTTTCAGTTTTTCTGCCATTTTTCAGGGAAAACCATGAGAAAACATAGGAATTCTGACGACACACACAAACAACCACATATCTCCAAGTCAGCCATTGACCTCCACATATCAGTGCGTCCTCCGGCCACAGGGCAGTGGCTCCAGCCGATTGAGCGGGCTGTGAGATATCATCCACAATCTTTCCTGTACGTCTCAGAGTCCTGGAGGTGGACGGGGAGACAGTGATTCTGGGCCCGCATTCTTGCTGGGCCTTTGCCTCAACATTTCATTCACCTCCCCCTTGAGTGCATTGAGAGAGGTGCTAAGGTGTCAGAGACGACAGGCTCACACCCCTGCTGGCACAGACAGGAGAAGCTCTTTGTTTTACACTGCTGGTGAAACTTGCTTTCTTTGTTCCACTTTGAGCAAACTCCTTCTACCAACAACTATTGAGGTTTCCTTCAACAGCAGAGGAGGGTGCACCATTCCCAGATGAACTGCAATACCAGGTCGATGCGTGGAGTGGACAGAGCAAGCTCCTATTCCATCTCCCTGTTCCAAAAATCAATTTAATATACAGTCCCCAGATAGGGGACATATCAGATATTAAACTGATAAGAACAGATTTTTTTCTTTTACAAGATTTTATTGGCACATTTTACAGGTCAGTTTCTTCATTCTTCATTCGACACAAAAACAAAGAGGGTATAAGTTTTTGTTTAAAATATCATAAATACAATAGTTTAAATAAATAGATATTCATGATTAAAACAAGACCTGTTGAGTAAAATGATGAGACATGAGGAATACAAAAAGTGCCTATCATTGTAAAAGTCACTAAAAGGAAGTGCATTCAGTTTTAAAAGTCTATTCTGTGGTGCAGGAGAGCAGTGAGTCCCTATCAAGGGGAACTCATCCTGTTCTCCCAAACATTTGTTCTCTCGGGGTTCTGCCATGGTGCTCAGAGGAGGTCCTCTCCCTCGTGCTCCTTCCCTCCAGACACACCTGGAGAGCCAGGCCGCCGCTGCCTTGACCTTTTCTTGTGAGGCTCCGGCTCCTTCGTCCGAATGGGCAGGGAGGCGATTCTTCTTTGTGGCTGTGTCCTCGGCCTGCCGCCTGCAGCTTCCACCTTCCGGACCGTCGCTGCGGCCATCTGGATCACAGCCACGGGGGGGATCTGCCTATGCCTTCTCACCAGCAGGTTTCTGGAGGTCCAGGTGGCGTCTTTGATGGCGGCCAGGGTGAGCCACATCTTTGCAAAGTCTTCCTTTGTCCTGACCTTTTGGCTCACCCCGTATAGCACCAGCTGTGCTGTAAGGACCTCCCCTGCTGGAAAGTACGGGAATTGCAAGGAGCCGGCCGTTGCCCACTGGTCTACGGCAGCGCTGCACTCCCAGAGGAGGTGCCTCACCGACTCAGGAGCGCCACAACCAGGCCGGGGGCAAGTTGAGTGCGCCGCCATTCCTCGGGAGTGCATGACGGCTCTGACTGGGAGAACCTCGTGAGCCACCAGCCATGACAGGTCCCGGAGTCTGTTTGGGAGAACAGGATGGTTCACGTTGCGCCAAACTGTGGAGGGCTCACCGAGTGCGAGCCCGCGCACTGGACTCACTGGTTCCCGTTCCTGCACAACAGAGATCAGACATCTGTGGTTAGTTAAAATCTGCAACTCCTCCTGTTCCAGGTTCAAATGTTTAAGAAATGTCTTGATAAAACCATAGGCCGGTGGCAGGTTAAAAGACACTGGTACTTTAAGATCGGTGGGTAAAATCTTGAGTTTTCGGAGGTAGGACCCCATCCAGAAGCGAGACATTGCACTTGTCTTTGGGTTCCTGGAGGGGTCCGTGGCAATAGCCATATGCTGTGCCGTGTAAAAACTTCCCAGTGTTAAATAGAAATCCGGGACTCCTTTTCCTCCTTTCTCTTTTGGCTTTTTCATTATTTCTCTTCTTACCCTTTCCCACTTTGAGCCCCATAAAAAGTAAAACATGGCCCGGTCCAGGTCTAAGAGCACGCTCCTCGGGGGCATAAAAACAGAGCCGATCAATAAAAGCAAAGGTAAAATCACAGCTTTGATGATTAAAACCTTTCCTTCCATGGTCAGTCCTCTAAGTCCCCAGAATCCTAGTCGTTGTCTGACTTTCCCTACTACGTCTGGCCAGTTTGTCTTTCCCGCTCCGTCCGTGTCAAATTTCACCCCCAGTATTTTTGGTTCAGTCTGGGTCACGGTCAGGGGAAGTCCAGTCGTCTCAGTCGCCGTCCACGGTCCGTAAAACTGGGCTTGGGTCTTGTCTCGGTTCAGTTTCGACCCAGAGGCCTGTCCATAAAAGTCCGTCACGTCCAGGGTCCTATTGACTGATAAAAGGTCGGTGCATAAAATGTTCACGTCGTCCATGTATAAAACACATTTGGTGGCAAGTCCCCCGCTCCCTGGGATACTCACCCCATTGATTCGTTGGTCCCTTCTCAAGATCTGTGCCAGCGGTTCCACACACGCCACGTAGAGGAGGGCAGATAACGGACAGCCCTGACGGACACCGCAGTTGATTTTCACTGCTTTTGTCAAATGCCCATTAACCACAAATCTGCTGCTGATGTCCCGGTACAGCAATCCCACCCAAGCTAGAAACCTTTCTGGGAATCCCATTTTTTGCAGCACCTTGAAAAGGTACTGGTGCGAGACCCGATCAAAGGCTTTTTCAAAATCTAAATTTAGGACTACCAGCCGGATGTTCCTGTCTCTCGCAAAACAGATGGTGTCTCTGATCAGCAGGAGGCTGTCGGTGATCTTCCTCCCCGGGATGGCACAGGCTTGATCCGGGTGAATCAGGTCTTTTAAAAACAAGGACATTCGTGAAGATAAAAGTTTACTAAAAAGTTTACAGTCAAAGTTTAAAAGAGTGATAGGTCTCCAGTTTCTCAAGTCAGTCTTGTCTTTGTCTTTATGAAGAAGAGTCACTATCCCTACTTTAAAACTGTCTGGAAGTTGGTCATGTTTATCAAAGTCCTTAAAAACAGTGAGCAAGTCAGGTGCTAAAATGTCCCAAAAAGTTAAATAAAATTCAAAAGGAAGTCCGTCTTGTCCAGGGGACTTGCCTTTTTTAAAACCATTCATACATTTATTTAACTCTAAAAAGGTAAAATCTTGGGTTAAAAGCACACTGTCATCAATTGTTTTCTCAATAAAATTTAAAACTTCGCTAATTGCATCACTGTTTACAGTTTTATTTTGATATAAATTTTCATAAAACCATTCAACCTCCTCCATACATTCTTCATTTGAATTTGTTATGGAACCATCTCTTTTTTTTAGTTTAATCATGGATCTCCCTTTATTTAAAATGTTCTTAAAAAAGTACCTGGTGCATTTTTCTCCTTCCTCCAGTTCTCTTTCGCGGCTTCTTAAAATGATTCCCTTACTCTTTATTTCTGCTAAAAAGGACATTTCCTTTTTGATTTGTTTAATTTCTTCACTAAAATCCAAACCATATTGTGTCAGTTTAAAATATCTCTGTAGTCTTTTTTGCAGTCCCATCATGCGTCTGTTTTCTGTGGCTTTTTTCTTTTTGCCTACTTGTTTAAAAAAAGTCTGTGTCTTTCCCTTCACCATTTCCCACCACTGTGCCCGTGAATGGTACATGTCTTGAAGGGTCTGCCACTCTCTGTACCGCTCCCTGTACTGGCTGACAACATTGTTGTCCTCCAGCAGGGAGCAGTTGAGCTTCCACAGACCTCTTCCTACAGTCACACCAGAAGACAGTGAAAGGGTGCAAGACAGGAGGAGGTGATCGGAGAAGAAAACAGGGCTCAATGTAGCATCGGTTGGCGGGCAGTCACGTGTAAAAAGGTAGTCTATGCGAGAGGCTCTGGTGCTGTCACTACTGAACCAAGTGAAGCCCTCCTCTCTGGGATGCATGGTCTTAAAACAGTCTTGTAGTTTAAAATCCCTGCATAGAGCCTGCAATAAAACCGATGTCTTATCTATTTTAAAATCCTCGCCTGTTCTTCTCCTGTCCTTTCTTGTTAAAATACAATTAAAATCACCTCCTAAAATTAGTGGCACTTGTCCTAGCATGTGGGACTGCAAGTCCTCTAAAAGGTCGTACCTGTCGTTTTTGTCATTAAAACCATAAATATTCAAGAGCCTAAAATCCTTACCCATAAAAGTCAAATGTGTTAAAAGTGCCCTACCGTCTCTCACCACAGTGCTGCCCTTCACCAAGATCTGAGGATTATTTATTAAAATGGCCACTCCGTCATTTTTATTGCTGTTGGATCCACTCCATATTGACTGGAGTGGCCACATGTCCTCCCACTGTTTGTAAGATTTTAAAAAAGGTATTGCACATTCTTGTAATAAAAACACATCGGACTTAAAGGAAGATAAAAAGGATAAAACACTCTGGGCTCTAACTCTAGACTTCACACTTCTCACATTGACAGTAGAGAAGGTGAGAGTCATGAGTATGGTTAAAAACAACAAGTAGGACATTTTAAAAGACTACAAAAAAGACATTATAAAATCATTAAAATCAGTGACTAAGTGATCACTTGTGAACAGAGCTCTTCCTTCACTTCCACTGGTGAGGTGTGAAGGGTTTGAGCTCTGTTACCCGTTCGGGCTCTGGGAGTTGGTCTCTCCTGCAACCTGCAGTTCATTTTTGAGCCCTTTGGGGTTGATTGCAGAGCAATTGAAAGAAAAGAAACCTCATTGGGTGAATCGGAAGGGAAGACTCTGAGTTCCTCCGCAGATGAACTGCCTGAGGAGACCTCAACTCTTCCCCTCTTCTCCGAGCCCCGGGGGGACCCGGAGGACAATTCTGATGCCGGTCTCTTGGGTTGTTGGGCATTGGGGAGGGGGGCATCCTCGCTGGATCCCTGGCTTTCCTCACCACTGGAACCAGCTCCACCTGCTGCCTGCATGTCCTCGTTGACTCCATCAGGTTCACCTGAGGAGCTCTTTACAGGCCCCTCCCCTTCAACCTCAACTGATCCTTCTCCTCCAACCACAGTAGTGGATGGAGGATCTGGGTTCACAATACCCGCCTCTTCAATTATCTCTTGCACCTGTTCCTCATGTCCGTCACTTTTCTCACTTTCCGCCCATTTTGCTGCCTTCAACTTGTTGGCAAAGGATTTGGGGCAATCTCTGAAGAGGTGGTTTGTGTCTCCACAAAGATTGCACCTTCTGCCATTAGTACACTCCTCAAAGGTGTGACCAATTTCTCTGCACTTCCTACAGACGACCAGCTCACAGGCTTCAGCCAGGTGGCCATGCTGACCACACTTACGGCAGAGCTTGGGCTGGCCCTGGTAATGTATATAGCCCCTGTTTTCCCCAAGGACTATCATGGGTGGGAGATGCTTCAGGCCCTGGAAGCCCTGCCATTGTTGAATGGGGACCCTCCAAGCACAATTCCAGATACCGTCTTCATCCCTCACCTTGGTAGCCTGGCCTTTTAACAGTGCAGTATCTTCCCAGCCATGCACAGATGTCTTCTGCATTCACAGTTTCATTGAACATCCTGACAATGACGGTTTTAAGCGCATTGTCAGAAAGCTTCTCCACATTGAACACAGAAAACTGGGGTTTCACATTTTCAAACCGGGACCAGAACTGTCGTAGGAGTGCGGCAGAGCAAAAACTTACATCAAATCCTTTGTTGAAGGGCAAGGTCAGGACACAATTCAGGTCTGTGGGGGAAAAGCCGAGCACGCCCTGCACAAGCTTCCTGGAAAAATCAAGGCGTGACATGGTGACCAATTTCCCATCTTTTTCTAAAAAGGTAAAACGCACGCTGTGGTGCCTCCTCATGCCGGCATGGCTGGCCGACATTTTGGAGGCACCACCAGCTAAAAGGGGTTTAAAACACCAATAAATTACAATAAAACAGTAAGAATTTATATATTAACTTTAAAGGACAACAATGAAAAGGTAAAAGCAGACTGAAGAAAGCTATGAAAACAGCTCCCCTCAGTCTACAGTAAAAAAGGTTTCCCACTGACAAGAATCTCAACTCTAAACAAGTTGCAAAAGAAAATTCCTTATACAGCAAGAAAAAAAAACAAATATCCTCCGAGAACAGTGTAATCAATGCCACAACAGGCAAACGATTCCACCACCCAGTGGAGGTGACCGCAGTCTTAGCCAAAAGGCCGAGAATCGATACCACAATGGGTCTGAGCTAAAAGGCGCACAGGATCCACCGTTACCACAAGTCCCAGTCAGACATTGAGCCACGCCCATTTAAGGAATTCTGCACAACAATATGCGTGCAACAGTCATTTTGGCTACTTTTTATGGTTGCTTGAATATTTGTTGGTGATGCTTCATTTGGACACTTTTTGCAGTAATCGCAGGCTATTTACGTAGGAGGAATAAGTCACATGAAGGGGAAGGCACAGGAATGGGGAGGGCACAAGGTTCTTAATCCAACAGGTAACATCTTTACATTGTTACCAAGATATATTAGTCATGAGAAAGACGTCAAAAGTTCTTCTATTGTAATCCGGCAGTTTGCTTTTGTTTAAACCAATGTTTAAAGTCGGCACTATTTTTACTTGCGTAGTGATATTGTTGTAATGGGCATTGTGTTTGAGCCACATGTAAGCTGCTGGTCCAATAGGAGATTGCAAAACATCCCAAAATTGAGCTTAAACAAGAGAGAAATGTGAGGGAATGTTTTACAGCCTTGAAACATATATAATACTTGTAAAATAAAAAGAGTTGACTTCCTGGATTTCGCTTCTTGCGGGTTATTTTTAGAACGTAACCCCCACGATAAACGAGGGACCACTGTACTGCTGAAAAAACATGTCATGTGGAAAACTGTACGAGCCCCGCAGCTCCTTAACGTGTCACAAAGCAGCTTCCGACACGTTAACCAGCACCTGGACGCATCACTCAAAGCCGTCACCTATGAAGTGGCGTTTCAACGTCATTATTGTGTCACATATGTTGATACATCTGATGTTTTTGTGTCAGATACAGTTAGTTATCCTTCCAAATGTGTTAAATATATATTAAAATGGAATCCTTCGAATCCGTAATGCTGACAAAGCTTGTCGTGGACGAGTTGTCCAGCATCCTGTAGACGAGTTGTCCAGCATCCTGTAGACGAGTTGTCCAAGTTTGCAGTTTTGTGGACGAGTTATCCATGGACGAGTTGTCCACGCGCCGCTCACACAACATGGTTTTCAGGTGAAAACCACAATCTTCTGTTGCGTTTCGGGGTGTTTCCACGGCAACAGCAGTCCGAGCCAGTGAAAACACTCCTTTTTCAAAATGGCTTCCAGGGTCGTTTTCAGTTTTTCTGCCATTTTTCAGGGAAAACCATGAGAAAACATAGGAATTCTGACGACACACACAAACAACCACATATCTCCAAGTCAGCCATTGACCTCCACATATCAGTGCGTCCTCCGGCCACAGGGCAGTGGCTCCAGCAGATTGAGCGGGCTGTGAGATATCATCCACAATCTTTCCTGTACGTCTCAGAGTCCTGGAGGTGGACGGGGAGACAGTGATTCTGGGCCCGCATTCTTGCTGGGCCTTTGCCTCAACATTTCATTCACCTCCCCCTTGAGTGCATTGAGAGAGGTGCTAAGGTGTCAGAGACGACAGGCTCACACCCCTGCTGGCACAGACAGGAGAAGCTCTTTGTTTTACACTGCTGGTGAAACTTGCTTTCTTTGTTCCACTTTGAGCAAACTCCTTCTACCAACAACTATTGAGGTTTCCTTCAACAGCAGAGGAGGGTGCACCATTCCCAGATGAACTGCAATACCAGGTCGATGCGTGGAGTGGACAGAGCAAGCTCCTATTCCATCTCCCTGTTCCAAAAATCAATTTAATATACAGTCCCCAGATAGGGGACATATCAGATATTAAACTGATAAGAACAGATACTACACTTGATCTTAGCCAAAAGGCCGAGAAGCGATACCACAATGGGTCTGAGCTAAAAGGCGCACAGGATCCACCGTTACCACAAGTCCCAGTCAGACATTGAGCCAGATAGCAAAAGGCATTGATTCAACGTTGGATTTTGGTCAGATTGGTTATTTTTGGTTGAGGTTGAAAAAGCGATGTTGTTTCAATGTTTAATTACAGTTACTATTTCAACAATTGAAGAATTGTCATTGATTTGACATTGTATAGATGTTGCATTTTCAATGTTGAATATCTCTACATTGATGTGACATGGTTTCAATGTGGGCTGCTGATACTTTTTATTATTGTTATTACTTATGGCTTAAAAGGCCGAGAAATGACACTGAGACAAATGGAGGGCAGATTCTGATGACTGTGACTCACCAGGTACAACTGACATGAATTTAGTGTCCCGTCCAGAAGTGCCTTAAAATCAAGGTCAACTTTCACAAGGTTGAACTTTGATATGGTATACTTTTGCAAATCTTGCAATTATTCTACTCAAATTAGAGTATCATTATATTTTTGTATTGCGCATTGCATCATAGTCATAAGGAGCTGTATACTTAATCCGTATTTGATGAGATGTGTCAACACAACCATATGCATTGGAAAATCTATAGCGGTTTATGTGATACATTAATCTAATATAGACTGTATAATTAACATATTATGATATGCCATGTATTTGATCCATATTCCAGAAACAAAATGTGTGATTAGATATGGCCATATCTATTTTGAAGTTCGTCAGTATGTTCGGCCGGCTTAATAGAACATACTGACGAACTTCAAAATGTTTGCTGTATACAATATTTTGTCTTCATGTCACATAGTGGGTTCGTATTTGACCAGATATGGTGCATATCAACAAAAATATGCTTTAGAGACGTCCATATTCTAGACCGAATCCAAAAACAGATATTTAGGGATTCTGAATATTTTCACCCATACGGAACACCAAATCGAAATATTATTCATATCATTTTATAATATATTTTCTTCATGATGTGGTTTATATTTGACCAGGCTCCATTTGCTGGCAATGAAAATGTCATGAGATCAAGGCAGTAGCAGTTTTAGGCAGCTGCTCCACCTACTGAGGCGCCTGCACACCTCAGAGCATCTGGTATATGGCCTCCATGAGGACCACAAACTATACATTTGGTGTCAAATCATTTGTCCTGTAAAATTGTTCAGTTCAAAGATTCAACACACACACACACACACACACACACACACACACACACACACACACACACACACACACACACACACACACACACACACACACACACACACACACACACACATTGTGCTTCGCAGACGGCTGGAAATTGTCTGGAGATTGCAGCTTAATGTCGCCGCCCCGCGATGTTCATTATCGTGAGAACGCACGTGATCTCGTCATGCGCGCTTTGCATTGTGGGTAGAATCAGGTGTGGTCGCTGCGGGAGAAGAGGTCTCATTGCTGCGAAGGAATTGTTGCGCGCGGTCACAGCATCATTTCGGAAGGTAAGAGGATATTTCATTGTCAGCATTTCAGCATAATAATTGTCTTGAGTCACCGTATAACATTAAGGTTAAATACGTGACATGAGCGTATTTGCTTGCAAAGTTTTATTGCCCGGTTTCATAAAAAAAAAAAAAAGGTAGGCGCGATGTGCTGTTCGCCAGCTAGCTAAACTCGCCCTCGTAACGTAAATCGTAGAAACTCAAACGTTACATGCGGTCGACAACTGTCCCAACTGCTAACGAACACTGTGGTCCCGGTGTCCGGAGAGTTCCGGTGGGAAAGTCGGGTGGGGGGGGCAACGCCATGGCCATGCAGACCAGCATTGCGGTGTGTTAAGCCACGTGGCTTGACACACCACAATGCTGGTCTGCATGGCCATGGCGTAGGCCGCGGGTGGTTCATGATGGCCATGCTCCACTCTGGACTCACTTCGTTTCATAACATGAACGGAAATATCCCCACTTCTGTTGCCCAGTGTTCTCCATCTTTCCTAAAGTAGTTTGGGTTTCATTGTAGGAGTTTAGCCGTCTGGGTATCTTTATTGGCTTTTAATTTGTGATTGTTCTGACGGGAAGACGGAGGATCCATGCGCAGTCGGCAGCTCAGGCCATGCGGCCCTACTTTGTTGGAGCACGTGGGAGGAAGGGTGTAGGGCCACACTTTGCACGGCCTAAAGTGCGGCCCTACTTTGTTAGTGCACGTGCAGCCAAATGTTTGACCGCATGGCCTGAGCTGCCGGCTGTGCATGGATCCTCCATCTTGAGCAATGCAAAGTGAGTCCAGAATGGGGCCATCAGCATGAACCACCCGCGACCTGCATGAAGTCAGCAGACGAGGCAGCGAATATGTTCAGGCTTTTAAGCTGCTCTGTCAGCAGTGTCATGTATATATACACATGGACATACAAATATAAAATATGTATATGTGTTCATATTTGTTTTCCTCTCTTTACAGTTTTACAAGAGGACTCCTGTACATTAAACTTGGCCAAGTAATAGCAGCACCTTTCATACCATATTGTTCGAACCTGTTTTATTATTTGCTTTACATATAGTGAATGTATTTTTAGATTTATTCAGATTAGAACTTGTAGCGTGCATTGCTGCTTTTATAACAAGTACCGTGTTTCCTTCTTTCTTTCTCACAGCGGCTGCTCGTCAGTTTGACCGGAGGCTGACTGAAAAGCAGTACGAGGGTGCAATGCAGAAGTGGCTGCGCTATGCACCTGAGAGGAGTGGTGGCGTGGCGCGTTCCATGGGGACTACAAGCTGATGTTCGCCCCCTTGTCTCCCCACCCCTACCTCATGTTGAGTTGTCCTTTTTTTTCCACAACTGTGGATTTTTGGTTTTAATAAAACTCATTTTACTGATATCCTCTGCACCTGAGTCCTGCTTCCAGTCCCAGCCTGACAGCAAGTAAAGCAACTGTTCTCAACCTTGGTTTCCTTAAAAAAAAAAATTTAATCTGCAAGCACTCTACTTATTTTCAAATATTTACCTTTTAATGGCATAATTATAATCAATTTTGGAGTATGTACATTGAAGTCTGTATAAACTGTTTGAGAGCCACTGCTGTACGCATACTTAATGAACCACTTCAGAATGTTTCACCCTTCCCCTGTATTTTATGATTGTAAGAAATAATCACGTGATTCTATTTGGTTTTAAAGTTCTGCAGTTGCTCCAAACTTGGTTTTCCAGCAGTGACATCGCTTCCCTTCAGTGCAGTGATGTCACTACTGGATGACTTTGGCATGATCCCTGTGGAACTTCACTGAATGGAGATTAAAGTGATTATTTTGGCTTTATTTGACGCATTAAAAAATAAAGGAATGTTAAAAGTGCTGAAATGGCCTTTTAATAGTAATTTATCAATGTTGATAACATGGTTGAAACAAGGTTGATTCAACGTCAAAAGTTCTTCTATTGTATTCCGGCAGTTTGTTTTCTTTTAAACCAATGTTTAAAGTCGGCACTATTTTTACTTGCGTAGTGATATTGTTGTAATGGGCATTGTGTTTGAGCCACATGTAAGCTGCTGGTCCAATAGGAGATTGCAAAACATCCCAAAATTGAGCGTAAACAAGAGAGAAATGTGAGGGAATGTTTTACAGCCTTGAAACATATATAATACTTGTAAAATAAAAAGATTTGACTTCCTGGATTTCGCTTCTTGCGGGTTATTTTTAGAACGTAACCCCCACGATAAACGAGGGACCACTGTACTGCTGAAAAAACATGTCATGTGGAAAACTGTACGAGCCCCGCAGCTCCTTAACGTGTCACAAAGCAGCTTCCGACACGTTAACCAGCACCTGGACGCATCACTCAAAGCCGTCACCTATGAAGTGGCGTTTCAACGTCATTATTGTGTCACATATGTTGATACATCTGATGTTTTTGTGTCAGATACAGTTAGTTATCCTTCCAAATGTGTTAAATATATATTAAAATGGAATCCTTCGAATCAGTAATGCTGACAAAGCTTGTCGTGGACGAGTTGTCCAGCATCCTGTAGACGAGTTGTCCAAGTTTGCAGTTTTGTGGACGAGTTATCCATGGACGAGTTGTCCACGCGCCGCTCACACAACATGGTTTTCAGGTGAAAACCACAATCTCCTGTTGCGTTTCAGGGTGTTTCCACGGCAACAGCAGTCCGAGCCAGTGAAAACACTCCTTTTTCAAAATGGCTTCCAGGGTCGTTTTCAGTTTTTCTGCCATTTTTCAGGGAAAACCATGAGAAAACATAGGAATTCTGACGACACACACAAACAACCACATATCTCCAAGTCAGCCATTGACCTCCACATATCAGTGCGTCCTCCGGCCACAGGGCAGTGGCTCCAGCAGATTGAGCGGGCTGTGAGATATCATCCACAATCTTTCCTGTACGTCTCAGAGTCCTGGAGGTGGACGGGGAGACAGTGATTCTGGGCCCGCATTCTTGCTGGGCCTTTGCCTCAACATTTCATTCACCTCCCCCTTGAGTGCATTGAGAGAGGTGCTAAGGTGTCAGAGACGACAGGCTCACACCCCTGCTGGCACAGACAGGAGAAGCTCTTTGTTTTACACTGCTGGTGAAACTTGCTTTCTTTGTTCCACTTTGAGCAAACTCCTTCTACCAACAACTATTGAGGTTTCCTTCAACAGCAGAGGAGGGTGCACCATTCCCAGATGAACTGCAATACCAGGTCGATGCGTGGAGTGGACAGAGCAAGCTCCTATTCCATCTCCCTGTTCCAAAAATCAATTTAATATACAGTCCCCAGATAGGGGACATATCAGATATTAAACTGATAAGAACAGATACTACACTTGATCTTAGCCAAAAGGCCGAGAAGCGATACCACAATGGGTCTGAGCTAAAAGGCGCACAGGATCCACCGTTACCACAAGTCCCAGTCAGACATTGAGCCACGCCCATTTAAGGAATTCTGCACAACAATATGCGCGCAAGAGTCATTTTGGCTACTTTTTATGGTTGCTTGAATATTTGTTGGTGATGCTTCATTTGGACACTTTTTGCAGTAATCGCAGGCTATTTACGTAGGAGGAATAAGTCACATGAAGGGGAAGGCACAGGAATGGGGAGGGCACAAGGTTCTTAATCCAACAGGTAACATCTGTGCTGGTAGATGCTCTGCAGAGAGGGCAGTGGTGTTCTGGTGATCTTCTCGGCTGTCTTAACCACTCTCTGCAGGCGACTGCGGTCCGCCACAGTAGTGTTGCCGTACCAGGCTGTGATGCAGCTGGTTAAGGTGCCCTCAACCACACACCTGTAGAAGTTCTTGAGTATCCTGGGAGACATGCCCTATTTCTTCAGCCTCCTCAGGAAGTACAGCCGTTGTTGGGCCGTCTTGACCACCTGTGTGGTGTTGAAATTCCAGGCGAGGTCCTCGCTGATGTGGACACCCAGGTATTTGAAGCTGCTCACCCTCTCCATCTCAAGCTCCCGGATAGACAGTGGATGATGAGGTCTCCTCTCCTTCCTCCTGTCCACTATCATCTCCTTTGTCTTGTCTGTGTTAAGGGAGAGGTTGTTGTCCTCACACCAAGCCACTAGACCAGCCACCTCCCTCCTGTAAGCCGCTTCATCATCCCCTGTGATGCGTCCGATCACAGCGGTGTCATCTGCGAACTTCAGGATGATGTTGTCCTTGTGGGAGGCGACACGTCATTACTTGCGTAATGACATTGTTGTTATGGGCATTGTTACCAAGATATATTAGTCATGAGAAAGATGTCAAAAGTTATCCTTTTGTGATCCGGGAGTTTCTTTTCTTTTAAACCAATGTTTAAAGTCGGCACTATTTTTACTTGCGTAGTGACATTGTTGTAATGGTCATTGTGTTTGAGCCACATGTAAGCTGATGGTCCAAAAGGAGATTGCAAAACATCCCAAAATTGAGCTTAAACAAGAGAGAAATGTGAATTCAACGTTGCTTGGATATTTGTTGGTGATGCTTCATTTGGACGCTTTTTGCAGTAATCGCAGGCTATTTACGTAGGAGGAATAAGTCACATGAAGGGGAAGGCACAGGAATGGGGAGGGCACAAGGTTCTTAATCCAACAGGTAACATCTTTACATTGATACCAAGATATATTAGTCATGAGAAAGACGTCAAAAGTTCTTCTATTGTATTCCGGCAGTTTGTTTTCTTTTAAACCAATGTTTAAAGTCGGCACTATTTTTACTTGCGTAATGACATTGTTGTTATGGGCATTGTTACCAAGATATATTAGTCATGAGAAAGATGTCAAAAGTTATCCTTTTGTGATCCGGGAGTTTGTTTTCTTTTAAACCAATGTTTAAAGTCGGCACTATTTTTACTTGCGTAGTGATATTGTTGTAATGGGCATTGTGTTTGAGCCACATGTAAGCTGCTGGTCCAATAGGAGATTGCAAAACATCCCAAAATTGAGCGTGAACAAGAGAGAAATGTGAGGGAATGTTTTACAGCCTTGAAACATATATAATACTTGTAAAATAAAAAGAGTTGACTTCCTGGATTTCGCTTCTTGCGGGTTATTTTTAGAACGTAACCCCCACGATAAACGAGGGACCACTGTACTGCTGAAAAAACATGTCATGTGGAAAACTGTACGAGCCCCGCAGCTCCTTAACGTGTCACGAAGCAGCTTCCGACACGTTAACCAGCACCTGGACGCATCACTCAAAGCCATCACCTATGAAGTGGCGTTTCAACGTCATTATTGTGTCACATATGTTGATACATCTGATGTTTTTGTGTCAGATACAGTTAGTTATCCTTCCAAATGTGTTAAATATATATTAAAATGGAATCCTTCGAATCAGTAATGCTGACAAAGCTTGTCGTGGACGAGTTGTCCAGCATCCTGTAGACGAGTTGTCCAGCATCCTGTAGACGAGTTGTCCAAGTTTGCAGTTTTGTGGACGAGTTATCCATGGACGAGTTGTCCACGCGCCGCTCACACAACATGGTTTTCAGGTGAAAACCACAATCTCCTGTTGCGTTTCGGGGTGTTTCCACGGCAACAGCAGTCCGAGCCAGTGAAAACACTCCTTTTTCAAAATGGCTTCCAGGGTCGTTTTCAGTTTTTCTGCCATTTTTCAGGGAAAACCATGAGAAAACATAGGAATTCTGACGACACACACAAACAACCACATATCTCCAAGTCAGCCATTGACCTCCACATATCAGTGCGTCCTCCGGCCACAGGGCAGTGGCTCCAGCAGATTGAGCGGGCTGTGAGATATCATCCACAATCTTTCCTGTACGTCTCAGAGTCCTGGAGGTGGACGGGGAGACAGTGATTCTGGGCCCGCATTCTTGCTGGGCCTTTGCCTCAACATTTCATTCACCTCCCCCTTGAGTGCATTGAGAGAGGTGCTAAGGTGTCAGAGACGACAGGCTCACACCCCTGCTGGCACAGACAGGAGAAGCTCTTTGTTTTACACTGCTGGTGAAACTTGCTTTCTTTGTTCCACTTTGAGCAAACTCCTTCTACCAACAACTATTGAGGTTTCCTTCGACAGCAGAGGAGGGTGCACCATTCCCAGATGAACTGCAATACCAGGTCGATGCGTGGAGTGGACAGAGCAAGCTCCTATTCCATGTCCCTGTTCCAAAAATCAATTTAATATACAGTCCCCAGATAGGGGACATATCAGATATTAAACTGATAAGAACAGATACTACACTTGATCTTAGCCAAAAGGCCGAGAAGCGATACCACAATGGGTCTGAGCTAAAAGGTGCACAGGATCCACCGTTACCACAAGTCACAGTCAGACATTGACCCAGATAGCAAAAGGCATTGATTCAACGTTGGATTTTGGTCAGATTGGTTATTTTTGGTTGAGGTTGAAAAAGCGATGTTGTTTCAATGTTTAGTTACAGTTACTATTTCAACAATTGAATAATTGTCATTGATTTGACATTGTTTAGATGTTGCATTTTCAATGTTGAATTTCCCTACGTTGAAATGACATGGTTTCAATGTGGGCTGCTGATACTTTTTATTATTGTTATTACTTATGGCTTAAAAGGCCGAGAAATGACACTGAGACAAATGGAGGGCAGATTCTGATGACTGTGACTCACCAGGTACAACTGACATGAATTTAGTGTCCGGTCCAGAAGTGCCTTAAAATCAAGGTCAACTTTCACAAGGTTGAACTTTGATATGGTATACTTTTGCAAATCTTGCAATTATTCTACTCAAATTAGAGTATCATTATATTTTTGTATTGCGCATTGCATCATAGTCATAAGGAGCTGTATACTTCATCCGTATTTGATGAGATGTGTCAACACAACCATATGCATTGGAAAATCTATAGCGGTTTATGTGATACATTAATCTAATATAGACTGTATAATTAACATATTATGATATGCCATGTATTTGATCCATATTCCAGAAACAAAATGTGTGATTAGATATGGCCATATCTATTTTGAAGTTCGTCAGTATGTTCGGCCGGCTTAATAGAACATACTGACGAACTTCAAAATGTTTACTGTATACAATATTTTGTCTTCATGTCACATAGTGGGTTCGTATTTGACCAGATATGGTGCATATCAACAAAAATATGCTTTAGAGACGTCCATATTCTAGACCGAATCCAAAAACAGATATTTAGGGATTCTGAATATTTTCACCCATACGGAACACCAAATCGAAATATTATTCATATCATTTTATAATATATTTTCTTCATGATGTGGTTTATATTTGACCATTTGCTGGCAATGAAAATCTCATGAGATCAAGGCAGTAGCAGTTTTAGGCAGCTGCTCCACCTACTGAGGCGCCTGCACACCTCAGAGCATCTGGTATATGGCCTCCATGAGGACCACAAACTATATATTTGGTGTAAAATCATTTGTCCTGTAAAATTGTTCAGTTCAAAGATTCAACACACACACACACACACACACACACACACACACACACGCACGCACACACACACACACGGGTTCACATTGTGCTTCGCAGACGGCTGGAAACTGTCTGGAGATTGCAGCTTAATGTCGCCGCCCCGCGATGTTCATTATCGTGAGAACGCACGTGATCTCGTCATGCGCGCTTTGCATTGTGGGTAGAATCAGGTGTGGTCGCTGCGGGAGAAGAGGTCTCATTGCTGCGAAGGAATTGTTGCGCGCGGTCACAGCATCATTTCGGAAGGTAAGAGGATATTTCATTGTCAGCATTTCAGCATAATAATTGTCTTGAGTCACCGTATAACATTAAGGTTAAATACGTGTCATGAGCGTATTTGCTTGCAAAGTTTTATTGCCCGGTTTCATAAAAAAAAAAAAAGGTAGGAGCGATGTGCTGTTCGCCAGCTAGCTAAACTCGCCCTCGTAACGTAAATCGTAGAAACTCAAACGTTACATGCGGTCGACAACTGTCCCAACTGCTAACGAACACTGTGGTCCCGGTGTCCGGAGAGTTCCGGTGGGAAAGTCGGGTGGGGGGGGCAACGCCATGGCCATGCAGACCAGCATTGCGGTGTGTTAAGCCACGTGGCTTGACACACCACAATGCTGGTCTGCATGGCCATGGCGTAGGCCGCGGGTGGTTCATGATGGCCATGCTCCACTCTGGACTCACTTCGTTTCATAACATGAACGGAAATATCCCCACTTCTGTTGCCCAGTGTTCTCCATATTTCCTAAAGTAGTTTGGGTTTCATTGTAGGAGTTTAGCCATCTGGGTATCTTTATTGGCTTTTAATTTGTGATTGTTCTGACGGGAAGACGGAGGATCCATGCGCAGTCGGCAGCTCAGGCCATGCGGCCCTACTTTGTTGGAGCACGTGGGAGGAAGGGTGTAGGGCCACACTTTGCACGGCCTAAAGTGCGGCCCTACTTTGTTAGTGCACGTGCAGCCAAATGTTTGACCGCATGGCCTGAGCTGCCGGCTGTGCATGGATCCTCCATCTTGAGCAATGCAAAGTGAGTCCAGAATGGAGCCATCAGCATGAACCACCCGCGACCTGCATGAAGTCAGCAGACGAGGCAGCGAATATGTTCAGGCTTTTAAGCTGCTCTGTCAGCAGTGTCATGTATATATACACATGGACATACAAATATAAAATATGTATATGTGTTCATATTTGTTTTCCTCTCTTTACAGTTTTACAAGAGGACTCCTGTACATTAAACTTGGCCAAGTAATAGCAGCACCTTTCATACCATATTGTTCGAACCTGTTTTATTATTTGCTTTACATATAGTGAATGTATTTTTAGATTTATTCAGATTAGAACTTGTAGCGTGCATTGCTGCTTTTATAACAAGTACCGTGTTTCCTTCTTTCTTTCTCACAGCGGCTGCTCGTCAGTTTGACCGGAGGCTGACTGAAAAGCAGTACGAGGGTGCAATGCAGAAGTGGCTGCGCTATGCACCTGAGAGGAGTGGTGGCGTGGCGCGTTCCATGGGGACTACAAGCTGATGTTCGCCCCCTTGTCTCCCCACCCCTACCTCATGTTGAGTTGTCCTTTTTTTTCCACAACTGTGGATTTTTGGTTTTAATAAAACTCATTTTACTGATATCCTCTGCACCTGAGTCCTGCTTCCAGTCCCAGCCTGACAGCAAGTAAAGCAACTGTTCTCAACCTTGGTTTCCTTAAAAAAAATTTTTTAATCTGCAAGCACTCTACTTATTTTCAAATATTTACCTTTTAATGGCATAATTATAATCAATTTTGGAGTATGTACATTGAAGTCTGTATAAACTGTTTGAGAGCCACTGCTGTACGCATACTTAATGAACCACTTCAGAATGTTTCACCCTTCCCCTGTATTTTATGATTGTAAGAAATAATCACGTGATTCTATTTGGTTTTAAAGTTCTGCAGTTGCTCCAAACTTGGTTTTCCAGCAGTGACATCGCTTCCCTTCAGTGCAGTGATGTCACTACTGGATGACTTTGGCATGATCCCTGTGGAACTTCACTGAATGGAGATTAAAGTGATTATTTTGGCTTTATTTGACGCATTAAAAAATAAAGGAATGTTAAAAGTGCTGAAATGGCCTTTTAATAGTAATTTATCAATGTTGATAACATGGTTGAAACAAGGTTGATTCAACGTCAAAAGTTCTTCTATTGTATTCCGGCAGTTTGTTTTCTTTTAAACCAATGTTTAAAGTCGGCACTATTTTTACTTGCGTAGTGATATTGTTGTAATGGGCATTGTGTTTGAGCCACATGTAAGCTGCTGGTCCAATAGGAGATTGCAAAACATCCCAAAATTGAGCGTAAACAAGAGAGAAATGTGAGGGAATGTTTTACAGCCTTGAAACATATATAATACTTGTAAAATAAAAAGAGTTGACTTCCTGGATTTCGCTTCTTGTGGGTTATTTTTAGAATGTAACCCCCACGATAAACGAGGGACCACTGTACTGCTGAAAAAACATGTCATGTGGAAAACTGTACGAGCCCCGCAGCTCCTTAACGTGTCACAAAGCAGCTTCCGACACGTTAACCAGCACCTGGACGCATCACTCAAAGCCGTCACCTATGAAGTGGCGTTTCAACGTCATTATTGTGTCACATATGTTGATACATCTGATGTTTTTGTGTCAGATACAGTTAGTTATCCTTCCAAATGTGTTAAATATATATTAAAATGGAATCCTTCGAATCAGTAATGCTGACAAAGCTTGTCGTGGACGAGTTGTCCAGCATCCTGTAGACGAGTTGTCCAAGTTTGCAGTTTTGTGGACGAGTTATCCATGGACGAGTTGTCCACGCGCCGCTCACACAACATGGTTTTCAGGTGAAAACCACAATCTCCTGTTGCGTTTCGGGGTGTTTCCACGGCAACAGCAGTCCGAGCCAGTGAAAACACTCCTTTTTCAAAATGGCTTCCAGGGTCGTTTTCAGTTTTTCTGCCATTTTTCAGGGAAAACCATGAGAAAACATAGGAATTCTGACGACACACACAAACAACCACATATCTCCAAGTCAGCCATTGACCTCCACATATCAGTGCGTCCTCCGGCCACAGGGCAGTGGCTCCAGCAGATTGAGCGGGCTGTGAGATATCATCCACAATCTTTCCTGTACGTCTCAGAGTCCTGGAGGTGGACGGGGAGACAGTGATTCTGGGCCCGCATTCTTGCTGGGCCTTTGCCTCAACATTTCATTCACCTCCCCCTTGAGTGCATTGAGAGAGGTGCTAAGGTTTCAGAGACGACAGGCTCACACCCCTGCTGGCACAGACAGGAGAAGCTCTTTGTTTTACACTGCTGGTGAAACTTGCTTTCTTTGTTCCACTTTGAGCAAACTCCTTCTACCAACAACTATTGAGGTTTCCTTCAACAGCAGAGGAGGGTGCACCATTCCCAGATGAACTGCAATACCAGGTCGATGCGTGGAGTGGACAGAGCAAGCTCCTATTCCATCTCCCTGTTCCAAAAATCAATTTAATATACAGTCCCCAGATAGGGGACATATCAGATATTAAACTGATAAGAACAGATACTACACTTGATCTTAGCCAAAAGGCCGAGAAGCGATACCACAATGGGTCTGAGCTAAAAGGTGCACAGGATCCACCGTTACCACAAGTCCCAGTCAGACATTGAGCCAGATAGCAAAAGGCATTGATTCAACGTTGGATTTTGGTCAGATTGGTTATTTTTGGTTGAGGTAGAAAAAGCGATGTTGTTTCAATGTTTAATTACAGTTACTATTTCAACAATTGAAGAATTGTCATTGATTTGACATTGTATAGATGTTGCATTTTCAATGTTGAATATCTCTACATTGATGTGACATGGTTTCAATGTGGGCTGCTGATACTTTTTATTATTGTTATTACTTATGGCTTAAAAGGCCGAGAAATGACACTGAGACAAATGGAGGACAGATTCTGATGACTGTGACTCACCAGGTACAACTGACATGAATTTAGTGTCCCGTCCAGAAGTGCCTTAAAATCAAGGTCAACTTTCACAAGGTTGAACTTTGATATGGTATACTTTTGCAAATCTTGCAATTATTCTACTCAAATTAGAGTATCATTATATTTTTGTATTGCGCATTGCATCATAGTCATAAGGAGCTGTATACTTAATCCGTATTTGATGAGATGTGTCAACACAACCATATGCATTGGAAAATCTATAGCGGTTTATGGCTTTGAGTGATACATTAATCTAATATAGACTGTATAATTAACATATTATGATATGCCATGTATTTGATCCATATTCCAGAAACAAAATGTGTGATTAGATATGGCCATATCTATTTTGAAGTTCGTCAGTATGTTCGGCAGGCTTAATAGAACATACTGACGAACTTCAAAATGTTTACTGTATACAATATTTTGTCTTCATGTCACATAGTGGGTTCGTATTTGACCAGATATGGTGCATATCAACAAAAATATGCTTTAGAGACTTCCATATTCTAGACCGAATCCAAAAACAGATATTTAGGGATTCTGAATATTTTCACCCATACGGAACACCAAATCGAAATATTATTCATATCATTTTATAATATATTTTCTTCATGATGTGGTTTATATTTGACCAGGCTCCATTTGCTGGCAATGAAAATGTCATGAGATCAAGGCAGTAGCAGTTTTAGGCAGCTGCTCCACCTACTGAGGCGCCTGCACACCTCAGAGCATCTGGTATATGGCCTCCATGAGGACCACAAACTAGACATTTGGTGTCAAATCATTTGTCCTGTAAAATTGTTCAGTTCAAAGATTCAACACACACACACACACACACACACACACACACACACACACACACACACACACACACACACACACACACACACACACACACACACACACACACACACACACACACACACATTGTGCTTCGCAGACAGCTGGAAACTGTCTGGAGATTGCAGCTTAATGTCGCCGCCCCGCGATGTTCATTATCGTGAGAACGCACGTGATCTCGTCATGCGCGCTTTGCATTGTGGGTAGAATCAGGTGTGGTCGCTGCGGGAGAAGAGGTCTCATTGCTGCGAAGGAATTGTTGCGCGCGGTCACAGCATCATTTCGGAAGGTAAGAGGATATTTCATTGTCAGCATTTCAGCATAATAATTGTCTTGAGTCACCGTATAACATTAAGGTTAAATACGTGACATGAGCGTATTTGCTTGCAAAGTTTTATTGCCCGGTTTCATAAAAAAAAAAAAAAGGTAGGCGCGATGTGCTGTTCGCCAGCTAGCTAAACTCGCCCTCGTAACGTAAATCGTAGAAACTCAAACGTTACATGCGGTCGACAACTGTCCCAACTGCTAACGAACACTGTGGTCCCGGTGTCCGGAGAGTTCCGGTGGGAAAGTCGGGTGGGGGGGGCAACGCCATGGCCATGCAGACCAGCATTGCGGTGTGTTAAGCCACGTGGCTTGACACACCACAATGCTGGTCTGCATGGCCATGGCGTAGGCCGCGGGTGGTTCATGATGGCCATGCTCCACTCTGGACTCACTTCGTTTCATAACATGAACGGAAATATCCCCACTTCTGTTGCCCAGTGTTCTCCATCTTTCCTAAAGTAGTTTGGGTTTCATTGTAGGAGTTTAGCCGTCTGGGTATCTTTATTGGCTTTTAATTTGTGATTGTTCTGACGGGAAGACGGAGGATCCATGCGCAGTCGGCAGCTCAGGCCATGCGGCCCTACTTTGTTGGAGCACGTGGGAGGAAGGGTGTAGGGCCACACTTTGCACGGCCTAAAGTGCGGCCCTACTTTGTTAGTGCACGTGCAGCCAAATGTTTGACCGCATGGCCTGAGCTGCCGGCTGTGCATGGATCCTCCATCTTGAGCAATGCAAAGTGAGTCCAGAATGGGGCCATCAGCATGAACCACCCGCGACCTGCATGAAGTCAGCAGACGAGGCAGCGAATATGTTCAGGCTTTTAAGCTGCTCTGTCAGCAGTGTCATGTATATATACACATGGACATACAAATATAAAATATGTATATGTGTTCATATTTGTTTTCCTCTCTTTACAGTTTTACAAGAGGACTCCTGTACATTAAACTTGGCCAAGTAATAGCAGCACCTTTCATACCATATTGTTCGAACCTGTTTTATTATTTGCTTTACATATAGTGAATGTATTTTTAGATTTATTCAGATTAGAACTTGTAGCGTGCATTGCTGCTTTTATAACAAGTACCGTGTTTCCTTCTTTCTTTCTCACAGCGGCTGCTCGTCAGTTTGACCGGAGGCTGACTGAAAAGCAGTACGAGGGTGCAATGCAGAAGTGGCTGCGCTATGCACCTGAGAGGAGTGGTGGCGTGGCGCGTTCCATGGGGACTACAAGCTGATGTTCGCCCCCTTGTCTCCCCACCCCTACCTCATGTTGAGTTGTCCTTTTTTTTCCACAACTGTGGATTTTTGGTTTTAATAAAACTCATTTTACTGATATCCTCTGCACCTGAGTCCTGCTTCCAGTCCCAGCCTGACAGCAAGTAAAGCAACTGTTCTCAACCTTGGTTTCCTTAAAAAAAAAAATTTAATCTGCAAGCACTCTACTTATTTTCAAATATTTACCTTTTAATGGCATAATTATAATCAATTTTGGAGTATGTACATTGAAGTCTGTATAAACTGTTTGAGAGCCACTGCTGTACGCATACTTAATGAACCACTTCAGAATGTTTCACCCTTCCCCTGTATTTTATGATTGTAAGAAATAATCACGTGATTCTATTTGGTTTTAAAGTTCTGCAGTTGCTCCAAACTTGGTTTTCCAGCAGTGACATCGCTTCCCTTCAGTGCAGTGATGTCACTACTGGATGACTTTGGCATGGTCCCTGTGGAACTTCACTAAATGGAGATTAAAGTGATTATTTTGGCTTTATTTGACGCATTAAAAAATAAAGGAATGTTAAAAGTGCTGAAATGGCCTTTTAATAGTAATTTATCAATGTTGATAACATGGTTGAAACAAGGTTGATTCAACGTCAAAAGTTCTTCTATTGTATTCCGGCAGTTTGTTTTCTTTTAAACCAATGTTTAAAGTCGGCACTATTTTTACTTGCGTAGTGATATTGTTGTAATGGGCATTGTGTTTGAGCCACATGTAAGCTGCTGGTCCAATAGGAGATTGCAAAACATCCCAAAATTGAGCGTAAACAAGAGAGAAATGTGAGGGAATGTTTTACAGCCTTGAAACATATATAATACTTGTAAAATAAAAAGAGTTGACTTCCTGGATTTCGCTTCTTGCGGGTTATTTTTAGAACGTAACCCCCACGATAAACGAGGGACCACTGTACTGCTGAAAAAACATGTCATGTGGAAAACTGTACGAGCCCCGCAGCTCCTTAACGTGTCACAAAGCAGCTTCCGACACGTTAACCAGCACCTGGACGCATCACTCAAAGCCGTCACCTATGAAGTGGCGTTTCAACGTCATTATTGTGTCACATATGTTGATACATCTGATGTTTTTGTGTCAGATACAGTTAGTTATCCTTCCAAATGTGTTAAATATATATTAAAATGGAATCCTTCGAATCAGTAATGCTGACAAAGCTTGTCGTGGACGAGTTGTCCAGCATCCTGTAGACGAGTTGTCCACGTTTGCAGTTTTGTGGACGAGTTATCCATGGACGAGTTGTCCACGCGCCGCTCACACAACATGGTTTTCAGGTGAAAACCACAATCTTCTGTTGCGTTTCGGGGTGTTTCCACGGCAACAGCAGTCCGAGCCAGTGAAAACACTCCTTTTTCAAAATGGCTTCCAGGGTCGTTTTCAGTTTTTCTGCCATTTTTCAGGGAAAACCAGGAGAAAACATAGGAATTCTGACGACACACACAAACAACCACATATCTCCAAGTCAGCCATTGACCTCCACATATCAGTGCGTCCTCCGGCCACAGGGCAGTGGCTCCAGCAGATTGAGCGGGCTGTGAGATATCATCCACAATCTTTCCTGTACGTCTCAGAGTCCTGGAGGTGGACGGGGAGACAGTGATTCTGGGCCCGCATTCTTGCTGGGCCTTTGCCTCAACATTTCATTCACCTCCCCCTTGAGTGCATTGAGAGAGGTGCTAAGGTGTCAGAGACGACAGGCTCACACCCCTGCTGGCACAGACAGGAGAAGCTCTTTGTTTTACACTGCTGGTGAAACTTGCTTTCTTTGTTCCACTTTGAGCAAACTCCTTCTACCAACAACTATTGAGGTTTCCTTCAACAGCAGAGGAGGGTGCACCATTCCCAGATGAACTGCAATACCGGGTCGATGCGTGGAGTGGACAGAGCAAGCTCCTATTCCATCTCCCTGTTCCAAAAATCAATTTAATATACAGTCCCCAGATAGGGGACATATCAGATATTAAACTGATAAGAACAGATACTACACTTGATCTTAGCCAAAAGGCCGAGAAGCGATACCACAATGGGTCTGAGCTAAAAGGCGCACAGGATCCACCGTTACCACAAGTCCCAGTCAGACATTGAGCCACGCCCATTTAAGGAATTCTGCACAACAATATGCGTGCAAGACTCATTTTGGCTACTTTTTCTGGTTGCTTGAATATTTGTTGGTGATGCTTCATTTGGACACTTTTTGCAGTAATCGCAGGCTATTTACGTAGGAGGAATAAGTCACATGAAGGGGAAGGCACAGGAATGGGGAGGGCACAAGGTTCTTAATCCAACAGGTAACATCTGTGCTGGTAGATGCTCTGCAGAGAGGGCAGTGGTGTTCTGGTGATCTTCTCGGCTGTCTTAACCACTCTCTGCAGGCGACTGCGGTCCGCCACAGTAGGGTTGCCGTACCAGGCTGTGATGCAGCTGGTTAAGGTGCCCTCAACCACACAGCTGTAGAAGTTCTTGAGTATCCTGGGAGACATGCCCTGTTTCTTCAGCCTCCTCAGGAAGTACAGCCGTTGTTGGGCCGTCTTGACCACCTGTGTGGTGTTGAATGTCCAGGCGAGGTCCTCGCTGATGTGGACACCCAGGTATTTGAAGCTGCTCACCCTCTCCATCTCAAGCTCCCGGATAGACAGTGGATGATGAGGTCTCCTCTCCTTCCTCCTGTCCACTATCATCTCCTTTGTCTTGTCTGTGTTAAGGGAGAGGTTGTTGTCCTCACACCAAGCCACTAGACCAGCCACCTCCCTCCCGTAAGCCGCTTCATCATCCCCTGTGATGCGTCCGATCACAGCGGTGTCATCTGCGAACTTCAGGATGATGTTGTCCTTGTGGGAGGCGACACGTCATTACTTGCGTAATGACATTGTTGTTATGGGCATTGTTACCACGATATATTAGTCATGAGAAAGACGTCAAAAGTTCTTCTGTTGTAATCCGGCAGTTTGTTTTCTTTTAAACCAATGTTTAAAGTCGGCACTATTTTTACTTGCGTAGTGATATTGTTGTAATGGGCATTGTGTTTGAGCCACATGTAAGCTGCTGGTCCAATAGGAGATTGCAAAACATCCCAAAATTGAGCGTAAACAAGAGAGAAATGTGAGGGAATGTTTTACAGCCTTGAAACATATATAATACTTGTAAAATAAAAAGAGTTGACTTCCTGGATTTCGCTTCTTGCGGGTTATTTTTAGAACGTAACCCCCACGATAAACGAGGGACCACTGTACTGCTGAAAAAACATGTCATGTGGAAAACTGTACGAGCCCCGCAGCTCCTTAACGTGTCACAAAGCAGCTTCCGACACGTTAACCAGCACCTGGACGCATCACTCAAAGCCGTCACCTATGAAGTGGCGTTTCACCGTCATTATTGTGTCACATATGTTGATACATCTGATGTTTTTGTGTCAGATACAGTTAGTTATCCTTCCAAATGTGTTAAATATATATTAAAATGGAATCCTTCGAATCCGTAATGCTGACAAAGCTTGTCGTGGACGAGTTGTCCAGCATCCTGTAGACGAGTTGTCCACGTTTGCAGTTTTGTGGACGAGTTATCCATGGACGAGTTGTCCACGCGCCGCTCACACAACATGGTTTTCAGGTGAAAACCACAATCTTCTGTTGCGTTTCGGGGTGTTTCCACGGCAACAGCAGTCCGAGCCAGTGAAAACACTCCTTTTTCAAAATGGCTTCCAGGGTCGTTTTCAGTTTTTCTGCCATTTTTCAGGGAAAACCATGAGAAAACATAGGAATTCTGACGACACACACAAACAACCACATATCTCCAAGTCAGCCATTGACCTCCACATATCAGTGCGTCCTCCGGCCACAGGGCAGTGGCTCCAGCAGATTGAGCGGGCTGTGAGATATCATCCACAATCTTTCCTGTACGTCTCAGAGTCCTGGAGGTGGACGGGGAGACAGTGATTCTGGGCCCGCATTCTTGCTGGGCCTTTGCCTCAACATTTCATTCACCTCCCCCTTGAGTGCATTGAGAGAGGTGCTAAGGTGTCAGAGACGACAGGCTCACACCCCTGCTGGCACAGACAGGAGAAGCTCTTTGTTTTACACTGCTGGTGAAACTTGCTTTCTTTGTTCCACTTTGAGCAAACTCCTTCTACCAACAACTATTGAGGTTTCCTTCAACAGCAGAGGAGGGTGCACCATTCCCAGATGAACTGCAATACCAGGTCGATGCGTGGAGTGGACAGAGCAAGCTCCTATTCCATCTCCCTGTTCCAAAAATCAATTTAATATACAGTCCCCAGATAGGGGACATATCAGATATTAAACTGATAAGAACAGATACTACACTTGATCTTAGCCAAAAGGCCGAGAAGCGATACCACAATGGGTCTGAGCTAAAAGGCGCACAGGATCCACCGTTACCACAAGTCCCAGTCAGACATTGAGCCACGCCCATTTAAGGAATTCTGCACAACAATATGCGTGCAAGAGTCATTTTGGCTACTTTTTATGGTTGCTTGAATATTTGTTGGTGATGCTTCATTTGGACACTTTTTGCAGTAATCGCAGGCTATTTACGTAGGAGGAATAAGTCACATGAAGGGGAAGGCACAGGAATGGGGAGGGCACAAGGTTCTTAATCCAACAGGTAACATCTGTGCTGGTAGATGCTCTGCAGAGAGGGCAGTGGTGTTCTGGTGATCTTCTCGGCTGTCTTAACCACTCTCTGCAGGCGACTGCGGTCCGCCACAGTAGTGTTGCCGTACCAGGCTGTGATGCAGCTGGTTAAGGTGCCCTCAACCACACAGCTGTAGAAGTTCTTGAGTATCCTGGGAGACATGCCCTGTTTCTTCAGCCTCCTCAGGAAGTACAGCCGTTGTTGGGCCGTCTTGACCACCTGTGTGGTGTTGAATGTCCAGGCGAGGTCCTCGCTGATGTGGACACCCAGGTATTTGAAGCTGCTCACCCTCTCCATCTCAAGCTCCCGGATAGACAGTGGATGATGAGGTCTCCTCTCCTTCCTCCTGTCCACTATCATCTCCTTTGTCTTGTCTGTGTTAAGGGAGAGGTTGTTGTCCTCACACCAAGCCACTAGACCAGCCACCTCCCTCCTGTAAGCCGCTTCATCATCCCCTGTGATGCGTCCGATCACAGCGGTGTCATCTGCGAACTTCAGGATGATGTTGTCCTTGTGGGAGGCGACACGTCATTACTTGCGTAATGACATTGTTGTTATGGGCATTGTTACCACGATATATTAGTCATGAGAAAGACGTCAAAAGTTCTTCTATTGTATTCCGGCAGTTTGTTTTCTTTTAAACCAATGTTTAAAGTCGGCACTATTTTTACTTGCGTAGTGATATTGTTGTAATGGGCATTGTGTTTGAGCCACATGTAAGCTGCTGGTCCAATAGGAGATTGCAAAACATCCCAAAATTGAGCGTAAACAAGAGAGAAATGTGAGGGAATGTTTTACAGCCTTGAAACATATATAATACTTGTAAAATAAAAAGAGTTGACTTCCTGGATTTCGCTTCTTGCGGGTTATTTTTAGAACGTAACCCCCACGATAAACGAGGGACCACTGTACTGCTGAAAAAACATGTCATGTGGAAAACTGTACGAGCCCCGCAGCTCCTTAACGTGTCACAAAGCAGCTTCCGACACGTTAACCAGCACCTGGACGCATCACTCAAAGCCGTCACCTATGAAGTGGCGTTTCAACGTCATTATTGTGTCACATATGTTGATACATCTGATGTTTTTGTGTCAGATACAGTTAGTTATCCTTCCAAATGTGTTAAATATATATTAAAATGGAATCCTTCGAATCCGTAATGCTGACAAAGCTTGTCGTGGACGAGTTGTCCAGCATCCTGTAGACGAGTTGTCCAGCATCCTGTAGACGAGTTGTCCACGTTTGCAGTTTTGTGGACGAGTTATCCATGGACGAGTTGTCCACGCGCCGCTCACACAACATGGTTTTCAGGTGAAAACCACAATCTTCTGTTGCGTTTCGGGGTGTTTCCACGGCAACAGCAGTCCGAGCCAGTGAAAACACTCCTTTTTCAAAATGGCTTCCAGGGTCGTTTTCAGTTTTTCTGCCATTTTTCAGGGAAAACCATGAGAAAACATAGGAATTCTGACGACACACACAAACAACCACATATCTACAAGTCAGCCATTGACCTCCACATATCAGTGCGTCCTCCGGCCACAGGGCAGTGGCTCCAGCAGATTGAGCGGGCTGTGAGATATCATCCACAATCTTTCCTGTACGTCTCAGAGTCCTGGAGGTGGACGGGGAGACAGTGATTCTGGGCCCGCATTCTTGCTGGGCCTTTGCCTCAACATTTCATTCACCTCCCCCTTGAGTGCATTGAGAGAGGTGCTAAGGTGTCAGAGACGACAGGCTCACACCCCTGCTGGCACAGACAGGAGAAGCTCTTTGTTTTACACTGCTGGTGAAACTTGCTTTCTTTGTTCCACTTTGAGCAAACTCCTTCTACCAACAACTATTGAGGTTTCCTTCAACAGCAGAGGAGGGTGCACCATTCCCAGATGAACTGCAATACCAAGTCGATGCGTGGAGTGGACAGAGCAAGCTCCTATTCCATCTCCCTGTTCCAAAAATCAATTTAATATACAGTCCCCAGATAGGGGACATATCAGATATTAAACTGATAAGAACAGATTTTTTCTTTTACAAGATTTTATTGGCACATTTTACAGGTCAGTTTCTTCATTCTTCATTCGACACAAAAACAAAGAGGGTATAAGTTTTTGTTTAAAATATCATAAATACAATAGTTTAAATAAATAGATATTCATGATTAAAACAAGACCTGTTGAGTAAAATGATGAAACATGAGGAATACAAAAAGTGCCTATCATTGTAAAAGTCAATAAAAGGAAGTGCATTCAGTTTTAAAAGTCTATTCTGTGGTGCAGGAGAGCAGTGAGTCCCTATCAAGGGGAACTCATCCTGTTCTCCCAAACATTTGGTCTCTCGGGGTTCTGCCATGGTGCTCAGAGGAGGTCCTCTCCCTCGTGCTCCTTCCCTCCAGACACACCCGGAGAGCCAGGCCGCCGCTGCCTTGACCTTTTCTTGTGAGGCTCCGGCTCCTTCGTCCGAATGGGCAGGGAGGCGATTCTTCTTTGTGGCTGTGTCCTCGGCCTGCCGCCTGCAGCTTCCACCTCCCGGACCGTCGCTGCGGCCATCTGGATCACAGCCACGGGGGGGATCTGCCTATGCCTTCTCACCAGCAGGTTTCTGGAGGTCCAGGTGGCGTCTTTGATGGCGGCCAGGGTGAGCCACATCTTTGCAAAGTCTTCCTTTGTCCTGACCTTTTGGCTCACCCCGTATAGCACCAGCTGTGCTGTAAGGACCTCCCCTGCTGGCAAGTACGGGAACTGCAAGGAGCCGGCCGTTGCCCACTGGTCTACGGCAGCGCTGCACTCCCAGAGGAGGTGCCTCACCGACTCAGGAGCGCCACAACCAGGCCGGGGGCAAGTTGAGTACGCCGCCATTCCTCGGGAGTGCATGACGGCTCTGACTGGGAGAACCTCGTGAGCCACCAGCCATGACAGGTCCCGGAGTCTGTTTGGGAGAACAGGATGGTTCACGTTGCGCCAAACTGTGGAGGGCTCACCGAGTGCGAGCCCGCGCACTGGACTCACTGGTTCCCGTTCCTGCACAACAGAGATCAGACATCTGTGGTTAGTTAAAATCTGCAACTCCTCCTGTTCCAGGTTCAAATGTTTAAGAAATGTCTTGATAAAACCATAGGCCGGTGGCAGGTTAAAAGACACTGGTACTTTAAGATCGGTAGGTAAAATCTTGAGTTTTCGGAGGTAGGACCCCATCCAGAAACGAGACATTGCACTTGTCTTTGGGTTCCTGGAGGGGTCCGTGGCAATAGCCATATGCTGTGCCGTGTAAAAACTTCCCAGTGTTAAATAGAAGTCCGGGACTCCTTTTCCTCCTTTCTCTTTTGGCTTTTTCATTATTTCTCGTCTTACCCTTTCCCACTTTGAGCCCCATAAAAAGTAAAACATGGCCCGGTCCAGATCTAAGAGCACGCTCCTCGGGGGCATAAAAACAGAGCCGATCAATAAAAGCAAAGGTAAAATCACAACTTTGATGATTAAAACCTTTCCTTCCATGGTCAGTCCTCTAAGTCCCCAGAATCCTAGTCGTTGTCTGACTTTCCCTACTACGTCTGGCCAGTTTGTCTTTCCCGCTCCGTCCGTGTCAAATTTCACCCCCAGTATTTTTGGTTCAGTCTGGGTCACGGTCAGGGGAAGTCCAGTCGTCTCAGTCGCCGTCCACGGTCCGTAAAACTGGGCTTGGGTCTTGTCTCGGTTCAGTTTCGACCCAGAGGCCTGTCCATAAAAGTCCGTCACGTCCAGGGTCCTGTTGACTGATAAAAGGTCGGTGCATAAAATGTTCACGTCGTCCATGTATAAAACACATTTGGTGGCAAGTCCCCCGCTCCCTGGGATACTCACCCCATTGATTCGTTGGTCCCTTCTCAAGATCTGTGCCAGCGGTTCCACACACGCCACGTAGAGGAGGGCAGATAACGGACAGCCCTGACGGACACCGCAGTTGATTTTCACTGCTTTTGTCAAATGCCCGTTAACCACAAATCTGCTGCTGATGTCCCGGTACAGCAATCCCACCCAAGCTAGAAACCTTTCTGGGAATCCCATTTTTTGCAGCACCTTGAAAAGGTACTGGTGCGAGACCCGATCAAAGGCTTTTTCAAAATCTAAATTTAGGACTACCAGCCGGATGTTCCTGTCTCTCGCAAAACAGATGGTGTCTCTGATCAGCAGGAGGCTGTCGGTGATCTTCCTCCCCGGGATGGCACAGGCTTGATCCGGGTGAATCAGGTCTTTCAAAAACAAGGACATTCGTGATGATAAAAGTTTACTAAAAAGTTTACAGTCAAAGTTTAAAAGAGTGATAGGTCTCCAGTTTCTCAAGTCAGTCTTGTCTTTGTCTTTATGGAGAAGAGTCACTATCCCTACTTTAAAACTGTCTGGAAGTTGGTCATGTTTATCAAAGTCCTTAAAAACAGTGAGCAAGTCAGGTGCTAAAATGTCCCAAAAAGTTAAATAAAATTCAAAAGGAAGTCCGTCTTGTCCAGGGGACTTGCCTTTTTTAAAACCATTCATACATTTATTTAACTCTAAAAAGGTAAAATCTTGGGTTAAAAGCACACTGTCATCAATCGTTTTCTCAATAAAATTTAAAACTTTGCTCATTGCTTCACTGTTTACAGTTTTATTTTGATATAAATTTTCATAAAACCATTCAACCTCCTCCATACATTCTTCATTTGAATTTGTTATGGAACCATCTCTTTTTTTAGTTTAATCATGGATCTCCCTTTATTTAAAATTTTCTTAAAAAAGTACCTGGTGCATTTTTCTCCTTCCTCCAGTTCTCTTTCTCGGCTTCTTAAAATGATTCCCTTACTTTTTATTTCTGCTAAAAAGGACATTTCCTTTTTGATTTGTTTAATTTCTTCACTAAAATCCAAACCATATTGTGTCAGTTTAAAATATCTCTGTAGTCTTTTTTGCAGTCCCATCATGCGTCTGTTTTCTGTGGCTTTTTTCTTTTTGCCTACTTGTTTAAAAAAAGTCTGTGTCTTTCCCTTCACCATTTCCCACCACTGTGCCCGTGAATGGTACATGTCTTGAAGGGTCTGCCACTCTCTGTACCGCTCCCTGTACTGGCTGACAACATTGTTGTCCTCCAGCAGGGAGCAGTTGAGCTTCCACAGACCTCTTCCTACAGTCACACCAGAAGACAGTGAAAGGGTGCAAGACAGGAGGAGGTGATCGGAGAAGAAAACAGGGCTCAATGTAGCATCGGTTGGCGGGCAGTCACGTGTAAAAAGGTAGTCTATGCGAGAGGCTCTGGTGCTGTCACTACTGAACCAAGTGAAGCCCTCCTCTCTGGGATGCATGGTCTTAAAACAGTCTTGTAGTTTAAAATCCCTGCATAGAGCCTGCAATAAAACCGATGTCTTATCTATTTTAAAATCCTCGCCTGTTCTTCTCCTGTCCTTTCTTGTTAAAATACAATTAAAATCACCTCCTAAAATTAGTGGCACTCGTCCTAGCATGTGGGACTGCAAGTCCTCTAAAAGGTTGTACCTGTCGTTTTTGTCATTAAAACCATAAATATTCAAGAGCCTAAAATCCTTACCCATAAAAGTCAAATGTGTTAAAAGTGCCCTACCGTCTCTCACCACAGTGCTGCCCTTCACCAAGATCTGAGGATTATTTATTAAAATGGCCACTCCGTCATTTTTATTGCTGTTGGATCCACTCCATATTGACTGGAGTGGCCACATGTCCTCCCACTGTTTATAAGATTTTAAAAAAGGTATTGCACATTCTTGTAATAAAAACACATCGGACTTAAAGGAAGATAAAAAGGATAAAACACTCTGGGCTCTAACTCTAGACTTCACACTTCTCACATTGACAGTAGAGAAGGTGAGAGTCATGAGTATGGTTAAAAACAACGAGTAGGACATTTTAAAAGACTACAAAAAAGACATTATAAAATCATTAAAATCAGTGACTAAGTGATCACTTGTGAACAGAGCTCTTCCTTCACTTCCACTGGTGAGGTGTGAAGGGTTTGAGCTCTGTTCCCCGTTCGGGCTCTGGGAGTTGGTCTCTCCTGCAACCTGCAGTTCATTTTTGAGCCCTTTGGGGTTGATTGCAGAGCAATTGAAAGAAAAGAAACCTCATTGGGTGAATCGGAAGGGAAGACTCTGAGTTCCTCCGCAGATGAACTGCCTGAGGAGACCTCAACTCTTCCCCTCTTCTCCGAGCCCCGGGGGGACCCGGAGGACAATTCTGATGCCGGTCTCTTGGGTTGTTGGGCATTGGGGAGGGGGGCATCCTCGCTGGATCCCTGGCTTTCCTCACCACTGGAACCAGCTCCACCTGCTGCCTGCATGTCCTCGTTGACTCCATCAGATTCACCTGAGGAGCTCTTTACAGGCCCCTCCCCTTCAACCTCAACTGATCCTTCTCCTCCAACCACAGTAGTGGATGGAGGATCTGGGTTCACAATACCCGCCTCTTCAATTATCTCTTGCACCTGTTCCTCGTGTCCGTCACTTTTCTCACTTTCCGCCCATTTTGCTGCCTTCAACTTGTTGGCAAAGGATTTGGGGCAATCTCTGAAGAGGTGGTTTGTGTCTCCACAAAGATTGCACCTTCTGCCATTAGTACACTCCTCAAAGGTGTGACCAATTTCTCTGCACTTCCTACAGACGACCAGCTCACAGGCTTCAGCCAGGTGGCCATGCTGACCACACTTACGGCAGAGCTTGGGCTGGCCCTGGTAATGTATATAGCCCCTGTTTTCCCCAAGGACTATCATGGGCGGGAGATGCTTCAGGCCCTGGAAGCCCTGGGGGTCCTGCCATTGTTGAATGGGGACCCTCCAAGCACAATTCCAGATACCGTCTTCATCCCTCACCTTGGTAGCCTGGCCTTTAACAGTGCAGTATCTTCCCAGCCATGCACAGATGTCTTCTGCATTCACAGTTTCATTGAACATCCTGACAATGACGGTTTTAAGCGCATTGTCAGAAAGCTTCTCCACATTGAACACAGAAAACTGGGGTTTCACATTTTCAAACCGGGACCAGAACTGTCGTAGGAGTGCGGCAGAGCAAAAACTTACATCAAATCCTTTGTTGAAGGGCAGGGTCAGGACACAATTCAGGTCTGTGGGGGAAAAGCCGAGCACGCCCTGCACAAGCTTCCTGGAAAAATCAAGGCGTGACATGGTGACCAATTTCCCATCTTTTTCTAAAAAGGTAAAACGCACGCTGTGGTGCCTCCTCATGCCGGCATGGCTGGCCGACATTTTGGAGGCACCACCAGCTAAAAGGGGTTTAAAACACCAATAAATTACAATAAAACAGTAAGAATAAATATATTAATTTTAAAGGATAACAATGAAAAGGTAAAAGCAGACTGAAGAAAGCTATGAAAACAGCTCCCCTCAGTCTACAGTAAAACAGGTTTTCCACAGACAAGAATTTCAACTACAAACAAGTTGCAAAAGAAAATTCCTTGTACAGCAAGAAAAAAATAAATGTCCAATGAGAACAGTGTAATCAATGCCACAACAGGCAAACGATTCCACCACCCAGTGGAGGCGACCGCAGTCTTAGCCAAGGTTTTAATCATCAAAGCTGTGATTTTACCTTTGCTTTTATTGATCGGCTCTGTTTTTATGCCCCCGAGGAGCGTGCTCTTAGATCTGGACCGGGCCATGTTTTACTTTTTATGGGGCTCAAAGTGGGAAAGGGTAAGAAGAGAAATAATGAAAAAGCCAAAAGAGAAAGGAGGAAAAGGAGTCCCGGACTTCTATTTAACACTGGGAAGTTTTTACACGGCACAGCATATGGCTATTGCCACGGACCCCTCCAGGAACCCAAAGACAAGTGCAATGTCTCGTTTCTGGATGGGGTCCTACCTCCGAAAACTCAAGATTTTACCCACCGATCTTAAAGTACCAGTGTCTTTTAACCTGCCACCGGCCTATGGTTTTATCAAGACATTTCTTAAACATTTGAACCTGGAACAGGAGGAGTTGCAGATTTTAACTAACCACAGATGTCTGATCTCTGTTGTGCAGGAACGGGAACCAGTGAGTCCAGTGCGCGGGCTCGCACTCGGTGAGCCCTCCACAGTTTGGCGCAACGTGAACCATCCTGTTCTCCCAAACAGACTCCGGGACCTGTCATGGCTGGTGGCTCACGAGGTTCTCCCAGTCAGAGCCGTCATGCACTCCCGAGGAATGGCGGCGCACTCAACTTGCCCCCGGCCTGGTTGTGGCGCTCCTGAGTCGGTGAGGCACCTCCTCTGGGAGTGCAGCGCTGCCGTAGACCAGTGGGCAACGGCCGGCTCCTTGCAATTCCCGTACTTGCCAGCAGGGGAGGTCCTTACAGCACAGCTGGTGCTATACGGGGTGAGCCAAAAGGTCAGGACAAAGGAAGACTTTGCAAAGATGTGGCTCACCCTGGCCGCCATCAAAGACGCCACCTGGACCTCCAGAAACCTGCTGGTGAGAAGGCATAGGCAGATCCCCCCCGTGGCTGTGATCCAGATGGCCGCAGCGACGGTCCGGGAGGTGGAAGCTGCAGGCGGCAGGCCGAGGACACAGCCACAAAGAAGAATCGCCTCCCTGCCCATTCGGACGAAGGAGCCGGAGCCTCACAAGAAAAGGTCAAGGCAGCGGCGGCCTGGCTCTCCGGGTGTGTCTGGAGGGAAGGAGCACGAGGGAGAGGACCTCCTCTGAGCACCATGGCAGAACCCCGAGAGACCAAATGTTTGGGAGAACAGGATGAGTTCCCCTTGATAGGGACTCACTGCTCTCCTGCACAACAGAATAGACTTTTAAAACTGAATGCACTTCCTTTTAGTGACTTTTACAATGATAGGCACTTTTTGTATTCCTCATGTTTCATCATTTTACTCAACAGGTCTTGTTTTAATCATGAATATCTATTTATTTAAACTATTGTATTTATGATATTTTAAACAGAAACTTATACCTTCTTTGTTTTTGTGTCGAATGAAGAATGAAGAAACTGACCTGTAAAATGTGCCAATAAAATCTTGTAAAAGAAAAAAATCTGTTCTTATCAGTTTAATATCTGATATGTCCCCTATCTGGCGACTGTATATTAAATTGATTTTTGGAACAGGGAGATGGAATAGGAGCTTGCTCTGTCCACTCCACGCATCGACCTGGTATTGCAGTTCATCTGGGAATGGTGCACCCTCCTCTGCTGTTGAAGGAAACCTCAATAGTTGTTGGTAGAAGGAGTTTGCTCAAAGTGGAACAAAGAAAGCAAGTTTCACCAGCAGTGTAAAACAAAGAGCTTCTCCTGTCTGTGCCAGCAGGGGTGTGAGCCTGTCGTCTCTGACACCTTAGCACCTCTCTCAATGCACTCAAGGGGGAGGTGAATGAAATGTTGAGGCAAAGGCCCAGCAAGAATGCGGGCCCAGAATCACTGTCTCCCCGTCCACCTCCAGGACTCTGAGACGTACAGGAAAGATTGTGGATGATATCTCACAGCCCGCTCAATCTGCTGGAGCCACTGCCCTGTGGCCGGAGGACGCACTGATATGTGGAGGTCAATGGCTGACTTGGAGATATGTGGTTGTTTGTGTGTGTCGTCACAATTCCTATGTTTTCTCATGGTTTTCCCTGAAAAATGGCAGAAAAACTGAAAACGACCCTGGAAGCCATTTTGAAAAAGGAGTGTTTTCACTGGCTCGGACTGCTGTTGCCGTGGAAACACCCCGAAACGCAACAGAAGATTGTGGTTTTCACCTGAAAACCATGTTGTGTGAGCGGCGCGTGGACAACTCGTCCATGGATAACTCGTCCACAAAACTGCAAACTTGGACAACTCGTCTACAGGATGCTGGACAACTCGTCCACGACACGCTTTGTCAGCATTACTGATTCGAAGGATTCCATTTTAATATATATTTAACACATTTGGAAGGATAACTAACTGTATCTGACACAAAAACATCAGATGTATCAACATATGTGACACAATAATGACGTTGAAACGCCACTTCATAGGTGACGGCTTTGAGTGATGCGTCCAGGTGCTGGTTAACGTGTCGGAAGCTGCTTTGTGACACGTTAAGGAGCTGCGGGGCTCGTACAGTTTTCCACATGACATGTTTTTTCAGCAGTACAGTGGTCCCTCGTTTATCGTGGGGGTTACGTTCTAAAAATAACCCGCAAGAAGCGAAATCCAGGAAGTCAACTCTTTTTATTTTACAAGTATTATATATGTTTCAAGGCTGTAAAACATTCCCTCACATTTCTCTCTTGTTTACGCTCAATTTTGGGATGTTTTGCAATCTCCTATTGGACCAGCAGCTTACATGTGGCTCAAACACAATGCCCATTACAACAATATCACTACGCAAGTAAAAATAGTGCCGACTTTAAACATTGGTTTAAACAAAAACAAACTGCCGGATCACAAAAGGAGAACTTTTGACATCTTTCTCATGACTAATATATCTTGGTAACAATGCCCATAACAACAATGTCATTACGCAAGTAATGACGTGTCGCCTCCCACAAGGACAACATCATCCTGAAGTTCGCAGATGACACCGCTGTGATCGAACGCATCACAGGGGATGATGAAGCGGCTTACAGGAGGGAGGTGGCTGGTCTAGTGGCTTGGTGTGAGGACAACAACCTCTCCCTTAACACAGACAAGACAAAGGAGATGATAGTGGACAGGAGGAAGGAGAGGAGACCTCATCATCCACTGTCTATCCGGGAGCTTGAGATGGAGAGGGTGAGCAGCTTCAAATACCTGGGTGTCCACATCAGCGAGGACCTCGCCTGGACATTCAACACCACACAGGTGGTCAAGAGGGCCCAACAACGGCTGTACTTCCTGAGGAGGCTGAAGAAACAGGGCATGTCTCCCAGGATACTCAAGAACTTCTCCAGCTGTGTGGTTGAGGGCACCTTAACCAGCTGCATCACAGCCTGGTACGGCAACACTACTGTGGCGGACCGCAGTCGCCTGCAGAGAGTGGTTAAGACAGCCGAGAAGATCACCAGAACACCACTGCCCTCTCTGCAGAGCATCTACCAGCACAGATGTTACCTGTTGGATTAAGAACCTTGTGCCCTCCCCATTCCTGTGCCTTCCCCTTCATGTGACTTATTCCTCCTACGTAAATAGCCTGCGATTACTGCAAAAAGTGTCCAAATGAAGCATCACCAACAAATATTCAAGCAACCATAAAAAGTAGCCAAAATGACTGTTGCACGCATATTGTTGTGCAGAATTCCTTAAATGGGCGTGGCTCAATGTCTGACTGGGACTTGTGGTAACGGTGGATCCTGTGCGCCTTTTAGCTCAGACCCATTGTGGTATCGCTTCTCGGCCTTTTGGCTAAGACTGCGGTCACCTCCACTGGGTGGTGGAATCGTTTGCCTGTAGTGGCATTGATTACACTGTTCTCGGAGGATATTTTTTTTTTTTCTTACTGTACAGGGAATTTTCTTTTGCAACTTGTTTGTAGTTGAGATTCTTGTCAGTGGAAAACCTGTTTTACTGTAGACTGAGGGGAGCTGTTTTCATAGCTTTCTTCAGTCTTTTTACTTTTTTATAGTTGTCTTTTAAAGTTAATATATAAATTCTTACTGTTTTATTGTAATTTATTGGTGTTTTAAACCCCTTTTAGCTGGTGGTGCCTCCAAAATGTCGGCCAGCCATGCCGGCATGAGGAGGCACCACAGCGTGCGTTTTACCTTTTTAGAAAAAGATGGGAAATTGGTCACCATGTCACGCCTTGATTTTTCCAGGAAGCTTCTGCAGGGCGTGCTCGGCTTTTCCCCGACAGACCTGAATTGTGTCCTGACCCTGCCCTTCAACAAAGGTTTCGATGTAAGTTTTTGCTCTGCCGCACTCCTACGACAGTTCTGGTCCCGGTTTGAAAATGTGAAACCCCAGTTTTCTGTGTTCAATGTGGAGAAGCTTTCTGACAATGCGCTTAAAACCGTCATTGTCAGGATGTTCAATGAAACTGTGAATGCAGAAGACATCTGTGCATGGCTGGGAAGATACTGCACTGTTAAAGGCCAGGCTACCAAGGTGAGGGATGAAGACGGTATCTGGAATTGTGCTTGGAGGGTCCCCATTCAACAATGGCAGGACCCCCAGGGCTTCCAGGGCCTGAAGCATCTCCCGCCCATGATAGTCCTTGGGGAAAACAGGGGCTATATACATTACCAGGGCCAGCCCAAGCTCTGCCGTAAGTGTGGTCAGCATGGCCACCTGGCTGAAGCCTGTGAGCTGGTCGTCTGTAGGAAGTGCAGAGAAATTGGTCACACCTTTGAGGAGTGTACTAATGGCAGAAGGTGCAATCTTTGTGGAGACACAAACCACCTCTTCAGAGATTGCCCCAAATCCTTTGCCAACAAGTTGAAGGCAGCAAAATGGGCGGAAAGTGAGAAAAGTGACGGACACGAGGAACAGGTGAAAGAGATAATTGAAGAGGCGGGTATTGTGAACCCAGATCCTCCATCCACTACTGTGGTTGGAGGAGAAGGATCAGTTGAGGTTGAAGGGGAGGGGCCTGTAAAGAGCTCCTCAGGTGAATCTGATGGAGTCAACGAGGACATGCAGGCAGCAGGGGGAGCTGGTTCCAGTGGTGAGGAAAGCCAGGGATCCAGTGAGGATGCCCCCCTCCCCAATGCCCAACAACCCAAGAGACCGGCATCAGAATTGTCCTCCGGGTCCCCCCGGGGCTCGGAGAAGAGGGGAAGAGTTGAGGTCTCCTCAGGCAGTTCATCTGCGGAGGAACTCAGAGTCTTCCCTTCCGATTCACCCAATGAGGTTTCTTTTCTTTCAATTGCTCTGCAATCAACCCCAAAGGGCTCAAAAATGAACTGCAGGTTGCAGGAGAGACCAACTCCCAGAGCCCGAACGGGGAACAGAGCTCAAACCCTTCACACCTCACCAGTGGAAGTGAAGGAAGAGCTCTGTTCACAAGTGATCACTTAGTCACTGATTTTAATGATTTTATAATGTCTTTTTTGTAGTCTTTTAAAATGTCCTACTTGTTGTTTTTAACCATACTCATGACTCTCACCTTCTCTACTGTCAATGTGAGAAGTGTGAAGTCTAGAGTTAGAGCCCAGAGTGTTTTATCCTTTTTATCTTCCTTTAAGTCTGATGTGTTTTTACTACAAGAATGTGCAATACCTTTTTTAAAATCTTACAAACAGTGGGAGGACATGTGGCCACTCCAGTCAATATGGAGTGGATCCAACAACAATAAAAATGACGGAGTGGCCATTTTAATTAATAATCCTCAGATCTTGGTGAAGGGCAGCACTGTGGTGAGAGACGGTAGGGCACTTTTAACACATTTGACTTTTATGGGTAAGGATTTTAGGCTCTTGAATATTTATGGTTTTAATGACAAAAACGACAGGTACGACCTTTTAGAGGACTTGCAGTCCCACATGCTAGGACGAGTGCCACTAATTTTAGGAGGTGACTTTAATTGTATTTTAACAAGAAAGGACAGGAGAAGAACAGGCGAGGATTTTAAAATAGATAAGACATCGGTTTTATTGCAGGCTCTATGCAGGGATTTTAAACTACAAGACTGTTTTAAGACCATGCATCCCAGAGAGGAGGGCTTCACTTGGTTCAGTAGTGACAGCACCAGAGCCTCTCGCATAGACTACCTTTTTACACGTGACTGCCCGCCAACCGATGCTACATTGAGCCCTGTTTTCTTCTCCGATCACCTCCTCCTGTCTTGCACCCTTTCACTGTCTTCTGGTGTGACTGTAGGAAGAGGTCTGTGGAAGCTCAACTGCTCCCTGCTGGAGGACAACAATGTTGTCAGCCAGTACAGGGAGCGGTACAGAGAGTGGCAGACCCTTCAAGACATGTACCATTCACGGGCACAGTGGTGGGAAATGGTGAAGGGAAAGACACAGACTTTTTTTAAACAAGTAGGCAAAAAGAAAAAAGCCACAGAAAACAGACGCATGATGGGACTGCAAAAAAGACTACAGAGGTATTTTAAACTGACACAATATGGTTTGGATTTTAGTGAAGAAATTAAACAAATCAAAAAGGAAATGTCCTTTTTAGCAGAAATAAAAAGTAAGGGAATCATTTTAAGAAGCCGCGAAAGAGAACTGGAGGAAGGTGAAAAATGCACCAGATACTTTTTTAAGAAAATTTTAAATAAAGGGAGATCCATGATGAAACTAAATAAAAGAGATGGATCCACAACAAATTCAAATGAAGAATGTATGGAGGAGGTTGAATGGTTTTATGAAAGTTTATATCAAAAAAACCTGTAAACAGTGATGCAATGAGCGAAGTTTTAAATTTTATTGAGAAAACAATTGATGACAGTGTGCTTTTAACCCAAGATTTTACCTTTTTAGAGTTAAATAAATGTATGAATGGTTTTAAAAAAGGCAAGTCCCCTGGACAAGACGGACTTCCTTTTGAATTTTATTTAACTTTTTGGGACATTTTAGCACCTGACTTGCTCACTGTTTTTAAGGACTTTGATAAACATGACCAACTTCCAGACAGTTTTAAAGTAGGGATAGTGACTCTTCTTCATAAAGACAAAGACAAGACTGACTTGAGAAACTGGAGACCTATCACTCTTTTAAACTTTGACTGTAAACTTTTTAGTAAACTTTTATCTTCACGAATGTCCTTGTTTTTAAAAGACCTGATTCACCCGGATCAAGCCTGTGCCATCCCGGGGAGGAAGATCACCGACAGCCTCCTGCTGATCAGAGACACCATCTGTTTTGCGAGAGACAGGAACATCCGGCTGGTAGTCCTAAATTTAGATTTTGAAAAAGCCTTTGATCGGGTCTCGCACCAGTACCTTTTCAAGGTGCTGCAAAAAATGGGATTCCCAGAAAGGTTTCTAGCTTGGGTGGGATTGCTGTACCGGGACATCAGCAGCAGATTTGTGGTTAATGGGCATTTGACAAAAGCAGTGAAAATCAACTGCGGTGTCCGTCAGGGCTGTCCGTTATCTGCCCTCCTCTACGTGGCGTGTGTGGAACCGCTGGCACAGATCTTGAGAAGGGACCAACGAATCCATGGGGTGAGTATCCCAGGGAGCGGGGGACTTGCCACCAAATGTGTTTTATACATGGACGACGTGAACATTTTATGCACCGACCTTTTATCAGTCAACAGGACCCTGGACGTGGCGGACTTTTATGGACAGGCCTCTGGGTCGAAATTGAACCGAGACAAGACCCAAGCCCAGTTTTACGGACCGTGGACGGCGACTGAGACGACTGGACTTCCCCTGACCGTGACCCAGACTGAACCAAAAATACTGGGGGTGAAATTTGACACGGACGGAGCGGGAAAGACAAACTGGCCAGACGTAGTAGGGAAAGTCAGACAACGACTAGGATTCTGGGGACTTAGAGGACTGACCATGGAAGGAAAGGTTTTAATCATCAAAGCTGTGATTTTACCTTTGCTTTTATTGATCGGCTCTGTTTTTATGCCCCCGAGGAGCGTGCTCTTAGACCTGGACCGGGCCATGTTTTACTTTTTATGGGGCTCAAAGTGGGAAAGGGTAAGAAGAGAAATAATGAAAAAGCCAAAAGAGAAAGGAGGAAAAGGAGTCCCGGATTTCTATTTAACACTGGGAAGTTTTTACACGGCACAGCATATGGCTATTGCCACGGACCCCTCCAGGAACCCAAAGACAAGTGCAATGTCTCGTTTCTGGATGGGGTCCTACCTCCGAAAACTCAAGATTTTACCCACCGATCTTAAAGTACCAGTGTCTTTTAACCTGCCACCGGCCTATGGTTTTATCAAGACATTTCTTAAACATTTGAACCTGGAACAGGAGGAGTTGCAGATTTTAACTAACCACAGATGTCTGATCTCTGTTGTGCAGGAACGGGAACCAGTGAGTCCAGTGCGCGGGCTCGCACTCGGTGAGCCCTCCACAGTTTGGCGCAACGTGAACCATCCTGTTCTCCCAAACAGACTCCGGGACCTGTCATGGCTGGTGGCTCACGAGGTTCTCCCAGTCAGAGCCGTCATGCACTCCCGAGGAATGGCGGCGCACTCAACTTGCCCCCGGCCTGGTTGTGGCGCTCCTGAGTCGGTGAGGCACCTCCTCTGGGAGTGCAGCGCTGCCGTAGACCAGTGGGCAACGGCCGGCTCCTTGCAATTCCCGTGCAATTACCTCCAGGGGAGGTCCTTACAGCACAGCTGGTGCTATACGGGGTGAGCCAAAAGGTCAGGACAAAGGAAGACTTTGCAAAGATGTGGCTCACCCTGGCCGCCATCAAAGACGCCACCTGGACCTCCAGAAACCTGCTGGTGAGAAGGCATAGGCAGATCCCCCCCGTGGCTGTGATCCAGATGGCCGCAGCGACGGTCCGGGAGGTGGAAGCTGCAGGCGGCAGGCCGAGGACACAGCCACAAAGAAGAATCGCCTCCCTGCCCATTCGGACGAAGGAGCCGGAGCCTCACAAGAAAAGGTCAAGGCAGCGGCGGCCTGGCTCTCCGGGTGTGTCTGGAGGGAAGGAGCACGAGGGAGAGGACCTCCTCTGAGCACCATGGCAGAACCCCGAGAGAACAAATGTTTGGGAGAACAGGATGAGTTCCCCTTGATAGGGACTCACTGCTCTCCTGCACCACAGAATAGACTTTTAAAACTGAATGCACTTCCTTTTAGCGACTTTTACAATGATAGGCACTTTTTGTATTCCTCATGTTTCATCATTTTACTCAACAGGTCTTGTTTTAGTCATGAATATCTATTTATTTAAACTATTGTATTTATGATATTTTAAACAGAAACTTATACCTTGCTTGTTTTTGTGTCGAATGAAGAATGAAGAAACTGACCTGTAAAATGTGCCAATAAAATCGTGTAAAAGAAAAAAAATCTGTTCTTATCAGTTTAATATCTGATATGTCCCCTATCTGGGGACTGTATATTAAATTGATTTTTGGAACAGGGAGATGGAATAGGAGCTTGCTCTGTCCACTCCACGCATCGACCTGGTATTGCAGTTCATCTGGGAATGGTGCACCCTCCTCTGCTGTTGAAGGAAACCTCAATAGTTGTTGGTAGAAGGAGTTTGCTCAAAGTGGAACAAAGAAAGCAAGTTTCACCAGCAGTGTAAAACAAAGAGCTTCTCCTGTCTGTGCCAGCAGGGGTGTGAGCCTGTCGTCTCTGACACCTTAGCACCTCTCTCAATGCACTCAAGGGGGAGGTGAATGAAATGTTGAGGCAAAGGCCCAGCAAGAATGCGGGCCCAGAATCACTGTCTCCCCGTCCACCTCCAGGACTCTGAGACGTACAGGAAAGATTGTGGATGATATCTCACAGCCCGCTCAATCTGCTGGAGCCACTGCCCTGTGGCCGGAGGACGCACTGATATGTGGAGGTCAATGGCTGACTTGGAGATATGTGGTTGTTTGTGTGTGTCGTCAGAATTCCTATGTTTTCTCATGGTTTTCCCTGAAAAATGGCAGAAAAACTGAAAACGACCCTGGAAGCCGTTTTGAAAAAGGAGTGTTTTCACTGGCTCGGACTGCTGTTGCCGTGGAAACACCCCGAAACGCAACAGAAGATTGTGGTTTTCACCTGAAAACCATGTTGTGTGAGCGGCGCGTGGACAACTCGTCCATGGATAACTCGTCCACAAAACTGCAAACTTGGACAACTCGTCTACAGGATGCTGGACAACTCGTCCACGACAAGCTTTGTCAGCATTACTGATTCGAAGGATTCCATTTTAATATATATTTAACACATTTGGAAGGATAACTAACTGTATCTGACACAAAAACATCAGATGTATCAACATATGTGACACAATAATGACGTTGAAACGCCACTTCATAGGTGACGGCTTTGAGTGATGCGTCCAGGTGCTGGTTAACGTGTCGGAAGCTGCTTTGTGACACGTTAAGGAGCTGCGGGGCTCGTACAGTTTTCCACATGACATGTTTTTTCAGCAGTACAGTGGTCCCTCGTTTATCGTGGGGGTTACGTTCTAAAAATAACCCGCAAGAAGCGAAATCCAGGAAGTCAACTCTTTTTATTTTACAAGTATTATATATGTTTCAAGGCTGTAAAACATTCCCTCACATTTCTCTCTTGTTTACGCTCAATTTTGGGATGTTTTGCAATCTCCTATTGGACCAGCAGCTTACATGTGGCTCAAACACAATGCCCATTACAACAATATCACTACGCAAGTAAAAATAGTGCCGACTTTAAACATTGGTTTAAAAGAAAACAAACTGCCGGAATACAATAGAAGAACTTTTGACGTTGAATCAACCTTGTTTCAACCATGTTATCAACATTGATAAATTACTATTAAAAGTCCATTTCAGCACTTTTAACATTCCTTTATTTTTTAATGCGTCAAATAAAGCCAAAATAATCACTTTAATCTCCATTCAGTGAAGTTCCACAGGGATCATGCCAAAGTCATCCAGTAGTGACATCACTGCACTGAAGGGAAGCGATGTCACTGCTGGAAAACCAAGTTTGGAGCAACTGCAGAACTTTAAAACCAAATAGAATCACGTGATTATTTCTTACAATCATAAAATACAGGGGAAGGGTGAAACATTCTGAAGTGGTTCATTAAGTATGCGTACAGCAGTGGCTCTCAAACAGTTTATACAGACTTCAATGTACATACTCCAAAATTGATTATAATTATGCCATTAAAAGGTAAATATTTGAAAATAAGTAGAGTGCTTGCAGATTAAATTTTTTTTTTTAAGGAAACCAAGGTTGAGAACAGTTGCTTTACTTGCTGTCAGGCTGGGACTGGAAGCAGGACTCAGGTGCAGAGGATATCAGTAAAATGAGTTTTATTAAAACCAAAAATCCACAGTTGTGGAAAAAAAAGGACAACTCAACATGAGGTAGGGGTGGGGAGACAAGGGGGCGAACATCAGCTTGTAGTCCCCATGGAACGCGCCACGCCACCACTCCTCTCAGGTGCATAGCGCAGCCACTTCTGCATTGCACCCTCGTACTGCTTTTCAGTCAGCCTCCGGTCAAACTGACGAGCAGCCGCTGTGAGAAAGAAAGAAGGAAACACGGTACTTGTTATAAAAGCAGCAATGCACGCTACAAGTTCTAATCTGAATAAATCTAAAAATACATTCACTATATGTAAAGCAAATAATAAAACAGGTTCGAACAATATGGTATGAAAGGTGCTGCTATTACTTGGCCAAGTTTAATGTACAGGAGTCCTCTTGTAAAACTGTAAAGAGAGGAAAACAAATATGAACACATATACATATTTTATATTTGTATGTCCATGTGTATATATACATGACACTGCTGACAGAGCAGCTTAAAAGCCTGAACATATTCGCTGCCTCGTCTGCTGACTTCATGCAGGTCGCGGGTGGTTCATGCTGATGGCCCCATTCTGGACTCACTTTGCATTGCTCAAGATGGAGGATCCATGCACAGCCGGCAGCTCAGGCCATGCGGTCAAACATTTGGCTGCACGTGCACTAACAAAGTAGGGCCGCACTTTAGGCCGTGCAAAGTGTGGCCCTACACCCTTCCTCCCACGTGCTCCAACAAAGTAGGGCCGCATGGCCTGAGCTGCCGACTGCGCATGGATCCTCCGTCTTCCCGTCAGAACAATCACAAATTAAAAGCCAATAAAGATACCCAGACGGCTAAACTCCTACAATGAAACCCAAACTACTTTAGGAAAGATGGAGAACACTGGGCAACAGAAGTGGGGATATTTCCGTTCATGTTATGAAACGAAGTGAGTCCAGAGTGGAGCATGGCCATCATGAACCACCCGCGGCCTACGCCATGGCCATGCAGACCAGCATTGCGGTGTGTCAAGCCACGTGGCTTAACACACCGCAATGCTCGTCTGCATGGCCATGGCGTTGCCCCCCCCACCCGACTTTCCCACCGGAACTCTCCGGACACCGGGACCACAGTGTTCGTTAGCAGTTGGGACAGTTGTCGACCGCATGTAACGTTTGAGTTTCTACGATTTACGTTACGAGGGCGAGTTTAGCTAGCTGGCGAACAGCACATCGCTCCTACCTTTTTTTTTTTTTTATGAAACCGGGCAATAAAACTTTGCAAGCAAATACGCTCATGACACGTATTTACCCTTAATGTTATACGGTGACTCAAGACAATTATTATGCTGAAATGCTGACAATGAAATATCCTCTTACCTTCCGAAATGATGCTGTGACCGCGCGCAACAATTCCTTCGCAGCAATGAGACCTCTTCTCCCGCAGCGACCACACCTGATTCTACCCACAATGCAAAGCGCGCATGACGAGATCACGTGCGTTCTCACGATAATGAACATCGCGGGGCGGCGACATTAAGCTGCAATCTCCAGACAGTTTCCAGCCGTCTGCGAAGCACAATGTGAACCCGTGTGTGTGTGTGTGTGTGTGTGTGTGTGTGTTGAATCTTTGAACTGAACAATTTTACAGGACAAATGATTTTACACCAAATGTCTAGTTTGTGGTCCTCATGGAGGCCATATACCAGATGCTCTGAGGTGTGCAGGCGCCTCAGTAGGTGGAGCAGCTGCCTAAAACTGCTACTGCCTTGATCTCATGAGATTTTCATTGCCAGCAAATGGAGCCTGGTCAAATATAAACCACATCATGAAGAAAATATATTATAAAATGATATGAATAATATTTCGATTTGGTGTTCCGTATGGGTGAAAATATTCAGAATCCCTAAATATCTGTTTTTGGATTCGGTCTAGAATATGGAAGTCTCTAAAGCATATTTTTGTTGATATGCACCATATCTGGTCAAATACGAACCCACTATGTGACATGAAGACAAAATATTGTATACAGCAAACATTTTGAAGTTCGTCAGTATGTTCTATTAAGCCGGCCGAACATACTGACGAACTTCAAAATAGATATGGCCATATCTAATCACACATTTTGTTTCTGGAATATGGATCAAATACATGGCATATCATAATATGTTAATTATACAGTCTATATTAGATTAATGTATCACATAAACCGCTATAGATTTTCCAATGCATATGGTTGTGTTGACACATCTCATCAAATACGGATTAAGTATACAGCTCCTTATGACTATGATGCAATGCGCAATACAAAAATATAATGATACTCTAATTTGAGTAGAATAATTGCAAGATTTGCAAAAGTATACCATATCAAAGTTCAACCTTGTGAAAGTTGACCTTGATTTTAAGGCACTTCTGGACGGGACACTAAATTCATGTCAGTTGTACCTGGTGAGTCACAGTCATCAGAATCTGTCCTCCATTTGTCTCAGTGTCATTTCTCGGCCTTTTAAGCCATAAGTAATAACAATAACAAAAAGTATCAGCAGCCCACATTGAAACCATGTCACATCAATGTAGAGATATTCAACATTGAAAATGCAACATCTATACAATGTCAAATCAATGACAATTCTTCAATTGTTGAAATAGTAACTGTAATTAAACATTGAAACAACATCGCTTTTTCAACCTCAACCAAAAATAACCAATCTGACCAAAATCCAACGTTGAATCAATGCCTTTTGCTATCTGGGTCAATGTCTGACTGGGACTTGTGGTAACGGTGGATCCTGTGCGCCTTTTAGCTCAGACCCATTGTGGTATCGCTTCTCGGCCTTTTGGCTAAGACTGCGGTCACCTCCACTGGGTGGTGGAATCGTTTGCCTGCTGTGGCATTGATTACACTGTTCTCGGAGGATATTTTTTTTTTTTCTTACTGTACAAGGAATTTTCTTTTGCAACTTGTTTGTAGTTGAGATTCTTGTCAGTGGAAAACCTGTTTTACTGTAGACTGAGGGAGCTGTTTTCATAGCTTTCTTCAGTCTTTTTACTTTTTTATAGTTGTCTTTTAAAGTTAATATATTTATTCTTACTGTTTTATTGTAATTTATTGGTGTTTTAAACCCCTTTTAGCTGGTGGTGCCTCCAAAATGTCGGCCAGCCATGCCGGCATGAGGAGGCACCACAGCGTGCGTTTTACCTTTTTAGAAAAAGATGGGAAATTGGTCACCATGTCACGCCTTGATTTTTCCAGGAAGCTTGTGCAGGGCGTGCTCGGCTTTTCCCCGACAGACCTGAATTGTGTCCTGACCTTGCCCTTCAACAAAGGATTTGATGTAAGTTTTTGCTCTGCCGCACTCCTACGACAGTTCTGGTCCCGTTTTGAAAATGTGAAACCCCAGTTTTCTGTGTTCAATGTGGAGAAGCTTTCTGACAATGCGCTTAAAACCGTCATTGTCAGGATGTTCAATGAAACTGTGAATGCAGAAGACATCTGTGCATGGCTGGGAAGATACTGCACTGCTAAAGGCCAGGCTACCAAGGTGAGGGATGAAGACGGTATCTGGAATTGTGCTTGGAGGGTCCCCATTCAACAATGGCAGGACCCCCAGGGCTTCCAGGGCCTGAAGCATCTCCCGCCCATGATAGTCCTTGGGGAAAACAGGGGCTATATACATTACCAGGGCCAGCCCAAGCTCTGCCGTAAGTGTGGTCAGCATGGCCACCTGGCTGAAGCCTGTGAGCTGGTCGTCTGTAGGAAGTGCAGAGAAATTGGTCACACCTTTGAGGAGTGTACTAATGGCAGAAGGTGCAATCTTTGTGGAGACACAAACCACCTCTTCAGAGATTGCCCCAAATCCTTTGCCAACAAGTTGAAGGCAGCAAAATGGGCGGAAAGTGAGAAAAGTGACGGACATGAGGAACAGGTGAAAGAGATAATTGAAGAGGCGGGTATTGTGAACCCAGATCCTCCATCCACTACTGTGGTTGGAGGAGAAGGATCAGTTGAGGTTGAAGGGGAGGGGCCTGTAAAGAGCTCCTCAGGTGAATCTGATGGAGTCAACGAGGACATGCAGGCAGCAGGTGGAGCTGGTTCCAGTGGTGAGGAAAGCCAGGGATCCAGCGAGGATGCCCCCCTCCCCAATGCCCAACAACCCAAGAGACCGGCATCAGAATTGTCCTCCGGGTCCCCCCGGGTCTCGGAGAAGAGGGGAAGAGTTGAGGTCTCCTCAGGCAGTTCATCTGCGGAGGAACCCAGAGTCTTCCCTTCCGATTCACCCAATGAGGTTTCTTTTCTTTCAATTGCTCTGCAATCAACCCCAAAGGGCTCAAAAATGAACTGCAGGTTGCAGGAGAGACCAACTCCCAGAGCCCGAACGGGGAACAGAGCTCAAACCCTTCACACCTCACCAGTGGAAGTGAAGGAAGAGCTCTGTTCACAAGTGATCACTTAGTCACTGATTTTAATGATTTTATAATGTCTTTTTTGTAGTCTTTTAAAATGTCCTACTTGTTGTTTTTAACCATACTCATGACTCTCACCTTCTCTACTGTCAATGTGAGAAGTGTGAAGTCTAGAGTTAGAGCCCAGAGTGTTTTATCCTTTTTATCTTCCTTTAAGTCTGATGTGTTTTTATTACAAGAATGTGCAATACCTTTTTTAAAATCTTACAAACAGTGGGAGGACATGTGGCCACTCCAGTCAATATGGAGTGGATCCAACAGCAATAAAAATGATGGAGTGGCCATTTTAATTAATAATCCTCAGATCTTGGTGAAGGGCAGCACTGTGGTGAGAGACGGTAGGGCACTTTTAACACATTTGACTTTTATGGGTAAGGATTTTAGGCTCTTGAATATTTATGGTTTTAATGACAAAAACGACAGGTACGACCTTTTAGAGGACTTGCAGTCCCACATGCTAGGACGAGTGCCACTAATTTTAGGAGGTGATTTTAATTGTATTTTAACAAGAAAGGACAGGAGAAGAACAGGCGAGGATTTTAAAATAGATAAGACATCGGTTTTATTGCAGGCTCTATGCAGGGATTTTAAACTACAAGACTGTTTTAAGACCATGCATCCCAGAGAGGAGGGCTTAACTTGGTTCAGTAGTGACAGCACCAGAGCCTCTCGCATAGACTACCTTTTTACACGTGACTGCCCGCCAACCGATGCTACATTGAGCCCTGTTTTCTTCTCCGATCACCTCCTCCTGTCTTGCACCCTTTCACTGTCTTCTGGTGTGACTGTAGGAAGAGGTCTGTGGAAGCTCAACTGCTCCCTGCTGGAGGACAACAATGTTGTCAGCCAGTACAGGGAGCGGTACAGAGAGTGGCAGACCCTTCAAGACATGTACCATTCACGGGCACAGTGGTGGGAAATGGTGAAGGGAAAGACACAGACTTTTTTTAAACAAGTAGGCAAAACAAAAAAAGCCACAGAAAACAGACGCATGATGGGACTGCAAAAAAGACTACAGAGATATTTTAAACTAATACAATATGGTTTGGATTTTAGTGACGAAATTAAACAAATCAAAAAGGAAATGTCCTTTTTAGCAGAAATAAAAAGTAAGGGAATCATTTTAAGAAGCCGCGAAAGAGAACTGGAGGAAGGAGAAAAATGCACCAGGTACTTTTTTAAGAAAATTTTAAATAAAGGGAGATCCATGATTAAACTAAAAAAAAGAGATGGTTCCATAACAAATTCAAATGAAGAATGTATGGAGGAGGTTGAATGGTTTTATGAAAATTTATATCAAAATAAAACTGTAAACAGTGATGCAATGAGCGAAGTTTTAAATTTTATAGAGAAAACAATTGATGACAGTGTGCTTTTAACCCAAGATTTTACCTTTTTAGAGTTAAATAAATGTATGAATGGTTTTAAAAAAGGCAAGTCCCCTGGACAAGACGGACTTCCTTTTGAATTTTATTTAACTTTTTGGGACATTTTAGCACCTGACTTGCTCACTGTTTTTAAGGACTTTGATAAACATGACCAACTTCCAGACAGTTTTAAAGTAGGGATAGTGACTCTTCTCCATAAAGACAAAGACAAGACTGACTTGAGAAACTGGAGACCTATCACTCTTTTAAACTTTGACTGTAAACTTTTTAGTAAACTTTTATCATCACGAATGTCCTTGTTTTTAAAAGACCTGATTCACCCGGATCAAGCCTGTGCCATCCCGGGGAGGAAGATCACCGACAGCCTCCTGCTGATCAGAGACACCATCTGTTTTGCGAGAGACAGGAACATCCGGCTGGTAGTCCTAAATTTAGATTTTGAAAAAGCCTTTGATCGGGTCTCGCACCAGTACCTTTTCAAGGTGCTGCAAAAAATGGGATTCCCAGAAAGGTTTCTAGCTTGGGTGGGATTGCTGTACCGGGACATCAGCAGCAGATTTGTGGTTAACGGGCATTTGACAAAAGCAGTGAAAATCAACTGCGGTGTCCGTCAGGGCTGTCCGTTATCTGCCCTCCTCTACGTGGCGTGTGTGGAACCGCTGGCACAGATCTTGAGAAGGGACCAACGAATCAATGGGGTGAGTATCCCAGGGAGCGGGGGACTTGCCACCAAATGTGTTTTATACATGGACGACGTGAACATTTTATGCACCGACCTTTTATCAGTCAATAGGACCCTGGACGTGACGGACTTTTATGGACAGGCCTCTGGGTCGAAACTGAACCGAGACAAGACCCAAGCCCAGTTTTACGGACCGTGGACGGCGACTGAGACGACTGGACTTCCCCTGACCGTGACCCAGACTGAACCAAAAATACTGGGGGTGAAATTTGACACGGACGGAGCGGGAAAGACAAACTGGCCAGACGTAGTAGGGAAAGTGAGACAACGACTAGGATTCTGGGGACTTAGAGGACTGACCATGGAAGGAAAGGTTTTAATCATCAAAGCTGTGATTTTACCTTTGCTTTTATTGATCGGCTCTGTTTTTATGCCCCCGAGGAGCGTGCTCTTAGATCTGGACCGGGCCATGTTTTACTTTTTATGGGGCTCAAAGTGGGAAAGGGTAAGAAGAGAAATAATGAAAAAGCCAAAAGAGAAAGGAGGAAAAGGAGTCCCGGACTTCTATTTAACACTGGGAAGTTTTTACACGGCACAGCATATGGCTATTGCCACGGACCCCTCCAGGAACCCAAAGACAAGTGCAATGTCTCGTTTCTGGATGGGGTCCTACCTCCGAAAACTCAAGATTTTACCCACCGATCTTAAAGTACCAGTGTCTTTTAACCTGCCACCGGCCTATGGTTTTATCAAGACATTTCTTAAACATTTGAACCTGGAACAGGAGGAGTTGCAGATTTTAACTAACCACAGATGTCTGATCTCTGTTGTGCAGGAACGGGAACCAGTGAGTCCAGTGCGCGGGCTCGCACTCGGTGAGCCCTCCACAGTTTGGCGCAACGTGAACCATCCTGTTCTCCCAAACAGACTCCGGGACCTGTCATGGCTGGTGGCTCACGAGGTTCTCCCAGTCAGAGCCGTCATGCACTCCCGAGGAATGGCGGCGCACTCAACTTGCCCCCGGCCTGGTTGTGGCGCTCCTGAGTCGGTGAGGCACCTCCTCTGGGAGTGCAGCGCTGCCGTAGACCAGTGGGCAACGGCCGGCTCCTTGCAATTCCCGTACTTGCCAGCAGGGGAGGTCCTTACAGCACAGCTGGTGCTATACGGGGTGAGCCAAAAGGTCAGGACAAAGGAAGACTTTGCAAAGATGTGGCTCACCCTGGCCGCCATCAAAGACGCCACCTGGACCTCCAGAAACCTGCTGGTGAGAAGGCATAGGCAGATCCCCCCCGTGGCTGTGATCCAGATGGCCGCAGCGACGGTCCGGGAGGTGGAAGCTGCAGGCGGCAGGCCGAGGACACAGCCACAAAGAAGAATCGCCTCCCTGCCCATTCGGACGAAGGAGCCGGAGCCTCACAAGAAAAGGTCAAGGCAGCGGCGGCCTGGCTCTCCGGGTGTGTCTGGAGGGAAGGAGCACGAGGGAGAGGACCTCCTCTGAGCACCATGGCAGAACCCCGAGAGACCAAATGTTTGGGAGAACAGGATGAGTTCCTCTTGATAGGGACTCACTGCTCTCCTGCACCACAGAATAGACTTTTAAAACTGAATGCACTTCCTTTTAGCGACTTTTACAATGATAGGCACTTTTTGTATTCCTCATGTCTCATCATTTTACTCAACAGGTCTTGTTTTAATCATGAATATCTATTTATTTAAACTATTGTATTGATGATATTTTAAACAGAAACTTATACCTTCTTTGTTTTTGTGTCGAATGACGAATGAAGAAACTGACCTGTAAAATGTGCCAATAAAATCTTGTAAAAGAAAAGAAAAAAAATCTGTTCTTATCAGTTTAATATCTGATATGTCCCCTATCTGGGGACTGTATATTAAATAGATTTTTGGAACAGGGAGATGGAATAGGAGCTTGCTCTGTCCACTCCACGCATCGACCTGGTATTGCAGTTCATCTGGGAATGGTGCACCCTCCTCTGCTGTTGAAGGAAACCTCAATAGTTGTTGGTAGAAGGAGTTTGCTCAAAGTGGAACAAAGAAAGCAAGTTTCACCAGCAGTGTAAAACAAAGAGCTTCTCCTGTCTGTGCCAGCAGGGGTGTGAGCCTGTCGTCTCTGACACCTTAGCACCTCTCTCAATGCACTCAAGGGGGAGGTGAATGAAATGTTGAGGCAAAGGCCCAGCAAGAATGCGGGCCCAGAATCACTGTCTCCCCGTCCACCTCCAGGACTCTGAGACGTACAGGAAAGATTGTGGATGATATCTCACAGCCCGCTCAATCTGCTGGAGCCACTGCCCTGTGGCCGGAGGACGCACTGATATGTGGAGGTCAATGGCTGACTTGGAGATATGTGGTTGTTTGTGTGTGTCGTCAGAATTCCTATGTTTTCTCATGGTTTTCCCTGAAAAATGGCAGAAAAACTGAAAACGACCCTGGAAGCCATTTTGAAAAAGGAGTGTTTTCACTGGCTCGGACTGCTGTTGCCGTGTAAACACCCCGAAACGCAACAGAAGATTGTGGTTTTCACCTGAAAACCATGTTGTGTGAGCGGCGCGTGGACAACTCGTCCATGGATAACTCGTCCACAAAACTGCAAACTTGGACAACTCGTCTACAGGATGCTGGACAACTCGTCCACGACAAGCTTTGTCAGCATTACTGATTCGAAGGATTCCATTTTAATATATATTTAACACATTTGGAAGGATAACTAACTGTATCTGACACAAAAACATCAGATGTATCAACATATGTGACACAATAATGACGTTGAAACGCCACTTCATAGGTGACGGCTTTGAGTGATGCGTCCAGGTGCTGGTTAACGTGTCGGAAGCTGCTTTGTGACACGTTAAGGAGCTGCGGGGCTCGTACAGTTTTCCACGACATGTTTTTTCAGCAGTACAGTGGTCCCTCGTTTATCGTGGGGGTTACGTTCTAAAAATAACCCGCAAGAAGCGAAATCCAGGAAGTCAACTCTTTTTATTTTACAAGTATTATATATGTTTCAAGGCTGTAAAACATTCCCTCACATTTCTCTCTTGTTTAAGCTCAATTTTGGGATGTTTTGCAATCTCCTATTGGACCAGCAGCTTACATGTGGCTCAAACACAATGCCCATTACAACAATATCACTACGCAAGTAAAAATAGTGCCGACTTTAAACATTGGTTTAAACAAAAACAAACTGCCGGATCACAAAAGGAGAACTTTGGCACTCTCCTGATCATGCTTTCTGGGCTGGTCCCTCCAACCAACGCCAGGCGGGTAATCTGAAAACAGAGGGAAAATGTTGAGTGCTAAAGTGTACAGTGTGCCATGTCAAATGAGAACACATTTGAAAGCATACATTTAGTACATTTCTGCAGTGACATAAAGGCGTGATCGTCTAGTTTAATCATTACGTGAAACTTTGGCTGAATCGCTGCTGGACACGGCCTCGGCCATCCGCCACCGGAGCCGACAGAACCTCAAGCTCTGGAGATCCGTACCCAGCGAGGACTGGCTCCTTTTCTGTTCTCTGTGTTTGTTAAATAAACTCTCCAGTGCATACGTCTGTCTCCAGCTTCTTTATCTGACCTGAGCCTCCGAAGTTGCACCGTAACAGTCATCGCATCATGTCTATTATGTATTGGCTGTGCAAGCTTTACATCGTTTGACATTTTATTTTTTACGTGTTGGAAAATGTTGGGCAGAATGGACACACAGGCCTACATCTTTTATTTGATGTTTGGCAGCATTGAAATAGATTTAAATTGAATAAAGCATTCAATGGCATAACAAGCTTTGTGGCATGGTAAAAGCCGATGCATTTTCTGAAGTAATTGCCAAATACACTGCTGACTAAATAACAATTATGGAAATGACCACCATTGTGGGAATTGTCAGAAATGCCCGCACAATGAAAACCATGGTTGTACTATGGCCGTAAAGTGTTTGATGAATTGAGCCCAATATTTCTCTGCCAAAAACTCCCTACAATTTCAGACATAAGGAAATACACAATACCATCTTCTGCCGGACTGTTTCCTCCTTCAGTGCAGTTTCAGCCTCATCAAACTGCTCCTCGGTGGTCAGTGGCAGCACCACAGGGAAGTGGTCTTCCCTCTGCAAGACAGGTTCATTTGTTGCTCTTGGAACCTCAACATGTGGCATTTCTGACAGCCTTTTAACAATTTGTTTTAGAGGTTGGTGTGGCTTACGCAAAAGATGCTTTATTTGGCCAAGATAATTCTCAAAAGGGAATCCTGAAACATTATCTAGCGGTCCAAATTGTTTGTATTCATCAGCTAAATGTATAAGCTGGTGAACACTGAACACAATCTCATTCCTACCATACAACTGTCCAAAGTGTCCCACAAAGGAAATCATCAAGTTATGTGCAAATTCAACCATTTGGCCAGAAAGTCCAGGAGACAACAACAAATACATGGCCACTGAAAATAACATAAAGTTGCCATATAACTCACTGGGAAGGCAGTCCTTCGGCACAACAGGACCCCAGTATAACATGAAGGATCGGAGTTCAGTAGCTTTCCAACGATCAAGCTCATTCAAACCTCTTGGCTTGCGGTTGAATTCACATGGGGTGTGGGAGTGTAACAGCAGCAGTTTGCTCGATATACTGTTCACAGTTTGTGAAGGAAGCCTATAGGCTAGATTGCCCTTTAACCACAAATTCAACAGTTTTCTCATCAACCCAAGACAACAGAGGTGCATATAATCTATTGGGAATGAAGAAACCATCTTTATGACCCCTGTTAAAGGACTGAGTTTCTGTTTCAAGTGGTGTTGCTCATCAATCATATCACAATAACTCGAGTCCGTCCTCAGCCTGACATTAGTTTCAGGATATGTCATTTTGTTGTTCATCCACACACCCTCTTGATCACACTTGTCGCACCCTGAATAACCATTATGTGACTTAATATTCTTAACAAAGGCTCTGGCAGGCGCATCACACACAAATGAGGAAACCTGTACACTCAATAGCTTACCATTATAAACAATGCCATTAGCCAGTACATTTGTAAGGTCATTAACAAACATCTTCAAATACTCAGCTACACACTTTGGCTTGCTTAGACCACTAAATATACCTACAATAAATGGGGACTTGGTGTAATCACATTTCAGGATTGCAAGTATAGGCCAGAATTGAAGTCTTGAACTTCTAAAGAGAGGGAGGCCATCTATGTTGAATTGCAAAGTAAGAGTTGTGAGGTTAACTGGTGAACTCAGACATTTCAACCGTGAAATTATTCCTTGCACCAACCCAAAGTGATCGTATTCGCCACCTTGTATTTGAGTGGTTGCAACATGAGATTGTGTTCAAAGCAGAGTCCTTGCATCTTTAGGGAGCTTAGGGTGAAATATCTTTAAGATGGACAGCAGAGCAGACAAAGCAACCAGACTGATTGAGTAGGATGTTGCCCAATATCTTAGACTACTTATGAGCAGATCTGGACTAGGCGGATGCTCACCATCACTGTCAGAGTCAGAAGAGTCATCATCATTACTATCATATGCAAGATAATCTTCCATTTGCATACGATCTGGTTCAACTTTCTTTCCAGCTACACTGCCATCTGTATGATCAATTTCCATGTGTACATAATCCAGCTCAAAACCATTGACAACTGCACTGCCGTCAATATAATTTTCCAAGGGTACATGGGATGTTGTTGGTGCATCGTGTGAGATTGTGATGGGAGGTGCCCTATTTACAGAGGGGTATACATCTTCCCTTTGATTATTCAGAGCTTCCTCATGTTCCTCAAGGATTTCTGCCTCCACCTCCCTTAGAGCTTTAATGACTCTACGTCTTTTAGACCAATAAGAGGCCATCCTAACCAATTTAGAGCTGATTTTTTCTAAAAATGACTTCAAAAAGCTAATGTTAAAAGCTACAAGTTCTAATCTGAATAAATCTAAAAATACATTCACTATATGTAAAGCAAATAATAAAACAGGTTCGAACAATATGGTATGAAAGGTGCTGCTATTACTTGGCCAAGTTTAATGTACAGTAGTCCTCTTGTAAAACTGTAAAGAGAGGAAAACAAATATGAACACATATACATATTTTATATTTGTATGTCCATGTGTATATATACATGACACTGCTGACAGAGCAGCTTAAAAGCCTGAACATATTCGCTGCCTCGTCTGCTGACTTCATGCAGGTCGCGGGTGGTTCATGCTGATGGCCCCATTCTGGACTCACTTTGCATTGCTCAAGATGGAGGATCCATGCACAGCCGGCAGCTCAGGCCATGCGGTCAAACATTTGGCTGCACGTGCACTAACAAAGTAGGGCCGCACTTTAGGCCGTGCAAAGTGTGGCCCTACACCCTTCTTCCCACGTGCTCCAACAAAGTAGGGCCGCATGGCCTGAGCTGCCGACTGCGCATGGATCCTCCGTCTTCCCGTCAGAACAATCACAAATTAAAAGCCAATAAAGATACCCAGACGGCTAAACTCCTACAATGAAACCCAAACTACTTTAGGAAAGATGGAGAACACTGGGCAACAGAAGTGGGGATATTTCCGTTCATGTTATGAAACGAAGTGAGTCCAGAGTGGAGCATGGCCATCATGAACCACCCGCGGCCTACGCCATGGCCATGCAGACCAGCATTGCGGTGTGTCAAGCCACGTGGCTTAACACACCGCAATGCTCGTCTGCATGGCCATGGCGTTGCCCCCCCCACCCGACTTTCCCACCGGAACTCTCCGGACACCGGGACCACAGTGTTCGTTAGCAGTTGGGACAGTTGTCGACCGCATGTAACGTTTGAGTTTCTACGATTTACGTTACGAGGGCGAGTTTAGCTAGCTGGCGAACAGCACATCGCTCCTACCTTCTTTTTTTTTTAATGAAACCGGGCAATAAAACTTTGCAAGCAAATACGCTCATGTCACGTATTTAACCTTAATGTTATACGGTGACTCAAGACAATTATTATGCTGAAATGCTGACAATGAAATATCCTCTTACCTTCCGAAATGATGCTGTGACCGCGCGCAACAATTCCTTCGCAGCAATGAGACCTCTTCTCCCGCAGCGACCACACCTGATTCTACCCACAATGCAAAGCGCGCATGACGAGATCACGTGCGTTCTCACGATAATGAACATCGCGGGGCGGCGACATTAAGCTGCAATCTCCAGACAGTTTCCAGCCGTCTGCGAAGCACAATGTGAACCCGTGTGTGTGTGTGTGTGTGTGTGTGTGTGTGTGTGTGTGTGTGTGTGTGTGTGTGTGTGTGTGTGTGTGTGTGTGTTGAATCTTTGAACTGAACAATTTTACAGGACAAATGATTTTACACCAAATGTATAGTTTGTGGTCCTCATGGAGGCCATATACCAGATGCTCTGAGGTGTGCAGGCGCCTCAGTAGGTGGAGCAGCTGCCTAAAACTGCTACTGCCTTGATCTCATGAGATTTTCATTGCCAGCAAATGGCGCGTGGACAACTCGTCCATGGATAACTCGTCCACAAAACTGCAAGCTTGGACAACTCGTCTACAGGATGCTGGACAACTCGTCCACGACAACCTTTGTCAGCATTACTGATTCGAAGGATTCCATTTTAATATATATTTAACACATTTGGAAGGATAACTAACTGTATCTGACACAAAAACATCAGATGTATCAACATATGTGACACAATAATGACGTTGAAACGCCACTTCATAGGTGACGGCTTTGAGTGATGCGTCCAGGTGCTGGTTAACGTGTCGGAAGCTGCTTTGTGACACGTTAAGGAGCTGCGGGGCTCGTACAGTTTTCCACATGACATGTTTTTTCAGCAGTACAGTGGTCCCTCGTTTATCGTGGGGGTTACATTCTAAAAATAACCCACAAGAAGCGAAATCCAGGAAGTCAACTCTTTTTATTTTACAAGTATTATATATGTTTCAAGGCTGTAAAACATTCCCTCACATTTCTCTCTTGTTTACGCTCAATTTTGGGATGTTTTGCAATCTCCTATTGGACCAGCAGCTTACATGTGGCTCAAACACAATGCCCATTACAACAATATCACTACGCAAGTAAAAATAGTGCCGACTTTAAACATTGGTTTAAACAAAAACAAACTCCCGGATTACAATAGAAGAACTTTTGACGTCTTTCTCATGACTAATATATCTTGGTAACAATGCCCATAACAACAATGTCATTACGCAAGTAATGACGTGTCGCCTCCCACAAGGACAACATCATCCTGAAGTTTGCAGATGACACCGCTGTGATCGGACGCATCACAGGGGATGATGAAGCGGCTTACAGGAGGGAGGTGGCTGGTCTAGTGGCTTGGTGTGAGGACAACAACCTCTCCCTTAACACAGACAAGACAAAGGAGATGATAGTGGACAGGAGGAAGGAGAGGAGACCTCATCATCCACTGTCTATCCGGGAGCTTGAGATGGAGAGGGTGAGCAGCTTCAAATACCTGGGTGTCCACATCAGCGAGGACCTCGCCTGGACATTCAACACCACACAGGTGGTCAAGAGGGCCCAACAACGGCTGTACTTCCTGAGGAGGCTGAAGAAATAGGGCATGTCTCCCAGGATACTCAAGAACTTCTACAGCTGTGTGGTTGAGGGCACCTTAACCAGCTGCATCACAGCCTGGTACGGCAACACTACTGTGGCGGACCGCAGTCGCCTGCAGAGAGTGGTTAAGACAGCCGAGAAGATCACCAGAACACCACTGCCCTCTCTGCAGAGCATCTACCAGCACAGATGTTACCTGTTGGATTAAGAACCTTGTGCCCTCCCCATTCCTGTGCCTTCCCCTTCATGTGACTTATTCCTCCTACGTAAATAGCCTGCGATTACTGCAAAAAGTGTCCAAATGAAGCATCACCAACAAATATTCAAGCAACCATAAAAAGTAGCCAAAATGAGTCTTGCACGCATATTGTTGTGCAGAATTCCTTAAATGGGCGTGGCTCAATGTGAACCCGTGTGTGTGTGTGTGTGCGTGTGTGTGTGTGTGTGTGTGTGTGTGTTGAATCTTTGAACTGAACAATTTTACAGGACAAATGATTTTACACCAAATGTCTAGTTTGTGGTCCTCATGGAGGCCATATACCAGATGCTCTGAGGTGTGCAGGCGCCTCAGTAGGTGGAGCAGCTGCCTAAAACTGCTACTGCCTTGATCTCATGAGATTTTCATTGCCAGCAAATGGTCAAATATAAACCACATCATGAAGAAAATATATTATAAAATGATATGAATAATATTTCGATTTGGTGTTCCGTATGGGTGAAAATATTCAGAATCCCTAAATATCTGTTTTTGGATTCGGTCTAGAATATGGACGTCTCTAAAGCATATTTTTGTTGATATGCACCATATCTGGTCAAATACGAACCCACTATGTGACATGAAGACAAAATATTGTATACAGTAAACATTTTGAAGTTCGTCAGTATGTTCTATTAAGCCGGCCGAACATACTGACGAACTTCAAAATAGATATGGCCATATCTAATCACACATTTTGTTTCTGGAATATGGATCAAATACATGGCATATCATAATATGTTAATTATACAGTCTATATTAGATTAATGTATCACATAAACCGCTATAGATTTTCCAATGCATATGGTTGTGTTGACACATCTCATCAAATACGGATGAAGTATACAGCTCCTTATGACTATGATGCAATGCGCAATACAAAAATATAATGATACTCTAATTTGAGTAGAATAATTGCAAGATTTGCAAAAGTATACCATATCAAAGTTCAACCTTGTGAAAGTTGACCTTGATTTTAAGGCACTTCTGGACGGGACACTAAATTCATGTCAGTTGTACCTGGTGAGTCACAGTCATCAGAATCTGCCCTCCATTTGTCTCAGTGTCATTTCTCGGCCTTTTAAGCCATAAGTAATAACAATAATAAAAAGTATCAGCAGCCCACATTGAAACCATGTCACATCAATGTAGAGATATTCAACATTGAAAATGCAACATCTATACAATGTCAAATCAATGACAATTCTTCAATTGTTGAAATAGTAACTGTAATTAAACATTGAAACAACATCGCTTTTTCAACCTCAACCAAAAATAACCAATCTGACCAAAATCCAACGTTGAATCAATGCCTTTTGCTATCTGGCTCAATGTCTGACTGGGACTTGTGGTAACGGTGGATCCTGTGCACCTTTTAGCTCAGACCCATTGTGGTATCGCTTCTCGGCCTTTTGGCTAAGATCAAGTGTAGTATCTGTTCTTATCAGTTTAATATCTGATATGTCCCCTATCTGGGGACTGTATATTAAATTGATTTTTGGAACAGGGAGATGGAATAGGAGCTTGCTCTGTCCACTCCACGCATCGACCTGGTATTGCAGTTCATCTGGGAATGGTGCACCCTCCTCTGCTGTTGAAGGAAACCTCAATAGTTGTTGGTAGAAGGAGTTTGCTCAAAGTGGAACAAAGAAAGCAAGTTTCACCAGCAGTGTAAAACAAAGAGCTTCTCCTGTCTGTGCCAGCAGGGGTGTGAGCCTGTCGTCTCTGACACCTTAGCACCTCTCTCAATGCACTCAAGGGGGAGGTGAATGAAATGTTGAGGCAAAGGCCCAGCAAGAATGCGGGCCCAGAATCACTGTCTCCCCGTCCACCTCCAGGACTCTGAGACGTACAGGAAAGATTGTGGATGATATCTCACAGCCCGCTCAATCTGCTGGAGCCACTGCCCTGTGGCCGGAGGACGCACTGATATGTGGAGGTCAATGGCTGACTTGGAGATATGTGGTTGTTTGTGTGTGTCGTCAGAATTCCTATGTTTTCTCATGGTTTTCCCTGAAAAATGGCAGAAAAACTGAAAACGACCCTGGAAGCCATTTTGAAAAAGGAGTGTTTTCACTGGCTCGGACTGCTGTTGCCGTGGAAACACCCCGAAACGCAACAGAAGATTGTGGTTTTCACCTGAAAACCATGTTTTGTGAGCGGCGCGTGGACAACTCGTCCATGGATAACTCGTCCACAAAACTGCAAACTTGGACAACTCGTCTACAGGATGCTGGACAACTCGTCCACGACAAGCTTTGTCAGCATTACTGATTCGAAGGATTCCATTTTAATATATATTTAACACATTTGGAAGGATAACTAACTGTATCTGACACAAAAACATCAGATGTATCAACATATGTGACACAATAATGACGTTGAAACGCCACTTCATAGGTGACGGCTTTGAGTGATGCGTCCAGGTGCTGGTTAACGTGTCGGAAGCTGCTTTGTGACACGTTAAGGAGCTGCGGGGCTCGTACAGTTTTCCACATGACATGTTTTTTCAGCAGTACAGTGGTCCCTCGTTTATCGTGGGGGTTACGTTCTAAAAATAACCCGCAAGAAGCGAAATCCAGGAAGTCAACTCTTTTTATTTTACAAGTATTATATATGTTTCAAGGCTGTAAAACATTCCCTCACATTTCTCTCTTGTTTACGCTCAATTTTGGGATGTTTTGCAATCTCCTATTGGACCAGCAGCTTACATGTGGCTCAAACACAATGCCCATTACAACAATATCACTACGCAAGTAAAAATAGTGCCGACTTTAAACATTGGTTTAAAAGAAAACAAACTGCCGGAATACAATAGAAGAACTTTTGACGTTGAATCAACCTTGTTTCAACCATGTTATCAACATTGATAAATTACTATTAAAAGGCCATTTCAGCACTTTTAACATTCCTTTATTTTTTAATGCGTCAAATAAAGCCAAAATAATCACTTTAATCTCCATTTAGTGAAGTTCCACAGGGACCATGCCAAAGTCATCCAGTAGTGACATCACTGCACTGAAGGGAAGCGATGTCACTGCTGGAAAACCAAGTTTGGAGCAACTGCAGAACTTTAAAACCAAATAGAATCACGTGATTATTTCTTACAATCATAAAATACAGGGGAAGGGTGAAACATTCTGAAGTGGTTCATTAAGTATGCGTACAGCAGTGGCTCTCAAACAGTTTATACAGACTTCAATGTACATACTCCAAAATTGATAATAATTATGCCATTAAAAGGTAAATATTTGAAAATAAGTAGAGTGCTTGCAGATTAAAAATTTTTTTTTAAGGAAACCAAGGTTGAGAACAGTTGCTTTACTTGCTGTCAGGCTGGGACTGGAAGCAGGACTCAGGTGCAGAGGATATCAGTAAAATGAGTTTTATTAAAACCAAAAATCCACAGTTGTGGAAAAAAAAGGACAACTCAACATGAGGTAGGGGTGGGGAGACAAGGGGGCGAACATCAGCTTGTAGTCCCCATGGAACGCGCCACGCCACCACTCCTCTCAGGTGCATAGCGCAGCCACTTCTGCATTGCACCCTCGTACTGCTTTTCAGTCAGCCTCCGGTCAAACTGACGAGCAGCCGCTGTGAGAAAGAAAGAAGGAAACACGGTACTTGTTATAAAAGCAGCAATGCACGCTACAAGTTCTAATCTGAATAAATCTAAAAATACATTCACTATATGTAAAGCAAATAATAAAACAGGTTCGAACAATATGGTATGAAAGGTGCTGCTATTACTTGGCCAAGTTTAATGTACAGGAGTCCTCTTGTAAAACTGTAAAGAGAGGAAAACAAATATGAACACATATACATATTTTATATTTGTATGTCCATGTGTATATATACATGACACTGCTGACAGAGCAGCTTAAAAGCCTGAACATATTCGCTGCCTCGTCTGCTGACTTCATGCAGGTCGCGGGTGGTTCATGCTGATGGCCCCATTCTGGACTCACTTTGCATTGCTCAAGATGGAGGATCCATGCACAGCCGGCAGCTCAGGCCATGCGGTCAAACATTTGGCTGCACGTGCACTAACAAAGTAGGGCCGCACTTTAGGCCGTGCAAAGTGTGGCCCTACACCCTTCCTCCCACGTGCTCCAACAAAGTAGGGCCGCATGGCCTGAGCTGCCGACTGCGCATGGATCCTCCGTCTTCCCATCAGAACAATCACAAATTAAAAGCCAATAAAGATACCCAGACGGCTAAACTCCTACAATGAAACCCAAACTGCTTTAGGAAAGATGGAGAACACTGGGCAACAGAAGTGGGGATATTTCCGTTCATGTTATGAAACGAAGTGAGTCCAGAGTGGAGCATGGCCATCATGAACCACCCGCGGCCTACGCCATGGCCATGCAGACCAGCATTGCGGTGTGTCAAGCCACGTGGCTTAACACACCGCAATGCTGGTCTGCATGGCCATGGCGTTGCCCCCCCCACCCGACTTTCCCACCGGAACTCTCCGGACACCGGGACCACAGTGTTCGTTAGCAGTTGGGACAGTTGTCGACCGCATGTAACGTTTGAGTCTCTACGATTTACGCTACGAGGGCGAGTTTAGCTAGCTGGCGAACAGCACATCGCTCCTACCTTTTTTTTTTTTTATGAAACCGGGCAATAAAACTTTGCAAGCAAATACGCTCATGTCACGTATTTAACCTTAATGTTATACGGTGACTCAAGACAATTATTATGCTGAAATGCTGACAATGAAATATCCTCTTACCTTCCCGAAATGATGCTGTGACCGCGCGCAACAATTCCTTCGCAGCAATGAGACCTCTTCTCCCGCAGCGACCACACCTGATTCTACCCACAATGCAAAGCGCGCATGACGAGATCACGTGCGTTCTCACGATAATGAACATCGCGGGGCGGCGACATTAAGCTGCAATCTCCAGACATTTTCCAGCCGTCTGCGAAGCACAATGTGAACCCGTGTGTGTGTGTGTGTGCGTGTGTGTGTGTGTGTGTGTGTGTGTGTGTGTGTGCGTGTGGTTGAATCTTTGAACTGAACAATTTTACAGGACAAATGACTTTACACCAAATGTCTAGTTTGTGGTCCTCATGGAGGCCATATACCAGATGCTCTGAGGTGTGCAGGCGCCTCAGTAGGTGGAGCAGCTGCCTAAAACTGCTACTGCCTTGATCTCATGAGATTTTCATTGCCAGCAAATGGAGCCTGGTCAAATATAAACCACATCATGAAGAAAATATATTATAAAATGATATGAATAATATTTCGATTTGGTGTTCCGTATGGGTGAAAATATTCAGAATCCCTAAATATCTGTTTTTGGATTCGGTCTAGAATATGGACGTCTCTAAAGCATATTTTTGTTGATATGCACCATATCTGGTCAAATACGAACCCACTATGTGACATGAAGACAAAATATTGTATACAGTAAACATTTTGAAGTTCGTCAGTATGTTCTATTAAGCCGGCCGAACATACTGACGAACTTCAAAATAGATATGGCCATATCTAATCACACATTTTGTTTCTGGAATATGGATCAAATACATGGCATATCATAATATGTTAATTATACAGTCTATATTAGATTAATGTATCACATAAACCGCTATAGATTTTCCAATGCATATGGTTGTGTTGACACATCTCATCAAATACGGATTAAGTATACAGCTCCTTATGACTATGATGCAATGCGCAATACAAAAATATAATGATACTCTAATTTGAGTAGAATAATTGCAAGATTTGCAAAAGTATACCATATCAAAGTTCAACCTTGTGAAAGTTGACCTTGATTTTAAGGCACTTCTGGACCGGACACTAAATTCATGTCAGTTGTACCTGGTGAGTCACAGTCATCAGAATCTGTCCTCCATTTGTCTCAGTGTCATTTCTCGGCCTTTTAAGCCATAAGTAATAACAATAATAAAAAGTATCAGCAGCCCACATTGAAACCATGTCACATCAATGTAGAGATATTCAACATTGAAAATGCAACATCTATACAATGTCAAATCAATGACAATTCTTCAATTGTTGAAATAGTAACTGTAACTAGAAAATTCCCGCGGAAATTTTTTTGTGCCTGCCACCTGCCGCCCCCTGCTGCCGAGCGAGGTAGTGTGAAAAATATGTGGAAATCATGTCATTAGCTAGTGATTCTCGATCGCAGCGGCAGCACGAGGCTACACTCTAAATTTCAGCTCATTTGAACAAACTTTTTAGCATGCGATGCTAACAGCTAACACCGATTTAAGTGCGTGGAAACCATGTGGTCAGCTAGTAATTCTCGATCGCAGCGCCACCACGAGGCCACCCTCCAAATTTCAGCTCATTTGAACAAACTTGTTAGCATGCGATGCTAACACCAGCGATGTAAGTACGTGGAAACCATGTCATTAGCTAGTGATTCTCGATCGCAGCGCCACCACGAGGCCACCCTCCAAATTTCAGGTCATTTGAACAAACTTGTTAGCATGCGATGCTAACAGCAAACAGCGGTTTAAGTGCGTGGAAACCATGTGATCAGCTAGCAATTCTCGATCGCAGCGCTACCACGAGGCCACCCTCCAAATTTCAGCTCATTTAAACAAACTTGTTAGCATGCGATGCTAACACCAGCGATTTAAGTACGTGGAAACCATGTCATTAGCTAGTGATTCTCGATCGCAGCACCAGCACGAGTCCACCCTCCAAATTTGAGCTCATTTGAACAAACTTGTTAGCATGAGATGCTAACACCTGCGATTTGCCTGAAAAATGCAGAAGTTACCTCCCAGGTCTGGCTGACCTGGAATCTGGAGTTTTATGACATTCTGAGATGGTAGGCCAATTAGCTTAGCGCGGCGGATAACTAGCTAGTGCGCCGTGATCGCAGCACCCCCATGAGGCCACCCTCCAAATTTCAGCTCAATTGAACAAACTTTGTAGCATGCTAATTGGCATGCTAACAAGTGTTGATGCTGAGTCATTGCCATCAGCATTAAAATGCATTGAAAAGTATGGTGCCTAAGCTACTGTGTGTGTGTGTGAGCACTGTGTGGTCAGCCATCATGTTACTGGTCCAGTCAATCAGAGGAGCCATGTGTGTTGCCAGGCAGATTTGGAGCAGCTTGTGTGATGTCATGGAGCCGGCTCCTGATTGACAAGCTGCTGCAGGTGCAGAGACTATGAGACGTTATCTGAGGGAAGAAGGGGTTTAAGTACAAACGCAGGTCCCGAACAACTGCTTATAGTTGGAGAACCGTGACACTTGGGTGAAAAATTCCTTCACCGTGGGCGTCGGGAGAAGTTGAAGGACGTGCGGTGTGGTTTTCGTGTCGTCACGAGGTTCCGTCTCCCCGTGAGGACTTGAAACAAATGGCTGAACTTTGGGGATTTGGGGAGAAAATGACTCGTCAAAATGTATTGGCGCGGATGAGACAGAATCCTGCGCTCCCTATCAATTAAGTCCCCTGGAGGGAGAACCGTGTCTCTCTGAGACAAAAGTGTCCCCTCGTGAGAAGCACAAGGCCTGTAGCTACATTTTGATGTATAATATGTTGAGAAAGACAAAGAAATGTGGCCGTGGCGACGAGATAAAAACTTTTTTTTTTCAGTAAAACGGCAGTTTCTCTCCCTCTAACTGACATCTCACCCTCTAGCTTTTCCACATACACACCCATACAAAACTGGAAAAAGGAGGGAAAAGTTGATGACATTTGAAGGCTCACAGTTTAAAACTGGTGAAAGTTTTGAAAAATCCGAGGACATATCTGAATACAGAACAAGTGCGGCAACGTTTGAAGAGTAAGTTTGAGTCTGTAGCTGAATATTTGGCGACGTGATGTGGCGTGGAAAAAGTGTGATTTTTTTTCTTGTTTTTCTTGGCTCCCATGTTAAGCGGATGTAAAAATCATCGCCGTTTTTTACGTGTTGTTCGGAAGCCGTTTGCGATATCCACAATCCAAATGGATGCACAGGATTCCCGATAATTCCCTACGTAGCGATATGCTTTTGTATAAGTACTCCAAACGGTGCGGGACTAGTAGTTCGGCAAACTTTGTGCGGCAGAGGAAGAATAATAAAAAAAAACGGCGTTTTCCCAGGATTGTAATAATTGTGCGACGCCTCTTAAAGAGGCAGGCACAATTAATTAAACATTGAAACAACATCGCTTTTTCAACCTCAACCAAAAATAACCAATCTGACCAAAATCCAACGTTGAATCAATGCCTTTTGCTATCTGGCTCAATGTCTGACTGGGACTTGTGGTAACGGTGGATCCTGTGCACCTTTTAGCTCAGACCCATTGTGGTATCGCTTCTCGGCCTTTTGGCTAAGATCAAGTGTAGTATCTGTTCTTATCAGTTTAATATCTGATATGTCCCCTATCTGGGGACTGTATATTAAATTGATTTTTGGAACAGGGAGATGGAATAGGAGCTTGCTCTGTCCACTCCACTCCACGCATCGACCTGGTATTGCAGTTCATCTGGGAATGGTGCACCCTCCTCTGCTGTTGAAGGAAACCTCAATAGCTGTTGGTAGAAGGAGTTTGCTCAAAGTGGAACAAAGAAAGCAAGTTTCACCAGCAGTGTAAAACAAAGAGCTTCTCCTGTCTGTGCCAGCAGGGGTGTGAGCCTGTCGTCTCTGAAACCTCAGCACCTCTCTCAATGCACTCAAGGGGGAGGTGAATGAAATGTTGAGGCAAAGGCCCAGCAAGAATGCGGGCCCAGAATCACTGTCTCCCCGTCCACCTCCAGGACTCTGAGACGTACAGGAAAGATTGTGGATGATATCTCACAGCCCGCTCAATCTGCTGGAGCCACTGCCCTGTGGCCGGAGGACGCACTGATATGTGGAGGTCAATGGCTGACTTGGAGATATGTGGTTGTTTGTGTGTGTCGTCAGAATTCCTATGTTTTCTCATGGTTTTCCCTGAAAAATGGCAGAAAAACTGAAAACGACCCTGGAAGCCATTTTGAAAAAGGAGTGTTTTCACTGGCTCGGACTGCTGTTGCCGTGGAAACACCCCGAAACGCAACAGAAGATTGTGGTTTTCACCTGAAAACCATGTTGTGTGAGCGGCGCGTGGACAGCTCGTCCATGGATAACTCGTCCACAAAACTGCAAACTTGGACAACTCGTCCACGACAAGCTTTGTCAGCATTACTGATTCGAAGGATTCCATTTTAATATATATTTAACACATTTGGAAGGATAACTAACTGTATCTGACACAAAAACATCAGATGTATCAACATATGTGACACAATAATGACGTTGAAACGCCACTTCATAGGTGACGGCTTTGAGTGATGCGTCCAGGTCCTCTCTGTGTGGCTTTGCCTCCTTACGTCCCTCTCTGGTTGGCCTTGCCTCCTTACGTCCCTCTCTGTGTGGCCTTGCCTCCTTACGTCCCTCTCTGGTTGGCCTTGCCTCCTTACGTCCCTCTCTGGGTGGCCTTGCCTCCTTACGTCCCTCTCTGGGTGGCCTTGCTTCCTTACGTCCCTCCAGGATGAACTGCAGGGGGACAAAGGCTCCAGGAGCCGCAGTGGAGGGACCAAAGAGCCGCATGGGGCTCCGGAGCCGCAGGTTGCCGACCCCTGGGTTAGAAGAAGGATTTTAAATTCTATTCTAGATTGAACAGGGAGCCGATGAAGAGAGGTTAGTATTGGAGTGATGTGATCTCTTATGCTGGTCCTTGTCAGGACTCTCGCTGCAGCACTTTGAATCAACTGAAGACTTTTTAAGCAGTTATTTGGACACCCTGATAATAGAGAGTTACAATAGTTACTCTTGAAGTAAATGCAGGGATTAGTTTTTCAGCATCACTCTGTCAATAATCTGGATTTTAGAGACATTATGCAAATGTAAAGGTAAAGATTACAACAGAATATAAGGTAATGAGCAGCAGCAGTGCAGCTACACTCTACTATCAGGTGAAAGCAGGAAGTAATCAGATTACTCCACCATCACCATATGAAAACAGGAAGTAATCAGATTACTCCACCATCACCAGATGAAAACAGGAAGTAATCAGATTACTACACCATCACCAGGTGAAAACAGGAAGTAATCAGATTACTACACCATCACCAGGTGAAAACAGGAAGTAATCAGATTACTACACCATCACCAGATGAAAACAGGAAGTAATCAGATTACTCCACCATCACCAGATGCATTCAGACTCTTGTTCATCATGTCGGTTGGTTCTCCAGTGAGAGAGTTAGAACGTTCTCCACTGGCTATGAGGCCCTCGGCCTCCAGCCTTGTGTGACCTGAGCCCATCAGGATGTTGATGATGATCTGAAAAACACTGACAAGCTGCATGTAGACAGGTTTCCCTGGTTTCTCTATTTCAGCCTCTGGAAGCACCATGGGGGGTGGGGCAGAGGGCCACACCACCCTCAGAGCCATGTCCAGGACCCAGAAGTCAGCTGATTTAGCCCATACTTTATTAAGAAACGCTCCTCTCCCCTGCCCACCCTGAGTGGTCTCCCAACATTTCACCCAGGGTTACCCTCTTCCTGGCTCTGGATTCTTCCAGCATACTGGAGGCCTCATTGTTCTCGCCTCAGCCACAGGGGCGTCTCTCCACATCCCACCAGTAGAGCCGGGATCGGGCTGTTCCTGACTGCTTTGGTCTGCACCACCTTCACTTTTATAAGGTGGGACTTTGCTGCACTCCCATAATCAATAGGAGAGCAAACCATTGCTCAATAAATCATGAGCAGTGTGTTTTATCTGCCCTGCAAGGCACTGCATAACATTTATACTTTTTTTTCACATGTATTCACTGCTTCCTGAATATGGGTCTTCCAGGTCATCCTCTCGTCAAAGTGCACACCTTCAAATATAAAACATTTAACATTTCCCAAAGGTTTGTTATACACGCTTAACCCTTCAGGCTCTATTCCACATTTATTTCCAAATATCATGTATTTGCTTTTTTCAGCAGATATTTTGAATCCCCTTTTCCCCGCCCACTTTGTCCAGGGCAGACAGACACCAAAACACTACCAAAGATTGGCGTTCTCACCTGAAAACAATGTGTTGTGAGCGGCGCCCATCAACGTCATTTGACTGCGTAACATCTTGTAATATTGGAGCTCCTCTGTATAGAAAATACACTCAAGACTTTTACAATTCATCCAACGGTGGATCCTGTGCACCTTTTAGCTCAGACCCATTGTGGTATCGCTTCTCGGCCTTTTGGCTAAGATCAAGTGTAGTATCTGTTCTTATCAGTTTAATATCTGATATGTCCCCTATCTGGGGACTGTATATTAAATTGATTTTTGGAACAGGGAGATGGAATAGGAGCTTGCTCTGTCCACTCCACGCATCGACCTGGTATTGCAGTTCATCTGGGAATGGTGCACCCTCCTCTGCTGTTGAAGGAAACCTCAATAGTTGTTGGTAGAAGGAGTTTGCTCAAAGTGGAACAAAGAAAGCAAGTTTCACCAGCAGTGTAAAACAAAGAGCTTCTCCTGTCTGTGCCAGCAGGGGTGTGAGCCTGTCGTCTCTGACACCTTAGCACCTCTCTCAATGCACTCAAGGGGGAGGTGAATGAAATGTTGAGGCAAAGGCCCAGCAAGAATGCGGGCCCAGAATCACTGTCTCCCCGTCCACCTCCAGGACTCTGAGACGTACAGGAAAGATTGTGGATGATGTCTCACAGCCCGCTCAATCTGCTGGAGCCACTGCCCTGTGGCCGGAGGACGCACTGATATGTGGAGGTCAATGGCTGACTTGGAGATATGTGGTTGTTTGTGTGTGTCGTCAGAATTCCTATGTTTTCTCATGGTTTTCCCTGAAAAATGGCAGAAAAACTGAAAACGACCCTGGAAGCCATTTTGAAAAAGGAGTGTTTTCACTGGCTCGGACTGCTGTTGCCGTGGAAACACCCCGAAACGCAACAGAAGATTGTGGTTTTCACCTGAAAACCATGTTGTGTGAGCGGCGCGTGGACAACTCGTCCATGGATAACTCGTCCACAAAACTGCAAACTTGGACAACTCGTCTACAGGATGCTGGACAACTCGTCCACGACAAGCTTTGTCAGCATTACTGATTCGAAGGATTCCATTTTAATATATATTTAACACATTTGGAAGGATAACTAACTGTATCTGACACAAAAACATCAGATGTATCAACATATGTGACACAATAATGACGTTGAAACGCCACTTCATAGGTGACGGCTTTGAGTGATGCGTCCAGGTGCTGGTTAACGTGTCGGAAGCTGCTTTGTGACACGTTAAGGAGCTGCGGGGCTCGTACAGTTTTCCACATGACATGTTTTTTCAGCAGTACAGTGGTCCCTCGTTTATCGTGGGGGTTACGTTCTAAAAATAACCCGCAAGAAGCGAAATCCAGGAAGTCAACTCTTTTTATTTTACAAGTATTATATATGTTTCAAGGCTGTAAAACATTCCCTCACATTTCTCTCTTGTTTACGCTCAATTTTGGGATGTTTTGCAATCTCCTATTGGACCAGCAGCTTACATGTGGCTCAAACACAATGCCCATTACAACAATATCACTACGCAAGTAAAAATAGTGCCGACTTTAAACATTGGTTTAAAAGAAAACAAACTGCCGGAATACAATAGAAGAACTTTTGACGTTGAATCAACCTTGTTTCAACCATGTTATCAACATTGATAAATTACTATTAAAAGGCCATTTCAGCACTTTTAACATTCCTTTATTTTTTAATGCGTCAAATAAAGCCAAAATAATCACTTTAATCTCCATTCAGTGAAGTTCCACAGGGACCATGCCAAAGTCATCCAGTAGTGACATCACTGCACTGAAGGGAAGCGATGTCACTGCTGGAAAACCAAGTTTGGAGCAACTGCAGAACTTTAAAACCAAATAGAATCACGTGATTATTTCTTACAATCATAAAATACAGGGGAAGGGTGAAACATTCTGAAGTGGTTCATTAAGTATGCGTACAGCAGTGGCTCTCAAACAGTTTATACAGACTTCAATGTACATACTCCAAAATTGATTATAATTATGCCATTAAAAGGTAAATATTTGAAAATAAGTAGAGTGCTTGCAGATTAAAATTTTTTTTTTAAGGAAACCAAGGTTGAGAACAGTTGCTTTACTTGCTGTCAGGCTGGGACTGGAAGCAGGACTCAGGTGCAGAGGATATCAGTAAAATGAGTTTTATTAAAACCAAAAATCCACAGTTGTGGAAAAAAAAGGACAACTCAACATGAGGTAGGGGTGGGGAGACAAGGGGGCGAACATCAGCTTGTAGTCCCCATGGAACGCGCCACGCCACCACTCCTCTCAGGTGCATAGCGCAGCCACTTCTGCATTGCACCCTCGTACTGCTTTTCAGTCAGCCTCCGGTCAAACTGACGAGCAGCCGCTGTGAGAAAGAAAGAAGGAAACACGGTACTTGTTATAAAAGCAGCAATGCACGCTACAAGTTCTAATCTGAATAAATCTAAAAATACATTCACTATATGTAAAGCAAATAATAAAACAGGTTCGAACAATATGGTATGAAAGGTGCTGCTATTACTTGGCCAAGTTTAATGTACAGGAGTCCTCTTGTAAAACTGTAAAGAGAGGAAAACAAATATGAACACATATACATATTTTATATTTGTATGTCCATGTGTATATATACATGACACTGCTGACAGAGCAGCTTAAAAGCCTGAACATATTCGCTGCCTCGTCTGCTGACTTCATGCAGGTCGCGGGTGGTTCATGCTGATGGCCCCATTCTGGACTCACTTTGCATTGCTCAAGATGGAGGATCCATGCACAGCCGGCAGCTCAGGCCATGCGGTCAAACATTTGGCTGCACGTGCACTAACAAAGTAGGGCCGCACTTTAGGCCGTGCAAAGTGTGGCCCTACACCCTTCCTCCCACGTGCTCCAACAAAGTAGGGCCGCATGGCCTGAGCTGCCGACTGCGCATGGATCCTCCGTCTTCCCGTCAGAACAATCACAAATTAAAAGCCAATAAAGATACCCAGACGGCTAAACTCCTACAATGAAACCCAAACTACTTTAGGAAAGATGGAGAACACTGGGCAACAGAAGTGGGGATATTTCCGTTCATGTTATGAAACGAAGTGAGTCCAGAGTGGAGCATGGCCATCATGAACCACCCGCGGCCTACACCATGGCCATGCAGACCAGCATTGCGGTGTGTCAAGCCACGTGGCTTAACACACCGCAATGCTCGTCTGCATGGCCATGGCGTTGCCCCCCCCACCCGACTTTCCCACCGGAACTCTCCGGACACCGGGACCACAGTGTTCGTTAGCAGTTGGGACAGTTGTCGACCGCATGTAACGTTTGAGTTTCTACGATTTACGTTACGAGGGCGAGTTTAGCTAGCTGGCGAACAGCACATCGCTCCTACCTTTTTTTTTTTTTAATGAAACCGGGCAATAAAACTTTGCAAGCAAATACGCTCATGTCACGTATTTAACCTTAATGTTACACGGTGACTCAAGACAATTATTATGCTGAAATGCTGACAATGAAATATCCTCTTACCTTCCGAAATGATGCTGTGACCGCGCGCAACAATTCCTTCGCAGCAATGAGACCTCTTCTCCCGCAGCGACCACACCTGATTCTACCCACAATGCAAAGCGCGCATGACGAGATCACGTGCGTTCTCACGATAATGAACATCGCGGGGCGGCGACATTAAGCTGCAATCTCCAGACAGTTTCCAGCCGTCTGCGAAGCACAATGTGAACCCGTGTGTGTGTGTGTGTGTGTGTGTGTGTGTGTGTGTGTGTGTGTGTGTGTGTGTGTGTGTGTGTGTGTGTGTGTGTGTGTGTGCGCGTGTGTGTTGAATCTTTGAACTGAACAATTTTACAGGACAAATGATTTTACACCAAATGTATAGTTTGTGGTCCTCATGGAGGCCATATACCAGATGCTCTGAGGTGTGCAGGCGCCTCAGTAGGTGGAGCAGCTGCCTAAAACTGCTACTGCCTTGATCTCATGACATTTTCATTGCCAGCAAATGGAGCCTGGTCAAATATAAACCACATCATGAAGAAAATATATTATAAAATGATATGAATAATATTTCGATTTGGTGTTCCGTATGGGTGAAAATATTCAGAATCCCTAAATATCTGTTTTTGGATTCGGTCTAGAATATGGACGTCTCTAAAGCATATTTTTGTTGATATGCACCATATCTGGTCAAATACGAACCCACTATGTGACATGAAGACAAAATATTGTATACAGTAAACATTTTGAAGTTCGTCAGTATGTTCTATTAAGCCGGCCGAACATACTGACGAACTTCAAAATAGATATGGCCATATCTAATCACACATTTTGTTTCTGGAATATGGATCAAATACATGGCATATCATAATATGTTAATTATACAGTCTATATTAGATTAATGTATCACATAAACCGCTATAGATTTTCCAATGCATATGGTTGTGTTGACACATCTCATCAAATACGGATGAAGTATACAGCTCCTTATGACTATGATGCAATGCGCAATACAAAAATATAATGATACTCTAATTTGAGTAGAATAATTGCAAGATTTGCAAAAGTATACCATATCAAAGTTCAACCTTGTGAAAGTTGACCTTGATTTTAAGGCACTTCTGGACCGGACACTAAATTCATGTCAGTTGTACCTGGTGAGTCACAGTCATCAGAATCTGCCCTCCATTTGTCTCAGTGTCATTTCTCGGCCTTTTAAGCCATAAGTAATAACAATAATAAAAAGTATCAGCAGCCCACATTGAAACCATGTCACATCAATGTAGAGATATTCAACATTGAAAATGCAACATCTATACAATGTCATATCAATGACAATTCTTCAATTGTTGAAATAGTAACTGTAATTAAACATTGAAACAACATCGCTTTTTCAACCTCAACCAAAAATAACCAATCTGACCAAAATCCAACGTTGAATCAATGCCTTTTGCTATCTGGGTCAATGTCTGACTGGGACTTGTGGTAACGGTGGATCCTGTGCGCCTTTTAGCTCAGACCCATTGTGGTATCGCTTCTCGGCCTTTTGGCTAAGATCAAGTGTAGTATCTGTTCTTATCAGTTTAATATCTGATATGTCCCCTATCTGGGGACTGTATATTAAATTGATTTTTGGAACAGGGAGATGGAATAGGAGCTTGCTCTGTCCACTCCACGCATCGACCTGGTATTGCAGTTCATCTGGGAATGGTGCACCCTCCTCTGCTGTTGAAGGAAACCTCAATAGTTGTTGGTAGAAGGAGTTTGCTCAAAGTGGAACAAAGAAAGCAAGTTTCACCAGCAGTGTAAAACAAAGAGCTTCTCCTGTCTGTGCCAGCAGGGGTGTGAGCCTGTCGTCTCTGACACCTTAGCACCTCTCTCAATGCACTCAAGGGGGAGGTGAATGAAATGTTGAGGCAAAGGCCCAGCAAGAATGCGGGCCCAGAATCACTGTCTCCCCGTCCACCTCCAGGACTCTGAGACGTACAGGAAAGATTGTGGATGATATCTCACAGCCCGCTCAATCTGCTGGAGCCACTGCCCTGTGGCCGGAGGACGCACTGATATGTGGAGGTCAATGGCTGACTTGGAGATATGTGGTTGTTTGTGTGTGTCGTCAGAATTCCTATGTTTTCTCATGGTTTTCCCTGAAAAATGGCAGAAAAACTGAAAACGACCCTGGAAGCCATTTTGAAAAAGGAGTGTTTTCACTGGCTCGGACTGCTGTTGCCGTGGAAACACCCCGAAACGCAACAGGAGATTGTGGTTTTCACCTGAAAACCATGTTGTGTGAGCGGCGCGTGGACAACTCGTCCATGGATAACTCGTCCACAAAACTGCAAACTTGGACAACTCGTCTACAGGATGCTGGACAACTCGTCCACGACAAGCTTTGTCAGCATTACTGATTCGAAGGATTCCATTTTAATATATATTTAACACATTTGGAAGGATAACTAGCTGTATCTGACACAAAAACATCAGATGTATCAACATATGTGACACAATAATGACGTTGAAACGCCACTTCATAGGTGACGGCTTTGAGTGATGCGTCCAGGTGCTGGTTAACGTGTCGGAAGCTGCTTTGTGACACGTTAAGGAGCTGCGGGGCTCGTACACTTTTCCACATGACATGTTTTTTCAGCAGTACAGTGGTCCCTCGTTTATCGTGGGGGTTACGTTCTAAAAATAACCCGCAAGAAGCGAAATCCAGGAAGTCAACTCTTTTTATTTTACAAGTATTATATATGTTTCAAGGCTGTAAAACATTCCCTCACATTTCTCTCTTGTTTACGCTCAATTTTGGGATGTTTTGCAATCTCCTATTGGACCAGCAGCTTACATGTGGCTCAAACACAATGCCCATTACAACAATATCACTACGCAAGTAAAAATAGTGCCGACTTTAAACATTGGTTTAAACAAAAACAAACTGCCGGATCACAAAAGGAGAACTTTTGACATCTTTCTCATGACTAATATATCTTGGTAACAATGCCCATAACAACAATGTCATTACGCAAGTAATGACGTGTCGCCTCCCACAAGGACAACATCATCCTGAAGTTCGCAGATGACACCGCTGTGATCGGACGCATCACAGGGGATGATGAAGCGGCTTACAGGAGGGAGGTGGCTGGTCTAGTGGCTTGGTGTGAGGACAACAACCTCTCCCTTAACACAGACAAGACAAAGGAGATGATAGTGGACAGGAGGAAGGAGAGGAGACCTCATCATCCACTGTCTATCCGGGAGCTTGAGATGGAGAGGGTGAGCAGCTTCAAATACCTGGGTGTCCACATCAGCGAGGACCTCGCCTGGACATTCAACACCACACAGGTGGTCAAGAGGGCCCAACAACGGCTGTACTTCCTGAGGAGGCTGAAGAAATAGGGCATGTCTCCCAGGATACTCAAGAACTTCTACAGCTGTGTGGTTGAGGGCACCTTAACCAGCTGCATCACAGCCTGGTACGGCAACACTACTGTGGCGGACCGCAGTCGCCTGCAGAGAGTGGTTAAGACAGCCGAGAAGATCACCAGAACACCACTGCCTTCTCTGCAGAGCATCTACCAGCACAGATGGTACCTGTTGGATTAAGAACCTTGTGCCCTCCCCATTCCTGTGCCTTCCCCTTCATGTGACTTATTCCTCCTACGTAAATAGCCTGCGATTACTGCAAAAAGTGTCCAAATGAAGCATCACCAACAAATATTCAAGCAACCAGAAAAAGTAGCCAAAATGACTCTTGCACGCATATTGTTGTGCAGAATTCCTTAAATGGGCGTGGCTCAATGTCTGACTGGGACTTGTGGTAACGCTGGATCCTGTGCGCCTTTTAGCTCAGACCCATTGTGGTATCGCTTCTCGGCCTTTTGGCTAAGATCAAGTGTAGTATCTGTTCTTATCAGTTTAATATCTGATATGTCCCCTATCTGGGGACTGTATATTAAATTGATTTTTGGAACAGGGAGATGGAATAGGAGCTTGCTCTGTCCACTCCACTCCACGCATCGACCTGGTATTGCAGTTCATCTGGGAATGGTGCACCCTCCTCTGCTGTTGAAGGAAACCTCAATAGCTGTTGGTAGAAGGAGTTTGCTCAAAGTGGAACAAAGAAAGCAAGTTTCACCAGCAGTGTAAAACAAAGAGCTTCTCCTGTCTGTGCCAGCAGGGGTGTGAGCCTGTCGTCTCTGAAACCTCAGCACCTCTCTCAATGCACTCAAGGGGGAGGTGAATGAAATGTTGAGGCAAAGGCCCAGCAAGAATGCGGGCCCAGAATCACTGTCTCCCCGTCCACCTCCAGGACTCTGAGACGTACAGGAAAGATTGTGGATGATATCTCACAGCCCGCTCAATCTGCTGGAGCCACTGCCCTGTGGCCGGAGGACGCACTGATATGTGGAGGTCAATGGCTGACTTGGAGATATGTGGTTGTTTGTGTGTGTCGTCAGAATTCCTATGTTTTCTCATGGTTTTCCCTGAAAAATGGCAGAAAAACTGAAAACGACCCTGGAAGCCATTTTGAAAAAGGAGTGTTTTCACTGGCTCGGACTGCTGTTGCCGTGGAAACACCCCGAAACGCAACAGAAGATTGTGGTTTTCACCTGAAAACCATGTTGTGTGAGCGGCGCGTGGACAGCTCGTCCATGGATAACTCGTCCACAAAACTGCAAACTTGGACAACTCGTCCACGACAAGCTTTGTCAGCATTACTGATTCGAAGGATTCCATTTTAATATATATTTAACACATTTGGAAGGATAACTAACTGTATCTGACACAAAAACATCAGATGTATCAACATATGTGACACAATAATGACGTTGAAACGCCACTTCATAGGTGACGGCTTTGAGTGATGCGTCCAGGTCCTCTCTGTGTGGCTTTGCCTCCTTACGTCCCTCTCTGGTTGGCCTTGCCTCCTTACGTCCCTCTCTGTGTGGCCTTGCCTCCTTACGTCCCTCTCTGGTTGGCCTTGCCTCCTTACGTCCCTCTCTGGGTGGCCTTGCCTCCTTACGTCCCTCTCTGGGTGGCCTTGCTTCCTTACGTCCCTCCAGGATGAACTGCAGGGGGACAAAGGCTCCAGGAGCCGCAGTGGAGGGACCAAAGAGCCGCATGGGGCTCCGGAGCCGCAGGTTGCCGACCCCTGGGTTAGAAGAAGGATTTTAAATTCTATTCTAGATTGAACAGGGAGCCGATGAAGAGAGGTTAGTATTGGAGTGATGTGATCTCTTATGCTGGTCCTTGTCAGGACTCTCGCTGCAGCACTTTGAATCAACTGAAGACTTTTTAAGCAGTTATTTGGACACCCTGATAATAGAGAGTTACAATAGTTACTCTTGAAGTAAATGCAGGGATTAGTTTTTCAGCATCACTCTGTCAATAATCTGGATTTTAGAGACATTATGCAAATGTAAAGGTAAAGATTACAACAGAATATAAGGTAATGAGCAGCAGCAGTGCAGCTACACTCTACTATCAGGTGAAAGCAGGAAGTAATCAGATTACTCCACCATCACCATATGAAAACAGGAAGTAATCAGATTACTCCACCATCACCAGATGAAAACAGGAAGTAATCAGATTACTACACCATCACCAGGTGAAAACAGGAAGTAATCAGATTACTACACCATCACCAGGTGAAAACAGGAAGTAATCAGATTACTACACCATCACCAGATGAAAACAGGAAGTAATCAGATTACTCCACCATCACCAGATGCATTCAGACTCTTGTTCATCATGTCGGTTGGTTCTCCAGTGAGAGAGTTAGAACGTTCTCCACTGGCTATGAGGCCCTCGGCCTCCAGCCTTGTGTGACCTGAGCCCATCAGGATGTTGATGATGATCTGAAAAACACTGACAAGCTGCATGTAGACAGGTTTCCCTGGTTTCTCTATTTCAGCCTCTGGAAGCACCATGGGGGGTGGGGCAGAGGGCCACACCACCCTCAGAGCCATGTCCAGGACCCAGAAGTCAGCTGATTTAGCCCATACTTTATTAAGAAACGCTCCTCTCCCCTGCCCACCCTGAGTGGTCTCCCAACATTTCACCCAGGGTTACCCTCTTCCTGGCTCTGGATTCTTCCAGCATACTGGAGGCCTCATTGTTCTCGCCTCAGCCACAGGGGCGTCTCTCCACATCCCACCAGTAGAGCCGGGATCGGGCTGTTCCTGACTGCTTTGGTCTGCACCACCTTCACTTTTATAAGGTGGGACTTTGCTGCACTCCCATAATCAATAGGAGAGCAAACCATTGCTCAATAAATCATGAGCAGTGTGTTTTATCTGCCCTGCAAGGCACTGCATAACATTTATACTTTTTTTTCACATGTATTCACTGCTTCCTGAATATGGGTCTTCCAGGTCATCCTCTCGTCAAAGTGCACACCTTCAAATATAAAACATTTAACATTTCCCAAAGGTTTGTTATACACGCTTAACCCTTCAGGCTCTATTCCACATTTATTTCCAAATATCATGTATTTGCTTTTTTCAGCAGATATTTTGAATCCCCTTTTCCCCGCCCACTTTGTCCAGGGCAGACAGACACCAAAACACTACCAAAGATTGGCGTTCTCACCTGAAAACAATGTGTTGTGAGCGGCGCCCATCAACGTCATTTGACTGCGTAACATCTTGTAATATTGGAGCTCCTCTGTATAGAAAATACACTCAAGACTTTTACAATTCATCCATGTGTATTGGTAATTGTTTTCTGTATTTTTTACAGCAACCTCACTACAACAAAACCTACATCTTGTTAATGATAATGATAATAATACATTTTATTTCAAGGCACTCAAGGACTCCTCACACATGGTTAAAACATTTGCATTAACACAATAAAAACAACTATAAAAGCAACAGTAAAACAACACAGACGCAGGCCAATTGGTATCAGAGAGAATATGCAATTTTGATCAGAAGAGTTTTGCGTTGTTTTTTGAAGTGGGGAAATGGTCTTTAAACTGCCAGATGAGATCCGTAGCTTTTTGAAGGTAGAGGGCAGTGACCTTGTTTTACTGGAACAACTTCCTCGTGAAACCTGCAGACCTCAGTGACATGATTGTGAAAGGCAATGAAGTGAATTTGCAGATGCAGGGCACAAACACACACCTCCCACATCTGGCTGATGGAGTCCCATCATTCATCAGAGAACTTGAGATGTGGCAGCAGCGAGTGAAAGATGGAAATGTGGACTGATTTAAGAGCCGGAAGTCATGAAGACCACAAGCTGCAGAACTCAGTGATCTCATGCATGAAAGCACACGACTCCACCTTCACAACCATTTCCAGAGAGATTTCCTGGTGCAGGATTCCAAAGAATCCGACTGGATCCGTGAGCCCTTCAGTGCAACACCACCTGGCGACTTCAGCCCATCAGAGGAGGAACAGTTGATTGACGTCACCGCTGGTTCTACAGTGAGGCTGCAGTTTCAGACAAAGACGCGCTGGACTTTAAATCTCTTGACTTTATGAAGAACAAAAGTAGTAGAAGGCTATATAACTTTTTAAGAGAATGTCAACTTAATGAAAACCCCTAGTGTATGTTCTTTTTTTATTATTTATTTGTGTTTCTGTTTTTCTTTCAGTTTTATGGTTGTTAAGTTGATGTGCGTATGTCTTCTATGTTTGGATTTTATTATCAAAGTTATCACTGCTTGAAACCATCATACAGAAAAAAAAATGTGTAAAAATAAGAATAATAGAATAGAAATACAGAAATAATGTGTAAAAAAAAAAAAAATTGCCTATGAGTTATGACTCGATATATTACAGTAGGGGATTCCAGGTTGTTTCCCATTTATTCATATTTTTAGAGCTTATAAACCTTATTTTTTCCAAAGTTATTACGTTCACCAGTTCATGTAGCCAGTTCCTGAAGTTCGGTGCAGATGAAGTTTTCCACTCTTTGAGGATGAGTCTTTTCGCCAAAACAGTCCCAAGAAGCAACGCGGCCCTAATATGCTGTGGAAGATTTTGTGTTTCTGAGGACCACCCAAACAAGACCATACCTCTGTCAGGAACAAGGTTTCTCTGATACACCCCTGAATAAAAGAAGAAAATACTAGACCAAAATTGCTGAATAATAGGACATTCCCAAAACGAATGCGACAGTGATCCTTCAGCTGATTTACATTTATCACATAATGGAGATACATCGGGATAAAATTTATGTAACGAAACTTTGGAATAATAGAAACGATGAATCACTTTAAACTGCATGAGCCTATGTCTGCTGTTAATTGAGCAATTGTGAATTTGAGATAGTGTCCGTTCCCATTGTAGTTTTGATATTGTTGTTCTTAGTTCCTTTTCCCATGCCTTTTTAACACCGTCTGCTGATGTTATGGATACCATGAAGCAACTGGCAAATTTAGCAATAAGCTTTTTGCCTGTAGGTGGTAAGTTTAGTATTTCTAAAAGAGGGTGATTTTCATTTAACAGTTGAGAGTTTGATAGGTTATCTTTGATAAACTTCCTTAACTGCAGATATCGAAACCAACTAGTTTGGGACAGATTGAGTTTAATTCTCAATTGCTCAAATGACGCAAGACTTCCCTCTAGGTAGATGTCTTTTATGCATTTGATGCCATTTAAATGCCAATTCAGAAATGTCCTGTCTGTTATAGATGGAATAAATGCATGATTGTGGCACGTTGGTGAATACATAGTTATATTGGGGATATTAAATAGTTTTTTGATTTGAGAAAGTATTTTAATTGAATTTCTCACCACTATACTGTGGCTTGTTGATTTAATAGAAGAGACTGGTTTAGTAAAGATAACAATGATGTGTAGGGTTTAACTAATGACTGCAGTTCCAATTTCAGCCACAAGGGAGCAGAATTAAGTGATTCATTGTTTTGGTACCCCATCTTCCAATAGGTCAATGCTTTCAGATTTGATGCCCAGTAGTAGTTTTTGAACATTGGAAGGCCCAGTCCCCCCTCTTTTGTAGATCGGTATAAGTGCTTCTTTGATATTCTGCGTTTCTTATATCCCCACACAAAATCTAGGACTAGAGATTCAAGTTTTTGAAAAAAATCTACTGGAATGAGAATTGGTAAGTTTTGAAAAAGATAAATAAATTTTGGCAGGGTGATCATTTTGATAGCATTCGCTCTACCTAGCATTGAGAGGGGTAGGGTCTTCCAATACTCAATAGACCTTTTCAGTTTCTCAAAGCCTTCAGTAAAGTTCAATTTTAGCAATGATTCATAATTCTTAGGTATTTTCAAACCGAGATAAGATATATAGTTTTCTACGACTTTAACAGGGTTTTGACTGATTTTAACATTTTCTCCTAAAAACATAAGCTCACTTTTGGACCAGTTTATTTTATAACCAGATATTTTGCCGAAAGAGTCTACATATTTTAAAATAAGTGGTAATGCAATTTCTGGGTCAGTAAGTGTAACAAGTAGATCGTCTGCATAAAGTGAGATGAGACTCTCTGAGGAGCCCACAGGAAGTCATTTTATATTGGGGTTCATTCTTAAACCAATAGCCAGTGGTTCTAGGGCTAAATTAAAAAGTAAGGGAGAAAGGCAGTCGCCCTGTCTCACTCCGCGATGCAATTCAAAGCTGTCCGATACCATATTGTTGGTTAAAACATATGATTTTGGTGCGAAATAAATTATTTTAACCCATTTTATGAAGTTTTCTCCAAACCCAAATGATTTGAGAGCATGAAATAGATAAGCCCACTCAATTGAATCAAAAGCTTTGTGAGCGTCCAGAGGCAAGACAGCTGCCTTTTTGTTTTCTGTGGAGTCTGAGTACAATAGATTTAGTAATCTTCGTATATTACCGAAAGAAGGCCTGTCCGGAATGAAACCGACCTGGTCCGGGTGAATAATTTCTGTTATGTGCTTGCTTAATCTTGTTGCAAGTACCTTAGTGAGAACTTTATGATCTAGATTGAGCAGGGAGATAGGCCTATAATTGGCTGGATCGAGTAGATTTTTCCCCTTTTTTGGTATTACACATATATGGGCTTCGTACAGGGAGCCCGGAAGCTTGTTGTTTGAGAAAGAGTCATTTAACATTCTAAGTAATATGGGTGACTGTAATTCACTAAAAGCTTGATAGAATTCCGCTCCAAATCCATCGGGACCAGGACTCTTGTTCACGGGGAACGATCTCAATGCTTTTACAAGTTCTTCAATGGAAATAGTATTGTCTAAAGAGTTCTGATGATTTTGACTCAATTGAGGTAAAGTTAGTGAAGTAAAAAAATCACTGAGATCATTATCGTCTATCATCTAGCGTTTGAACAAACCATCGTCCAGCACGAGGAGGAGGCTGATCGTCAACACCAACTGCTGGAAACCATGTGGAACCCTCAAACCAAGTTCCACACAACAGGTATGGAAAAGTGTGGATGAACAGGGAATGTGACTGGTGCAGGATCTCCATGGTTCTGGCTGTGTTTGGTTCCTCCAGCTCTCACCAGCAGGATGTGTGTCTCTGGAGGGGAACTTGGATGGACTTTTCACACATTTCCAGGTTTGAATCAATACACCGTTGTAGTTGAGGTGAGAAAGTGGAGAAGAACCGTGGAGTGTGTTTTTATTCCTGGACTGTGTTGAAGGTGTTTTGTGGAGAATCTTGTAGGTTGTCTCCATTGTGATGAAATCCCACACAGCAGCACCTCAGTGAGGGAGATTAGTGCTTTGATCTCACTTTTTAATGTTTCTGCAGGAGATATTAAAGGGACTTTCTCCTTCCAGGCTCGTTCTTATGATGTTGGGTCCTGCGTTCCCATTCAAGTATAAATAACAACACTAGACTGGTTCTCAATTGAAGTTTTCAGCGCAGGTTTTTTTCCTTTGTCTGCTTGTTGGAAGCTGCCGTGAGAAAAAAAGCCCCAAATCACTGAATTTCCTAGTTTTTCTTCTCACACCCTGAGTGGGGGTCGTCTCCTGGTACAACTTCTATTGTTTTAATATCTTTTGAAATGCAAACCCCCAGTGGGGGTTTCTTCAGCCCATGTGGTCAGTTTCCTGTGTGTGTGTGTGTGTGTGTGTCTGTGTGTGTGTGTGTGTGTGTGTGTGTGTGTGTGTGTGTGTGTGTGTGTGTGTGTGTGTGTGTGTGTGTGTGTTGATGCCTACATATGACAAGCCGCTGCAGCAGTATTGTGTGTCCTGTACGTGCATTCAGTTACTCCTTTAATATTTGAAATGAAAGTTTTTGAGAATATTTATTAACATTCTCAATAGATTTTTTTCCTCTTTTCATAAAATTAGCTCATGAGTCACGGCAATAAAAAACTATCTCAAAGTGTTAGAAGATATTTTTCCCGTCGTCTTGCTTGAGGTTTGTTAGAGTTATGACGTTTTCTTTGACCTCCGAACTGTGACGCTTCCCGCATGGACTTACTTAAAACTGTTAAAATGGCGGCGGACTGTTTTGTTATTGAGCTGTAGATGGTGGACAAATACTGAAATGCATCATGGGTAGCGTAGTTTGTTCAGTCTGTGTGAAGGTCCGCCAATAGGAGAGCACGTTGCTTACGCCTCCTTCTAGCGGTGGCCAATGGGAAGAGGGGATTTACCGGAGCGCGTGTTTTATATAGAGGAAGCTCCTGCTGGCTCAGACTCTGTCTTTTCCTCCTGTAAGCTGGACCCGTGTGCTATTTTGTGCCGCTTCGACGACTTTAGAATTGCACAATTCTTTGGAAGGCCAGTATTTCTGTCTTTTGTAATAAATTACTGTGTTAATCCAATCTCAAGGTTAGTTGAACTATGACTTAATGTTCGCCGCTGCTTCCCTTCAAAAAGAGATCTGTCCTCTCTTCTGTGCTGGGAAAAGACACGACAGGACAGGTTCTTCATGAACAAAAAATAACTCTATAAATATTGAATGAACAATGAAAAGTGTTTATTTTACATGTCGTGAGTGCATAAAGAGTGAATGAACTATTACTACTCTTGTCCCACACGGACTGGACAATCCAGTTGTGGACAGATGTTTGGTGAAGATGAATTTCAAAGCAGGACGTCTCATTATCACTGGTCTCAGGCAGCATGGTAAAGTGTTGGCACAATGTGATGAGAAGATGAGAGAAGAGAGCATCTAGAAACATGGATCCTGAACAGTCCTTGTTAATCCAGCAGTTGAAGGTCACATCAACAATAACACAACGACTGAACGCTGTTCATGGTAGTTTAGTGGAAGTTTTCACTTTCACTGCTTGAGTCCAGGGTTTTTAAGGAATGAATGGTTTATTTCATTTAAAGTGTACAGTGCAACAGTAAAAAGTAAAGAGTAAAACATTGTAAGCACTTGACTGAAGTGTTTACAGCTTTTTACTTGCCTGGACACATTTCTATTGTTCAAAGTTTAATGGAAGCGTATAAACTTGAGTAATGTATGAATTCCACCAACCAAACTTTTTACATAGAAACACTTGTAGTTTCTTCAATAATCAAGATTTCTCAATGAATCTTCCAGGGAAGGTGTGTCTCTTTATACTCTTCATCTGAAGTAATAATAATCTATATTTTAACTTTGCTCTTGGTCTGAACTCAATTTGATAGTATTAAGATTGGCGCTGCCACACCATATTTATTGTATTCCTCACTTTTGATCCATATACATGTTTTTTAAATAACATGATGAATGTGTGTCGTGTATTTTTATTATATTGGTCAATAACCAATTAAGTCCTGTCCCTCTTCCTCCTCCTCTACCTCTTCTTCCCACTCAGTCAACTTTTTTTCTGAACCATAAAAAATGTTGAAACTTCGGGATGAGAAAGTCAAAATGATCAAAAATACGTCGTTTTTTACCTTTCAAACACGTCGCTTAATCCATTGCAGTTGTTTTTATGTGTTGAATTCGAGTTTTTTTTTAATATGTTCCGGTGACGATCTGAATGTTGGCGGAAGTGAAAAATTCAAAATGGCCGACGAGGAGGGAATCCCGTGACACTATCCAATCAAAATGCTTGTTTTCAGGGTGAGAGGCAGCGTCACCATCCAGAATGTGGATCAGGAAGAAAATAGCCCGTCATCTTCACACACCTGTATCAAGGTGGAGGATGAGGTGGAGCTGTCGCTGGTTTGAGGAGTTGTTTTATTGTGGCGAACAGTGTTTGGGGTTGCTGGAGCCAGAGTGTCTGAGGTTGGAGTTGAAGGTTCCCGGGCTGCTTTCACAACATTCTTGTCTTGTTGCAAGTCGTCATCGCCTGGAGATGGACCGTGAGAGCAGTTTTTTTTACAGTCTTTCAAGCTGGCTCTGGAGATTTCATGCTGCGTAGTTCTGGAGTTTGTTTATTTTGGATCCGCATTAGCTTCCACGTAGCGGGACGCTAGTCCTCCTGAGGTCCTGCAGCCTTTCACAATACTTTGCACACACTAATATTTCTCTCACACTATGCAAACGCTCTTGAACATATATAGTAGACGATAATGTCTCCCAGGTCCTGAAAGCCAAATGCAGACCACAGTACATGTGAGCGAGAAGGTGGTGCTGGTGAAACCTGAGCAGTTCCAGTCGGACAGGATACAGCTCCCATTACTCACTCATCATTTATCAAACGTTTCACAGTTACAAAGTTTACCGGCGATTAGCGGCAGCATTCGCTATAAGTGAGAAATATAATATACGCAGACATTTCTTGTTTAAAAAGTCACTAGATAGATTCTTTTTTCTATATTCTATATGTGGCTTCAAAATAAATGTATGATCTAAGGAATGATGATCCAGGAATTTAGTTTCATACTTGTTAAATTTTTGCTCCAGTTAGGATTAATTGAATGTCAATTTGTTCTAACACCACCAAACATCATAAATGTAGTTTTATTTTCATTTATTGATAACCTCTAAATATCAAACCTTTCTTTTAACCTCATCAACTCCTTTTCTACTGTCAACAATTCTTTACTGTCTGGTCCTGAACAAAATAGATTTGTATCGTCCACAAATATAATAGTTTTCAATTTATTAAATACTTTACAGATATCATTGAAATACTGTATAAAGAACTTGGGTCCCAATACAGAACCTTGTGGAACACCACACGTTAGTGTCACATTATAGAAAAGTATTATTCATTTTAAGGTACTGAATCCTATTATCTAAGTAACTTCTTATCCAGTTTAGTGTCACACCTCTTCTGCCATAATGATCCAGTTCCTGCAGAAGTCAGGAGGTTAATTGTGTCGAATGCTTTATGTAGATCAATAAAAACACCTCCAGTCTAGTTTCCTGTCTGTCGCTGAAGATATGTCTTCTATCAATTCCATCACTGCTCAGGATGTTGATGGTTGCTCCTAAACCCATATTGATGATCACTCAATGACTCATTTCTCCATCAAATCATCCAGTCTATGTACAAACTATTGTTGAAAAGTGATGTAGCAAGAACACAGGTCTGTCATTTGATAGAATGTGTTTGTCACCATTTTTCTAGACTGGGACGGCCGTAGCCATTTTCCTCCTATCAGGAAAAATACCAGTTTGAAATGATTCATGCATATATAAGTGAAAGGTTTAAGGACACAGTCCATTAGAGTAGAGTAGAGAGCTTTATTCCTCCCGCCCCTCCTACCTTATCTCACCTTACCTCATTCAACAATAGGGGCCAGTGGGCGGGGCCTAGGGTGGGGGGTCCAGGCTACTTAACTGTGGTCTGCCCCTCCCCCGACTTTGCACCGCCCACAATTTCAACTACACCTAAGCCCCGGTCCCACCGCACACAAGTGCCGGGACGGAGCGGAGCGGTACGGAATAGAGACCCCGACCGAAATTTTGGGTGGCGTCCCCACTGCAGAGAGGAGCGTGAAAAGTGAGCGGGGCTTATGAGCTCCGCAGAAATGTGACATTATAACAGAAAAGAACGTCGTCAGATGTAGATCTTAGAGATGTAGAGGATAGAATCCTCTGTTGTTGTTTAAATTCTCCACTTTGCACTGTTTTTTTTTGCAGTGGAAAAAAAAAAAGTTACTTTTTGCAGCAGTAATTTTTTGCAGCGGAGAGCTGCAGCCGCAACTTCCGTGTTTGTTGTGAGAGAGCGAACGCTCGGCCACTTGCCGGCGACTTGGGGCGACGTGCCCCGCACTCGAGCGCTGGGGGGCGGGGCAAGTGGCCGGAGCGTTTCCCCCGGTTGGCTGAGGCACAGACACGGGAGTCTGAGCTTTCTGCTCAAACACAGGAGGTTCTCCACTCCGGCGCTGATCGCGGTCCGGCAGCACAGCGCCGGAACACGGAGGCGCCGAGCTCCGAGCTCCTTTTCATCGCTTCTGCGGTCCGTCCCCGCGATAAAGCGCCACTGACCGCAGCTGAACAGAACACTGACCGCCTCTGGGAAGCGGAGCTGCCGGAGCGCGGTCAGCGCCGGAGGCGAGAGCTCCAGACTCCGGTGTCCCGGACGCGCATCCACGCCACGGCGAGCGCTATGCTGCAAACAGAAAACTCCAACGTGATGCAAAGTCCCTCCCCCCGGTCTCCCCCTGCCTCAAGTCGCTGTTTCACAACAAACACTAAAGTTGAGCAGCAAAGAAAAGAAAATGAAAATAAAAACAACCAGTGTGCAGCTGAGCACACTGACAGCAGAGGATTCAGCCGGAACATTAACATATTGAGGGCGTGTAGTAAATCACTGACCAATCAGCAGACAGCAGCTCAACCTCAGTCCTCTCTACATTCTGCATCAGATGCCTTCCGGGTTGGGGCGTGGCTCTCCGGGGGGGGTTTGTCGGGGCCTCCCTGGATCCGGTGGGTCGCTGGGTGCCGGAGTGGTGGCGTCCGGCCCTGGTGGCCTCGGCCCCCGGGGTGGTGCTGCGGGCCCCCCCACAACAGTTCCATTCACATCCAGAGGACAAACCACACACACACACTCACACACACTCACACACACACACACACACACACACACACACACACACACACACACACACACACACACACACACACACACACACACTTCCACTCCTCATTGACGAGATTGTTCTGTTGATTATCAAAATGGAGTTGTTGTTTTGCTTTTTTGTTGTTGTTGTTGTTGTTGTTTTTTTCCCCTTCCTGTTTTTGTTTGTTTGTTTGTTTGTTTGTGTTTTTTATGTCCTTTTGTTTTTGCTTTTGTTATAATTGTTGTGATTACTTTGGTTTTTGCTCTGTTGTTGCTCAGGCTGGTTTCATCTCATGGCAGCTGGAAACTATTTAGATCACTGTGGTTACTGTATTATTAAAAAGAAGAAAACCTCTGACTCTGGTTTCTACAAAGTTTCTCCCTGTTGGGATTTTTTCTTTCCACAGTCACAAACAAACCTGCTGCTCATGTGGATGTTGGGCTTTTCTATTTTCTCTATAAAAGCAAATTGGAATGACTGTAATGTATTTAAAAATGTCTTTCTTTCAATTAAAAAAAAAATTATAAAAGCTTTATTCCTCCCCGGGGGGAAACACAAACTTACAACAGCTCAAGGTAAAAGGTGCAGAACTTATAAAACTATGGAATTAAAATATGTAAACATATGCAAGAGCAAAAAAGAGCACAAAAAATAGAATATGTAAAAATAAAAATACAATAAAAAACAATCCAGTAAAAGAAAAATCCTCTAAAAATAGAGTACTTTGCCAGGATTGCTCTACACACAGTGTATAAAGGTAAAGGGCAGTACTCAGTGCAGGTGTAACGGTACATGTAGGACATTTACAGTGAGTGGTTAAATATCCTAACAGCTGTTGGGATGAATGACTTCCGGTAGCGTTCTGTTTTACACTGCGGGTGTCGGGGCCTGCCGTTACTGCCTTTATCGTATTAAACTTTCACACCACTTCTTTTGTTGAACCTCTTTTTAATTTCATATATAACAAAACAATATACACACAGAACTTTTACATAAATTTCCCAATAACCCCCCACCAGCCAGCTACCCACAGTCACTGGACCATCTGTAAGCTTACTCGTTTTTAAACATCTTGACAACAAGGGGGAACATAAAAAGTTTGAAATAACAGGTACATGGTCACTTGATGGCGCCTGTGTTCGGCGATGCGTCGGTCACCTCTCTGCTCTCTCGTACATTTGTAATCTGTCTCGTGATACTCCTTGTGTCAACCCTATCAACTACCAGCTATGTCTCCGGAATCATGCAGTATGATCGGGCCGCGTTGTTCCACATTAAGGCTCATATGCAGAACTCTTGCACTGCCTGGGACAGTTTCTCTGGGTTTTTCCCTCCAAAACTGGAGTGCCTTGCGTCATCGCCGGAATACCTGTTGCTCACCCGGCGCCGCGGTAGGAGAAGGAAGCGGGGATCCAGGGCTGGGGTCCAGGTGTGGAGAAGGAAGTGGAGATCCCCTGGATTTTCAACTGGGCCGAACGGATTAGGAGCTCCCGGGAGTGAGCGGCGCCTGAGGCCGGCACCTGAGGTCGGCGCCTGAGGCCGGTTCCAGTCCACGAGTCAGACCGAGACGCGGTCTGTGCGCCATCGCCTGTGTGGAGCACCTCCGACCGCATCTTTCCTATCCGACTGGCCTGCCAACGTCCAGCGTGTCCTGCGCCCGGCTACCTGTCAGATGGATCGTGCCAGCCAGCCGGCCCCAGGCCAGCCCCCCCAGGCCAGCCCCCCCAGGCCAGCCCCTGTTACGCACGCGCTGCACCAGGATAGCGCTTCTCAATGCGCGCTCTATTGCGAACAAGGCTTTTACTCTGAACAACCATTTCACAAAGGAGAACTTGGATTTTATGTTCATTACGGAGACGTGGCAGCGGGAGAACGAGCACGTTCACCTGAAAGAACTCTGCCCCCCGGACTGTTCACCTGAAAGAACTCTGCCCCCCGCACTGTTCACCTGAAAGAACTCTGCTCCCCGGACTGTTCACCTGAAAGAACTCAGCCCCCCGCACTGTTCACCTGAAAGAACTCTGCTCCCCGGACTGTTCACCTGAAAGAACTCAGCCCCCCGCACTGTTCACCTGAAAGAACTCTGCCCCCCGGACTGTTCATCTGAAAGAACTCTGCCCCCCGCACTGTTCACCTGAAAGAAATATACCCCCCGCACTGTTCACCTGAAAGAACTCTGCCCCCCGGACTGCTCACCTGAAAGAACTCTGCCCCCCGCACTGTTCACCTGAAAGAACTCTGCCCCCCGGACTGTTCATCTGAAAGAACTCTGCCCCCCGCACTGTTCACCTGAAAGAACTATACCCCCCGCACTGTTCACCTGAAAGAACTCTGCCCCCCGGACTGTTCATCTGAAAGAACTCTGCCCCCCGCACTGTTCACCTGAAAGAAATATACCCCCCGCACTGTTCACCTGAAAGAACTCTGCCCCCCGGACTGTTCATCTGAAAGAACTCTGCCCCCCGGACGGCTCACCTGAAAGAACTCTGCCCCCCGCACTGTTCACCTGAAAGAACTCTGCCCCCCGGACTGTTCACCTGAAAGAACTCTGCCCCCCGGATTGTTCACCTGAAAGAACTCTGCCCCCCGCACTGTTCACCTGAAAGAACTCTGCCCCCCGGACTGTTCATCTGAAAGAACTCTGCCCCCCGCACTGTTCACCTGAAAGAACTATACCCCCCGCACTGTTCACCTGAAAGAACTCTGCCCCCCGGACTGTTCATCTGAAAGAACTATACCCCCCGGACTGCTCACCTGAAAGAACTCTGCCCCCCGCACTGTTCACCTGAAAGAACTCTGCCCCCCGGACTGTTCACCTGAAAGAACTCTGCCCCCCGGACTGTTCACCTGAAAGAACTATACCCCCCGCACTGTTCACCTGAAAGAACTTGCCCCCTGGACTGTTCACCTGAAAGAACTCTGCCCCCCGGACTGCTCCGTGTTTGGGACTCTTCGTCTCACGCTGATCTTTCCTGACAGCTTCTGCTGTAGCTTGATGGACACGACATCGTTCGACTCCTTTGAGCTGCAGATGTGTAAGGTTGGAAAAACACACCCCTATTACTGTGTTTTAGTCTATAGACCTCCTGGTCCTGCACGCACATTTCTTGATGAGTTTTCTGAGTTTTTGTCGTCTGTCATAAAGCTAGATCGCGTTCTAGTCCTCGGGGACTTTAATCTTCATATTGACGATGCCACTTGCTTGCATTCAGCTGAAATGCTGACCATAATGGACTCTTTCAGCTTTATACAGCACGTTTCTGGCCCCACGCAAATAAAGGGTCACATGTTAGATTTGGTTTTCTCTTGTGGCATAAACATTGACAATCTGAGTGTTGAAGAATTTCAAGTTAGTGATCATTGTTGCATCTCTTTTAATTTGTCACTTATCATGATGCCTACTGTCAGAAATGCTGTAACACACAAACGTGTCACTGGTGAGTCTACACTTAATGATTTCGCTGCCTCCTTTGACTCTAGCTCCTTTATTGATTGTGATGATGTTGATTCATTTGTGCAAAGTTTCAACACCCACTGTTTGTCTGTTCTGGACATGGTAGCGCCTGTTAAAAAGTCTTCAGGGTCACAGAAAAAGGCCCTCCCATGGATGGATGATAGTATTTGTTGTTTTAGACAAAAATGTCGGAAGATAGAGCGTCTGTGGAAAGCCACCAAATTAGAGGTACACAGACTCCATTTAAAAAAGTTGCTGCTGGATCTGAATGAATCGATAAAGCAGGCTCGCTCAGCTTATTTTTCCAATCTTGTGTCAGGAAATAAGAAAAATCCAAAAGTCTTGTTTGACACCATTGAAAATCTAACTGCACCTTCAGCTCCTCCTGTGCCTGTGTACACACACGAGGACTGGAGCAACTTTTTGTCATTTTTTGTGAACAAAGTTCAAGACATTAGGGCCAGTGTTAAAGTTCCCCTAACCAGTGCTTGTTCTACTGAGTGGTCCCCGGTGTCGTCTTGGTCGTCCTTCACTCCTGTTAGCCGACAGGATGTGAAGACCTTGACAGGAAATATGAAACGTCTTCAAGCCCCGCTGACATTGTCCCGACACCCCTGTTGTTGAAAATGCTTGACACCATCGGCCCCTGTGTGGTACAAATAATGAACCTGTCGCTTGCATCTGGCTCTGTCCCCAGCTATTTTAAACACGCTGTGGTAAAGCCCATCCTTAAAAAGCCAAATCTTGACCCTTCAGAACCTAAAATCTACAGGCCCATATCTAAACTGCCATTTATTTCCAAAATTCTGGAAAAAGTAGTGGCCTGCCAGCTGACCTCCTTTATGGAGCAGCACAACTTGTTTGACGCTTTTCAATCAGGTTTCCGTAAACTCCACTCCACTGAAACTGCTCTTATAAAAGTCTCAAGTGACGTGTTGATGGCAGCAGACTCTGGCCGCTACACAGTTCTAGCACTTCTAGATTTGACTCTGGCCGCTACACAGTTCTAGCACCTCTAGATTTGACTCTGGCCGCTACACAGTTCTAGCACTTCTCGATCTGACCTCTGCTTTTGACGCTGTGGATCACAGTTTACTGATCAACCGGCTTCGAAATGAGATGGGTTTTTCTGGTTCTGTCCTCCAGTGGTTCTCCTCGTATATTCAAGACAGAACTTTTAACGTCGCTATTAACAATGTACAGTCTGATGTGACAAATTTGTCCTGCGGAGTGGCACAAGGGTCAGTTTTGGGCCCTATTTGGTTTTTACTGTACATTTTGCCACTTGGTCAAATTATTGGTTGTTTCAAGGACGTATCTTATCATTTCTATGCTGACGATGTCCAGCTGTATTGTTCTTTCAATGAGGCTGAGTTCCATCGTCTCCAAATGTTCTTAGAGTGTGTTTCCTCCATCAAAGATTGGATGGCCACTAGTTATTTACAGATGAATTCAAGCAAGACTGAAACGCTGATCTTTGCTCCAGACCACAAGATCCCGCTGATTAAACAGCACCTTGGCTCTCTGGGCTCCTCTGTCAAATCCAGCCTCAGAAACCTGGGGGTTGTGTTTGACCAGGCCATGTCTCTGGAGACACACTCAAAACAGCTTGTGCCAAATTGCTTTTACCACCTAAGGAACATCTCTAAAATTCGCAAAATGTTGTTAAAAAAAGACCTGGAATTAATTATTCATGCTTTTATATCCACAAGACTTGATTACTACAACTCTGTTTTTACCCGTCTGAATAAGACAGCTCTGAACAAACTGCAAATCGTTCAGAATTCTGCTGCGAGACTTCGAACAGGTGCACCTCGAAGGTCTCACATCACGCCAGTCTTATCGGCTCTCCATTGGCTCCCTGTAAAATTCAGGATTGATTTTAAAGTCCTAGTGCTGACTTTCAGAGCCTTAAACGGTCAGGCCCCTCAGTACATCCTGGGCCTTTTGAAGCCGTACTCCTCTGGCCGTACTCTTCGGTCGTCTGGCCAGAACCTGCTTGTGGTCCCTAAGACTCATTACAAGACCCGAGGGGACCTGTCTTTTCAGTCCGTTGCCCCTCGACTGTGGAACGCTCTGCACCTATCTCTGCGCCTGGCGGACTCTGTTGTCTCTTTTTAGAAGGATCTGAAAACATGTTTATTTAGGAGAGCTTTTGGTTGATGGGATTTTGTTTTTCACTAGTGTCACTTAAATTTTACACATGTATATACATTTTATATTGTTGTTTTTACCTTTTCTCCTGTACAGCACTTTGTGATTTTTATCTGTGAAAAGCGCTTTATAAATACATTTTACTTACTTACTTACTTACTTACTTACTTGGGTTATGTTTCAATATTGGCAACTGCCATGTTTTCTGCAGAAGAGATAAATGGCTGCCAGGTAATATAGAATTTTCTAGTGGACCCCCTCATGTTATATCTAATTGTTTCTAAATGAATATGACACATGACTTCTCTAAGCCATTGGCCACATGTTGGAGGCCGGGTGTCTTTCATTTCAGTAGAATAAGGCTGCGTCTCATTTTCCCCCTCAGCCCTTCATCTTACCCCTTCCCCTCTGAAATACGTGTTCAGAGAGTCTGAGGGGTATCCCATTTCACTACTGTGCAGAGGTGGAGGGGTGAGGGGAAGGGCTATTCACCCCTCTAAACGAAGCGTTTACAGATTCACACTTTAAACAGACGGGTAGGAGGACATGGCACCGAAGGACTCGCATTTCACATATATATACGCTTCTAAAGTTATATAAACCTATTGTGTTTTATACTAGTAAGATTCACATATATACGCTTCTAAAGTTATATAAACCTGTTGTGTTTTATACTAGTAAGATTCACATATATACGCTTCTAAAGTTATATAAACCTGTTGTGTTTTATACTAGTAAGATTCACATATATACGCTTCTAAAGTTATATAAACCTGTTGTGTTTTATACTAGTAAGAATCACATATATATGCTTCTAAAGTTATATAAACCTGTTGTGTTTTATACTAGTAAGAATCACATATATATGCTTCTAAAGTTATATAAACCTGTGGTGTTTTATACTAGTAAGATTCACATATATACGCTTCTAAAGTTCTATAAACCTGTTGTGTTTTATACTAGTAAGATTCACATATATACGCTTCTAAAGTTATATAAACCTGTTGTGTTTTATACTAGTAAGATTCACATATATACACTTCTAAAGTTATATAAACCTGTTGTGTTTTATACTAGTAAGATGCACATATATACGCTTCTAAAGTTATATAAACCTGTTGTGTTTTATACTCGTAAGATTCACATATATACACTTCTAAAGTTATATAAACCTGTTGTGTTTTATACTAGTAAGATTCACATATATACGCTTCTAAAGTTATATAAACCTGTTGTGTTTTATACTAGTAAGATTCACATATATACGCTTCTAAAGTTATAGAAACTTGTTGTGTTTTATACTAGTAAGAACGGCAGTAAGATAAGATAAGATACGCCTTTATTAATCTCACAGTGGAGACATTTACTTGTTGCATACAGCTCTTGAGGACACATGAGGAAAGGAGAGGAATGTGCAAACTGTTAGTAGAATAAGGAAAGTGCACACAGTTGGTAGAATAGAGGTATCTTATATACAATTTTACAAAATTAAGTGACTTAGATAAAGTGTCCTAGATGCAGGTGTTGTTGCACATACTGTTGCTGTTTCTACACAGTCCTGTTGTCCAGTCTGACAGCAGTGGGGATGAAGGACTTGCTCCGTCCTACACTGAGGGTGTCAGTCTGCCACTGAGAGCTCCTCAGCTCCTCTACAGTCCCGTGCAGTGGGTGGGTGGTGTTGTCCATGATGGAGGAGCCTTAGCGACCACCCTCCTGTCGCTCACCTCCTTCACAGAGTCCAGGGGCCAGGGGCCCAGGACGGAGCTGGCCCTCCTGACCAGCTTGTCCAGTCTGTTCTTGTCCCGCTCTGTGCTGCCCGGGGCCAGGGGGCCAGGGGGCCCAGGGGGCCAGGGGCCAGGGGCCAGGGGCCCAGCACAGGGCAGCGTAGTGGAGAGCAGAGGCCACCACAGAGTCATACAAAGTCCTGAGCAGAGGCCTGCTCACTCTGAAGGACCTCAGTCTCCTCAGAAGGTGGAGGCGACTTTGGCCCTTCTTGTACAGGGCGTCGGTGTTGTGGGACCAGTCCAGTTTATTGTTGAGGTGAACACCCAGGTACTTGAAACTGTCCACCTCCTCAATGTCCTCCCCCTGGATGTTCACTGGTGTGTGTGGTGGTCTCTTCCTCCTGAAGTCCATCACCATCTCCTTCGTCTTACTGGTGTTCCAGCACAAGTGGTTGGATCACACCAGTCCACAAAGTCCATGATGACCGACCGGTACTCCAGTTAGTCCCTGATGACCGACCGGTACTCCAGTTAGTCCATGATGACCGACCGGTACTCCAGTTAGTCCCTGATGACAGACCGGTACTCCAGTTAGTCCCTGATGACCAACCAGTACTCCAGTTAGTCCATGATGACCGACCGGTACTCCAGTTAGTCCCTGATGACAGACCGGTACTCCAGTTAGTCCCTGATGACCGACCGGTACTCCAGTTAGTCCCTGATGACAGACCGGTACTCCAGTTAGTCCCTGATGACAGACCGGTACTCCAGTTAGTCCCTGATGACCGACCGGTACTCCAGTTAGTCCCTGATGACAGACCGGTACTCCAGTTAGTCCATGATGACCGACCGGTACTCCAGTTAATCCCTGATGACCGACCGGTACTCCAGTTAGTCCATGATGACCGACCGGTACTCCAGTTAGTCCCTGATGACCGACCGGTACTCCAGTTAGTCCATGATGACCGACCGGTACTCCAGTTAGTCCCTGATGACCGACCGGTACTCCAGTTAGTCCATGATGACCGACCGGTACTCCAGTTAGTCCATGATGACTGACCGGTACTCCAGTTAGTCCATGATGACCGACCGGTACTCCAGTTAGTCCATGATGACCGACCGGTACTCCAGTTAGTCCCTGATGACCGACCGGTACTCCAGTTAGTCCATGATGACCGACTGGTACTCCAGTTAGTCCCTGATGACCGACCGGTACTCCAGTTAGTCCCTGATGACCGACCGGTACTCCAGTTCGTTCCCCTCGGACACCCGGCCCACGATGGCGGAGTCATCGGAGAACTTCTGCAGATGACAGCTGTCCGTGTTGTAGGTGAAGTCCGACGTGTAGATGGTGAAGAGGAACGGTGAGAGGACGGTGCCCTGAGGGGCCCTGAGGGGCCCCGGTGCTGCAGACTACCACCTCAGACTCACATACTGTGGTCGGTCCGTGAGGTAGTCAATGGTCCATGCAGTGAGATGTTCATCCACTCCCACGTCCTCCAGCTTCCTTCGCAGCAGCGCCGGCCTGATGGTGTTGAAAGCGCTGGAGAAATCAAAGAACATGACCCTCACAGCGCTCGGGCTCCCGCCGGGCTCCAGGTGGGTGAGGCCCCCTGCTGCAGGTAGATGACGGCGTCCTCTACTCCGATGTTAGGCCTGTAGGCAAACTGCAGTGGGTCCAGGGTGGGGCTCACCACAGTGCGGAGGTGGGTGAGGACGAGCCGCTCCATGGTCTTCATCAGGTGGGAGGTCAGGGCGACTGGTCTGTAGTGGGCCGGTTCCCTGGCGTGTGCTGTTGTAGGAACCGGGATCACACAGGAGGTCTTCCACAGGACTGGGACCTTCTCCAGGCTGAGGCTCAGGTTGTAGATGCGGCTGAGGACCTCAGAGAGCTGGTCTGCACAGGTCCTCAGCAGCCTCAGCATTAGCGCTGCCGTCTGTAGCTTCCGTGTGTCTTTGTTTGGTAGAGACTGTTTATAACATTATTATTACACTGTAGAGTTCCAAAGTCTTCTAAAGTGTTTTGAAAACAGGGACCAGAGCAAACAAGGAAGCTCCTCCACTTTCACATGGTGGATGAGGAAATATTTCTGAAGTCCAAATACAAAAACTGAATAATCCATGTCTCCGTCTATTTCTTCACCTTGATGTGAAACAAAGCAGCCGAGCTGCTGCAACACGGGGAATTCTGGACGGCAGGACGACGCTCCTGATGGACAATCTACTGACGTCTGTGGCTCAGCTCTGCTGTTATAACGGCGCCGTATTATGATAGATAGATAGATAGATAAATACTTTATTGATCTCCAAGAGAAATTCACAGTTCCAGCAGCAGCAATATGGAAACACAGGGGCATGCAGGGTTAAAAAATAAAGCAATAGGTAAAATAGAAGAAATATAACTTCAGTATAAACAATAATTAAGCAATAATTAAGCAATAAACAAATAATTAAGAGAAGTAGTGTGTGTGTGTGTGTGTGTGTGTGTGTGTGTGTGTGTGTGTGTGTGTGTGTGTGTGTGTGTGTGTGTGTATGTGTGTCCACTAAGGCCTCCCCCGAGAGGTGTTGAAGAGTCTGATGGCGTGGGGGAGGAAGGATCTCCTCAGTCTGTCAGTGGAGCTGCGGATGGAGATGGTGTTGTGGAGTGGAAGCTGTGGATTATAGAGATGGTGTTGTGGAGTGGAAGCTGTGGATTATAGAGATGGTGTTGTGCAATGGAAGCTGTGGATTATAGAGATGGTGCTGTGCAATGGAAGCTGTGGATTATAGAGATGGTGTTGTGGAGTGGAAGCTGTGGATTATAGAGATGGTGTTGTGCAATGGAAGCAGTGGATTATAGAGATGGTGTTGTGTGGAGTGGATGCTGTGGATTATAGAGATGGTGTTGTGCAGTGGAAGCAGTGGATTATAGAGATGGTGTTGTGTGGAGTGAATGCTGTGGATTATAGAGATGGTGTTGTGCAGTGGATGCTGTGGATTATAGAGATGGTGTTGTGTGGAGTGAATGCTGTGGATTATAGAGATGGTGTTGTGCAGTGAATGCTGTGGATTATAGAGATGGTGTTGTGCAGTGGAAGCAGTGGATTATAGAGATGGTGTTGTGCAGTGGATGCTGTGGATTATAGAGATGGTGTTGTGCAGTGGAAGCTGTGGATTATAGAGATGGTGTTGTGCAGTGGATGCTGTGGATTATAGAGATGGTGTTGTGCAGTGGAAGCTGTGGATTATAGAGATGGTGTTGTGCAGTGGAAGCTGTGGATTATAGAGATGGTGTTGTGCAGTGGATGCTGTGGATTATAGAGATGGTGTTGTGCAGTGGATACTGTGGATTATAGAGATGGTGTTGTGCAGTGGATACTGTGGATTATAGAGATGGTGTTGTGTGGAGTGGATGCTGTGGATTATAGAGATGGTGTTGTGCAGTGGATGCTGTGGATTATAGAGATGGTGTTGTGTGGAGTGGATGCTGTGGATTATAGAGATGGTGTTGTGCAGTGGATGCTGTGGATTGTCTATTATGGACAGGAGTCTGTTCAGTGTCCGTCGCTCTGCCACAGATGTCAGGCTGTCCAGCTCTGAGCCAACCACAGAGCCGCCTTCCTCACTAGTTTGTCCAGGCGTGCGGCATCCTTCTTCTTGAGGCTGCCCCCCCAGCATCCTTCTTGAGGCTGCCCCCCCCCAGCATCCTTCTTCTTGAGGCTGCCCCCCCCAGCATCCTTCTTCTTGAGGCTGCCCCCCCAGCATCCTTCTTCTTGAGGCTTCCCCCCCCCCAGAATCCTTCTTCTTGAGGCTGCCCCCCCCCAGCATCCTTCTTCTTGAGGCTGCCCCCCCAGCATCCTTCTTCTTGAGGCTGCCCCCCCCAGGCTGCCCCCCCAGGCTGCCCCCCCAGCATCCTTCTTCTTGAGGCTGCCCCCCCCCAGGCTGCCCCCCCAGGCTGCCCCCCCAGCATCCTTCTTCTTGAGGCTGCCCCCCCAGCACACCACTCGCTACCACAGACTGGTAGAAGATCTGTAGCAGCTTCTTGCAGATGTTGAAGGACGCCAGCCTTCTGAGGAAGTACAGATGCTCTGTCCTTTCCTGTACAGACGCTCTGTCCTTTCCTGTACAGACGCTCTGTCCTTTCCTGTACAGACGCTCTGTCCTTTCCTGTACAGAGCATCTGTCCTTTCCTGTACAGACGCTCTGTCCTTTCCTGTACAGACGCTCTGTCCTTTCCTGTACAGACGCTCTGTCCTTTCCTGTACAGACGCTCTGTCCTTTCCTGCACAGAGCGTCTGTGTTGGCAGTCCAGTCCAGTTTGTCATCCAGCAGCACTCCCAGGTATTTGTAGGTGTGAACCACCTCCACCCAGTCCCCCTTAATCCGAACAGGCTCCGGGTGCGGCCTGGTTCTCCTAAAGTCCACCACCATCTCCTTCGTCTTGGTGGTGTTGAGGAGCAGGTGGGTGGAGTAGCACCACGTGACGAAGTCCTGGATCAGCTCCCTGTACTCATCCTCCTGTCCCCCCTTGATACAACCCACTATGGCCGTGTCGTCCGCCAACTTCTGCACATGGCAGAGGTCAGAGTTATATGATGTCATAACTGTGAGACGGAGCGAGAGGGGCGGGGCTGAGCAAAGGGAGTTCGGCGGGGCTGAGCAGAGGGAGAGGGGCGGGGCTGAGCAGAGGGAGAGGGGCGGGGCTGAGCAGAGGGAGAAGGGGGGCTTAGTAGAGGGAGAGGGGGAGGGCTAAGGGGTAGGCGGAGAGCTAAGGGGTAGGTGGAGACGGAGGGCTAAGGGGGAGGTGGAGGGCTAAGGTGGAGGCGGAGGGCTTAGGGGTAGGCGGAGGGGTACAAAAGAGAATTGGGATTGGGCCCAAGTCTCCTGGCTAGCAGGGTGCAAAAGGCCATCATGTTTCTAAAGCACCCAGGGGCAGCAGTGGCCCCGGGGCCACACCAAACAGTGAGATCACTGGAGAAGGATCTACTGTTGTTCCACATATTATAGAGAACGTGTCAAAAATAGATTGTCAAAAAGTGCACACCTTTGGGCACAACGGTCACATGGAGGATTAATATCTTTATTAATCTTAGTTAGATTCTGTTCATCATATATATGGACAGAATTTCTAGGCACAGCCGGGGGCCGGAGGGGGTCCAGTTTGGGGACCACAGGATCTCATCTCTGCTATTTGCGGATGATGTGGTTCTGTTGGCTCCATCAAGCCTGGATCTCCAGCGTACACTGACACGTTTCGCAGCCGAGTGTGAAGCAGCTGGGATGAAGATCAGCACCTCTAAATCCGAGGCCATGGTTCTCGACCGGAAAAAGGTGTCTTGCCCCCTCCAGGTCGGTGGAGTGCCCTTGTCCCAAGTGGAGGAGTTCAAGTATCTTGAGGTCTTGTTCACAAGTGGGGGAAAGATGGAGCGTGAGATCGACAGGCGGATCGGTGCAGCGTCTGCAGTTATGTGGTCGTTGTATCGGTCCGTTGTGGTGAAGAAGGAGCTGAGCCAAAAAGCGAAGCTCTCGATTTACCGGTCGATCTTCGTTCCTACCCTCACCTATGGTCATGAACTATGGGTCATGACCGAAAGAACGAGATCCCGGATACAAGCGGCTGAAATGAGCTTCCTCCGTAGGGTGGCTGGGCGTCACCCTTAGAGATAGGGTGAGGAGCTCAGTCACCCTTAGAGATAGGGTGAGGAGCTCAGTCACCCTTAGAGATAGGGTAAGGAGCTCAGTCACCCTTAGAGATAGGGTGAGGAGCTCAGTCACCCTTAGAGATAGGGTGAGGAGCTCAGTCACCAGGGAGGAGCTCGGAGTAGAGCCGCTGCTCCTCCACATCCAGAGGAACAGCTGAGGTGGCTTGGGCATCTATTTCAGACGCCCCCCGGATGCCTCCCTAGGGAGGTGGCTCGGGCATGTCCCCCCGGTAGGAGGTCTCAGGACAGACCTAGGACACCCTGGAGGGACTATGTCTCTCTATGGCCTGGGAACACCTTGGGGTGCCACTGGAAGAGCTGGAGGAAGTGTCTGGGGTGAGGGAAGTCTGGGCAACTCTGCTCAGACTGCTGCCTCCGCGACCCGGCCCCGGATAAGCGGCAGACAATGGATGGATGGATGGATCTTAGTTAGTCTTACTTTTGTCCAGTGAAGACGCTGCACTATTTGAAGTAGAGCCATAGCATGTTTAAGGCTTATTGAGGAGGAGGACATTCTTTTATTATTTGTTGCCACTTTGCTTCTGGAAGGTTTTCATTTCCATCCGTTTCCCATCAGCGTTGGAGAGAGTCCAGGTTATCCACATGAGATGTATTTAGTAAAATGTACTTTCTACTTATTATTGGTTTTTTGTCCACTTTACATTTGAACATTGTTTGCAGTAGAGTTTCAGGTGGACGTAATGGAAATTGAGCAAGAATCTGTGTTTTGGAGAAACCTGTAAAAATGGGACTGGAGAGATGAAACGTCTGTGATCGTTGTTCAACTGAGGCAAACCTCTTGTCAATGTAGAGGTCAGATATTGCTCTTCTTCCTCTTCTTGGCCACATATCAAATGCCTCATCCATCATTGGTGGGGCAAACAAATGGTTTCTTGATATTGGTGCTGAACATGAAAGGTCAATGGGGTCAAGCCGCCAGAACTGATAGCAGATTTTGAGCGAGTGAATAACAAGTGGATTTGAGGTAAAGGAGGAGATCGACTGATTTCCATGTAACTTGGAACATAACAAAGCGTTTTCTCGAGCACCGCCCATTCAGGGCCATTGACATCAATGCCATCATTCTTCAGCCAATATAGCAATGCTCTTATTTTGGCAGCCCAGTAATGATACATAAAGTTTGGAAGTGGCGTACCTCCAGTTGAGCGGGGCCTCAGTAATGTATTCATGTTGATTCTTGGTGTTTTTTATTATGAAGGATGATATCTGGTTGATTTAAGTTGTGGAAGAAAGACTTTGTCAGGAAAAGATGGAGACACACTGAAATAAAAACAAACTTTCAGACCACTTCTGATACGTCACTCTCACAGACTCCACCAAGGAACATTGGACTGTTACTGCTGAATGTAAACTCATAATTAGGGTCTACAACCTTCATTTACTGTTAAATGTGGGCCTATATTAACAACAAAATATTAAACTCATGAGCTATTTACTGAGTACGTTCAATAATTGAATTGTTTTTACTGATAAAATGTGTTGGAAAGTCATTCTGATGCCATTTTCCAGGTTCCCTTGATGTGAGTTTTGCAATCTTTTAATAGATTTCTCATTTCTTCTGGTATTTTTTGTACTTGTCCTCCTCATCCTTTGTTCTGTGTGTGATCAATTCCCTAAAGAGACTCATTTCATTTTGACAAGCTGCAGGTCTGAGGCTCAATTCCAATGTGTTTGCATGATGGTTCACATGACATTTTAAACACGACCTCTATCAGACTATGTGAAGGAGACGGGACCTGACGGTTTCAGACCCCAGAGCGCACAAGACGCTGTTGACAGAAGGAAATCAGGATGGAACACCGGGTTGCCAGATGTGACTCACTGCTTCCAGCCCAAACACGGTAAATCTCTGGCACCTCAATAAAAACAGCCCAAACGCCAGCCGTGTAGAAATCCTGTTAAAACCGTAAAACTATTATATGTGTATAAAACAAGCCAACGTGCCATAACACACACATTCAGGAAGTAAACAGTTAAAAGGTGAGAGAACTTGTCTCCCCAATTGGAGGATACCAGCCATATCTGGCAACACAGGTCAGAGGGTGTAGATCCATTTTGAAGTGGTTGTTAAATATGAGGCGACGAAATGTAGACAACATGAGGAGGAAAGAAGAAAGAGAATGAGGGAGAAAGAGAGCACAGCCTTAACATCCAGCAGAGCGCTTACTCCGGTGCTCAGCCGTCACGTCGCTGATAAAATATGTGAACTGCTACCACATAGGATGGTACCTGGGTCTGCTGTGAAAAACATCACGATTAGAGTTTTCACAAGGCCACAAAACAGGTTGGATGTGAGTCACTGTGAGGAAAAATCAGACTTGGGTTGCATTTCCCTGCAGTGTGAACGAGGCCTCAACCATGGTTTTCCTTCTTTTGGATCTTGTCTAAGTTCTTTCAACGGCCAATGGCGGTCAGAGAATAACGACATTGTATCTGAAAATGCTTTATATCGGGTGTGTGATATGGTAAAGGATTAGAGCAGCGTCTCCAACCTTTGTTCAGATGAGAGCTACTTTCAAACAATAAATCAAGTCGTGAGCTACTTCTCCTCGCCTTGTATTTGTTGGTTGCCAGGTAAACATTTAGCATTATTTACTTACCTTTAGTGAGATGTTTGACACTGCATGCTGTGGACCAGGCTTTATAATGTGGTGTGTATCCTGAGAGGTTCACTCTGATGCAGTCATCCAGGTGGGCATCGGTGAGACGATTCAGAACTTTGACTTGATGAAGTTCAAGTCAGAAAAGATATGTGGAGCCAAACAGAGCAGCACATTTCATGGCTCCTGTGCAGATATTGAGGAACTTCTTTGTATCCACAAGTTTCCAGAAGTCTTCAGCAGACTTGTGTGACTTCAGCTGGATATCATTTTGCAGACGGAGAATTTCCATCTCCAAATCAACAGTACTGAAAATAAATGCCTCACTCATTTGGTCACAAATCTCAGATATGTCCACATCCATGAAGGGGTTTGAAATCAATGTGACACACAAAGTGTATGAATCTGTCCTCAAACTCCTGACCCAGCCTGGTCCAGAGGTCTGTGTATTTCTGGAGGTCCACGGCCCCGATGCAGCAAGATTTTCTTCCAGCATTGTGTGCACAGAAGGGAAGTGCTGCATGTTCCTTTTCTTCACTTGTTGGAGCAACAGGCCCAACTTTGCCTTGGAAGCTTTGACAGCACTAATCATATCACTGATTGTTTTCCCCTTGCCTTGCAATTCACAGTCCAGGTCATTGAATTTCTCTGAGATGTCTGTGAGAAATGTCAGGTCCAGCAGCCATTCAGTGTCAGACAGTAGAGTTGAACCCTCATCTCTTGTTTCCATGAACGCTTTGATTTCAGGCAGAAGTGTTAAAAACCGACGCAGGATTTTTCCTCTGCTCAGCCATCTGATCTCTGTGTGCAGCAAAAGATCCATATTCTGATGATACTTCATCCAAAAAGACTTGAAACTTCGATGTTGTTCGGCCTTCGCTCCAATAGAATTGATAATGTTTATGACAGCTGTCATGACATGGTCAAACCTCATGACCGTCACAAATGGCCTGTTGGTGGAGAATACAATGATAGTTCAGACATTGAGGAAAGTCTGGATCTGCTTTGCAGTTTGCTATGAAGCCTCCTGCCTCCCTGTCATCACTTGTTATTGACACCAATTTTTCTAATGACACATTTTGGTTGCAGAAGTAGTTCTTCACTGCATCATAAATATCCACTCGTCTGGTTGTTGTTTTCAAAGGTAGCACTGTGAGGAATTCCTCTTGAACAGAGGAGTCTTCAAACACCATTCTTATGAACACTGCTGACTGAGCAGTGTTGCTTCAGTCCGTTGATTCATCACACTGAACTGAAAACCATTTGCAGGTGCTTCTGTCCTGATCCAACTGTCCAAACCATTTTCTTGTGAAACATGTGGGAAATGTTTCAGTTGAATGGGTGTTTTGAAGAGTCACAAGAGAACTCACAGGTGAGAAGCCATATTCTTGTGAAACATGTGGGAAATATTTCAGTGACCATAGTGCTTGGATGAGCCACAAGAGAATTCACACAGGTGAGAAACCATTTTCTTGTGAAACATGTGGGAAATGTTTCAGTCAAAAGAATGTTTTGAAGAGTCACAAGAGAACCCACATGGAAAGAACCTATATGAGGATATATGCACATATATGAAACCTATATGCAGCATATATGCACATATATGACAATATATATGCTGTATATATGCACATATATGCACATATATGACAATATATATGACAATATATATGCTGCATATATGGAAAGTCCAATATGGACAGAACCTATATAAACATATATGTTTTAATATAGGTTTTGATATAGGTTTTGAATATATGTGACATATATAAAATTGGCCATTTCCCTATATTTTATGAACATATATGGACCTATATGCACAGATAGGTACATATTTATATATATATGTATATATATATATATATAGCTCAGGTGGCAAGGCAATGGACTGGTGCACGGGAGACCCTGGTTCGATTCCCGCTAGGGTCACTGAGCAAATAACAGCATCCAGTGTGGACCCACATGGAAAGAACCTATATAAAGGTTAGGATATACGTGGCATATATAAAATTGGCCATTTTCCTATATTTTATGCACATATATGTACACATATGTGCATACATGTGTGCATACATGGGCACATATAGGTGTGCATATATGCGCATATAGGTGCGCATATATGGGCACATATAGGTTTGCATATATTGGAACATATAGGTGTGCGTATATGCGCATATAGGTTTGGAATATATGTGACATATATAAAATTGGCCGTTTTCCTATATGTTATGTACATATATGTGTGCATACATGCGCATATAGGTTTGGCATATATGTGACATATATAAAATTGGCCATTTTCCTATATGTTATATACATATATGTACATATATGTGCGCATATATGCACACATATAAGTACATATATGTACATAACATATAGGAAAACGGCCAATTTTATATATGTCACATATATGCCAAACCTATATCAAAACCTATATTAAAACATATATGTTTATATAGGTTCTTTCCATGTGGGTGAGAGCAGTCACATGAGGAAAATGCTCTCTGCACATGGACTCACTAATACTTAAGGCCAATTCAACCTCCATAAAGGTCCCTGCAGACTCCCTTTTTGAAACAATAAGAACAAGATGAAAGTTCAGCAGTGACGTCAACAAGCTGCTGAATAAAACATTTGTTCGGCAGGACTGTTCATACTCCACAACACGGTGCTGAACTCTCAGGCCACGCCCCTTGTGGCATGTATCCATCTTGACGAGTCAAACATTTGGATGAGACAGCGAAAGGGTGCGACAATGGTGGAGAGAGTAGTTCTGGAGTTGATGACAGAGGAAGAGGTTGAAGAAGAATTGTTATTAAGATACACTCCAGTGGAGGACATGAAGGAAAGGCAACAGCAAGACGCTGCTGTCACACCCTATCGCTGTCTCATCCAAATGTTTGACTCGTCAAGATGGGAACATGCCACAAGGGGCTTTATATCTGCAGATCATATGCAAAGCAAAAAGGCTAAATGTTGGCATGAGTGTTAAGCAAGGGTCACAACCCACCGTGCATGTTTTTAGTCCGTACATTTTTTGGGGAGGCCACGGCTGCTACGTTTTTCTGAAAACGTGGGGAGGGAGTGGCAAGAGCAGGGAGGGAGTACTCAAGGCAAGGTGTAAAGGCGCTGTCATGCTACCAATGTGAATACGCTCGTGTCTGCTCATGTCCGCGGGACGCACACGTTTGTCGTCATGCTCCACTCGGGCTCACGCCTGTGCGCGTTCCTTAACACAACGTAATGATCCCGGAAATATCTCCACTTCTGCTGCCCGGCGTTCTCCACCTTTCCTAAAGTACTTTATCTTTCACTTCAGGAGTTTTGAGTCGTGTGGCTCTTTATTTGCTTTTAAATTGGGATTGTTCAGACGGGAAGACGGAGGAGCTCTGGCGCATGCGCAGTCGGCGTGTAGAGTCGTGTACAGGATGTGCGGTCACACAATTTGGGCTGCGCGCGTGGACCACGGCTGCGGGGTCAGAGTGGACATTCGTGTCCGGGGGGGATGATGATTCTGACGTCACAAAGTACACGTGTACTGGCGTACCAGCGCGGACATTGGTAGCATGACAGCGCCTTAAGTGCGTGGCCCGCATGCCACGTCTGGCCGTGAGCGGTTGTGTGCATCATATGTTGCACACATGGTAAGTGAGTTGTACGTGCTTACAACGTAAGATATCCGTGCGATTGTCAGGTATGGAGGCTGCACTTACACGTGTTGCTCATGTATGGCGTTCTAACTCACTTGAATATTGTAAGTTCGTGAAAGTGCGATGAACGTGAACCCGATGTCCCAGCTGCTGCTACCTCCAGATGCCACCCATTCCACCGCAGAGACTCCGGGTTCTGGTTGCCAGATATGACTCAATGTTTCCAGCCCAAACAATGTAAAAACCACTCTTAAATAAAAACCAGCCAACATTTCAACATGTGTGGAAATCATGTTAAACAATCAAACCGTGTGTTAAAGAACACACAAATGCACGAAATAAACAGTTAAACGGTAAGAGAATTCGGCTCCCCCCTTTTGGGGGAGACCTGCCATATCTGGCAACACTGGCTGCAAGAGCATCTTTAAGCATCCGTGCACTGTGCACACATTGGCTGTAGAAGGCAGCGCGTGACCCGTACAGGAGCCCAAACGTAGCAAAAGTTCCTTATGCACAAAAAGTGCTATGGCATGTCTGCGTGCTCCAAATCCATACAGAGGCGGTACTCACCAGGAACAGATCCCCAAATTTTGCACACGTTTTTGCACGTAGATATCAGGCACTTGCAAATACAGTGGGTTGTGACAGTCACTTAACTTGGGATATTAGTAAGTCTGGCAGAAAGAATCCTGTCAGGAGGAATTTTTGTGTTTCGTGAACCCACATGGAAAGAACCTATATGAGGATATATGCACATATATGAAACCTATATGCAGCATATATGCACATATATGACAATATATATGCTGTATATATGCACATATATGACAATATATATGCTGCATATATGCACATATATGCACATATATGACAATATATATGCTGTATATATGCACATATATGACAATATATATGCTGCATATATGCACATATATGACCATATATATGCTGCATATATGCACATAAATGCTGCATATATGCACATATATGACAATATATGGGCTGCATATATGGAAAGTCCCACATGGACAGAACCAGAATATATATACATATATACATAGTGGCTAGATAGCTGAGGTGGCAAGGCAACGGACTGGTGAACGGGAGACCCTGGTTCAATTCCCGCTAGGGTCACTGAGCAAATAACAGCATTCAGTGTGGCCCACATGGAAAGAACCTATATAAAGGTTAGGATATATGTGGCATATATATAAAATTGGCCATTTTCCTACATTTTATGCACATATATGTACATATATGTACATATATGTGTGCATACATGGGCTCATATAGGTGTGCATATATGCGCATATAGGTGTGCATATATGGGCACATATAGGTTTGCATATATTGGAACATATAGGTGTGCATATATGCGCATATAGGTTTGGAATATATGTGACAAATATAAAATTGGCCGTTTTCCTATATGTTATATACATATATGTACATATATGCGCACATGTATGCACACATATATGTACATATATGTACATAACATATAGGAAAACGGCCAATTTTATATATGTCACATATATGCCAAACCTATATCAAAACCTATATTAAAACATATATGTTTATATAGGTTCTTTCCATGTGGGAACTCACAGGTGAGAAGCCATATTGTTGTGAAACATGTGTGAAGTGTTTCATTGATGTGTGAATGAATTCCAGTGATGAAGCATGTTTCCAGTGCGTAAAGGCAGATTCATCCTCCATCAGAAGAAGAAGAAAGTGTTGCCAAACACAATGAGGTGATGTTCTTCAGCCAGCTCCCTCTGGCCAAAGACATTTTGTCCAGCAGTACCAACCGTCCTGGCCTTTTATTCCTGAAACAGTTCAGAGAAATGTGTTTCTGAAAACATTTGAAGGGACAAATAAGCTGCAGTTGAAAAGTTAAATGTTTGACACAAGTGTCTGCTGTGAGGGGGCGTGGCCTGCGAGGTCAACACTGTCTTCTCAGAGTAGGAACTCTCCTGCTGAACAAGCATTTTCTCCGGCAGCTGGCTGACGTCACGGCTGAACTTTTCTTCTTGTTCTTATGGAGAATGCAGAGGCCTTTAGCAGTCCCCACAGTGCTTTACACTGTTCATCACATTCACCCATTCATTCACACACCAATGGAGGTGGCTGCCATGCAAGGCACTCAGTCCATCCACTGAGAGCAGTTTGGGGTTCAGGGTCTTGCTCAAGGACACTTGGACATGTGGACAGGGGGAGATGGGAATGGAGCTACAACACATGTGGTTCAGGAAGTCCAGCTTGAGGCCAAAATCACAAGGTATCATCCAGTTTGAAGTCAACATTGCTGATTTCCACGCTGTTGAGACGCTTTAGGAAATCATTGACTTTCTGCTTTGTCACAAAATTAGAAGATTTAAAGAAGTTTGGTTTCCATTTGTGTTGAACTGCACAGAGGCTGACAAAAGGTCCCCTGGTTGATGATGAACCTTAAAGAAGCACATTTCATTATTATTTCTAACAATGTTGCTTTTTGTGTTTTGAAAAATGTGAAGTTAACAATGTTGTTTGACCAGATGTGAACTTTGAAGAAATGGAAGTAAAATGTTGACATGAATCCAATGGGTTTTGTTATTCAGTGTTGTTATTGAACATGAATGAGTTGTAATTGATTTTTCTCTCTTTTTATACTATGTAGAAAAAACTACTGTTTGTTTACATGCAACACGTGCTGAACTACATATCATGAAGGAAGACATTTCAGTGGAAACATGATGCTATGATAGAACTGTTTAACTTTTATGAAGATGTGTTGATTCTGTTACAGTGATTGAGTTCTATAGATAATGATACTAGGAGCAGTGATCAACTTGTAAACCAACGTTAGCTCTGCCACAGACACAGGGTCTGCATGCTAATCTTTGCTTTACTAACTAGTTAACTCACAATCCTACACATATCACATCAAAGACAACATCACACAGTAACTGAACACCATCTGACGACTCCTGACGTTTTACAAAACAAGTCTCATTCACATCAACTCATTCTAGAAATGGTCCTTTAGCAGAGACACACAGGAAGCAGATGCTAAAGACTAGCTTCCATGTTCCATTGTTCTCCAGCACATGGTGGAGACCCAGGACAGACTTCCTGCTCTCTGATAACCTCCATTTGAATGTAGTTTCTTGTGATCCGCCATCTTGTTTTGTAGTTCATCAATCAATCAATCAAACTTTATTTCTATAGCCCTTTACAATCACCTAGAGGTATCCAAAGTGCTTTACAACAAAGCTATATATTAAAAAAAAAAAACAATACATTAAGAAATAAATCCGAGAACAACACATAAAAACAATAAATAAAACACAGGTGCTGACTGTGGGAGGAGTGACGGTGCTGCAGGTTGGTGAAGCTTCCAGAGATTCATAAAAACAGAGTATACAAATCAAATCAACTTTATTTCTGTAGCCCTTTTATAATCACCCGGTGACATCCAAAGTGCTTTACAAGCTAAAACAATACATTAAGAAGTAAATACGAGAATAAATACATAAAACGAAAAATAAAATAGAACACAGGTGCTGTCTGTATGAGGTGCGGCGGTGCTGCAGTTTGTTGAAGCCATCCAGAAAATCATAAAACAGAGCATACAGAATAAAATAAAATACACTTCCCTAGACTGAGTTAAAAGCCAACTTAAAAAAGTGAGTTTTCAACTTTGATTTAAAAAGGCCGAGATCAGTGATGGCGCGAATGTCGGGGGGCAGTTTGTTCCACAGTCTGGGAGCAGCGACTGCAAAAGAGCGACGCCCCACTGTTTGTATCTCCACCTTGGGATGTCTAAAAGACGCTGACCTGAAGAACCAGGGCCCTCCAGGGTCACGTAGGGTTAAAATGTCAGACAGGTAAGAAGAACCAGGGCCCTCCAGGGTCACGGAGGGTTAAAATGTCAGACAGGTAAGAGGGACCAGGACATTGATGGCATTAAAAACAAACAACAGAAGTTTAAAATCGATTCTAAAATGAACTGGAAGCCAGTGGAGAGACGACGGCACAGGGGGAATGTGTTCACGTCTGGATGAGTTTGTTAAAAACCTGGCAGCGGCATTCTGCACTAGTTGAAGACGTGTAATAGAAGACTGGCTGAGGCCCACATAAAGACTGGCTGAGGCCCACATAAAGACTGGCTGAGGCCCACATAAAGACTGACTGAGGCCCACATAAAGACTGGCTGAGGCCCACATAAAGACTGGCTGAGGCCCACATAAAGACTGACTGAGGCCCACATAAAGACTGGCTGAGGCCCACATAAAGACTGGCTGAGGCCGACATAAAGACTGGCTGAGGCCCACATAAAGACTGGCTGAGGCCCACATAAAGACTGGCTGAGGCCCACATAAAGACTGACTGAGGCCCACATAAAGACTGGCTGAGGCCCACATAAAGACTGACTGAGGCCCACATAAAGACTGGCTGAGGCCCACATAAAGGCTGGCTGAGGCCCACATAGAGGGAAGACTGGCTGAGGCCCACATAGAGGGAAGACTGGCTGAGGCCGACATAGAGGGAAGACTGGCTGAGGCCGACATAGAGGGAAGACTGGCTGAGGCCGACATAGAGGGAAGACTGGCTGAGGCCCACATGGAAGGAAGACTGACAGCGGCCCACATAAAGACTGGCTGAGGCCCACATAAAGACTGGCTGAGGCCCACATAAAGACTGACTGAGGCCCACATAAAGACTGGCTGAGGCCCACATAAAGACTGACTGAGGCCCACATAAAGACTGGCTGAGGCCCACATAAAGGCTGGCTGAGGCCCACATAGAGGGAAGACTGGCTGAGGCCCACATAGAGGGAAGACTGGCTGAGGCCGACATAGAGGGAAGACTGGCTGAGGCCGACATAGAGGGAAGACTGGCTGAGGCCGACATAGAGGGAAGACTGGCTGAGGCCCACATGGAAGGAAGACTGACAGCGGCCCACATAAAGACTGGCTGAGGCCCACATAAAGACTGGCTGAGGCCCACATAAAGACTGGCTGAGGCCCACATAAAGACTGACTGAGGCCCACATAAAGACTGGCTGAGGCCCACATAGAAGGAAGACTGACTGAGGCCCACATAAAGACTGGCTGAGGCCCACATAAAGACTGGCTGAGGCCGACATAAAGACTGACTGACGCCCACATAAAGACTGACTGAGGCCGACATAAAGACTGACTAACGCCCACATAAAGACTGGCTGAGGCCGGCATAAAGACTGACTGACGCCCACATAAAGACTGACTGAGGCCGACATAAAGACTGGCTGAGGCCGACATAAAGACTGACTGACGCCCACATAAAGACTGACTGAGGCCAACATAAAGACTGGCTGAGGCCCACATAAAGACTGGCTGAGGCCCACATAAAGACTGACTGAGGCCCACATAAAGACTGGCTGAGGCCCACATAGAAGGAAGACTGACTGAGGCCCACATAAAGACTGGCTGAGGCCCACATAAAGACTGGCTGAGGCCGACATAAAGACTGACTGACGCCCACATAAAGACTGACTGAGGCCGACATAAAGACTGACTGACGCCCACATAAAGACTGGCTGAGGCCGGCATAAAGACTGACTGACACCCACATAAAGACTGACTGAGGCCGACATAAAGACTGGCTGAGGCCGACATAAAGACTGACTGACGCCCACATAAAGACTGACTGAGGCCGACATAAAGACTGGCTGAGGCCCACATAAAGACTGACTGAGGCCCACATAAAGACTGACTGAGGCCCACATAAAGACTGGCTGAGGCCCACATAAAGACTGGCTGAGGCCCACATAAAGACTGACTGAGGCCCACATAAAGACTGGCTGAGGCCCACATAAAGACTGGCTGAGGCCCACATAAAGGCTGGCTGAGGCCCACATAGAGGGAAGACTGGCTGAGGCCCACATAGAGGGAAGACTGGCTGAGGCCGACATAGAGGGAAGACTGGCTGAGGCCCACATAGAAGGAAGACTGACAGAGGCCCACATAAAGACTGGCTGAGGCCCACATAAAGACTGACTGAGGCCCACATAAAGACTGGCTGAGGCCGACATAAAGACTGGCTGAGGCCGACATAAAGACTGACTGATGCCCACATAAAGACTGACTGAGGCCGACATAAAGACTGACTGACGGCCACATAAAGACTGGCTGAGGCCGGCATAAAGACTGACTGACGCCCACATAAAGACTGACTGAGGCCGACATAAAGACTGGCTGAGGCCGACATAAAGACTGACTGACGCCCACATAAAGACTGACTGAGGCCGACATAAAGACTGGCTGAGGCCCACATAAAGACTGGCTGAGGCCCACATAAAGACTGACTGAGGCCCACATAAAGACTGGCTGAGGCCCACATAGAAGGAAGACTGACTGAGGCCCACATAAAGACTGGCTGAGGCCCACATAAAGACTGGCTGAGGCCGACATAAAGACTGACTGACGCCCACATAAAGACTGACTGAGGCCGACATAAAGACTGACTGACGCCCACATAAAGACTGGCTGAGGCCGGCATAAAGACTGACTGACGCCCACATAAAGACTGACTGAGGCCGACATAAAGACTGGCTGAGGCCGACATAAAGACTGACTGACGCCCACATAAAGACTGACTGAGGCCGACATAAAGACTGGCTGAGGCCCACATAAAGACTGGCTGAGGCCGACATAAAGACTGGCTGAGGCCCACATAAAGACTGGCTGAGGCCGACATAAAGACTGGCTGAGGCCCACATAAAGACTGGCTGAGGCCGACATAAAGACTGACTGAGGCCCACATAAAGACTGGCTGAGGCCCACATAGAGGGCATTGCAGTCCAGTCTGGAGCTAATGAAAGAGGTATCGCCTTCTCAAGATCCTGTTGATTCAGGAACGGCTTCACTTTGTCCAGGAGACGAGCTGATAAAAACTGGCTTTGACCACAGAACTAATCTGTTTGTCAAATTTAAGACCGTTGTCGAACGTTACCTCAAGATTTGTAACAAGTGGTTTAAAATAGGGGGCCAGAGTACCAGAGTGTGTTTTAAAAACATTCGCCATCGGTGATGTGCCAAACAAGAGGCATTCTGTTTTTGTGTCATTTAAATGCATAAAGTTGTGTGCCAACCACTTCTTTACATCAGTACAACAATCCATTAGCCTTGTAAGAGCAGTGCTTTCATTGGGTCTTATGGGTAAATATATCTGCAGGTCATCAGCATAGAGGTGGAAGGACAGATTGTGTTTTCTTATAATTGATCCCAGAGGTAGCAGATACAAGGAAAATAGAACAGGGCCGAGAACAGATCCCTGTGGCACCCCACAAGGGAGAGATGCACCTGAAGAGCAGAGGTCACCAATCATCACAGAGAAGCTCCAGAATAAATACACTGCCCGAGACAGAGTTAAAAGCCAACTTAAAAAAGTGAGTTTTCAGCTTTGATTTAAAAAGGCCGAGATCAGTGGTGGTGCGAATGTCGGGGGGGCAGTTTGTTCATGTCGGGGGGCAGTTTGTTCCACAGTCAAGGAGCAGCAACAATAAGAGAGCGACACCCCACTGCTTACATCTCCACCTTGGAATGTCTAGAAGAAGTCTCACACACACACTCCCTCCACCTCTCTCTCTTTGTCTCTCCACACACACACAGCTGTATATAGGTAGTTAGAATCTGTGTTTATTTGTTTTCATTGTAAATAAATATAATTTTCGGAATCATACTTGCTGTTTTATTAATGAGCACAAAGGAGAATGAAATGTCGACTCTTCTGTGTCAAGAACTCCAAAATCCTTCAATCTTTACTGTTAATTCTGGTAATTGTAATTAATTTAACTATTAATTCAAATTCCTGATGAACTGTTTAGTATATCTTATGAGACTGATAGAACTGAATTGGCTATCATTTCCTGTTAAGACAGGTGGAGCTCCGAGGTTCTGATACACATCAGAATACATATCGATAACATTAGTAATAACTATCTTTGATCATTATTAATCATTATCGATAGCCAACCATAACATAAATAGTGATCCTTATGAGGTAAGAAGTCCCTACAAGTATAATGTTTAAACATTCCTGTAGGAGCCATTCTTTTTTGTTGTGCATGTATTTTACTTTTAACCACAAGGGGTGGTGTTGTTTCTGTTGTGTTTCCTTGCCAGCAGCAGCTGCCCAGCTGCTTAAGATCAGGGAAGTAATTAGTTTGAGTGGAATGGTGGTGGGGAAAACACACAGTTTTACCTAGATCCAGAGGAACAGAGAAACCTGGTAATTTCTGTTTTGTTATTTACCTTTATAATTGTGTTACAATAAATGGGAACCTCACCCAAAGAGACAACCTGCAAATCTTCATTTTTATTTTTTCTCTGGAGTTGAGTCAAGCACCTTCTCAACCACCATTTCATGTGACTAAAAAGTTTTGGTTTTTTGGATAGTCACAACAATTCCTTTAAACACACTGTTGAAAAGGTCAAACTGTTCGGACATTACATGAGATTATAAGGCGTTAGAAGCTCTGATTGCTAAACGTCTCCAGACACCAGCTGCCATGGAAAGACAACAGATGTTATTTGTTTACAACGTTTTGATGAAAACAAATGCCGGTCTGCAGTGCGCACTGCCACCATGTGTTTAGTTTTCCATAGTGGCAGGGAGGCTAATCAAAAACACGGATTCCATTCTCACATCCAGTTCCTGCTCTGGGTGCTGTCCAGGCTGCTGAACCAGGCGGCAGTCAGTACGTGGGGCGGGACGTTGTTGTGGCTTGTTTGTGAATCACTTCTCAGGCATTGGTGATGTTTGGGGGGGCACTGACTGTCACCATGTCACTAAAGCTGGTTCTCGTTGTTACATCACACATTGAAAGTCCAGAAACATTTGGAAACGACACATTTTGGTAGATCAATTATTTTATGTAGATATCAGAAAGATTGTAAGTTGATTTTTCACTGAATATTGTAAGATTTATTCCTGGTCTTATTATGTTGTTGTAGAAAATGCAGATAAAATGGCTAGAAAATGTTTAGAAAGCTTCAGTTCCAGGGGGCCGGTGGCTCCAAGACCTCCACAATTTTCAGCTGGAATCTGTTTTTCCACTTTTCATCCCCGTCATCAGAAAACATGACTGAGGCCCACTGGTCCTTGGTCCCTGGTCCATCAAGACCAGGACGCCTGTACCTGGTGGTGTGGTCGGGTACCTTGCAGGTGGTCTAGAGGCTGGTGGTGTGGTCAGGTACCTTGCAGGTGGTCTAGAGGCTGGTGGTGTAGTCAGGTACCTTGCAGGTGGTCTAGAGGCTGGTGGTGTGGTCAGGTACCTTGCAGGTGGTCTAGAGGCTGGTGGTGTGGTCAGGTACCTTGCAGGTGGTCTAGAGGCTGGTGGTGTAGTCAGGTACCTTGCAGGTGGTCTAGAGCAGACCACACTGAGGGAAACGGTTTCAGATGGTCTGACGTGACACTTGGAGCCTCTCACCTTAAACGTGTCCAGAGTGGACTGGCCTTCGTCATCCGGTTTCTCAGGCGTTGTTCACAATGTTTGGTCATCAGGGTGGGATGTGGACAAAGGACGTCCACTTCTACACCTTTCTGTGACTCTTCCAGTCTCTGAGTCTCTGTTCAACCTGCTGACCCTCTGTGACCCCCTGAGCTCAGTGGACACTCCGTCTGAGGACGTCCTGTTTGAAGCGTCACAATGCGAGGTACTGTTGGTCCATCGTTAGGTGTGGTCTGGGTCTCATGAGGTCAAAACGTGTTACTGAACCAGGACATTTATTGATCATCCATACATCATTGACTTGCTGTGAATTCTGCTGTTAAGCTCCTTGTTGGGAAACAGCCAGTTGTGCAAAAAGACCTCATTTTAAATGAGATCAAGCCATTTCAAGTTCTTTCAATGACTTTAATCTGTAAGTGAGCCATATTTTAAAATCTCTCCATTGAAAAGTTTCAGAATTGTACAAATCTGTCATTGATTACTTTTACGCTACCAAGTACCACAGTCACACCATGATTCAGTAGATGACAGAGGAAATTAAACCTCATATAGGAGACACTCATTTAGATTTTACATTTTAAAACAGTAACTCAGTGGTTCTCGGTGGAGTTTTTGAAAGTGATGTTTCAAAAGTGCACAGAGAGTTTAAAAGTCCCGATTCTAACACAATTGATGTCTCTTGTAAAAGGAGTAATAGATTGTGTACCCAAGCATTGACTTATATATGAAATAGATCCTTTTTAACAGATACTTTTCCTGACTGGATGAAAATAGCCAAGATGGTTCCAAGCTAATAAAATAAATAAAAAAAGTAGACTAATACATCGTCTGAAATTCGGAATTTGTTTCCTCAGTTTGAAAATAAAAAGAAGAAAGGAAAACGTATGTATGAAGTAGATATACTGGATGATTTTATATCTGGCAGCAGGCTTCAGCTGTCTGAGGCTTTCACTGTGTTGCTCTTCCTTGGGGGCTACTTCATAGCTAAGATGGCTGAAACAATCAAGATGATCTAAAACTGCCATCATTATCTGTGCATAAAAAACAAGCAAAATATTGAAAAGCTAAAACAACCGAAACTGCTAAAAATTCAAAATTATATTACAGATCATAAATGAAATTCTTAAATGTCATCAATTCAACAAGGGCAGTTTAGGTGTAACTTGTCCTCAAACTAGAAGAGCTGTGGTATTGTAGTTTTGAAGGTAAAGATGTTCAGACTACTTCCATTTCATGGAAGGTGGGCAACAACAGCTATTTGGCTCATAGAGAGCGAAGACCCCTGGCCTGGTCTATAGTCCTGATGGACATCCTGTCCTCTCTGGGGACTTTGTGCAGTTCTGAGCCACCACAAATCCAGTCCGAGCCCGGTTCTTGAGAAATGTCTATGTTGTGAAGTCTGCAGTGCAGATGAGATAATCATTGATTAACAAACATGCACACACTAAACTGACAAATATCTCCAAATATCTGTAGAAACGTCTCTTGGCACTGAAATAACATGCCCAAGTATGTCAGTCGGACTTTCTGACAGCCGTTCAACACGACGTCTCATTAACTGACGTCTTATTCCACTTCTTGTTACTCCTTATTTAAATTATAGAATGTGCTTGCATTCCTAATTACGGGAATACAAGTTACATGGTTACACCCAGAACTTTTTTTAATGTCTTATAAATAGGAGAACATTTATAATTTAGTTCAAGATTTAATGTTTATTTAACAGTGACACAAAAACACATTTGTACATTTAAGAGCAGAAGCAGGGACCAGCATCTAGTGGGTGTAAGCTCTGCAATTATGTACACAGGAATAATTAAAAACAAAAAAGGTAAATATTAATGATTTCCATTGAGACATCCTAGAGCCTAAATTGTTCTGTTCCACAAGGTTAGACAGAGCCAACTCCACTGAAACTAATGCTTAGTAATACACTATTAAATACCTGAATAGATATTGTATATAGCACACAAAAAAGGAATACAATCAGGCTGACATACAGTTATGTATGTAGATTCTGCTGCTTTTTTTCAATCACAGACTTAAAATAGGCTCAGGATTTTCTGCAGCCTCGATCATTTTGTTGGTATCAACCACGTCAGGTGGAGACGGTTCAGTGTTGAAGTACAGAGGGTTGTCAAAGGTGGGCAGTGGCCGAGGGGACTTCTTGTAGAGGAAGAAGGCCACGGCGATCAGTGATGAGATGATGGTGATGATCAGCACAACGACCAGACTTGTGCGGACACGACTGCGAGGATCCTGAGCTCCATGGGGTTCTGCACATTCAGCAGGGAGACGAGGCTCAGTGGAAAGAATTCACATGACAACTGAATGCATATCTGTATGTTGTATTCAAGTAAAGGATTTTTGATTTTGCTGCAAATGTTGCATTTTACAATACAATCACAATATTGAAAAGTCAAAGTGATATAAGGATGTAACTCACCCGGTCTTGATTCTGATTCCGTCAGAATTACTAGTGGGAATGAAATTAATATATTTCAGATGAAATAAATGATTTGTTCACCGATGAGTATGGTGTATAAATGAAACGATCTTATAAAAACACTACGCGATATAGTTGGGCCCAGTCGTCTCACCTTTGGGTCTCTTACAGATGTATGCCCGGTCATGCCACCTGCGACCAGCAGACCACGCTCCATCTGAGGTTCTGATTGCACCATAGTCGGAATCAGGCTCATCCGGAGCCCAGTTAATGTAATCCAAGACTGTTTTATCCAACCACAACCATGATCCTACGAGACAAACAAACGCTGAGGTGTAATTTAGCTTTCACAGCAACAGACATATTTGCAATAGGGCACTGTGTGAAACTACCTTGATGCGTTTTAAAGAGGCCAATCCAGAAAGAACTGTGGCTATCTTGGAATATTTCCACGTTGCTCTGGATGAACTGCTGCTCGGCAGGATCTTCAATGCTTGCGAGGATTCCACCTCGAGAACAAAAACAACCTCTTTCACTACATTGTCGCGTTCTTCAGCTCAGCAGCCGAGGCAGAACAATACGTCACGCTTTATCATAATTGCAATATTAAGATGCACGAGATGCCTGTGGAAATCAGGTTCTCTGCATTGTTCTGGTCTGGACAATTGGGACGGTTTCCTTCAAGAACTTTGTTCATTATTTTAATCTAATGGTTGACTGATAGAAGCACTGGTCTTTACAATGTCCTCACTCTACACCTCCACCCTTACCTGTGCTCCTGAACTTTGGTTCATGACTGAAAAAACGGAGTTGGACAATACACATGGTTGAAATGAGTTTTTGTCTCCAGGGTGGTGGTCCTCACGCTTCATGAGAGAGTGAGGACTTCAACCATCCAGGAGAGATTCAAGGTGGCGCTGGCGCTACCCCACAGTGAGATGAACCACTTTGAGGAGCTTCATGTGCTCAGGACACTCCCTGGCGGTCTACATCAGAGGTTTATCACGCACATCGCAGTGGGAGGACACACTCAGGTGGGTCCAGGACCTGCTGCAGAAATGTCATCTCTAGTTTGGTCTTGGAGTGGTTTGGTGTCCCCGCGAGGAAATAGAGAACGCTTCAGGGGATGGAGATGTCTGGGCTTCTTTTGTCTCTACAGTAACGTGATCAAACCTGGCAACTTGAAGGTGCACACGTTTCTCTCACCATGCCTCTGACAGCTGCTGGCTGCATCTGCCCATTCTATTTCATCATGGACAAACAAGTAGCAGTTGGCCTTGAATGGCAGCCAAGTGTAAGTCTGGTAGTAGTCCACATCTGTGTCTGGAGGACAGCTTCCAGGGAAAACGGTTGACTCTGTTGGTGGCACATCTGTGAATGACAGATACAGTCATCAACTACTTGGTTATTGAACTACATCAACCATCAACTACTTGTATGAACTGGTTTATTTCATGTGGTAAACTCTACATTTTCTGGTTAAACGCTCCGTCGTGGTGAAGAAAGAGCTGAGCCAAAAAGCGAAGCTCTCGATTTACCGGTCGATCTTCGTTCCTACCCTCACCTATGGTCATGAACTATGGGTCATGACCAAAAGAACCAGATCCCGGATACAAGTGGCTGAAATGAGCTTCCTCCGTAGGGTGGCTGGGCGTACCCTTAGAGATAGGGTGAGGAGCTCAGTCACCCTTAGAGATAGGGTGAGGAGCTCAGTCACCCTTAGAGATAGGGGGAGGAGCTCAGTCACCCTTAGAGATAGGGTGAGGAGCTCAGCCACCCTTGGAGATAGGGTGAGGAGCTCAGTCACGCTTAGAGATAGGGTGAGGAGCTCAGTCACCCTTAGAGATAGGGGGAGGAGCTCAGTCACCCTTAGACATAGGGGGAGGAGCTGAGTCACCCTTAGAGATAGGGGGAGGAGCTCAGTCACCCTTAGAGATAGGGGGAGGAGCTGAGTCACCCTTAGAGATAGGGGGAGGAGCTCAGTCACCCTTAGAGATAGGGGGAGGAGCTGAGTCACCCTTAGAGATAGGGGGAGGAGCTCAGTCACCCTTAGACATAGGGTGAGGAGCTGAGTCACCCTTAGAGATAGGGGGAGGAGCTCAGTCACCCTTAGAGATAGGGGGAGGAGCTCAGTCACCCTTAGAGATAGGGGGAGGAGCTCAGTCACCCTTAGAGATAGGGGGAGGAGCTCAGTCACCCTTAGACATAGGGTGAGGAGCTCAGTCACCAGGAGGAGCTCGGAGTAGAGCCGCTGCTCCTCCACATCCAGAGGAGCCAGCTGAGGTGGCTCAGGCACCTATTTCGGATGCCCTCCCAGACGCCTCCCTAGGGAGGTGTTCCAGGCATGTCCCTCCGGTAGGAGGCCTCGGGGCAGACCCAGGACACGCTGGAGGGACTATGTCTCTCTATGGCCTGGGAACACCTTGGGGTGCCACCGGAGGAGCTGGAGGAAGAGTCTGGGGTGAGGGAAGTCTGGGCAACTCTGCTCAGACTGCTGCCTCCGCGACCCGGCCCCGGATAAAGCGGTAGTCAATGGATGGATGGATGGTTAAACGCTCGAGGTGGTTCAGATGATATATTTCAGTTTTTCTGTGAACTGTGTGAACAACGTGGACTGAGTTTCTTTCCTGTCTCACTGACCATGTTTCACTATTACATCATGTCACTAACATTTGCCTCTTTCCAAGTCTCCCCTCACCACAGCCGGAATAGCAGAATGCTGCCATCTCTGAGTCTGGGTTTGCAGCTTTCTTCCTCCAAAAAAGGAGAGTTTTTCCTTTCCACAGTCGCCTATTATTGCTCAGGAGCCCTTAAATGACTGTGTCGTACTTGGCATCATATAAATAAAGTTGAATTGAAGTCAATCAACTAGAATGCAGAAGGCAGATAAAAGCAGGGTTCAACATGTCTGCAGGGCTCGTTTCTCTCACCCCTGTCATCTCTCTAAGAACAAGAACATATTGACTCGAGTGATCCTGAGAATTCATTCCTACTTCTATATGAGATTATTGTCATTTTAAGGAATGTACCCCGACAATTAATGAAGTGTATTTGTATTTACTTTGAGATGATTGTTCTCTTTGTCGCTACATAAATACAACTAATATGATCTGTGTCCTTTATTGGATGGGATTTTTGGCAACTCTGAGATAAAAATCTAATAAAGTGGACAACATTAGAAGTGTTTGAGTCAAATAAATGTAAATATGTACAGCTCAACAGAAGATGTGTAAAGTGTTGTCCATATCGACATGTAAAGATTATATGGACAAAAGAGTGCAAAGAGTCTGCTTTTGGTCCCCACTTGTTGATCCATGTGCAAGTACACATAAACACATCATCTGCTCAGAAACATGTCAATTGTGTATGTATGAAAAGTGTATGTGTTCTTTTACAGAGCTGCCAAATGACTCTACCTGTGGACTGCATGCAAACACTGCTCATGGTCTGGTTACAGAAGGCTGTGTTCAGTTTTCCTTCCACATCCAAGTACACGCATGGTCGGTTCCTGCTCGGTTCTCCTGCA